>NC_047146.1:7809478-8463821 GCF_009829125.3 Periophthalmus magnuspinnatus
TGAGGCAAAGTGTGACACGCTCGCCGACACAGGCGCGCACACACGTGTACGCACAGAGCGCGAGGGTTTGCTGGATCATTATACAAAGACGGATGCTCACAGCCTTTTCAGAATTAGATGCTTTTTCATTTCCAGTGCCTCTACTGTTCGCTCATAGACTGGATGGGCTTACTAGACTTTGACACATTTCTGTTATGATCCAAGTAGTTTTAATTCCACTTTTTTTCCTAACATCTATTTGATTTGTTTAGAGTTTGTATGGAAGAGATAATATCTTTTGTTGTCCATTAACCAGTTGCTTTATGGTGGTGTTCACATTTATGATGATGAGGTGTATTTGAGTCAGAGTGGAAGAGTGTGAATGAGAGGTAAGCACTGGGAGTATAATCGTGTTCTAATAGCCCTCTAATGTGCCGTGGTGACTGTGGTTAGCAGTGGTGGCGGCTGTTTTTCTCCCTCCTCCGCTCGCTCGTTCATTCACTTGTGCGCACACACAGAGACACACAGAGCAGCGCAGCAGCGGGGCTCACTCAGCCGTGCTGGAGAGAAGCTGGCTCGTCTCTGATTTATGCATCTCTCGAACATTTTTTTCCCTCCATTCTCGTTTTTCCCCCAATCCCCTTCGAAATTTCCCTTCCTGCGCCCTGCGTGTGGGGAGGGAAAGAGGAGGAGAGAAAACCTGAGACTACACAAACAAGGCGCTGACCGCTGCGCAAACATCGCCCCCCGCCTTCCTCCACCCCCTCCCTTTCTCTCTGCTCTCTCCCTCTCAGGAAGCTCGTCTCTCACTGCCTGTGTGTGATAAGCCTGGGGCAGACCCCTGGGGCTCCGCACACACGCACACACAAAGACGTGTGCTACGAGACACACCAATTTATGCATAGCGCTCACACACGCACACACCGTAGAGGCACAGGGCGTGCACACATACACACACACATTCTGTAGACTCAGAGCGCATGCATACGCCGTAGAGCCGCAGAGCGCACACACATGCCCTAGAGGCACAGCGCAGACACACACGCCATAGAGGCACAGCACACACACACACATTCTGTAGACTCACAGCACACACACACATTCTGTAGACGCACACACACATTCTGTAGACTCACAGCACATGTACACACGCACATGCTGTAGAGGCACAGAGCGGACACACAAACACACATTCTTTAAAGTCAGCGCACACGCTGTAGAGGCACAAAGCGCACACACACACACACACTGTACAGGCACAGAGCGCGCACACACACACACACACACACACACACACCCACACACTGTAGAGGCACAAAGTGCTCTCACACACACACACACACACAGACACACACACACTGTAGAGGCACAGAGCTCACACACACATTCTGTAGACTCGGCGCACACACGCGCTGTGGAGGCACAAAGCGCACACACACTGTAGAGGCACAGAGCGCACACACACATTCTTTAGACTCGGCGCACACACGCGCTGTGGAGGCACAAAGCGCACACACACGCTGTAGAGGCACAGAGCGCACACACACATTCTGTAGACTCGGCGCACACACGCGCTGTGGAGGCACAAAGCGAGCACACACACGCTGTAGAGGCACAGAGCGCACACACACATTCTGTAGACTCGGCGCACACACGCGCTGTAGAGGCACACACGCCGTAGAGGCGCAGAGAGCTCGGCTCACAGTGGTGTTTCGCAGCCGCGAGCACAGGGCTTATCGCACACAGGCAGAGATATGACTGCTGGAGTCGTAGGCACGTACACTCACAAGGATGCACGCACTGACAACCTCTCGTTATGACCCTGTAAGCGCAAGCACACGCATTCTAACGTGCTCGGGTCCATATGCCGCACACAATGATGGCTATCGCTGCTGTGCTGTTGCACACCCACACAGGCCTGCACATGCAAATACACAATCATAAGGCACCCAAACCTACACGCGAGTGGCGTGCCGCTGTAGCGTATGAGTACAGACCTGTGCATGTTAATGCACACCTCACATGCATGTCATTTAACACACCACTCTGCCGTGTTCTCTGTGCCCAGCCGACACTCTGCATATTTCATGTTCGTTTAGTTTTGCGATCCGTGACTATGCACATGAAAGCCCACTCTCTCTTCCTTCCTTTCTTGCTCCCCTTTATTCTCTGGCTCCCCCTTCTATGCTTCACTTTTGAGCATTTGAAATGGTAATGAGAAGAGATTCTGCAGATGTCTTCATTCCTCTTGTTCCTGAGGCTCAGGGCCTCTTCGTTTCTGCCCAATGGAAGCTCAGATAAATGTGCACTATACTATTCACACTTGTCTGTCAATAAATTCAGATTTCCCTTAAATGAGCGTAAACGCAGTTCCTCTTTTGGTCAACCAAAACATCCTGTGATCATCATCAGTGGTTGTTCATATCTAGGTGTTTGTCATAAAGACTGACGGGGAATCCCTCACCGCCTATCTTTTTCAAATCTTAAGTTTGTCATGACTGACATGTGCAAAGATCTGCTTAAATGAGCAAACGTATTAGTATTCTATGTGTCAATATCTATAATATCAGTCTTGTTAAGTTTTGTTATTGCTTAAATATGTATTTAGTGTGAGCTACTATTGCACAAACCTTAGATATAACTTACCGGGTTTTGTCTTGATAATTCTTGCCGATACACGCTGCCAATGATTCACACTAGGCATGTTTCCTGTGTCTGGGCTTGCGCGTCACTGTCTCATATGTATCACCACGGCACTGGCAAATTCACCTGCACGTTTTTCACTTTTCTGTGTAATGTGTGCAAGCAGCGTTTAAGGCAGAGCTGCATGGGGTTAAATGTCTGAGTGAAGCATTCTGGAAAGGCAGATTAGAGGACATAGGGAGAGGAGGGGCGTCTCATTTTACTGTGTAGCGGTGTGTGCGTGTGCCTGTGTAGGTCTGGTGGGAAACTGGGGCTCTTATGCTAAGCTCCTTACTTGCTCCCAGCAATATTAAACACAACTTTGGAGGTTTAGTGCAATGCCTCTTCGACTGCCATAACATCCACAGACGAAACTCACCTGTACTACAGAACTGTCAAATACACATCTAATTTAACTGGCTGCATGTTCGTAACAAAGCCTGATCAGTTCATTAGGGGCAGGGTTAATTTCACAACTGTAACATGGAAACCCTGAATTTGTCCTAATTAAGTATTAGTCCACTTTCCAAATTTGCCTCTCAGACCTGCGTTATATTTTTTTCTTTTTAATGACCGTCCCTTTATCAACGGTCTGGCTTGTGTCATTGCGACCTCCACAACACAGATCCTCTTGCCTCCGCATTTGTCTCTTGTTACCATCAGCTGCAGCCTGGAGGACAACCCTGACAGATTTCCTCCTCACATTCATTTATCTGTCATCTATTGGGGTGTTGCCTCTTCCCTCTCTCCACCCTTTGCTCATCCCCGTCTGTCTTTGCCTCCATTGCCTCCTTGTCCTTTCCGTGTCCTACTCCTATCCTGCTCTGAAGTAGAGGGAGAAGGAGAGACAGAGGGGGATAAACACTTAGACTGGATGGCAGGCTAGAATTAGCATAGAAATGGAAGTTGGGAGTCATTCCCCAGGTTCAGATGAGCAGCTATTCTCCCTCCTGCGCAGGACTGGTGAAGGACAGTGGATAAGCCAGGCTCTCCGTTCTAGTGCTTTGTGTATGATGCGACTTCTAGAATCTACATTTTATTTGTTTTCTCTGGTATCCATCTCTTGGGAGATCTAATAAAAACCCAAATGTTGTAACGCATATTTTTATTGCTGAGGTAAGGCGGTTATTTCAGCGCTCACTCTACGGCATGAGCTGTCCAATAAAAACCAGTCTGACTACTTAGTGCTGGAGGCCCAACTGCCACAGCCTTTAACTAGAAAACACACAAATGCCGGCCTCTTGTTGTCTCATAGTCAAAGTCCAGGAGTCGTAACAGACTGCCACAGTTGTTTCTATGGCTACAATGTGGTTTACCCTTGTACATTCTTGCATGGTCAAAATGGATGTTCACCCTTTAACTTTTATAGTGCAGTGTTAAAACTGACCCATCGTGTTTAGCCTTTAGCTCCATGCTGCAAATCCTTAGTCCGTCTTTTCGTGTCTGTTTTCTTTAGGAAGTTGTGCTGTACTGTCTGGAAAACAAAGTATGTGAAGTCAACCATAAAGACTACGCGGGTTACTGTGCTCTCCATGAGGCTTGTGCTCGAGGCTGGCTCAACATCGTCCAACACCTGCTGGATTATGGAGCAGACATCAACTGCAGCGCTCAAGATGGCACCAGGTAAACACAATGCCAAATATACTCCCCTCTGATAATCGTATAAAACCTATACCACAAAATTTGCTATACACCGCAACATAGAGGTTAGATTGTGTACGCTAAAATGACTACAATCAGTCATCAAGTGAATCTCAAACTGTGCTCGTGTAGGCCAATCCATGATGCTGTGGAGAATGACCACCTAGATGTAGTGCGGGTGCTGTTGTCCTACGGAGCTGATCCTACCCTGGCGACTTACTCAGGTCGTGGCTTGCTCAAGATGACCCACAGTGACGGCATGGAGCGCTTCCTCACAGGTATGAGATCAGCCTCACACAGACTAACCTGACAATGTTTGACCCAGTAGTGACTGAACTTAAATGACTGGACTATAATAAGTTACGTTTGTGTGTAAATCTTTAGAGTTTTTTAAACCACAGTGTTAAATCACAATCTTGATTTTGATGTATTTGATGTCTAACCTTGGCTGAGCCTGGTGTGAGTGCCGCCCTGTACACTTTCCACCCTGCACTAGTTTGTTTGTGTCTGTCATCCTGTTTCCCCTCCGGTGCTCTGCTGCTGCCTGTCGCCCCCTCCCTCGACCACCTGTTAGAGCGGGACGCGCAGCCCGCCGGGGCACGTGCTGCTGGCTCGGAGCTGCTCTTTCCGGTTACTTAGCAACGCCAACTGTGTTTGCTCAGCATACATGTGTGCCGAAATGGGCCGCGCTCAGGTTGTAGCTGTGTGTGAGTGGAACTGCATTTCAGTTCAGTACTGTCGGCGGCCTGTTTGGAATATGCTTTTTAGCTAGTTTGTTTTGAGATGATGATTTTGTGTGCAAGAGGAAGTGCATGCTTGGACATAAGAGCATTTAATCACCTAAAAGTAGGACAGATTACAAAAGCTGAAAAGATGCAGTGATTAAAATGAGCAGGCGAACAGTTTACCAAAAGATAAATGTATTATGTCAGCAGGTGGAGAGGCGTGTAGAATTTAGAAAAGACAGTGTGTATGGTTGGATCGATAGCTGCTGGACTGACAGCGCAGGAGAGCGAGGGGAGATTGAGCACCGGGGAAAATGAGTGAGAGCGAGCAGGCGATCGCTGCCCTCTCTGCACCTGGTCCCACTCATCTGGAGGCCGTTAATCCCCCCAAACACACGCCAGACGCCCCACGCCTCAGCTCTGGCACTAAGCCCAGATTTCTTTGTGTGTGTGTGCTGGAAACACACTCGGCTTGGACCATGTGTGCTTATCCTGCGCCCTCTGCTTGTTTATTTCCAGCCTGTGTGTGTGCGCTACATTTTGTGGTTCTCGTTTGATTCCTGGCAGCCGCCTTTAGCCCTGGCCTGAACTGAGCCAGCTCTATCCCGCCATAGACTGTTGCTCCCCTTCCCTGTGGTACAACCGTTGGCCCCTGACCATTAGGCCTTCCAGCTCACTCCCAAAACATTTGCTCTGTTTTTTCCTCCCCTCCCGCTACCCCTCCCATTCATGCAGGCATATTCGTCTGCTGAATTCGTCAAGGGCAATGCGATTTGCCTTGTCTGTTTCCCGGGCACTTCGTCTGCAATCACATTCTTTACTTCTCTCTCTGTACAGATTATTTTGCTGACCTTCAAGGCCGCTCAGATGATGACCCTGGACTTTATTGGGAATTCTATGGCAGTGCTGTCTGTGGTGAGTACATCTCCATGTATCGAATAGTCTTGAGTTTTCTGACTTTATTTGATCTGTTGTTTAATGTCCATTGTTGTTTGGTTGTATATTCTTTACCAGAATCCACAGATGAGTGTGGAGTCTATGACATCTTGGCGGACCCCCCTGGCCCAGATGATGGTGACGAAGATGACAAAAGAGAACTGTTTGAGTTTGAATTCTCTGATAGACCTCTGTTGCCTTGCTACAACATCCAAGTGTCTCTCTCCCAGGGGTAAGTGTGGAAAGAAAAGATTGTTTAGTTTTTTACTGCTGCATTTTCTAACAGCTCCTCTTTGCATCTTTTTAGCCCAAGGAACTGGCTGCTTCTCTCGGATGTTCTTCGTCGTCTGAGGATGTCAGCTCGTGGTTTTCGTCAGGCCTTTCCCCACATGGAGGTGGTGACAGTGGCAGAGGCAGAGTTTTATCGCCAGGCGTCTCTGTCACAGCTCTTTTCTTGCCCAGAGGAACTGGAGGGTTTCCATTCAGACAGCAAGGAGCTGCTGGACCTGGTTGAAGACAGTGCTGAACTGGCTGCCCTGCTGGGCTCTTCACTGGAATGTTTGGACGACCGCTGGGATCATCCAGGGGACAAGTTGAAGGATAAAATCAAGACTGTGGGGAAGTTGGTCTCCTCCTGACCCCTGGAGCACCTAAACACTGACCTCAATCCCTACGGACTGCAGTTTGCTCTGGAGCCAACAAGGGTTTTTTGATGCCTTATCCTGACTCTTAGTTCCTGCTTTAGCCCTGTTCTAGTCCAGCACTGGTGCACTATTCAAAAACTATGACCTGCTGGCTGTCAGGACTGCTGATTTTTGTCTTGTGAACTAATTTTGGACACCATAAAGTTAATAGTGGTCTTATTTTTATAAATTAATATATGTAAAATTATGATATATAGAAATGTAATATCAGAGGTTTTTGTTTTGTGGGTTGTTGCTCACCACTCGGTCCAGCATGGGAGAGTGCAGCACATTGAGCGTGTGTGTAGCTGTACAGAATAGTACTAAGACTGTGCTATTGAATGTGGTATTTGTGTTTATGAGAAGCACATGATGTCCTTTTCTTTCCACAGACTCCAGCATTTGCTTGAGCCTCTGGGGAAATTTGGTTGTAACTTTTTGGTTCAGATTCTGCTTCCTGTTTGTAATTTAACTGCATAAAACTGTATAATAATGTTTTAAGACAATGTAGATATTTACCTTTTGCCACAGATCTTGTATATAACATGGAGGCTATTGCAGTAAAGTAATTTTGGTGTGTTCATTTTGTTTTAAATTTGTAATTAAAATATCTCATAATTTGTATTTATATTTTACAAAAAGAAGTTGCTTTAAAATAAACATTCAAACTGCATACAAGACCGCTTCCATTCTAAATACGTCTCTTCCCTTCTAGAGGACATTCCTCTATAAATTAATGTGGCGGAACTGTCCGCAGCTGTTTTTCGTTCATAGGCGAGCGTATACTGCCATCTCTTGGTGTGTTTTAATACTGCGCGCACGTGTCGCTGTGAAAAACAGAGCTTGTAACGCCCTCTGTCGTGTTGGGTTGGCTCTGCTCTCTGCTTTGATGGTTAAACATTCTTCACACTTGCTGGATAAACGTGGGTGGTGTGACAGTAGTTTAGGCTTAACAATTTAGCAGAACCTTTTTTTTGTTCGTAATGGGGTTATAATAATGGAAATCTCATTCAATGTTGTTGTTTTTTTCTTTATTTTGATTACTTTCTACATTTTATATACATATGGAGCACATCAAATATGACGTAAGATATGTGAAATTGTATAGTAAAGAAAGTAAATAACTAATAATAATAATATCTTCATGTATTTGATGTCTTCCGTATGAATCTAAAATGTGTAAAAACAAACAAAATTAGTATAAAATACGACAAATATAATTAACTGTTAATAAACTTGATGCATAATATACGACAAAATAATTAACTGTTAATAAACTTGATACAAAAGTAAGGTATAAATAAGTTAAGGTAAGTTAAGTTAAAAAAGTAAAAAAAAAAAATTCGATTCGATTTTTATTCCTCGTGCGCCTCTCGGGGGATCTTGCGGAAGTGACGTCAGAGCAGGTCAGCTGATCTGTGCTGAAGGGGAAAGATGTCGACGGTGAGCTATCCAAGGATGGAGGCTGCTTTTGTCGCTGTGCTCGCTCTCTTTCTCGTTGCCACCAATGGTAAGATTTCGCAGTTACATAAACATACATTTTGTTGTGTATTATGCGCAATCATCCCTTTTCTACTCCTGATTATGATGTCTTGCAGTTGCCTGGTTACGGTTGTTAGCTAATGCAGATGAGTGAGCGTTAGCTTTAACAATTGTGTTGATCTAATCTTTGAAATAAAATGAAAATGGATAACAATCGTTGAATATTGATGACAATGGTAGACTGTACTTTGTAAAATTCTTCATAGCCCGTGCATTATTCGCATAAAACTGACATAAGATGTCTGCCCCGGAAACGTGCGACATTGGCTTGACAAGCAAAAGGCTTTGAGGGTTTTTCTTGGACGCTTGTTTTCCTGGCTTCATATAGCTGGATAGGTCCCATGATCAACCTATTTGCTGTGTACATGTTTTTCAATTTTCGGGATTATTTCAGCTGTCTGTAGATTGTCATGTGACTCGTATCCGTGGTACTTCCTCTTCATCCTCAGCTCCAAGTCACGAGTTCACCATCCATCCGTATTTGTGTGAAGCTGTTCAGATGTTGGTGATAATGAGTTGTAACATTGCATGTGTAAATTCCTCACATCATCCTCAACCATCTGTTATTTTATGTCCACATAATGTAAATGTTTAACTTTGATACCTGGTCCCTGTGCCATAACACTGTTGTTGATTTTTGTAGGTGTACATGGAAACAGCCTGACAATTCTCCAAGCTCCAGAGTTTGTCTCCTTCCAAAAAGGTGACTGGCCAATATCTGGAGAGAAGGTCCCAGACCTGGTGGCTTTAACTATGGGCTTTTCTGTTCAGGAGGTATACTGGAATTTCTTTGCATTTGTCGCATTTTTCTTGTACTGTAAAAGTTGCATTAACAACGATCAACACACACTTTATGTTATGTGGTGTATTCAGTGATAATCATGACAATAATCATGAATGCATGTAATCCTAATTGATTGATAAACTATAGTAATGCTGAACTTTTGTGGTATTTTCTTTCCAGGAGCTGTCCTGGCCAGGCCTTCAAGCTGGGCCATTATTTCAGCGTCCCAGAGCAAATGTCCTTGTTGTAGTGAGAGGAGCTGATAACCTCTCCCTGCCTCAGAATGTTGCCAGTTATCCCTTGGAGAATGTAAAAATGCATGGCATTACAATACATTAATGAACATTAACCTTATGCTTTATACCTTCTGAAGGTTGAATTGTTTTTGTCTGACTTTTGCAGGCTGTCCCCTTTACTTTGGATAATGTTGCAGAGACCGTTCACTCTCTGTTTGCTGAGGACACTCCTGTTGTGTTGCAGCTTGCACCAAGTGAAGAAGTAATGAACCCTAGTCATTAGCTCTAATACTTGACATATATATTGTTGCGTTACTTTGAAAATTATATTTTCAGAGGCTGTATATGCTTGGTAAAGCTAATGCCGTGTTTGAAGACCTACCAGTCACTCTGCAGCAAATTCGTGCCCGTCTCTCCCAAGAAGGCTCAGTGCTGGCTTCTTTGCCACTGAACTCTCTCAGCAGAAATTCAGAGGTCAGTTCATATTAATCACCAAATGTATGTGTATGTATATGCATGTGTGTCCTGAAAAATAGAAAACGTATTTGCCTTGTAGGCGGATCTGCTCTTCCTTTCTGAGGTCCAAGTGCTCCATGATATTACAGCTTTGGTAAGTCTCTCAACACTTAGTTGTTTTAAGTTGTTTGCTTGAATATCTGAATGAACTTGTCTCTATCTGTATGATAGTTGCAGAGACATAGACATTTAGCCAAGGACCACTCTCCTGATCTGTATTCCCTGGAGTTGTCTGGCCTGGAGGAGCTGAGCAGGCTCTATGGAAAAGAATCACCTCAGTACAAGGATGCCACTGCTATTCTTTCTTCCATCTTACAAAAGGTAAACATGGTGATGCAGGAGCTCATTAATAATTTGGATAGATGCTCACCAGTCTATGTCATTATAGTTTGCTGAAGATGTGTACAGTCTCTATGGCAACAGTGCGGTGGTGGAAGTTGTGACTGTGAAAACCTTCGAGGCCCCTTTGACCAGAAAGTCTCGTTCTATCCTGGAATCAAAGCAGATTGTAAGTTAAACCATCTGTGCACAAGTTTGAATGAACTCCCCTGTCCATTGGCAGTAAATTAAAGATGTATGTTGTTCATTTTTTACAGAGCAACCCAGGCAGCCCTTATAACCTGGCTTATAAATATAACTTCCAGTATGCTGTTGTGTTCAACATTGTCCTGTGGCTAATGATTGCTTTGGCTCTTGCTGTCATTGTTATTGCATACAACCTATGGAACATGGACCCAGGATATGACAGCATAATCTACAGGATGACCAATCAAAAAATCAGGATGGACTAAGTTCTTATCGTTGTGATCTATATTTACATTGTTCACTTTGAATGTTTGTGTTGTGTGTGAAGTTTTGCCTGTTGGGGAAAGATGGCCTTGCTTTCATTTGTTTTGTTTACATCTTCATGACGTTTATTGCACAGTAATGGCTACACTGAGAAACTAGAGCTTTTTTTTCCCAAAAGCTATCATTCCATAAAATAGGGCTACTTCTTTCCTGGTTTGTCCCCTATTGATGACATTGTTTTTATTGGTTGTTGTATAAATGTTGTCACTTTTTGAAGAGTGTGTATGGTTCATGTGCTTGTCTTGCTGTATAAAATAAGTTATAATTTATGTGTATATATTGGATATAGGAAAAGTAACATGAGAATATGACTTGCTGTTGTCTTGTGATCAAATGCTCATACTTGATGCACATGTTTTAGGATGCTAAATTAAACGTTGATTGTCTGGTTTGAAATGCAATAAACTCCTCCATTCACTTAATTTTACAGGTGTATTTTGTGCTTGATCCATTTGTTTTTAATCAGCTGAAAGAGGAAATTGCTACATTTTATTTTTATTGTACTGAAGGGGCACGTGCCTTAAAGGACTGCCCACTGCTCATTTTATCCAATCACATTTCAGAGGATCCTCCACGCTGCGTAACTGCGCTTTTGGTAACATTTTATAACAAGAGCATCACGAAGGTCGATGCACTGAGGAATCTCAACCTAAAGAGCGAAAAAAAAGAAACACAACTATGGTGGTGTGTGGCTGTGTGTGTGTGTGTGTGTGAGAGAGAGAGAGAGGGTGTGTGTGTGTGAGAGAGGGGGTGTGTGGGTGTGTGAGAGAGAGAGGGTGTGTGTGTGTGTGAGAGAGAGAGAGTGTGTGTGTGAAAGAAGGGAGTGTGGGGGTGTGTGTGTGTGTGCGTCTGTGTGTGTGTAAGAGAGAGAGAAAGAGTGTGTGTGTGAGAGAGGGTGTGTGTGTGGGTGTGTGTGTGTGTGTGTGTGTGAGACAGAGAAAGTGTGTGTGAGAGAAGATAGTGTGCATGTGTCTCTGTGTCTGTGTGTGTCTCTGAGTCTATGCGTGCGTGAGAGCGTGTGTGTCTGTGTGTGTCTCTGTCTGTGTGTGTCTGTGTGTCTGTGTGTGTCTCTGTGTCTGTGTGTGTCTCTGTGTTTCTCTGTGTCTGTGTGTCTGTGTGCGTCTCTGTGTCTGTGTGTTTCTCTGTGTCTCTGTGTGTCTCTGTGTCTGTGTGTGTCTGTGTGTCGGGGTGTGTCTGTGTGTGTCTCTGTGTCTCTGTGTCTCTGTGTCTGTGTGTGTCTCTGTGTCTGTGTGTCTGTCTAAGTTCTAATATTTATCTTGTTTTTATGTTGTGTCACACTAAACCCACAGATGATCTCACAGAACATCAAAACATTCACATTAACAATAGAATGACGTCCTCTGTCATGATCATGTCCATTATTTCATTATTATTTTTATTAAAGCCTTTGTGATGGTTTTCAAATTATCATCAACTGATCAACAAATTCAATTAAACTATAGTTAGCTCACCAACTTCAGAATAACTTTGTCTTTTTAACACAGCCTAAATCATGTTGTTATCAGGGTGTAGCTTATTATTATTAAGGGTTTTCTTTTCTCTTCGCTGAAAAGGAGAAGCTGGAATCTCCCCCACTGAAGACTTTTCATCCAGACAAAGACGAGATGGAAGCAGTTGGCTCAGAGGTATCAGTTTTGAGGCTGAGATGACCTGATGTGTCTGTTGCATCAGTGTTATTAATGGTTATACTGTATTGAAAGAATAAAAATATCGTTACAGCAATTCTGCATTGAGTCTTCCTAGTATCAGAGAGTCCCCTATTACCCCCCAGTAATAAGCTATCATCATATTTCCTTTAGCCTGCCTATCAGTGATATTTTATAAGAGATATACCCAGCATTTTTATTGGTTCTTACACTATGTTTATTAAATAACACCCAAATTATCATGATGACAATATAAACTTAGCAAACTGCTGCCTCAATTTAACACAGGCATGAATCTAAGCTGCTTGTTGCTACTTTTGTTTTTATGTATTTAGTTGTATTTATTTATTTTGTTATTGTATTTATATAAAGTTGAATAGGCTTATATAAACTGAGTGAGTTGTATCTCTATGCAGCATGGCTCTGTTAAAGTAATACTATGTCAGCCCAATAGAGGGCGCTGTTGTAATGGATGTTCCAGTGGACGAAGAAGATGCAAATGAGATGCAATAATTGGACACTTATTAAGGCTAATGTCGTGATGATTTCGTGATTTATAGGTGAGCACAATTTGACTGTTACAGAACACTTTACACTTACAAAGAAGCAGGTCAACTACAGCGGTGAAGTTGTTTGGATATTGGATATTCGACATATTAACACGGAAAACTGTACGTGATTGTGCCAAACCAAAAGCGTGGGTGGAGGTGTCAGCAAGGTGTCAGGTGATGTTTAGGGACCGTCAATAAATTGCCCTACTGGGACAAATTCAGCAAAAAAAAATAAAAAAAAAATAAATAAAGAATAAATTAAACAGAGATAATACAATAAATAAATTAAGATTAGACAAGGCACAAGAGATACTTGTCCATTAAATATATGTTGATAAATAATAATAATTAACATAATAAATACACAGATAAACCGTTTTTCTTCAATATCGTTTAGTTTTTGTGAAGCACAGACTCCAAACTAATGCAAAAATAATTCTGCATGATGAAGAAGATTGGGTATGAAAATTCAGTTTTGTCACTTACATGTTCAAATTTTTTGAAAATATTTTCCAGCAAAAATATCAGATTTTCTTCTATTGCGTTTAGGTTTTGTGAACCTCTGACTCCAAACTAATGCAGAATAATTCTACAGGATAAGTAGAATCGGGAATAGTAATTAACTTTTGTCATATGCATTTTCAATAAAAAACAAAAAAACAAAAAAAACAAAACAACTTCTGTTAAAATTTTGTTTTTTTTTTTGTCAATAGCTTTTAAATTTGTGACTTCAAATTAATGCAGAGTAATTCTACTTAATGAGGAGTATTGTGTATGGCAATATATATATATATATATATATATATATATATATATATATATATATATATATATATATATATATATATATATATATATATTTATTTATTTATTTATTTATTTATTTATTTATTTATTTATTTTTTAATTATTGAGATTTTTCTTCAATATATTTTAAGTTTTGTGAATCACTCAGTCCAAATTAATGCTAAATAATTCTAGACAATGACAATATGGCAATTGTTGGCACAATGTCTAAAAAGAAGGCCTGAAGGTCTATGCCTGCCAGTGACTGAGGTATTTCATATAACCTATCCTCATCTTCCCCAGCACATAGATGAGACAGTTTGTGCTGAGATCACAGTGACTTGTCTCTATTAAGTACATTTGCTATGAGTTTAAGTAACTATATGCAAAATGCACATAGTTGGCATAACTTCAGCACAGTAGGGGAATGCACAGTTTTAAAGATGGTCAATTTAAATTGGCAGATGGGTCTGTGAGTGCCACCATGGTGATGAGAGCTACACTGGCAGACATGCGTCTACACAGTAAAATGTGAACATGATAAGTAGCCCAGACAACGACGCTATCACTTTGGGATGAATTTGGGCCCGAGTTCCATATTCTGAATTTTGACTGCAAGTATCATAGCAACCAAAGAGCCAATCCAGAGCGAGATTCCTGCCTGTTCCTGCCCACGTCACTGGTTTAACAGGGGGCGGGCACTTAGCAACGCTGTCAATCAAACCTGTTGCTCATTGAAGGAAGGTGCCTCATTGGTATGTTTTTAAGTTTCATATTTTGCTTTACAGAATTATTATTTATTTCATAAATATATCTTATAATAATTTATTATTTACATTTTATTTGTTCAACTATTTATTAAAAAAAAAAAAAAATCACACCTGTAGCGAAATAAAGCCGCGTGCCCATGCTTCCGGTTTGGCACGTTCACGTAGCAGTGTATATAAATCAAATATCCAAACAACTTCACAACAGTAACACAGATCAGACAGTGGCGGTGTGTAATCGCCTGAACTGTAGGGGGCGGCAGTGCACTAACCTCACCTAGTCTGCCGGAAATCAAGAATAAGAAGAAGTGCATGCATGGCCTTTTTGTGCAGCAGTCGTTTAATTATATGTTTACTAATTGTTGCGTTTCGTCACCAAAGTTCAGAGCATAATCAGTCCCGTTTAAGGCAAGTTTATCTCCAGCCCCGTTTGACTTTATTTGGACACCGTTGTACTAGCACAGATTGCTAGCATTCATTGTTTGCTAACGTTTGCTAACTTTCGGAATGGTCTGATTTATTCTTGTAAGCTTTACTGTAAGATTTTTTTTTTATTTCGAAACGTTGATTTGTTCCTTTTGCACGGGGCACATTGCACTTTATTCATTGTTTTTATGTTGCAGTAGTAGATCATCAGGATGTGATTGCCCAAAGTCGCTGTTATTAGCTTTATTGTTACAGTGGTAGCCATGACAATAACATCAGTATAGGCGAATTGTGTTGAAGGAGAGAAATATTTACTGTAGTTAAGGTAAATTTAAACAATTTGCATTACTGTTGCCTTTTGTAAGTGTAATTTTTATGTGTATGTGTGTGGGGTTTTTTTTTAGAGGTTGGCTTTTATTTGTGTGAATCATGATGGAAAGAAAACGAGCCTTGACTATTCAGTTTGCTCGTGCCAAGGACAAAATGGTATGTGCTAAAACTACTCCATACACGGGACCTTACTTTAAACATGATAATGAATGTAAGTATTGCATATGCTTATAAAAATCTGAAACATCACGTTGTATATTTTAGATGGAGGATCCTCTGAGAATCCCTACATCTTACCTTGAATGTGGAAAATTCCAACAACAACAGGTGAAATGATATCTGTTTTGTTATAATAAAACATCTTGGCATCCCACTAAATATAATATTTGACCAGATTCCATGGACAGCAATCGCGGATCATAAATCCAGACGACGTGATTCAAAACGAACAGATGGAGCTGTGCTGTTTGACCACAACCATGCAGCAATGGTTAGGTTAGGTCTGTCAGAGTAAGTCGATTTTATACATTCTATAACTTAACAAAATGCATGAATTTTTTTTTTCAAAAGTTAACAAATCATTTTTGTGTGTGTTGGGGCTTTCTCTAATTGCTCAGTGTACCAGTGCACTCTGCAAAACCTTCACCAGATGGAGCTATTTTAATTTTTTTTATCATCTACTGTGCTATGACAAACCTAAAAACACTGTTATCATGTTTACTCCAGAACCTGCTTATCTGGACCACTCCCTGTATCAGCTGCTACATTACACAGCCATGATACAGCTATTTGTAATGTGCCTTTTATTTGATCCAATAGGAGGAAGCCCTGTCTGATTCTGACAGATGTCCTGAAGACTGAAGCAGGCAAGGCTTACATGGAGAAGCTCAAGCAACATGTAAATGGGAAGGAGAGCATGCACGCCAAAGATCTACCCATGGTCTCCAGAGACAGACAGTCCAGTCAAAGAAGGAGCATAAACTCAAAAAACAAGCATGTTTCACCTAAGACCAAGCAGACTCCTGACTCATCCTATAATAGGTAGGACAATGTTGATACAATAAGGACAATACATTCTCTGACACATTGTAATTTGTTCATGTTTGATTTGATTTCCAATCCAAACAGATGCTAACCACAGCTTTTGTTGGTTTACAAATTTAAATAACTACATGTTTAAAAATTACATTTTTACAGTATTGCATCATGTAGATCCACCTCTAGATCAGCAAAAAAGCCACAAACTGAGGAGGAGGAAAACAACAAAGATAATAATGATGAAGTGGTATCTGACAAAAATGAGTTTGAACTTGTGGGTAAGCAGACAGTTTTGATAATGTAGCAATGGTGGGTGACCATTAGTATAGTAAAGTATGTTATGTTTTTGGTTAGATTGTGGATTGTCTGTGACGTGGGAACAAGAAAATCACGGTAGATCTTCTGCAACTGAAATCAAGAAACCTGAACCAAAAAAGACACCTCAGGTCAGACTGGTTCTCTAATTCAACAGTTTCTAGCACATACCAGTCTTAGTTTAATACCAACAAGAATCAGACTTTAATACCTTGCTATTTATTCACAGAAGAGGAAAGTAAATGATATTGTGTCAGAGTGCAACCAAACAGACACCCCCAAACGCCCCAGGGCCAGTGTTTTGCGCCTCCCTGGAGTTGTAGATCTGGAAGGAGAAGCTGCAGTTTGTCCAGAGAAGGAAGCAGAAGACAAAGATTTGAAAAACACTGATGGTGGTATTGTGCAGTTTACTGTAGGGGAAGGTGATAAAGCTGCAGAACCCATCAATGCAATGTCACAGGATAATGGTGCAACCACAGCCATAGCTGAACCTAGTAAGTGCCTAACTTTGTCCCTACAGATTGTACAGATATGACATAACAGACATTGCATATGACCCATATCCTGCCTTGTTTTTAGTTGTTCTTTCCAGTGATGATGAAGACCGTGATGAAAAAGGTGATAGAAAAATTGTGCGTCAAAAACGGCCCTCGCAGAAGCCAATGTCCCCCCAACAGAAGGCCAACCCTTTAGAAGATCTGCAGGTAGGTTTTTGTATATCTACCTTTTGTATTGTTTTTCTATGTTTAGTTTTCCACACATCATTTATTCATATATTAATTTGTCCAAAAACTATTCTGCATGTTTCAGGTGTTTCAAGTTCTTGTAAATGATCAATCTGATTCGGGGAGAGATACTTGTTTGTGTTTGGCCTTTTCTGACCTACACTGTGGGCCATACCATGCCAAGGCAAATGGCGACATCCTTGTATGTTTTAGTTACATATATATGCATATTTATATTTTTCTGTATGTTATTTCATGTATTTGTTGTTTTTCTCCTCCAGATTACTGATGAAAATATTATTATACCACTAAAAAGTAAGTGTGTGCTAGTGCGTGAGTGATCTTGCAGTATTAGCCAGGATGGACTCTGACCCCTGCCTACTTGCTTTTGTCTGTCTACCTACTGTGCTTCCAGCTTACTGTTCTATTTTTTCTTGCCAACTTTCGACCTCTGAGTTTCTGCTTGATTCTCTGCAAAGAATCAAGACACTTATCCAATTAGATTAGACAGTACCACCGATCAAGTACTAGTATCCATGTCTTTTAATTGGCTTCTCTTTGTTTCCACAGATATCAGTGAAGAAATGGATTTGATTATCACACTGGAGCGTAAACAGTTAAGACGGTATAGCATTTGGAACAAGGAAGATCTGAAATCCCTAAAATATTTTTCAGACAGAAACAAATCAGAAATACCTGAAGCCGGAATGCTATGTTGTGTCTCGGAAGCTGCTGCAGAGGGTGTACAGTATGACCTTTTTGACCTGTGCGATACACCAGAAAGTACTAAAAATACAGGTATGTTTTGTCTATTTTCTGAATCTAAGTCAAATGCAGTTGAACATGGGGCAGCTTAATTGAATAAATCCTAGAATAGAAGAAGGGGAGAAGGATTGCAGAAGATATGGCAGATTAGGCAAAGCAGATGTTAATATATACAAGTTGGAGATGTTGAGTTGAGACTGTATTTTCTGTTTTTTCTCAACAATTTTTCACCAACAAGTTTTTTTGTTTTTGTTTTTTTAATAGTGGCTCCTAGCCCATTCATCGCGATCTTTCTGCAAGATTCTTTAGAGGGTATGGAGGGTGCTTATTTGCGTTCCCTTCTGGACATGGACTGCCTCAACTCTCTTACACAACGAAAAAGGACACTAGGATACTATGATCAAGCAGCCATTGGCCCAAGTCTGTCTTTGGATCAGAGTGTAGAACTTATTAAATCAAGTGGACTGGATCCACACCTGCTGCGGCTCCTGGACCAAGGGATTGACGGCACAGGTGCAGATTATGGACAAGAAAGCACTTCCAACTGTGATTTTGAAATGCCCAATGAGACTGTTTTAAAGCTGGAAAAGACGCAGGACAGCACAGCAGCGCAGCCTAAACAAACACCCGATCTCCCATCTGAGGTTAGTCAACAAAATAACAAGAGAAAAAAAAACGTATACAAAACGCAAACTATATTCTTACTGTACTTAACAGAAGAGTGTGATTGAGCCTGTATACACATTGTGCCATCGGCGGCTGGAGGACTCTTATTCTGTAACAATGTGTAAACCAGACTCCAGCTGGGTCAGATATAAACATCGGGGACTCGCCCGCAGGTTGGTGTCTGTGTCCATTTTGGTTCAAAGGATAACATCTGTCTTCCACTTTAGTATTTCTATTTTTTTATATCTTGGCTGTTCCTCATTTCCTATTTATACCTACTGTATAAAACTTTACCACCACTGGACCACGTTTTTATGCAATACTCAACAGGTAGACAGTGTGTATTAGATGTCAATATCATATACTATAAGCAATAGGAATAACTGAATTCTGTTCATAGTTGAGGACACACTGACCAGCTGGTGGCACTACGGAGCCATTAGAAAAAACTCCAGCAAAATCATTGAACATATTTAATTTGCCTAAAAGCACAGTATATATGTATATGTGAGGAGATTCTGAATACTCAAAATACTTAAGGAATATTAATACACTACATTCTACACTGATGTGCACAAAGTGGTGATCGTTCTCAGTCATAGTCCCTCTTTTCTCCTCTGTTCAGGTTGATCCAGTTTCCTCCACCTCCAATGAAAGGTGGAATCACAGTAACAATGGAAGACCTGCAGTGCCTTGACAGTGACCAGTACCTCAATGATGTTATAATCGACTTTTATCTGAAGTAAGTTGTTGTGTAAGATTTTCTTGTAGTACAGTAAGTTTCTAATGCACTTTTCTTAGGTACCTTCTCCAAAATGCCTCAGAGTGTGTAGCAAACCGCTCGCACATCTTTAGCAGCTTTTTCTACAAACAGTTAACACGCAGGGATAACGCCAGTGAAGGCAGTAACAGTGAATCGTGAGTCTGACGTTTGTTTGCATTCAATGTTATTAAAAAAGAACAAAACACTTGATAGTTTTTTGTGTGTGTGTGTGTTATTTTAGTTGTCAAAGGCAAAAACGGTACCAACGTGTTAGGACATGGACGCGCCACATGGACATCTTCTCAAAGGACTTCATTTTTGTGCCTGTCAATCAGGAGTATGTTGATAGAGTTATTAACTGCACAATTATGAAGCACATTTTGGAAACTAATAATCTGATGGGCGTACATTGATTTGATCATTCCTCAGGGCTCATTGGTATTTAGTTGTTATTTGCTTTCCTGGACTGGAGGAGCCAAAAACTGAAACATTGTCTCCGGGTCAAGACGCAACGAACGAAAGTGACCTCACAGACTCGGGTACATTTATGTAATTCAAATGATCATCTTTGGATATTATTAGTATATTGTGTAACCTTGAATGTGCCTTTTTTAAATACAGAAAAAGAAGACCCTCCCAGTGACCCAAATTCAGTGGTAAGAGTTTTTGCTACAAACATGATTTTATTTTTAATTTTTTGCTTGGATCTTAACTTTTTTCTTTTCTTTAGACTTGTACTGAGCAGACTTGCCGAAGAAGGACTGTTTGCAAGAGGTGAACGCACACAAAAGCCATATGCTCATATTATGCAAAACATACACTGCTGTATAGACTAGAGTGGATCATTGTGTCTCCATAGGCCCTGCATTCTGGTGATGGATTCCCTTAAGCGTTCTCCTCATGAGCGAGTCTTCAAGCTGATGAGAGAGTAAGAGCTTTCATGTCAAAGACTGTACTTTTAAGAAGTGGCATTAATTTGAAACATGCTGTCATCAGGTATTTGCAGTCAGAGTGGGAAGCCCGTCGAGGCTCATCACGGGAATTTGGACCAGACCAGATGGAAAGCTCACATTGTCAGGTTCCTCTTCAGGACAACAGCAGTGACTGTGGCCTTTACTTGTTGCATTATGTTGAGAGTTTCTTAAAGGTAAAATCAGGGTTTTTGCTTTTTTAATGTCTCATTTTAAATATAGAGGCCCTATAATAATTAAAAATGTATCTTTTGTAGGACCCTATAGTTCACTTTGAGCTGCCTCTACATTTGAAGTTTTGGTTCCCGCGACATCAAGTTAGAAGAAAACGAGAAGAAATCAGAGATCTAGTGCTCAAACTCTATCGAATTCAAAATATGAATGTTAAAACATAAAGCCACTTGTATTTACACTGCTTCACATTCCAGTCGATTTTATACACTTTTGCTCACAGTGAGCAACACACTCATGTTTTGTCCTTTTAAACAATCTGTATGAAAAGTGTAGTTAAATGTTATTTTTGAAGTACCAATGCATTGTAGAAAAAAAACAACAAAAAAACCTATACAGTCCTGCTTAATTTTTTTTTTTTTACGATTATTAGAGCCTTATTTTAGATATTTATCAAATAAAATGGACATAAAACACACCATGTGTGATGCAGTTGTCTTTTTGTTTTGCTGCACTTTGAAGCAAAGAAAGGATGCTCTAAATTTTGTGGTAAAAGCCAACTGTTCAATGTAGTTATGCCAGTTTATTATTTATTATTTAGATACTTTTTTATCTTGTGTGCTGCAGCATGTACAGAAAGTCCATTGCCTCGTCCCTGGAAAGATGGAAATTTAAGAAATGAGCCATCAGTTAGATGGCTGTTCAAGTGCTGTACACAGCATGACACAGTAATACAAGAAAAACTTCCATTATTAACATTCTTATTTACATGAGTTAATGCTCTTCTCATTACAAGCAAAACATCAATTTGCACTATCAGATTGTTTTTACATAAGAGAATTAAGAATTGTATCAGTATGAAGGTCAAAGGTCATCCACACTTTTAAGGTCTTGACTCTCACTTCTTGTTTTTCATGAGAGGATTTGTGCCGGTGCTCTTTAGCTCAGCCTTCTACTCCAGTCCTGTACATAATCACTGTATTTTTGGGTACATGTGAGTTTGAGGTGGATTGTCTGGTCTACATAGTTAAAAATGGTATCAGTTGTGATGGGATTATGGGTTTATCTAAGGCATGCTGTACTATTTAGCTCTACCCTTCACACATATAAATCATTAAGGATGTTATTCATGTTTCTTTAGTTATATTTTTGTATTGATGTCACTTTCCTCTCTGTAGTGTTGCTCTAGTAACTTCTTGGTCAGTTCCCGTTAAAAGCTTAGGCTAAATGCGATTAGAGAGTATTAAAAATCCCCCAGCTCTTCCAATGGCCATCTGCTTTCTAACCTGAGACGCAAGCTGTCTGTTTTACGCCATGGAGCACACCTCTGCAGAGACAGGACAGAGCAACGCAATGTAATTTTATGGGCAAATGACGTTTCTTTGGCTGTTTGGTTATGAATTCTAACTCCAGAAGAATGACAGACTGTGCCAGCTTATTAAGAAGCCACTTCTTGTGACCTGGAAAGAGGCGTACATTTTTTGGATCTATTTCCCAGTTTTTGGATTTAAATCTAAAAGAAATCCCAGATCTAAGATGTTCACCATATCCTGGAGATGTGTTTTCATCCCTGTTATTATAACGTCTGTAGTCTTGTCAGTGGATTTAAAGACAGGTACGTGTTCGCATGACATGATCAGAAAGTACTTGCATTTGACCCAGTTTGGTATCTCATAATTGCTTGTTACTTTGTTTCTCTAGGTGCAGTGCTGGAGGGTTCTTCTATGGGTTATCCAGAAGTTGCCCATGATCAGGAGCTGGGCGTACGTCAGCAGATAGTTCATGTGTCTGATGTCAAAGTAACCAAAGGAACCCACATTGTGCGACGAAAACGCAGCATCCTCTTCCCAAATGGAGTCAAACTTTGTGCACAAGAAACCATGCAGCAAGTTGTTGCGAATCACCTCAATTATTTTAATCTCAGAGGTAAGACCATAAAAAGTTCATTAAAAGAGTAATACATGTTGGATACACGAATGATGTTGTTCACAGTAGCACAATTGTATCTTTATTTCTTTAAAAGTAACTGTTATCCAGGGAGCTAGACTGGTTCTCTCTGTTTTTTATAACACAGAAAAGCATGTCGTTTTGGCAGGTCAGGCAACGTAACTGCTTTATATGAAACAATTGGCAGTGAGAATTAACCAGAGCTTAAATTGTACTTACCTTTAGTTATTTGATGGATTTATTTCTTTGAATATTCAGCTCTTGTACAGAGTGGAGATCTCTGGATGGCTTAGTTCTTGAAATATGAGCTGTAATGCTTGTGTGTTTTTCATCAGTGTTGGTGCAGTGAGCAAGTGGGCAGGGATCAAGGTGTGGGTGAGCTGCAGAGGTTCTTGGGCTGGACAGACAGGGAAGAAGGTGTCTGCTTTTGTGAAATGTTTGGATTTGTTACGTAAGATGGGTCTGAAAGTGACCATTGGGCCCCAAGGGACACAGACAGTGTTGATTAGGGAAAGAGCTTTAAACATATGTCTGGAAGCTGACTTTGGACCAATGCCCGGACGACTGACTCATGAAAACAGTTATGTCACTGCAGGCAATGACTATGGACTTTGTGTCTCCCAATGGCTGGTATCCGTACACAGGGACATCTTTAAGTCTCGGTATGCATTTGGGATCTGTGAATTTTATGTCTATATTGTTTCTTTTGAACAGTCTGTCAGGAGACCATATGGGAGGCATTTAAAATCTTCTGGGACCGACTCCCCGAGCAAGCGGAGTATGAAAGCTGGATGAAAAAATGCCAGGAAGGTACCATCACAGCGCAAGATATTGGCAACTACTTCAGCCTCTCAGATGAACACCAAGCTCTGGTTAAAAAGGTTTGGAGATGACTGACATTTTAATATTGCTAATTTGAAGGAAAAAAATTCAAAGTCTTTTCTTTATATTTCAGAGGATGGCACTAACAACTGTGAAAAGGTAAGATGTTTTAATCTGTTGAGTTACTTTTTATCATGTGCTGGGATACTGACGCGTGTGTTTGCTGTGTTCTGTTCTGTAGTGAGCCCACCAAGTCCTGGCAAACTATGTGCAGGTAAGGTTCTCAACCTTACCTGTTCATAATCGTGTTTATACCTCATAACAGATTCTGTGATTTTGACTTGGATGAGTATATCCAAGCTCTTGTTTTTGTGGATGGTTACAAAGTTAAAAAGAACCCCTGCTTTGCCTGTTTCCTCACTATCAGACACAGAGTGTAAATTCTTGAATAATACGCAATAAAAGCATTCATGCCCGGCATCTACACGAATGGATGCTGCAGGTGTCTGACCTTTGACCTCACTTCCCCATTACTGTGCCGGCAAAATAACATAATGAAAACATTCGAGCTATGTTTCTTTTTCTGTTGTAACAATGGCAACAATTAGCACATGATCAGACATTTTTGTTCAAACAGCTCATGTTAAGATTTGATCACCAAATTATTTACATTACGTTGCAACATTTTAAGTTATATTATATTCTCAAACTTTTTGAGTAAGAGAAATAATAATAAATGAAATCCTTATGTTGACAGCGCTCCAACCCCAGAGTCAATGCAGCCTGCTCCTGTGCCAGGTGAGTATCACTGGGGGCCATGGTGTCAGTGCAGTCTCCCTTGTGTTTTGTTCCTCTGACAGTAGTGTGCTGAACGACTGAACAACCTACTGAAATAGTTTAATACCTAATTGGACTTTAGAAAAAAAAGTTATATCCTGGTAATTTGACTTTCTCCTACCATGTCAGATAATCACCCCCCGGCCTCTAAAAACTCACTTTCTTACTATACTTGTAATTAAAGATAAGGACGCCAAAGAGGACAAGATAGAAGAAGCTGCCGTTGTCCCTGAGCCAGAGGAGAATTCAGTAAGTAAAATGTACAACCATGACTTTACACATCGAATCAGTTTACTTATTTTATTTATTTTATTTTTTTGTCTCAGCTGGCTAATGACATTGCCCTAGAGTCACCTACACCAGTCGTTCTGGAGCAGGTGGTGGAGCTGAGCATTCTTCTGACCGGGGAGACCTTCAGCAATGAGCTCAATGACCCAGCTAGCCTCCTGTATCAAACGCTCAGCCAGCAGCTTATCGAAAATGTAGGTCTTCTCTGTCCATTTGCACTTTCTGGATCACCGTGTCTCTCATTTTATTGTATAGTTATGAATGCAGAGTTGTTGTTTTCTGGAGTTAAAGGGTGTGTCCTGGTTTGAGCCCAGTTTAGCTGATGTGGTCTAGTCTTGGTTTAGTGCTGTTGTAGTCCTATTTTTGTTCCATGTTTAGTCCCAGTTTTGGTGTTGTAAACAGTTGGGAGAAGATGAAAAAACAAGTGGCTTCTGTTGATCATACTTGTAAAGAGTGCAATCACTGCAATCTCTGGTGAAACTTTTATCTTCTCTCTGCAATCTTGTGACAACATTTGGTCTGTTTTCTATACATTGTCTGGTTTGCATAAAATGGGTTGTAACTAAGCTGTACAAAGATTTCTAAGCAGTTATTAATGTGCTACAGACAGGAGTGGTTTGTTCCAGTAAAATAAATCTGTCTCAATAGGATATAAACTAAAGAGATGGATTTTAAGGCCAGTTTTATCATTACAGTGTTGCTGATACCCAGATATTTTCTTACTACAGATTGAAGACGCTTTGGAGGGCCTACCTGAGTTTAGAAGTGTGTCTGTGATTGACTTCAGGTAAATTATTTCATGTATGTAAATGTATCTAAATACATAATTTATATCTTACAGAAATAACGTTTTTCAACTTTTCCGTAGACCGCATAAGGACCCACAGGGGTAAGTCTGTAGTCTAAACAGTGACCGATTTACCATAAGGTTTCTAGCCCTCTGCCCTGCCCTTAACCTTATAGAGTCAGGCAGTACTTATCCAGGGTAGATTGTCATTATGTGTATGCACCGTCCTCTCACTCCTTAGCACTTACCATTGGCACGTGTGAAGGTGTGTCAGTAGATGCCTGTGTTAATGGACTTAGTGTGGTCACTCACCTGTTAAGTGGGATAAGGCAGGTCCAACCCAGAGACCAGGTGCACCTTCATAGAGACGATTATCTTGGCTTTAGGCTCTCTACGGTCTGCCATAGGTGAGAGAGGAGTGAAGAAGTAGAAAGTAGAAGAGCTGAGAACTTGAGCTTGAGACTTACTGTAAATTAAAAATATAATTATATATATGCCATTGTTCAGATTCATGTAGAATTTATGAGTTTGTTTACTAGTGATTCTTAGCAAAATGGTCTAAAATTGCTTTAAAGGCAGATATTTCATGTATAATTATCTTTAATAAAAACAGTAAAAAACCTGGGAATAAACTGGTTTTGCTTGCATAATATATTTAACTCATGAGATTGTCTATAGTTCTGCTGCCGATCACTGGGTCCAGTAGGAGCAGAGTTTTGTCCCTGTAAGTAAAACTAAAAGGGAAAAACTGTATTCGCCTTTAACTGTGGTCGACTGTATGCCGTCAATGCTCAGCCGTCCGCCAGAAAACCTACAAAGTAGGTCAGAGTGGAGGGCTCCCAGTCGTCAAATGAATGCTGATAGATGACTTTTTCCTATGTCTGGAATCTCATGTGAGGTTTCCATGTTTATTATGATGATATTGATCATTGCGCTGACTCTGCCATTTTCTGGCCTATACAGTTGAGCGCCTGAGGTCCAAGTGAGACTAAATTACCCAAATCATTAGTCATCTGCAAGTGCTCCATGTCTGATGTTAAATCAAAGTAGCACCTAAGTGTATTTTATACTCTGTGGAGGCTGCTGCTTTATTAAATATATTTTAAATGTGTTTTTCAAACAAATGTAAGTTTACCCAGATGATGAGGCTGTATTAAATGCATTAAATGTAAACAAGGTTGTTTGTTTCCAGGCTGGATGGTGTGGTTGTGGACTATGCAGTCACAGTTGTTGTGGATGGAACTGGAGTGACCAGTGAACAGCTGGACTATCTGACCTTGCAGTCCAATCTGGTGGAGAGCTCCTATGGCATGGTGAAGGAGCTGCCCACAATGGTGTACACCATCAGTGAGGTCAAAAGCATCGTGACAGAGGCCCTGCAGTTTGGAGAACTAGAGAGTGGTAAAAAGTTAATCTTATAAACCTCACATGTATCATTAGGAAAACCTGAGTTGAAAACATGTACATATGTTTAATAATAGTATGTCATATGCTAAAGTCTTGGTTATAGTTTGACCAGAAATCTAATATGACTTTGACTTGTGGTATTATTTGGAGAACCTCTGGAGAATCGATGCCATACAACACACACATTATTTTTGTGACACATGAAGAGATGCTTAAATACTTTCATATGGATGACACATGTGGCTACAGACGGAAGGTTTCTTCTTGAATATAATTTATTATGTCAGCAGTCAGATTAAGATGCCAGTGTAGAAACTGACGACCTTAGATGAATAATTTATTTGTAAAAGTAAATAATGGTGTAAAATAATAGGCAACTGGGCACATTTGGATTTGCATGTCAGCTTGTGTTAATCTGTTCTCTTTACTGGTTCCACAGTGTCTGAGGTGCCAGAGTCTGCCAACACTGGAGACGGAGCTACGGTAAGAGCGACGTTATAACTATCATAACAGAAACCGCTCTCCATAAATCACTTTTCTATAGGTACAGCTGACAGCAGTAGGAGTGATGCTGTGCTAAGAGGTAGATGGCTGTTGATGTTAAACAGACCAGACCAGTGCAGGTAGGGATGAGTGCACCAGTAAGGATGAACAGGGGCTTTCAGGATTACTTCGCTCTTGCCATAATAATCCACTGCTATTTTGGGGATGGGTTGCAGTATGCCAGGCTGTAGTGAGAGGAGAAGTGATACTATACATATGTGTTCATTCAGACAAGCACAACCGCCATCCTCCGTCTGCATCGTTTTACTTTTATACTTGCGGTTGATTCAGTCCTTTCTTCGTAATTACAGTTTAAATTGCAATAACGTTCTTTGCGGCTTTGCCTTACAGCTCAGTCTCCTCAGTGATTAATAGGACTCATTATATGAATTGGGAAAGTTTTACAAACTCCTCTTCTGTAATTGATTCACAGGCACAAGCACAGAGCTACTGTGCCACAAAAGCAATTGCCGGTTTGGATTTTGAACATTTAAGCTACTGTTTATTTCAGACATTTCACTAATTTGGTTGAAATTGGAGTGAAGTGTAGACCTGACTGTTACCACAGCATACATCAACATTTACATGCTTTGGAAAGATTATAACCAGGATTTATATGACTTATTATTTTTCCAGTGAGAGTTTAATTTGAATAATTGTAGAATGATTTGTTGGGATGGGATGTTGAAATATATAGAAGTGCCGTTCTAACGATTCTTTTAACAAGTATTTATTTGCTTTACACATTTTTTTGACATATTTACTCTTAGGCCTATATTTTTATATGGTTTGTTTTTCTCTAATATTTATGATTTCATACTCTGGTTATTGTATAGATCATAGAGTCAGTGGAAGTGGAACCTGCAGATATCGAAGGAGAGAATTCCCCTCCTGAAGCATTTGAAATCAGCACCGTGGCTACAGGAAATGATGTCATTGTTTTGGGGGAGAGTGCAGTGGGACCTCCTGAGGTTGTTCTGCCAACTGCTGCACCTGGGCCCAGTGGTAAGGATTCTGTATTTCATCTCAGTTATAGATATTTAATGAATGAACAAAGTGGCTTTTTTTGGTTATTTTTATCAATTCAATCATGGCAGTTTAACGTTCATTAATCATTTAATCAGTTACAAAGTATACTGTACTTTTCTATTTATAGTGATTTTCCATGGACATTGGTGGTAGCTACTGGAAAACCAGAATTATCTTTTGTGCATTTTTCCAGGCGTAATCGAAGATAGTCTGTCAGTGGAAGACACTGTGCAGATTCCCGAAGTCCAGAGCCCTCCAGCTCTCCCCCCTGAGGAGCTTGACGTCACTGACCTGTCTGAGCCCCCGCTGGAGGTCGAGGCTTCAGGCTCAGAAGCTGAAAATCTGGATGACCTGCTCAAGACTCCCACAATAGAAGAAGTGCCTATTGAGGAGAGCGCTCAGACTGTAGAAGTAAATACTGAGGATGAGGAAACGGGAGAAGTGAATTCAGCAGAAGTAGTGCCAACATTGGTGCATGTCCCAGGTCTAGAAGAACATAATCTAGAAGAGATAATAGAATCAGACATTGAAGCTGAACTTGAACTCTCCCCAATCACCACAGAAACCATAGATGAAGAGGGCCTGGCTTCTCTAGTTCCTGATCCTGAGGTTGTTGATCTAGGCGGTGAAACGACCCAGCCAGAGGAGACAGAAGTGGCTTTATTGCCCGTCGATGAACTCCCAGTAGAGGATGTAGCGATAGAAGTTTCCCCTGAAGAAGAGGAGGAGAACATGAGTGTAGTGTCTGTTCCTGATGAGGCTGTGATTGAAGAGAGTGAAACAGCCATAACAAATGAAAAGACAGAGGAAACTTTAGATGCAGTGGAGGACATCCCTGAGGCGCCCATGATCTCTACAGAAGATCTGACAGAGGATGGGATCATACTGGTCAATGTGGACTCTCCACAGCCAACGCCACTTTCTCCAGAAAAAGAGTCTCCTTTCACACGTATCTCTGATGTTATCTCAGATGTGCAACCTGACATCATCACTTCTACTGCGGAGGTAAATCTAATTACATTCATTTCCAGTTGAGGTATATCCTTACATTTTTCATCAAAACATTTAATGATATGATTATTTGTCTCCCTTAGATTGAGACTGATCTAGACCTGGATGGAGACGAGGGCTTTGAAGTGATTCATTATGGGGTATTTAACCACACAGAGGAGGGCAGCACAGGGTTGCCATTTGATGGGATAGATCATTCTAGCATTGCCATGCCTGCCAATCCAGGCCGCGCTCTCATGGTGTTCTTCAGCCTCCGGGTCACCAACATGATCTTCTCAGAGGACCTCTTCAACAAAAGTTCTGCAGAGTACAAAGCACTGGAGCAACGGTTCCTTGAACTGGTACACATAATCACATAATTACTATTGTAATTTGTATCATTATTATTCTTTCGGAGTTACATTTCTAACATACATGTGTATTGGATATTTTCTAGCTTGTACCTTACCTCCAGTCCAACCTGAGTAACTTTGAGAACTTGGAGATCCTCAACTTCAGGAATGGCAGCATTGTTGTCAACAGTAGAATGAAATTTGGCAAGCCTGTCCCACGTGAGACAACCACCGTGGTCTATTTAATCCTGGAGGATTTTTGTAACACAGCCTACCAGACCATGAACCTGGCAATAGATAAATACTCTCTGGATGTGGAGTCAGGTAAGTGACTTAGTAAAGAGCTTTACAATGCATTTTGCATTCACTTCAAACTCTGTGTTGGTAAGTTACTTCTGTAGCCACAGTTTCCCTGGGGTAAACTGGCAGAAGCAAGGCTTCCATACTGTTTCACTGACACAACTCTGACTGCTACGAATCACTCATGCACACTTCTCATTCAGCCTAGGCAAACTGGTCTTGCGCAAGAACATAACTACAGCAGTATAGGGTGTGGGTGGTTAAGTGTGTGTTCATGGCAAGAACTATTGCCAGATGTGTCTCAGAAAGAGTGTTGTTTTGTTGTACAATAGTAAATACATGAGACAGAACAGGAGAAGGCAGGTGGTAAATGTCTGTGGTGACACTTCTGTAGAGGTGAACACGAAGGTCTCATCCGCTGGGATCAGATGCTCAGTGCTTCCCTGAAGTTAACATCATTAACTGCACTTTGACAGAGTGATTACTTCGTGCAGCTACAGCGCTTTCATTTCTCCTCATCTGTGTCCTCTACAGAACTGACCAGGCGCAGTGCAAATGTGTGTTTAGTCTACTTTTTAAGTGTAGATTATAATCATAATCATGTTAATCATGCCTTTAAGATGTCATAATGTGTCAGAATTAGGCGCTGTTGTTATCTGATGTTTAAAATGTGATGTTACACAAGTCTTAATGTTGCTGTTTCTCTGCAGCCGCCATACTTTGTATCCTTATTAATGTAAATCATCCTTTTTGTCTCTATACTCTTAGGTGACCAGGCTGACCCCTGTAAGTTCCAGGCCTGTAATGAGTATGCAGAGTGCAAAGTCAACAAGTGGTCGGGCGAGGCAGAGTGTGTGTGTAATGCAGGTTACTTCAGTGTGGATGGACTGCCCTGTCAAAGTATCTGTGAGCTTCAGACCGACTTCTGCCTCAACGATGGCAAGTGTGACATCATCCCTGGCCAAGGAGCCATCTGCAGGTGGGTGAACAATTTCCAAAGTCTACTAAAGTATATTAGATCACTCAAATAAACACAAATAATAACATCACTTTTGGCAATGACTCCAGAGATTTTTATTGCATATAAACCGTCTGTTTCTTTGTTTTTTTGAATTGCATTTTCAAGATGGTATTGCGTATTTTGCAACAATTCTGGTCTTATAGGTTTTGAACAAAATAAGAAAAAGTTTGCATTTAATATAGTAGTTATTTTTATATTTTTGAAAAACACACACGTTTTGATCCCAGGTGCCGTGTTGGAGATAACTGGTGGTACCGAGGGGAGCACTGTGAGGAATACGTCTCTGAGCCATTGGTGGTTGGCATCGCTATAGCCTCTGTCGCGGGCTTCTTGCTCGTCGCCTCTGGTGTGATTTTCTTTTTGGCCAGAACTTTACGAGACCAGTACGACAAGGATGAGTCAGAGGACCCAATACGGTGAGCAGTAAGGAAATGGGTCATTCAGTCTACATTCAGTAAACATTGACTACTGAAAACCAAAGCTAAAAATCAAAATGTAGATTTGACTTATTGCGACAAATGAAAAATAAACTACTAAAGTAAATGTAAGTTTTCTTAATACTATATTGCTATTGTGAATGTATCAAAAATATCATAAATATTTGTACACTTTAAATTCTCAGTAGTTCGATTCCCTGAGTTTAACCCTTTTAGATAACGGCATAACTGTAGTTGGGATAGTTACTGTACTGAGTGTCCATCTAACATGTCTCATCATCTAAATAGCAACTTGCAACAATAAGACTTAAGCTTTGAGTACAATGTGCTTTGTGATCTGATAAAGCCTGATGTCACTGGCATAAACAGAGAGAGTTTACTAAGGTTAAGAGGTTAATTGATAGCCACATCCTCTTGTAATCTGCCCATTTGTATTTTTGCCAATCCAACCCAGTACTTACTGGACTGTCTTGTGTTTTCATCCTTCTCAGTCAAGTGGAGAGTCTGCCCTCTATGGAGAGAGCGACCAAGTACAACCCCATGTATGAGAGTGAAGCCACTACAGGATACAGCCACTACTATCGGCGGTACCCAGACGTCCCTTTGTACAGCAGCGCCAGTGCCGAGGCCTCCACAGACTTCAGCAGTGAAGAGATACGGCACATCTATGAGAACAGTGAACTCACCAAGGAGGTACAGTTAAGCTTGGATTTTAATGGCCCATATACCGTCATGTTATAATAATACCATCTGTTGTCCATTGAACCAATGTATGTGGGATTTCTAAAATCACGTCTCTTTACAGGAAATCCAAGATAGGATAAGGATCATTGAACTCTACGCCAAGGACCGTCAGTTTGCCGACTTTGTGAGGCAGCATCAAGCGTGAGTACTGCAACAAGAGGAATGAAAAAGAGTTCATTGAAGATATATGCCCACTTTGTATGCCTACATGTTTGCAATTCCAATAACTTTGTTGTTTTTATTCAGATTCTGTACAACGTTAACAAGTTTATTTTTATTGCAGTGTCATTGATACTCGGAGGGAAAGCTCCTCTGCCCATACTTGAAATCTGTCAACCAACTGAAGGTATTTTTTTTCCAGATAATTAAAGTGATAGAAAATTACACTGTAGATATATAATTTGTTTCTTTCAGGTTACCTTACAAAAACCTATACTCTCCATATTGTAAATGTCTGTTTTGTCCCCAGCCTGTTAAGTGATGCTTCCTGCCAGGATACCTCTGGAGCTTGGACTTCAGAATCCCTCTCTTTCCTCTTCCTCTTTCCTCTGTGCCTTCATTTGTCAGTGTGAGCTGTTTGTGACAACCAAAGATACATTTGCTGCTCAACTTCTGGACAACTCTTTTTGGAGAAAATCTGGACCACATCCTTCTACTTGAATCAACATCTATGCATTTATACATTTCATGGTATAACGTTCACACTCAGTATAGTTTGTTCAAAACATAAAGGACTTAAACCTGTAAATATTTGTACATGATATTAGAAAGATTTATTTAGGACTGACATCTTGTATTTATACTGTATAGGCCTTTTTAAAGAGCATTGTCAAGAAATATGGAGGCAATGGTGCTACATAACTTAAATTTATTGGATTCAAAAATAGATCTGTAAAATTATGTAAAAGTCTAAATAATGAAAATAGTGAATCTTAGATTAAATTAGCATTTATGTTAAAGAGGTCAAAGACAGTCATGTTGTATATGTGGAAAGTGAACAGCTGGTTTTCTAATAGCAGGTTTTATTTCTGCTTTCCTCAGGGCTCATTTTATCATAAACATTGTGTGTTTGTGAATATTGGTAGCCTTCAAAAGAGTGGAACAAAAGTAAGTGGCAATGGCAGAAAGACACAGAGAGCATGAACTGTCTGTAGCTCTGGGATTTAGAAATAAGTGAAAACACATTTTAGTGGAAAAACACTTCAGGGCAAGCAGCTCAAATCGTCTGCATTCAGATGCCATATGTAATGCTGAAAACTGAAAGAATTGAAACAATGATAAACAACTTTTGTGCCCGGGAAAATCTGCCTGCTTGTCAAAACTTACAAGACCAAAATACTTTGGCCTTTGAGGACTTGGCCATGACAATGCACTTCAACCTTGAGAAATTGATTGTTTCTCTTGTTAATGTGATGAGGTTCTCCCTTGACCTCCTCGAAGTGGACCCTCACATCTGCAGCGCATTATTACAGCCTGTACTATTGGGGTTGTTGGCAGCCAACATAATGGTTAGTTTTGGAAGGTAGATAATGTTTTAGCGCCTTGTTTACATGACATGCTTCTCTTATGATATCTACACAAGGGGAGGCACTTAACAGTGTCAGGCCTTGTGCAGTGTGTGTTGTCTTTGTCCACTGTACTTTCACCCTTTCATAATCTTAACTAAACCATGTAAATATGTGAGAGAGAACTATGATTTAAGGCTATAATTATATGTTTAAAATACTTGCTCTCACCATTTACTTATAATACTTTTTATACACCATTTACCTGTACAACTTGTTATATAAATAAATGTTTTTTAATCAAATTCAATGGTAGTTTTTACTTTTGAGTGATATATTGGCGTCTTCCACTGTTCAATGTGTTTAACTGCAGGAAGATAATCCAAAGCAGATTAAAGCTGGTGAGTATGGATTAGTCTCGTCTGTGGCCATGACAGTTTCTAAAAGAGCATGGAGCATTAATCGCCTGCGTCACAGTCATGTGCCACAGAAGGTCAGTGTGTAAACATTACGAGACGCATATTTGGGTGAGTTTGGGGTCCTTTAAATTTGGATTTATTACTTTGGATTAAGAAGAAGCAACACAACTTCAAAACAACTCAAATTGTGATGAAATTTTGAGGAAATTTCAGTAAGAACCTTTGGAGTTGATGACTGGACTCTGGGCGAAGTTGCTATTATGACTTTGTTTTTGTACATAAATGTTCTTTTACATGTGGTGACTAGTGTTTTTTGGTAAAGTACTTTTGTCTTGTATTACCAGTTCACTTCACGTCGATGTCTCAGTGGTACAGGGCAATGAGTGAATGAGGACAACCCTGCGTTCAGAGGAGAAATCATTACTGCACACTGACAGGTTGACATGTAATGTGTTCGCACTGCATGGGGAAGACTTGGACGAAGGGAAGGGGAACAGATGAGGTATCCCACAGTGAAGTACATTCTGGAGCAGGTGGGGAGTACTTTCTCGGACCAAAAAGAGCATCTGCCTTCCACTCACCGCAGTCCAAAGTGCACGCCGTATAATTTGTGGCAGCATGTGTCCTCATGGGTCCTACCTCTGGAAAGTACATGGAAAATGAAAAATGATGAAAAAGTGATCGGAGAGATGGACTTGTAGAGCTTGTGTTGAGCTTTAATAAATGAGGCATGAAGCAATATTTAACCAACCACAGGAAAATGCAGCGGTGTCGTGAAATTGATGTAAGGTCATTTTTATGTTTTACGAATAATAAAGGCCTTATAGAAGTTGGTAGAGTAGAAGGGAATTGGACTCAGTAAAAGTACGAATATTAAGAATTATTATGATAAAAGTAAGAAAACTGCTGTAGTAAAAAGGAGCGTAGGTGCAAAATATGGTTTATTATTTGAATTTTGTACTTATATATTCATTTGGGAAGAAAAAAAACAGAAAAAACAAAAGTAAAATATAGTATGGCTCAAATAAAAGTAAAAGAATGCTGGCTGAAAACTATTCCAAGAAGTAGTCAACTATTTGATTAAAAGGCTTCTTGAGTAAATACTTGGGCACGAATATGTTATGCTTTACACATTAGAAAAAGTACATGTAGAAAACCAAAATGTACTCGTAGAAAACCAAAATGTACTCGTAGAAAACCAAAATGTACTCGTAGAAAACCAAAATGTACTCGTAGAAAACCAAAATGTACATGTAGAAAACCAAAATGTACATGTAGAAAACCAAAATGTACTTGTAGAAAACCAAAATGTACTCGTAGAAAACCAAAATGTACATGTAGAAAACCAAAATGTACACCTAGAAAACCAAAGAAGAAACCAAACTACGAGGATTACCCGCCCCCTGCTAATCTGCACTGAGGACTGGAGCAGTGTAGATTTGATCATATAAACACGGAAATTAGATTAAAGACTTAATCTGGTGAGGTTTAGGCGGGGTGCTTCCATGGCTGGGATTAGACTGGAGGAGCCCTTGCTGGATCGCCACCAAAAGACATCAAGTGGTGTTTTGACCTTTTTGTCATAATTTTGGAGTAATATTTTGACTTAAACTAAACCCTAGAAACACTCCTGGAGATGCAAACTGACTCATTTTGAAGGATTACTTTAGCATGCAAGGCGTGAATGACACAAAACACTCCAAAACAAAACTTTATTATGAAAACACATGAGAAAAAACATGATGGTAAGTTAACCAGATCAGTGTAGATTTAGTATTGGACTCTTTTAACTTTACTCACACTGCAAATTCCACTAGTGTTTACAACTCTAGTTAAATGTCCGTTATAAATCAGTGCACCTATTATATTATAAATAAGGTTTATTTTTACAAGGTGGTTTCTAAGGGAACGGTTTTGTTTTTCCCCATCCACAAGAGAGCCATATGCCCGTAAATTACAGCAAATGCTACACTCACAGCTCAAGTCTAGTTCCCATTTGAGATTTAGGGAGTCAGAGGAGTTAAGACCATTTAAATGTCATTGCTTCTGAAGTACTTTTGAGTGGGAGCGACTCAATGGGATAAATCGGCCTTGTCATGTTATTCCTACTAAAACAAATTGGAAGTTAGGAGTGCGTAAGGGAATCTGGGTTTGGATAGCGCAGATATTACAGGATTCATTGACTCAAATCATTTCCTGTCGCCCGCATTGGCACAGAGCATGTAATTACAGCGATAAGCCTGCCGAGGTGTTATTTGATATCTCTATAAGCTGGGTCCCTCAGGCCTGCGCAGAGTCTTGTTAAGTGTCTTATAAAGGTCCACTGATTTATGAGCAGATAAATGACAGACAGAGCTGGTTGCACACCTTGGCCCTGACCGGAGGAGCTGGTGTGTGGCTGTGAAATGCAAACCACAAAGCAGGAAGTTTACCTGTATGTTTCCCATCACCGTGAGCAAAAGCAGTGCCTAAAAACGCTGGCAAGGTTATGGCCTTTAACTCCTTTCGCTCACAGCAATTAATGTCTGTGTGAGTGTGTACGTGTGTGTCATTAGGAAAAAAAGTAAAAAAAAAAGTGAATTGGGGCAGAGAGAATGCAGGGAGCACGTGTCTGGATGGATGCAGGGTTTGGGGCCCACGTGCCGCTCTCAAATTGTTGCATAGTTATGGGTGACCAAGAGTTCAGTGGCTGATAGGAGTGTGCAAACCATCATCAGCTTCTCTCCAGTCAGACAGTCCAATACAACCACAGGCTCGCCACAGCTGTCTGAGAAAAAGAAAGAAAAAACACTAAAAATGAACGTCCACATTGTAGATCCAAGAGTTGATTTGATGCTTTGTGAAAACGTCCTCACATAGTTATCGAGGCATCGCCAGTAGTCACTCTTTATGGTAGTCCCCAAGGCAATATTTTGTTGAAACCGGTAGTTGAAAGTAGTAAAGTACAGTATTTAAGTAAAAATGTTAGGTATTTTTGCTATACTTAAGTACATTTCACAGTGGATCTTTTTTTACTTTTACTTCACTACATTTGAGAGCAGTATCTGTACTTCTCTCCACTACGTTTTAGACCAGGACTGAAAAGTAAAAAGTACTTTTCATATGATTTGAGTTATTTTTTTTACCATGTTCGTGGTAACATCCCGACTACAGTTTTTGAGTTCAAGTTTCAGCTTTGAGCAACTAAAGTAAATACACAAAATTCAGAAGAAAAAGAAAGAAAGAAAGAAAAGAAACTGATATGTTTTGCAACTGTTGACCAAATATGTATCATTTTTAATCAATATCAGTACATTTAACATTTTAACAAACATCTGTGAAAGACTTTTACTTTTTTACTCTTTAAGTACATTTTAAAACGGGTACTTAAATACTTTTACTTAACATTTACCTAACGTGAACTTGAGTCTTTCATCCACCATTTTCTCTGGTAAAGGAGCTACTGTCCCACCAAACCTAAAGAAAATGATTGCCTGAACAGGTTAATTTACTTATCTTATAGGGTGATCTATTTTAAAACAAGACTAAATGTAGTAGATTTTAAGAGGGAAATGATTAGTTTCACATCTAAATATCAAACCTAATTAGCTGTTGCGCTCTGTGAAGGCAAAGACGTGAGGCGCCATTGTGGCACGACAAAAATGAGAATTTCTACATAACGCAGTAAATATGTGACAATAGGTACGGTAAGTAGATTACAGTTGATGTTAGCTAACAGCACAAAAGCCTAGGCAAGAACAGAAACAAAAGATTTTATCCAGAATAGGCCCTTTCAAATCTGCGTTGCCGTTGTTCCTCCTGTAGGCCTACTGGACAGTCAAAGTCAATAGTCTTACCTTTGGATTTACTAAAATGCTGCATTCCGTGACGTTCCAAGCTTTGCAGGGATGTTACGTTTGTGAAATGTGCACATATAATTCATTTTAGGAACAGGTTAACATTCATTTCTGTAGATACATTTAACATAATGTGGTGCTGATTCCATGTTGTCATTAAGGTATATTTTTTATCTCATTCCTCCAGCGCTGAATTCCCACGCTGAACATAACTTGTGTTTTTCAGACTCAAAGTGATGCATTGCAGTTTGTGTTAGTTGAATTCCGCGTTGCTAAAAGTCTTTTTTTCTTGTGTGTGGCTGTGAGAGCCAGTGGTTTCTGAGGTCACCTCTCTGGGGCCTGATTTATACCTCACAGATGTTCTGAGATGAACACTTTCCCTGCTGTGTGTCTGAGAAGATTGCCCTGGTTTTAGATACAGAACAGTGCAAAGGAAAAACACTTAATGGCACCAAACAGCCTTATCTTAAATCTTTTTCTCTTACTTTAAAGGTCCTATATTACACAAAATTGACGTTTGTGAGCTTTAAGTCATGTTATAATGCTGTTATCTCCTCAGAAACATACTAGGAGTTTTGTTTTATTCACTCTTGTTTGTATAATCCTTTATTATTAGTCTGTCTACATCTCCAAAACTCAAAACGCTCTGTTCCACCTTGTGATGTCATGAAGCGGTAGTTTTCATGTTAACAGCTCGTTTTACCTTTTGTTCAATAGAGACCGGCAATTCCAGAGCTGAAATTATCCAAGTGATTCTAGTGAAGGCGTATGGAGTTTAAAAACACAGTTGAGCACTTCCTGTATTACCACATGACATCACAAGGTGGAGCAGAATGAGTTCCATTTTAGAGAAGAACTCAGCCTAAAGAAGCAGAGTTTGTGTGTTAAACATGTGCGAATGAAACAAAACTCCAGGTCTATTTGTGATGAGGAAACAACATTAGAACATAGATCAGAAAATAGTGTAAAATGGGCCCTTTAAAGTAAAACATATTTTCAGATGAAGTTTGCAGGACAGGCCTTCAAGTCAAAAGCTGTGATCATTATTTTAATCACACTTTGCTTATATTCAAACAAGATTAACTAGCAGTGACCTAAACCGTTTGGCCTTATCCCAGTTGGTATCAGTTGGATATTTGGCAGTGGTTACTTCTCTGTTTTGGTGATTGTTGTTGTGCTGCACAAACACAACAAGTGATGTTATGTTAATGAAAACTAAAGTCACAATGAGGCATTTGTCCCCACTGCAGGCAACCAAAGTGAAAGCACACTTTTCCCCATTACTCTATGACACTGTAACCAGGACTGATGGTATTATTTATAGCAGCACTGTGAAAAACATGATCTCAGCTGTCAGTGTTAATATGTGGGCACAAACAAGCTGTTTAAGAGGATGCCCAATGTGCTCAGTGTGGGGCAACGGTCTGGGGAGGACTTACATTTTCCACACTCATTTAAGAGCATGGCACCAAAACATGTATCTATGATTATGCTGTTTTGGGAGTCTTGTGTTACATAAATACAACACCTGAACAATTACAGCACCACCCATGTTGGCAGCAGCAATTGTTGTATATGTAGCCTACAACATACAAGTCATATTATTTACTACCCATGAATGAATTGCCTCTGCAGTGATGTGGTCGCAGTATCAGTCCATTATGGTGAACAAGGAGCTTAGTCGAAAGGCAGAGCTCTTGATTTCGTGGTCAGTCTACGTGCCTACCCTCACCTATGGTCATGAGCTGTGGATAATGACTGAAAGGACAGCTGCAGGCGGGCTGGGTGCTCCCATAAATAGAGTGAGGAGCTCAGGTACACAGGAGGAGGAGCAGAGCCACTGCTCCTCCTCCTGAAGAGGAGCCAGCTGAGGTGGCTCGAGCGTCTGTTCCGGATGCCTCCAGGACATGTCCCTGGGGAGGTGTTTTGGGCATGTCCCACCGGGAGGAGGCCCTGGGGAAGATCCAGGACAGGCTGGAGGGGCTGTCTCTCAGTTGGCCTGGTAATGCCTCGCGATCCCCCCACAAGACCTGGAGGAAGTGTGTGCGCTCCTTAGATGAGGACGTTCTGTTTAATTGTTGACAAAGTTTCAAAGGATAAATGGAAATCAAATGTTGGGGAATAAAAAAAAAAAGGTTTTAAATAATCACATAAAGTTGATGAGGGAGACTTAAAGGTGCACTTTGTAAATTGCTTCAAGAATGTGTACTTGTTATTACTGGAAGTCAGTGGACTGGTTTATTTTTATACTCAAGAAAAGCACTACTGTTTGTCAGAGAAAGCTGCTGTTAATCCCTCCATCGACGGCAGCTCAGTAGAACGGTGGCGGGGCATCCGAGTGGGTTTGTGGGGGACTTGATGTCATCACAGTTGTCTGGTTGTCTTTGTTTTCTCCATTTGGACCATTAAAGACTGTTGTGTCACAGACGGCAGAACAAATTTACATCAAAACCTACACCACATCGCTCAGCTGTAAGTGTGCCGTAATCATTGTCATTTCTTACTCTGCTTTCGCGCTCTCTGGAAATCGATCCAAACCAAACTCAGACCGCTCTACGGCTATGTTCGCCATATTGACCCTATTGATTCAGACAGCTCATGGAAAAAAACCCAAGTAGCCCCCGTTTTGTACCCAACTTATGTCAAAATTAGTGTTTGGGATTGGCTGCAGGGCCCTTTTTCCATCTTAACCCCATGCATATGTTTTTGTGACTTTGTTTTTGACCCGGCGGCTGGAGCATTGAGCCAAGATGTGGATCAAAGAAGGCAGTGTGGAAAAGGACAGAGACAGAGACTGGCATGGACAGTGTGCAGGTGTGAGGCCAAACAATCAAGACTTTGTGAGACAGCGACCAACAAGACACACTGTTTACATTTGACTTTATTTCTTCAGCTTTCACTGCTGGATGAGGGCTAAAAAGCTAGCATTTGGGGAACATTTGGGGTTTGCTATGGCTAGAATGGCATTGATAAAGCTGGGCGGTGGGGCTGGGATGAGATGCAGGATTGGTTTCACAAGAACAAGACGAGATTTGGAAATTTCTATTGTGCAGCTCTGTTTATAATTTTGGACTTTATATTTGCTGTCATTGTAGCTCTGCTTATTGCAACTGCAGCTCCTCCTGAGGTGTGAAGCACTAGTGTTAACCCTTTTTTTGTCCAGGAAAAACGATCTTGTGGCATCTTATCCGTCCCTAGTGGGCAGATTATCATCATGGCGATACTATCATATTGTTTTGAAGATATGCAAAATTTGAATATGGATATAGTTTAAAATTAAAGTCTGCAAAGTAAGGGTTTAAAGTGGCATTTCTGCATTTTTGTGGGTGATTTCACAGTCATTTCACAGCTGTCTAACACCTCAACCTCAAGTAATATATGCAAAGACATGTTTTGGTTGAACTGCTATAATATTGTCTGAATATCATAATCGAAAAACAAAAAAACAAACAACCAAAATATGCATTTCTTGAGTTTGAGTTTTAAGTGATTCAAAATGTCTTATAAGCCTGATAGATGTTTGCAAAGAAGTAGGTTCAAGTTTTCAGCTTCTAGTCAAGTTTTAATTTTAGTTTAGTGTTTTGATCGTCAATAATTTTGGTTCAAATTACAACAGTTTTTCAATGCAAAAAAAGAAAGAAAAAGTTACTTGATGGTTTTCATGGTAGACCACAGTCAGCCGAGTGTACTTTGTTGGTTACATCATCTCTCACTGGTGCAATTTAAGCGGATTAATGTACATCTTGAGGTTGAGAGAATTTGGCGTTTTAGTGTAGCCTCATAATGTGTGATACAATATGGATTTACTCTAAGGTTGAAGGGAACAGTGGTTTCAGTGTTTTCTACATTCTAAAATATTATGTTGAAAATGTCAGAGTGTTTTAGTTCAGAGTTTTATGAAATATTTATTTAAGTTTATCAGTTTTAAACAAATGACTGAAGCAAATCTACAGGTAAGCTAAATCTACAGGCTCAGCTGGATCAAACCAGGACCAAACCAGGACCACACCAGGGCCAAACTAGGATTAAACCAGGATCAGACCAGGACGAAACCAGGACAAAACTAGGACCAAACCAGGACAAAACTAGGACCAAACCAGGACCACATTAAGACCAAACCAGAACCAAACCAGGACCAGACCAGGACCAAACAAGGACCACATCAGGACCAAACCAAGACCAAACTAGGACCACACCGGGACCACACCAGGACCACAGCAGGGCCACACCAGGACCAAACCAAGACCAAACCAGGACCAAAACAGAGCCAGACCAGAGCCACATCTTGGACCAAACCAGGGCCAAACCAGGAGCAAACCAGGACCACACCAAGACCAAACCAGAAACAAACCAGGACAAAACCAGGACCAAACCAGGACCAGGCCAGGGTCAAACAAGGACAGAGCAAAGTGTTAAACTAAAATTCTTGTATAGGAAACAAATTCCCTCAACAATTCAAATATCTCACAACATTTTTTGACTTTAGAAATGGAGCCAAGGGTCCGCTGTCGTTGTGTAACCCTTATTATGTCATACTACAGTCTGTGACATCCTCTTCAGATTCCTAAAAGCTGTGAATTGTCTGGATAAGCCATAATTTATCCAGCCTGCTGTGTTTGTTTTGCTTGGCTCTGGTCTCGGACAGAGGTAGATGGTTTTCATACAGTGATAATGTTTGAGATACATGAAGCTCTGTGGAGGAAACTGTGGTTTACCCACCAATAACTCAACATAAGAGGATGTTTTAAATCATCGAGAATTAGACCAGTGCTTTGTGGAATATTTTAGATCGTCTCTGTTTTTCTTTTCTACTCTCCAATCCAATTCTTGTTTTATAATCATGACTGTTTTATCTCAACTTTGAAAGTAAATGTGGCTGTTTAGTTGACATATTCTTGACGAGTAGTCAGGGAGGAGATTTAACTTTTCCATCATATCAAAGGAGCGTTTGAACTAATCGGAATATTTATGGTAATTTATTGTTAATGTTTTATACATGGACTCAAGTAAAATACGGATCAGACTCAACAAAAGGATTATGAGATCATGAGTTTAACAGTGTTGTAACAATACAATAATACCACTGCAACCTGCAACCCACAACATGCACAATAAGTCAAATGCTCCACCTAAGTTAGTCCTGACCACGCCAAGATCTGGAGATGGGTCCCAGCTGCAGGTTCCTACGGTGACAATAAAGTGTAAATGAACCTTAACCTGACTAGTCCTGTCACGATAATCACTATATCAGTTTATCGTTCACAATATGAAAACTGGAGCAATATTTTTGGGGGTTAATATTTATCGTGTGTATACTTTCTTTGCACTACTGGGAAATGTTTGGTTATTTTTTGACTTCAAGTCATAAAAAGGCTGAATTAATAACTTCTATGGCCTATTACAAACAAGTATTTATTTATTGCAGCTCATTTTTTAAACAGTATTGTAGATTTAGAATAGTTTTTTATGGTTTAAATTTGCTCTTTGGTTACTGTGTCAGTGGCATATATTAGTTTCAGTATTATCGTTTATCGTCTATATTTACCTCAGAAATATATCAAACTTCAAAATGTGTTATTGTGACAGGCCTTAGACTTAACCTCCCATTGCCAACAACCAGTCAAAATATTTTTTCAGACATGGCCAGTTACTTAGAAAATATTTTTCCACATTTAAAAACACATACAGAATATGATTAGAGTAGCTGAAGTAGTAATAGTAGTAATCATGCCTTGTTCATCTAACTTTTTCTACTGCCTCTCATTTGTCCTTTGCAATTTTTGTTTAATTAATTAACATTACTCACCTTGCTGTTTTAACCAATTGTTTTCTATTCTCTCCAGAAAGAAACAAGGCCTTTGACTCTAGACTACTTTAGTAACTCTAATATTTTGTGTTTTCTTGCCAACAGTAGAAGTAGATCCTGACAGCCATATGTACTCCAGACGCCGCACACATGTAATCAAGAGACTAACCTGTCATTGGGAAATAAACAAACCACTTGAGGCGGTGAGCTGCTTTTTGCATAGTGTAACTCAATCTATACATTCACTGTGCATCTCCCGTATACGTCCTTGGCTCGTTAATCAATGCCAGTCTTTCTCCATTGTTTAGGCTTGTGGTTTGCATGCATCGACGCAACACTTGGCAGCTACATCTGGTACGAATGTAATGAAGGTTTGGGGCAAAAATGCGCGTCTCCGTCCATACAGTACATGTAGGCATCTTCCCATGTGTGTAGTGCGTGCATAATAGGACCAGGTGGATTAAGGAATGTTATAGAAAATGAAAACAGCTTGTGAAGCAGAAGATTGTTGTTTAGAAATGGATATTGTTTTTTTTCCAGTGTCCACCATTTTGTCTGATGGTCACCTGCTCACAATTAGCCGTCTCTGCTCCTTCCTCCCGCGATGGCCTCTGCTGTTCAGACAAGCCCTCACACGCGCATCAAGAAGGTAACGCTTAGCCATTCGTCTGTCAGAGAAACTCAGCTCCTCGCGACTCGCTATCGCACTGTGGTGTTTTGACAGTAGCTTTCAAAAAGACATATCTGGTTACCAAAAATGTTAAGTGGACGGCTGTGTAAAGGGTGAATACATAGAGGTGTTATTTTGTTGGACATAAAAGTGGAAAAGTGTAGAAAGGCAAAAAAAAAAAATGGGAATGGGTTGCAGCAAATGATCCCTCCAGCCGTGACGAAGACCTGCACATGTGGTATGCTTAAACCAAATATCAGATGTTTCCTCATTATTAGCTTGATACATGGCACATTTGAGAGACATTAAGATCATTATTATATGTTATTGTACCAAAGGACCAAAATAACTGTGCTTAATATTTGAACCTGTTGAAAATGAAGTTTGAATACATTATGGCTCTTACAAGTTGGAGGGTCGACTGCACTAGACCAAGATGAATGCTTATGATGCTAGTAGAGCTTCTACTTAACATTATGCAGCAGAGCTGGCTCCTGGATGGCAACAATTTACTTTTCCAATGTTCATTTTTTAGCCTGCCATAATATTATCTAGACAAGCAGGTCGACAGAGCCATTTAGTACATTTTTGCAGGAAAAATCAGGAAAAATCAGAACTGCACGTCAGTCTATACACTGAACTGTCTGAGGCAGGTTGTTTTTCTTGTTTGCTTATCATTGCCACTAATGATTAAAACAGATATTCAAAGTAGACAATCTGTGTGTTTCAAGAGAAGTAAAATTGTGGATTTGGCAGTTGGAGGTCTGAAGAGTTCTGGATGGTGTTCAGCCTGAGCTGGGCCTATAGAGTTCAGCCCAACTGTCTGGCTGAGGCTGCAGCAGGTACTACCTGAGGGTGGCTGTTTCAAATCCTCTCCTCAGTCGCTGGAAACTATTTTAATGGGAAACACAGGGGTGAACTGTAAAAAAGGAGGAGGAGGAGCGTCCTTCTTCTCCAGGTCCAATTAGATGCTGGTCTGTCGGGAATCTTTCAGCAGTTTTCAGGAATCCATAGTTTATGACAGAATCTCTGCCCCACAAGAAAGTGATTTGAAGAAACAAATTGTCTTTCAGCACCGCCACTTGTGTTTGATGCTCCATAATCTTTTAGGAGAGACAGATTATGTAATAATTACTCTGGGTAAATTGCTGGATAATATGCTCATTTGTATCAAATTAAATGCAATCAAGCATTAGCATGGTCATTACAGCGCTGGCTCTCGTGCCGCCATGGAGAATATGTCCCACATGACAGCAGGTTAAAGGCAGTTCACTGCGGCACGTTGTAGCTCCGTTTACTGCCAGAACCTCTCAGTTGTGTGTTTATTAAGATTTCTGCACCGTGTCCCACAAGGAAAGAGTCAAGGTCTTTTCCAGGAAATGTGACGTCCTTTTCTCTGCACCAATAATGAAGTCTGAGGACGCCCCTGTAATATGCAACGACTTCACATTCAAACTAATACATTGAGAACAAAAATCCGACAAAATGTGCAGTGAAAAAGCATCATCTGTAAAGTTAAATGTACAGAATGAATAAGTGTTAAAGGCCTACGATCTTTCAGTGTGGTCTTTCAGTGGCCTCATTTGTCTCCATTCTGACTCGGGGATTAGTGCTTTAAAAGCCGTATCATATATATTTTGAGTAGTATTACTCTTGTCTGTCTCACATGTGAAAAGCTAGACTATGTGAAACATGACACTGCATCTTTCTAATATACTCCAGATGGGAGCCATCACTGCTGCAGCATGTGTGTAATCTCACACATCGCTCCACCACACTGTGTATGACAGAGTTTGTCTTTCATGTCCAAGCTGCAGGCTGTGTCTCTGATATCAAACATTTTAATTACTGTAAAATAACAAGTACAGGACAGAGTAGGATGATTTATACTCTTCTCCTGCAGAGTAGAATGTCCAGTGGAATGTTGTTGTCATGAGGGACCATTGGAGACGCTGTAAACAATAGTTTCATATTTAACTGCAGCTGATACATGAGGCGAGATGTGAATCCACTGTGGGCCTATTCAGAACAGCGACTGAAGAAAATGCCATTTCAGATTACAGCTCGAAGGTGATTGACCCATAACTGTCGACACTATGTCAGATACTGCAAAACTGATCCAGGCTACATTTAACCCTTTATACTGTAGTGGTCATTATATTATCCCATGCAGTGATAACCAAAACATCATTTCAGCAGCTGGTTGCCATTTCTACACAATCCCAATGCACTAATCTGCACTGGAACAGTATTGAGAGAAAGTAATATCCAGTTGTGCCAACCTTTAGTGCAATTACCAATTTTATTCATTTTATTAACACCTGCCAATATGTAATTTTACTTTTCTTAGGCAACTCCCTGTCCCATGCTCTGTAGTCCACATTTGTTCCTTCAGTCTGTCATGTGGTGAACATTATGCCAATCGGACACACAAACCCCTCTGACATAAGACTAAGGTCTCACAGGATCTGCAGACACCTGTGAGGTCGAACAAGGACTGTGAAGCATCTTACTTTTTCCAATCACAAAAGCTGATTTACTTTGGTCCACAACCAGCTCCATGGAAATCCAAAATTTCTATTGCCAATTTCAAGCTGTTGCATCACCTATAAAAGCTGGCATTTGTCTGTGTGGAGTAGAGTGGTACGTAATTTTTTTGTAGATGTTTGCATTCTCATTCTTCACACCTTCCAAAGTGCTCCGCTGCTCTAAACATGTCTGAACATCTCTTATGGTTCACTGTTCTGACTTCCAGGGGCTGTCTAAGTTGGAGCCTGTGGTTTATTTGTCTTAATCACTCAGAGGAACAAAGCGATGTCGGTTTAGTACAATCACATTAACCAGCCAGGAAAGCTAGAAAGCCTCATTCTTTTGTCTGTCTGTGTTCTGACAAGTCCAATAGCAATCAGTGCATGATCTGATCAATAAATAGAGAGACGAATACAAAGGAGATTGTCTTTCAAATTCTCGGGTGAGGCAGGGCCGGCCTTAGCTTTCGAGGGGCCCTAGCTTTTAGGAGGGCTTAGCTTTCAGAAGGCCCTAAGATGAATTCTCTCTTCTCTGGGCCTCCTGGCAGTGGATATGCTCTGGCACAACTATTATTGATTCACTTTTGACAACATTATGACTTTGCTCTCACCACCTCGACCAATTGTATTTGACCAACATCACACTGAAAACATCCAGAATGTCACAACTACTATAGCCACAAGAACCGCAGACAAACATGTAAGGGGGGTCTGGAAGATTTTTGAAATTCTAGACATTTTTTCCTGGTTTCTGGTGGATTTTAATGTCCTCCACTTGGCTACAGTGGGCTTACATTTATATTATAATGTGGAGGTGGGTAGGAAAAAGCCAACAGTTAAGTAATAGTACACTTCAAAATAATATTGGCTTCTCACATAGAATTGCAAAGTGGTGTTCAACCAAAACTTTTTCTCAAGTAAAAGTAAAAGTATACACCTCTGACAAAAGATGACTATATTACGAGTACAATCGCAGTGTAAATTTGCATACATTTTTAGCGGACACTTGGAGTAAATGTGCATATTAATTAGCCTATACAATAACATTGCCATAACGTTACTCATTTGATAACAGGAGCAGCTTGTGGAAGGCTAAACATTCACAGCTGATCACTGATTGCAAAACAAAAAGACAACAATGAAAAGCAGACAATGTAATAAGCTGACTCACCGTGCTGTAGTCATGTGGCTCAGATTATATATCCTTCATGTATTATATAAACGTCCCTCTTCACTGTTTTATCCTGGCCTCATGTCCATTTGAGTAAGAACTAAATAATAGGCTATTTCAAGTCCTGTCACGTCTTTCCCAGAACAATCATCGTCTTGTGTTCTTGATGCATTTCCCAAGACTTTAGATGAACTTAAGCTCACTATCTTTCAATCAAACTTGTAAAACTGCCATTCAAACGCACCTCATCTGCCTCAGAGCACCTCAGGGGAAGGGTCCTTGCACCAGCGTAAACACATAGCTGCCCACACCTATGCCCGGCTCAAAAACAAATATAGGCAGCAGATGTAATCGTTTGCGAGGGATATTTAGGCTGCTGTAAACACACAGGCCCTGTTTCCATTAAAACTTTGCATATTAGATTATTTTCAATGTAAATGTACAGGCTCTTGGGGGCCCCCTGGTGGCCTCGGGGCCCTAAGCAGCTGCTAAGTCTGCCTATAGGCTGAGCCGGCCCTGGAAGGAGGCCAAAAAAAACCCAAAAACACTTTAAACAGACTTTTCTTTAATAGGTTTGTCCTGAAAGCTAAAAGCAAAGCACATGGATAGCATTTGTTTACTTCTTAAAACTAATTAACTTGCCATTTGTAAACAATTATTCAGACATTTTTAATTTTTAACATCTTTTTTGTTCTGACAATACAATTAATACTGATATTTTGGCAGTGAGTAGCTCTAATTATAAACTTTCTTTTGATTAAAAACTCCCCAGATAATCATACACATAATCATACACAGAATCATACACAGAATCATACATATAATCGTACATATAATCGTACAGGTAAAATGTAACTAAGCAGGTAATGGAAAATTCTCCTTATGTTTTATAATTGAGGAACGACACACAGGAGGAAGCTTAATCTAACATAAAAAAACCTCAGTTTGATACCATATTTTTCTGGAGGTAAATTTATAAGTTGCGGCTGCAGTTCTTCTCATTCTGAACAAAACAAGAAAAGAAAAACAAATATAACTAATTTATAGAAAGACTGAGAGAAACAGATTTTTTATTTTTTTTTGCTGGAGTCTTTGCTTTTCTGCCCACTTAAAATCCTCACAAGACCGTCATACTCGTGTCTTTTGTGCTTATCTTGAACTTTTTCTTTGGTACACTACAATTACCAGCCATTGTTCCTCTATAAACTGAAATATAAGCTTTAATACTAAGTTATATAGTGTTTTTAATTCAAATATAGATGGGGGTGAGTGGTTTTAGTATGCCATGGCCAGTAAATGACTTTAATGCTTCTGCTTTGTCATTTGAGTCTTAATGCATATCACACAATGCAACACTGTTTTCACTATTATCAGTGAGGCCTTGTCCACTTTCTCTGCCCTGTCTGTCTTTTGCATTTGGGGGCTTAATGGACTGGTGAAATTGCAGAGAAAGCAGTACATCTTGTAATATATGATGGCTGAGTGGTTAATAACACACCTCAGTGACCAGGATCCGTTTGGCATTTCATTATTTTAGCTTGAGAAGTTGACAATTCCTCTGACTCTTGTAAAAAAGCAGTTTATTTATTGGACTTAGGAAACATGTTTTGAGTAAAATGTCACTAGGAATGGGAATTGCATTAAATACAGAGCCTTACGTTGGCGGTCTTTTAACCACTCCACATTGGAAACAGTTTTGCACTATAGCAGAAACTCTTTTACCTGAGCTAAAATAATGTATTCAAAGGTAATATGAGCAAGTTGGCTGTATGTTTGAAACTATTTTTATTATATTTTAAGCTGCATTAGCTACGAGTGTTGTCCCTTAATCCGACGTTTGTGGTTCGAATCCCGGCTCCCTAAACAAATTCTGGTTTCACCTTTCCCCCATTGCCTATGTGTGCGTGTGAATGGTGGATCCTTAATAAAAAGCATTTTGTGTGCCCAATGCATGTAGAAAAATGCTTTATAAATAGGATAAGTTACCATTTAAATTATAACGCTTTCCTTTGTGACATGCCTCAAGACATATCCACTTGTTTTTTTTTTGTTTTTTTTGTTTTTTGGCTTATTTCTTCTGTGATCACCAGAACAATGCAATGATCATGTCCATTTGATTATTTACCAGACATCTCTATACATGCAAAATGATAGCTGAGCAGACTTGTCAAAATAGTGCATGTCAAAATGAAAGTGAAGATTATAAAATACTAAATGTTGCAGTAGCTGAACAGTAAAACGTGTGACTTTTACTGCCCCCACATCTGTGTGCATTTGCATTGCCAGAGTCTGTGGATTTGTCTCTTCTCTTATCTGCTTTCAGCATGATCCTCCATTGACTGTAGTTATTTGGAGGTGGAGGTCTATACAATGAGCCAATTACAGACACAGGTGCAAAAGGCACACCAAATGAGAAACACATTGACTATTTTGGTCTTGTGCTCTCTGAGTTATTCTCTCGAGTCAGCCCATCCTCTTTTTTTACAGTCTTCTATTTCAAACTCGATTTTCTTAAAATCCTTTACTCCTTCGTCCAAACTTTATTGTGACCTGTGGCTCTCCAAGTCCTTCCACATGGAAGTTGGCAGCAACACTCTATCAGAAATGATAACATCGTGGTAAATATTAAAATACCTTCTGTAGAGTCGCACGCTAGTGGGATGGTATATGCGTGAACATATTGAACATACCAATGAGCAGCAGTCATGTTGTGTAGGTTTTTAAACATTAGCATGTGTGTGGAGGGGGATGTGGACAAACTGGGCATAAAGCAGCAACAACATGTGTAATCATCAGTGAAGTCATCCCTCGGCTCTTGTCAGAGTGATAGGGCCCAGTGTGCGTGCTCTCTGACAGAAGAGAGGCGACTGAATGAGAGTTTGACGCAGTGCAAATGATCAATTCCATACATCATATTTTCCACTTTTCTACAGAATGCAGATCTGCTAATCTGGCACAAAAGCCAGACTTACTGCCTTACCACACACTCTGACCGGCACGTCATAAATTTATAAAAACAGAGCTGGGTCAGAAGTTTCTCTCAATAAATGCATCAGGAATGATCCGACTGCTGTTGACAACTGAGCCCTATTTTTCTGGTACACAGAGGATGAACAGTATGCAATGTTTAATGTCTGCAACATTTATATCCTCAAACTGCTCTGACCTGCTATGCAAGACTGTAACTTAATAAGCTCCTTCTCTCATGGCACCAGTACATGAGATGGCCTTTGGAAAATGTGAGTGGAATAAATCAAAATCATTGTCTTTTTCCATCCTTGAAATCGTAACCAGTGCACTCGCAGTTTTGCCTTTTGAAAACCTTCATATTCTTTTGAGTCACCTTTCTGAAACAACTGTAAACTGCAAACATAAATGCAACAGATAAGCCCTTACTCTGCTGTGGATGAGTGAGTTTCTGCTGATGTTGAGAGAAAAACTCTGGAAAAAGGCCTGGTGCTGCCACGAACAAGTGAATGCATGCCAAAGCTTTCACCTTGGTGCTCATCAGAGACACCTTTTTACATATGTGTGGGGCATGCTGGCTCTTGTAACCACTGATAGATTAAAAAAAAGGGAGAAAATGAACTAACCGAGTATATAGGGTAACCACAAAATGAAACAAAACATCATTTCAAACATCATTTCACACAATTGTGCTGTGTGGTTCATTGACCAAAAGACAAGATCTTTGGAACAGCCTGTCACAACTTTTGACCTGCAGGGTAAAAATCTCAGGGTGAATCCACTGCTCCTTCACATTTAGAGACAGCTGAGTCAGTTTGAACATCCCACTGAGGAGATGCACATGTCCTTTGGTGATATTGAAGACTAGGATAAGCATGAGGTACTGTGTGCGTTGGCTGATATTGTTACAGTGAAGACAAGAGCAGAGGGGCAAACAATCTATGCTTAGGCTGCCCTCACAACACAGCTGTGGCAAAGCTGTAGAAGATGAACTTTTGACTTTTTCATCAGCAATTTTAGTGTTCTATTTGTGCAAACTAAAGAACAAATCCCTTTGATTCAAATGGTTTCCAGTGTTTTATTGCTCTGTGCAGACGGCCATGAATGCACTGTTGATAGATTTTGTGCTCCGGAGTTCCACATCAGCTGGGACTTCCTCAGAGCCACACCTCTTTTGGCGGGGGATATGATTTCCTGTCTCGTGCGATGACATGTGGGTCCTAATCAAGTGCATTTGCGGGCGGAGATTTTGGAATAGACAGTGCCGCACATGGGAACTCACATGAAAACACTGCTTGTCCTTGAGAGGCACGACTGACTAAGATCAAACCTGGATCAGCAAAAACACATTTTTTTAGATAAACAGATGCACAAAATTAAAAGCTCTCTCACTGTAAAACATTTATGTTGATTCTTTCTTTAGTCTTGGCACATTTTGGTCAAATATGGACTTTGTCTGTGTTTTCGTCACTGGCAGAAAATGTATTTATAGATAGAATGATGAGAGACATTGTTTCCATTGGATATCATGGAAGGCTTTTGCTGTGTTCGCTAAGGGTTTTGGATGGTCATGGACTAAATGACTGTTCCAATACTTGTCAAGTTCCCTTCATTACACTGGTGTTTTTATGACATAGTGGGGACTGTTAATGGTAAGTGACCTTTCAGGAACAAGAACTGCATTTAAAGCAAACCACATTACATTTCCACATAAAAGATTAATCAGTGGCGTTTGTAGTTGAAAGAAACTTTTCAAAACATGCCTGAGAAGTGGTTCGTTGGGATACAGGATGGGTGCATCAAGAACAGTAATAACGTAATGATAATGAGGATTACAAGATAGTACTTTTGTGAGAATCTACTATTTAAATGCCCTATATTATGCAAAATTGACTCTTGTGTCCTTTAATCGATGTTATAAAGCTGTTACCTCCTCAAAAACAGACCTGGAGTTGTGTTTTGTTTCATTCACACATATATTTGAGTGACACTTTTTTGTTAGTCTGTCTACATCTCCAAAGCTCAAAATGCTCCTGTCCACCTTGTGATGTCATCAAGCAGTTTTCAAGTTAGCGTCTACCTTTTTAACACAGTAGAGCACTTCCTGTATTACCACATGACGACATCACAACAGGTGGAACAGAGCGTTTGAGTGTTTTCTGTTTGAGAGAAGAACTCATCTTAAATATCTAGGATTTGTGTGTTAAACATGTGTGAATGAAACAAAACACAACTCCAGGTGTCTTTGATGAGGATACAGCATCATAAAGTAGATAGAAAGAAAATAGCGTAATGTGGGTCCTTTAATTACAAACTGACTGTTAGAAGTGAGTAACTGAGCAGTTTAGACTAACCATCATATATGGTGCTGTTTAAAGTACATAAGTGTGATGACAGGCTCCACTCTTCATTTCCGGAATTAAAATAAATATTGTTCTGAAATAAAAATGTCTAAACATAAAAGAACTTGATGTTTTGACATGGCACAGTGAGGCTGAATAAGTATGTCCACCTTTAATGATAAATGTAATTTAACTGGGATTGGGATTACAAATAGTCTATTGTGATAGAATAAAACAGAGGAGTGGACGATGGGTAGGTGTGGCCTGAACATTTGGGCTCCTCCCCCTACCACAGATGGAGGTATAGATGGTGCAGAAACAGCCTGCTGCATCCAGACCTCTGGTCCAGTCCAGTGAGCTGCTCTAGTCCTGAGAGGCCCCTTCTCAGTGAAGTAGACCAGCCACTGCCTCCCCACCCTGCATTATCCTTCACTTCTCTGTTCAAGGCTGCACCTGGAAGGAAGCCACAGCCAACCTGAGGATGCAGCTCCCCAGCATCTTCCCACTCATCCTTTTGTTTGTCGCTGGAATAGTTCTGTCTGGGCCATCTACTCCCATCAGAAGCAGAGGTAGGTCATCCATGCATATGTGAATAGCATCAGTTTCGATTCACGTATTATTTTGCTGGATCTATGTTTAAAGACATCTTAACATTTGCACCAGACCCTCATTATCATTCATTATTATGTGATCCAACTCTATGCTAACGCTTTGAAATGTCTAATTCTGGTATTTGTTTTAGTGATTAGACGACTGCACAAACGTAATTGCGCAATTACACTGACTACTACCATGGGCACAGTTTCATTTTCTGAGGTCCATAATATAAAAATGAATCTATCATCATTAGGTGCCATTATAGTTCTGCCTGGGGAGGAAACCCCATGATATTTTGATTGGCATGTATGAAACGTTCCCTCTCATTTTATTATTAGATGACTCCAGATTGAACCAGTCCAAGATCAACAATGGGCCACCTGAATGCTATGCCAGTCATGCCCTCAAAATATTATCTTTTCAGTAAATTTCTACCAAATCATTTCAGTATTGACAAAGGAATTTAGCAGACATTGTAGTTGGCATGTAACTGGTGCTCAGCCTCAGATGCTTCATCCAAGACGTCTAACTGACATACACGTGTACTTGGATTGTATTAATAGAATCATTCACTCTTGATTTCTTTCTTATTTTTGGCGTTGTTCTTGCTCTTGTGGTGAATGTGATGGTGGTATATTGATCTCAGGTGAGCTGCTGGAGTCAAGCCCAATGCTGGACTCCTGACAAATCTCTGTGGGAAGTTTGGGCTGCAGATAAAAGCTGTTATGGGTATATGCTTTTAGTTTGGGCAAAGAACCAAACATCTGAGTGTTTTCTGTTTCAGCTGATATCGTGCTATTTGTTTGACCACTTGTGTCATGGATACAGCTTGATAACACACTGTTATGGGGCCATAATAATGTCAAAGAAAAATGAGCTATTAATACAAGTCTGTAAGGGCCAACAAACTCATGACCACAGGGATTAAAATCGAATAAACATGCCGTTTATTTTAGCAATTAGCAAACTATGTATTCATAACTGTTTAGGCGTACTAAGTGCTTTGTTTTAGTGGGAAGATGGCTCCTGACACATATAGGCCAGTGAAGACGAAGAAGGTGAAAGAGACACATGGGAATAAGATGCAGCTGTTGAGTCTTACATGGGATATAGGGTTATATATAAGTGTGTGTGTGCACAGACAGAGATGGATGTGGTTTAAGGACTCAAAAGTGCTGCTCAACAAATTTACTTGGATCAGATTCGTCCAAGCCAGAGTAGAGGAGATTATAATATAGACTGCATCTGCTTTCAGTAACATTAAAGCTTTGGAATTGGTTTTATTTTATTTTATTTTTTAACTTCTTTGCACTCTTTAAAAAACTAAGACTTTTATTAATGGAATTGCATTTTGTCTAGCATTAATATAATATGCTGTATGGTTGGGTAGCTTTTGTCCCTGGGAGCCAATTTTCCTGTCACCAACAAATTTTATAATGTATTGCCATTGCGATGTCATGCATTGCAATGCTGCAAAAAAACAAAACACACCTTCTTGAGGCTAGTGCGATCTCCCACTAGGAACTCGGTATTTCCTTGCAATAAAGCCTGAATTATTTCACCTGGCAAAGTCAATGCAATATTTTCACACCTCATTGCTTTAAATGAAGGTGACTGTCATAGAAAAAGCCATTGAACATCTGTCTCCTCTAAGTGTGTATGAGCCAAATCTCTTCTCCACATCCCCTCAGTTCTGTGTCTCTAGGCGGGATAATTTGCCAGAGGTGTCTAAAAGCACTCACGTCCCTGAGGTACAACAGAGCGTGTCTGTGTTGTTGGGAGTCTGTCACATAGTCTATAAAGAGTTATGGCCAATATACTGTACTAACATGAGGAGTTATAGCCTCATTTGGGCACAAGAGTTTGTGAAGTGTACAGCCAAGTGGTTTCACTCTGTGGTTTTCCCTCCAAACAAATTCCACCAAAACGTCTATTTTATTTTCAACAAACAGTTGTAAAATGCCAATTTCCATGAGTCTGTCCATAGATATTGTGTCACCCTTAGCAACTAATAATGTAAATAAAATACATTTTACACATATAATGCACATAAATTTTGTTGTGCCCTGAATATGCAATGCTGACAACCCCATTTACCCCCTCCCTTTCCCCCAGGACCGTTCATCACTTCATCCAAGAACACCAGCGCCTCAGGCCAACTCTGTGTTTCAGTTTAAGGGTGTTCCTCTCTCCCAGCGCAGGATACACACACATCTCTGCACACCACAATGAGGGCAATGGAAACTGTTGTGGTATTGTTGAGTGTAACCATTCATATTTATTTACTGTCTCCAGTGGAGTGACAGATGAACATTTAATTGAAATGTTGTGATGGATTTCCTCCCAAGTCCAGCTGCTTCATTAAAGGCATACATCTTCTATGCATTATGTAATTTAGATGTTTTGGTATTTGTAGGTTCTTTACTGAAGAGATGCTATTGGTTGTTTGCAGGGTTTGTGTCCTCTGGGGTCTATACTTTTACAGTTGTGAGAAGTCTGCAGAGGTGAAGCTTTTTGTGTGTATTTTGTGTATTTTGTGCTTTTAAATATTTATTATCCAGAAATAGCTGTGCAGTTATTGTGCTTTGAGAACTGTGCTTGTCTGAGTGACTGAATAGTCATACCAAAAATATGGATACAGTTAAGTGCAGTTACATGCCATGTGTGAACATCATAAATCAACTCACAGTTTGACATACTCCTGAAAAAATGCCCTCCAATAATGAATCATTGTGCTCAGGTGAAATGGACATAAACAAACAAATGAACTTTGCAGCTTAGCAGCACTTTTGGCCTGTTCTCCCTCCAATGTTTCCCTGTGTGCTGCGGGTGATTGATTAGGGGACTGTGACCAGGGCCATTCTTACAGCTTTATTCACTGGAAACATTGATAAGTCTGAACAGTCCTGAGCAGTGTGTGGGCCAAATGGCTTGCACTGTGGAGCCAGCACTTGCTTGTACTTGCTTGGGATTCTTAAACAATTTGCCAATTTTTTGTACTGTTTCATATATTCTCGAGACTCTCTGTTTTGGAGATGGGACCACTTGGAATTATTGATAGTGGAAGCAAAACAAATGGCATTTTGATAGGAAACTCTTCGTTGGAAAATCCTGGGTTTCCCTCGCGTTCACTTTGTCTGTTTTGGCATCTGGCAGCTGTTGGCAGTGGTCCTCAAGCAAAGTTCCACTATTTCATTTAACACTGAAAAATGAGCCAGAGACATTACCAATGAGCCTATAGGCCCAGTACAAGCTACGGTCCAGTTTTTGAACAGTGCTGATGATGAAGTTGGAATTCCAGTTCATTTCTCATTTCCACTGTAGAACAAAAGTGACAGAGAACCATAGATGGAAATGTTATTCAGTGTATTCAAAGTGTAATCTCACTGAAGTATCATGTTGTATTTAATGACACTATCTGTCTGTCTGCAAACTGCATACAATGAAGAGGAAGACAGCTTAATGGACCACACTTGCTCAAACAATTGTTAAAAATAGGTACACCAAACCTTATCAGTTATGCTTGCATATTACTTTTCAGAAGAAGAAAAACATTGCTTTTCTGAATCTGCTAGTTCACTTTATCTTTTCTCTCTTCCATTGTTTGAACTCTTCTTCCTACAGAGACAACGTGTGTGATATGATTTACCTTCTGGTGAGATAGGAGAGGAATACTAGCCAAATTCTCTGTTTGTTGAAAAGATGACACTCTGTTTAACCAACATTTGATCAAAACGCTTTAATTTGTCTGTGCTAAATATGATTGCAACATCACAGCGTTCAACTTCAGAGGACATAAAGCGTGTGAAGATTTATACTGGTCCATGTGATCGCGCCAGCTGCCATGTCAAAAGTCACGTGTCTGGCCCAGCTGTGAGGATCACAATTTGCAGATGTTGATTAACTCGATGTTGTCAAATAGTTTCCATGTTCTGTACAGCCATGTATGGGTAATTAGGAATGAAGAAAATAGCACTTTTGTTTTTGCTGGAGTAGTTGCTTTAGTTGGCTGCTTGCTGACTAGTTTTCAGTCATTGTAAATCATAAATTTGATTAGTCATGTGTTGGCATGCTCTTGGTTGCAAAGATCTTAGTTCCATCAGATAAACACATTGTTACCTCAGCTAAAATTTGGATTGGTTGAACTTTTTGGGTGGGTGGTTATTTTGTCATATGTTTGGAATATAACCCACAAACAAGGGAAGTTAACAATTAAAAACAAAAATAAATAAAACGCAAAGTGTCTTAGTCCTGTAAATCGTGCTGTTGTGAGATAGCATTATCCCTGCAACCACAAACTGACTCAAGCCACAGTGACCCAGTGGGGAGCACTTATAGTTGTGGTGTATTCTTACTTTTTGGATGCAATAGTGATTTGCGGTCAAGTGCATGAATAATTCAGACAATCACTCAAATAAAATGTCAGCAAGATGTTGCCTTCAAAGGGTCTCTATGGGAGACTCACTGTTTTGGAAGAAATATCCAAACTTATGATCTACAAATGTTGAACACTATCCCTACCCTATAGTTTGCTAAGGATTGGCACAGTTTCTGAAGCTACTGTGTAAAAGCAGTTTCACTTAGATTTATTTATGCTTGAACTCTTGAACTTGTACTATTTTTGTCTCATATGGATAGGCCCAGTAATTGCAATGATATAAACCATAAACCAGGTAAAAACATCTGCATTTTGACAGTAGTTCTATAGTGATTTCATAGATCTGACTGGTAAAAAACATATTAACTACTAAAATCTCACTTTCTGTGTTTGTTCAGTGAGACGACAGAACATGAAAGTGCGCATCAACGCTACAGGAGACACAATCGTCATGAAGTTCCTGCGTCCCAGCCCGGACACCAAACTTGAAGGTTACATCCTGGGCTACGGCAGCAGCATGTTCTCCAAACAGTTCATTCAGCTGCCTGAGAATGGAAAACCCTATGAGACAGAGTTTGGTAGGAAATATCCACATATTCACTCATAACGGATTTAAACATGTGTTGTTTATATATATGAGTGTGAGAAAGCGTGTGTATTTATCAGTTTTATTAATTTTAGACACTGCTGCTATGTTTGTGCTTATACATATAACCAGAGTAAGTTCAAGTTTAAGTTCAAGTTTAATGCTTTCAGACGCTGAACCCAAATATCTAATCGCTGTCCAGCCAATTCCTGTCAATGATGTGAAAAAACAATGCACAGGTACATCATATAGGATCACGGTCTAAATGTGCATGGACTTTGAAAATACTGACAATACTTCTTGTTTAGGTAAAGTGGAACTGGAAAAGCCACTTCATTTGGTCATTGGCACCGTGACGCCTACATCAGTGCTGCTATCCTGGGGCACACTGCTGAAAACCCCCTACGAGTCCAACATCATGAACGACTGTCTGGAGGACGGGTGAGCTACAATGCTATGCTATTCACAGATGTTCGGTAGAGGAGAAAAACAGTCATAACAAGGAAAGACAATTTGAACATTGTCTTAGAGCAGATGCTAAAACTGGACAAACAATATGACTCCCTCAAGTATCTCAGGTTACTGATAGTAGATCCAGGACTGACTGCAAACAGGTGCTGAGAGAGTCCACCCACTCGGCTTACAGAAAAAATGACATTTTCCCATATAAATTTGATCTAAATGACATTATAGTGTTATGGCTCATTTCTGGTCCATCTGGATGGTTCAGATAAACTGCATTAACAGTGGTTTTCCAATGTCTGCGGCCCAGACACTACACGGTCCGATATCGTGAGAGGAACAGGAAGTGGAATTATCAGACCTGTCCCACGAGTGATACCGTCATTGACAACCTCAAACCCAACACTGTGTACGAGTTTGGTGTTCAGCCCAACACTAAGGAAGGCAATGGACACTGGAGCAAACCTGTCATCCACAACATCAGCAACAACGGGGGATCGGAGGGTAGGATATGTTCAACCTACAATATTCTGTTTATATTAATAGAGTCCCCAGGAAAAGACGTGTAACTGAAACTCTGAATACATTGGGAACTGTTCATTCATTTTATATATGTAGTTTATGTTGGTGAATTGTATTTTATTTTGCTTTTAGACAAGGCCCAAGGCAGAAAACCAGTCAAACGAATTCAAAACCCGTTGGTAAGCATTATTTTTCCCTTTGCAGTACTTGAAACGTTTACATAAAACAACACTGCTGCAGCTATTAAAGGTGCCACCATTTGAATTATTAGAATAATGTGGGTATTCAAAGCAGTCTATTATGTTTATAACGTGCACTGTTTAGAGTATTATTGGGATTGTTTGCCTTATTAATTTCCCATCCAACTCCTGAATGGAAACAGCAACCAAGCCAACAGTGAGTGTGGATGACAAAGTTATAGTCGTTTCAGTGAGATTAAAAACGCAACAGAAAAGACCAGGTAACATGTGTAAAACAGATACAAGTTTGGCTGACAGGTTTGTAGTTGTGTATTTCAAGTCAGGTAATTAGTTTTACAGATAAAGAAATAAAGAACATCTCAAGTGGCACACAGTTGACGTAAAATAAGTCTGCAATATAGTTATGAGTTTACATAATTAAAACTTAATGATAAATTAAGGTAATCTTTTTCCTTGTCTGTTGCCCACCAGAAACCTTTCACGAACGGCCAGCACTCCCTCCCCTTCACGCCCCGTCATGGTAAGCCAAGAGCGGCTGTGGTCAAGCCCGGTGCGCCTCATTTACTACAGCAGCCGGACTTTTATATGATACTATAATTTATTGTTGCCTACACACTTTTCTTTCAGTTCTTTTCATGGGCTCTTGACTAAATGCTCCCTGTGAGATCAATTAACAAAAACTTTAAGCTATTATTTTAGCTTGAATCACAAAACATAACTCTTTGTAACTTTGGATTTAAAGTGACAGTTGTATACGCTTTGTCTCAGTGTTAATGTAGGTATCATTGTGGTATTGAAGGTATCATATATTTAAAAAAAACAGATTTTTTTTACATAACCAATTACATAACTCTCTTGCAGGCTCTGAAGGCATCTCAAGTGTTCACCTTTGACTTAAACTGTGCTCCTTGTCCTTGTCAGTTCCACATAACAGGACCCAGGTCAGACCGCAAATCTTCCGGAACGTAGCTCCAAAGACAACTCTTGGTAATTACTCTTTTGACCTCAGGTTCAAGTCTCGCTGCCTATCTGACCTTTTTGTTTCCTCTATGAACAGTCTCAGTTATCTTTTACATGTTCACATCTTATCCAGGACTTTGTTAATCTAATTTAAGTAATATTTCTCAGCTCCAACCACTACTAGGCAGGATTCTGTGTTGACACCTCGGCCCACACTCCCTGTTGTGACCAAACAGCCTGGTAAACCATGACAATCCAAATGGGTTTCTTTTCCTAAAGGCTTCATGGCTCTAGCAGTGCTTTTTGCCAAATACTGTGGAATAAAGTTGGTGCTTTAAATTGGCCTGTGTAATTGCTGCATGCTCGGTGGCATGTTGTGAGTCCAGCAGTTAGGCCCTCTCTGTGGAAAGGATGATGGAGTTGGCACTTTGTTAGTTTGTTATGAGGTAGGTGACCTTGGCTGCATGGCATATGTGTGCGATGGTTTGAAATATCAGAGGATGGAACATTATGGTCAAATTGGTGTGTTAAGTTGGCTTGTTTCTATTCACTTTAACATTTCATTATACACCAAATTATGTGTGTATAATGTTTTAATATCTGTTCAGTATCATGTGTATTGTTATTATTTCATTCTTTCCTCATTGAGTTCAGTATTCTCTCGTAAGAAGTTGTGAAGTCCTGCTGAAAATCCTACAGTTACCAAACGTCTTGCTTGTGCTTTCAGTGCAGTGCAGTGTGAAGTCTGCATGACAAGGCTGCATGGACCAGACATTTTACATTTTGTTTTTTTTCCAGGTTCAAGAAGATCCAGATACTTTGCCTTAAATATTGTGTCCTCCTTCTTGCTCTGACTCTTTTTTCTAGCTTTTCTTTGACCAGTTTGGTGCATCACAGTCTTGAAGCACACAATAATGAGCCACTATTACTCTGAAGTGTGCAAGTAAAAGCAATGGATTTTCGATGCCCATCACTCAACGCCATCCTTGACCTGGTAGTTGTGTCTGTTGGCAGTAATATGGCTGTTACATTCAAATGCTTCCATATGGACTGTCTGCCTTTGAATATTGAGGCCCTCTCAGACAAAGGCTCAGTAAAAGCTATTGCATAACGTTTGTGCTCAGCAGTACATGCCCTGGCCTCAGATGATTAGGAGACTTAGTTGTAATTCTAGTTTACCCTCTGTTCTGACCTGCTATATTTCCAAAGAATAGTTGTTATATGTTTGATAATATTTTTCTTTTTCAACAAAACACAGGACGAGAAGACGTCATCAGTTTCATATTGCCTCATCAGCCAATGAAAAATGTTCAAGAACTTAATCCCAAGATTTCTAAACCTGCCAAGATTCAACCACACATTCCAAAAAATCAGTCACAAACCCAAAGTTATTACGTCAAATTTTCTCCTTTTCAAAAACCTGAGATTAAAACAACACTGCAGCCTTACCCTCCAGCCCCAGCTTTCACAACCAAGCCACCAGCTGCAGTCTCTCCTCCCACACCAAAACCAAAAGCACAAACAACTCCACCAAAGACCTCGGCTGCACCAATGACCAGTCTCCAAACTGAGACCAAATCTACAATAACGTTAAAGACAACGCTCACATCCAAAGTGCAGAGCAGCCCGCCCTTATTAAAGACACAGGCACCGCCCAAGGTCCCGCCCAAAGGCTCAACACATCGCAAGAAACAGCCAAACCCCCAACCTCATCCAAGGCGCCAGTCTCAGGCCAGCACTGACCCTGCTGCCTCTAAGCATGCTCGTCCCACTGGTAAACATCCAAACTAAAACTTAGGTGCATTTCACTTAGGCATATTCCTTTATTTATGATTATTATGTAAGTATTTTCAAATATAATAGAACATGTAAAATGTTTTCACTGTGTTATTAAGTATAGATAATTGTATTTCAAATTTAGCCAGACATTGTTTTTATATTGTAAAACACAGAGTTGTGCTTCTTTTAAAAGTGGAGAGATTTATAGAATTATCTAGATATTACTGTACAACAAGAAATGCAGTAAGTTTTCTCTTACACAGCTCCTAGTTCTCCAGAAGAGGGCAAGCCTCTGCAAACACCTGCCCTGGCTACAGAGAAGGCCGGTAGTGGCCATCGGGGTAAACATCATAAGTTTGTCCCATTGCCATGTCTGTTTTGTCAGTCATCTACAACCCAGTGAGAAGTGCTACTACCAGTTTGAGTAACACTTCATGGTTGTCCACCGCTTCCCCCATTTTCATGTGTACCCATCACAAACCATCGTCACCATTCGCCTCCACTGCTTGTATCTTGTTTGGCAGCTTGTTTTATTTCCAGCCTATCATTCCATTTCTTCATCTGAACTTGTCATCCTGCATTTTGTTCTATCCAGGTCAGAGCTGAAATGCTGAAAAAGTCCCTCCTAACCTTCCCAATGAACTTTTTTCATGTAGGTACTGGCAGCCGTAGACCATCCACTGGCGATGGGGCTCATTCTTCCACTAGCTCATCCACAGTTCCTCCAGTAGAAAGAAAGCCTCCACCTCGTGTTGCACCTAACCCCTCTCGCACTGGTGACAAACCATTATCTCAGACCAAGACTTTCCACTCCTCCAACACACCTGGGGGTAATCTCGCACATTTATTTTCATTATTTCTCTACTCGAGGGTTGCTCTAGTTACAACAATCTTTTTTTGCAGGAAGAAAATGAGCACACAACTCATTTGAATGCCTGCGGTTTCCCATTCCTTTGTCTTTTGTTCTCATTTTCCTGCCATATTTGCTCTATGGATTAGGATTGTTAACATGATTTATAGCATCTGAGGTTGGCTAGTTAACTCATAGCTCTGTCCAGGAACACATTTTACACCAGCTATGAAAAAGCACTGCGCACATGGAATATTCAAAAACCTCTTAGTTCTCGAGAATAAGTTAAAACTATGTGTGTATGTGTGTGTGTGTGTGTGTGTTAGGTCTCCTTGTACACCCAGATGTTATTCCTCCAAGAGACAGTAACTGATTGCACTTTTCTTTTTCTGACTTTGTTCCAAGTGGATTTTTATAACAAACATTTTTTCCCTCCAACAGCTGGTGGGGTGCATCATAGGGGCAATGCGTTCCCTAAACCTGCAGAGTGGCCCAAAGAGAAACCTGGTAAAGACCAACCAAGATAATCACTGCACTACTAACCTCAACGGCACCATTATGTCCCATCCAACACAGCTGCACTGGCCTGTGCTTTGAGCTCCTCTGTCGATTCGCTCTCTGTTTGTCCGCGTGACATTTTGGTCATGGTCTGTGTTGTCCATTATGTGTATTCCCAGTGGCTTGTGCTTGACTGGGATTGAAGCCATGTGTATATTCCTTTTCATCACTTCTATGTATTGTCTATGGTGTATTAGCACATACTATGCACCGCTAATGGGAAATTTTGATTGAATTATGTTTAGTCTGGTTCTGGTCAAAGTTGAATGTGATTTTTAGAAAGTCATATTATTTTTAGTCCAGACTGGCTCTTTTAATTAGAGTAATCAACTCAATCTGAAGTAAGAAAATGAAGCCCACGTCTGGACCGCGTACAGTGTGTTATTAATGTTGACGCTGTTCGCTCCCTCTTTGGAGTCGGGTGCTCGTGCTTCAGTCCCATGTCACAGCTGGTGTGTGTTATTTCTGGAAACTTGGACAGTTTCAGAGGTCTTCAAAGAGTCGCAAGGCTCTGTGGAAGCAACTCTACAGAAAATTAAGCTTGGCGAAACCGTGCATTGCTAATAAAACAATACACAATAAGAGACATAAAGTTGCAATGGTAAAAATGTCTGCTGGTTGGGTGGAGTCGGCTGCAAATTGTAGTGGTATTCAGTGCTGTCCATGATGACGACTATCAGCGTTGAAGCATCCCTAGGCTAAGAAGTAGTGTATGTATATAAACATTGCATACTGTCCCAGTCTGACTTTTGAAAGACTATTTTGATGTAATGAATCATACTTGGTGAACACATGTTGGTCATTAGCTGATCATGTGAGGCAGAAACATTTCTAGAATGCATGTTTTTCTTTCTACAGATGTTGGCTGATGTTTCTCACTTAACTTCAAGTTGAGTTTATATGCCAAAGTCCTTAATTTATGTCGACCAGGGGGGAGGGCAGCAACACAGCTCCGAGAGATGAATACAGAGCCAACACAAATGTTTTTAAGGTGTTTTAGACTTGACGCAGATTCTGAAGTAAATTACATATTGTCCTAACACATTGGCTGTTATTAAAAGTAGAGATAAGATGGTGATGAAGGGCAAAAGAGTTACATCCAGGCAGCTCGGGGCTTAGCGCTGGGAGGAGGCAGATGGAGAGGAAATGTCATGTGTCAAGCCTCCCTCAGACTCCCTAATTCCTCCGTGGTGTAAATGCAGTGTTTGTTTAAGAACATTAGATTTATCACCACTATCCATAATTCACATGTTTTTTTTTTTTAAGTTTATCACACATCCAACAGTTTTTTAGAGTAGGACCTGTCATACAGCGCTGTAAGTTATGACAGTTTCATTGCTTGGCTTTTATGCGCTTTGTGTTTTGTATCCTGTGTATATTTTAAGTTTTTTTTTATCACAGCATCCATGGCTTTTGCACTGCTCATCATCACTTTTTTGTCCATTCTTCACTGACAACTGCTTTTTTTTCAGTCGTTCCTTAAAAGGTTCCTCTTTTTCAGCTGTTCTGCAGCCATCCTCTTCAGTCAACAAGAAAACCAACCTGGTCGGGAAGCCTAGTGATGGTGAGACGTTGGTGCTCTTACTGTGCAGTTTGTGGGTAACTTGCATGAGACTGCAGCATTAACTTGCTACATCATATCTGAGTTTTCACCTCTCATATTTTTGTCAAGTAAAACGTACAGATTTTGTTATATAAGATCAGTCACCATCAAATGAAGAAACAGTAGTAAACATAAAATTATTTTGGTTAAAGTTCTTATGAGATCTGTATTTCATTATTGGTGCACTGTGGCTGAATTATTAGTATCAGTGTAGACTTTTAGATTGTTTTTGCGCTGTGCTGTTGCAGTTGATTATAGCCATCTTAGTATAATTAGATACAAATCAGCAGCATGTCTGTTGATCTCCTGTTTCTTCTCTTTCTTTCTGTACCACAGTAAACCTGGCTGAACTTTCACAGGCTAAGAGCAAGCCACTGATCAGACATTTGAATGTGGCTTTTGGCCTTGGAGCATTGCTTATCTGTTATGTGATCGGCAGGTACCTCCGTTACCAAAGCAAAGAGCAATGCTAAAGAGTTTAACAGAGGGACATTAAAATGGCAGCGTTGCACCAATGTCATTTTTGGCGTGCACTTTTGTCTCTCCTACTGTGTTTTTGGGCATTCTTGGTGTATTCTGGCACATCTCTCCTTCCTTTAAAGAGCACAGGAGCTATTGCACAAGCCATCTCTGATCTTTCAGGCGCCAGGAAAAGGCCATTGGGTTGCTCAGTGAGGATGGCCAGAGCAGATGGAGCTCTATGTACAACTGTGAGTCAGATGATAATTCTGTTCCTACTTCTCACTGTCCTCAGATAAACTCATGGATCTGAAGCAAGGAGACAAGGAGTCCATCTTGAATCCATTCCCCCAGGTTACAACCAAGCCTAAGCCAGAGCGCCGGCAGCAGACAACCACCTCTGCCCCAGCAGTAAACAGTAGGACAAACAGATTACAACATTGATAGGTTAGCTGACTGATGTAGATTACTGTTTGGATGAGTTTTGTGACTATTTAAGTTTGGATAAATCAGCTTGTAGAAATGAGCTAACGCTGGGATATGTTAATCAGTTTATATTAAGTTAACAGGTGAAAATAAAAGAATTTAGAGATGTAACATAAAAGAGAGCCAGAACAAGATCAGTTGCAGACCTGGTCAGTAACAGCAGCCAGGGTTATAAAAACACGGACACAACGCCCTGCCAGAGGCTGCTGGCACATCTCACAAACCTTATCACCTCTCTCCTGTTGTATCTGCAGATAGTCGCTTTGACGGCAGTGAGAATTCGTCTGTATTCAGACCTCGACCTGCATCAGATGTGGACATAATGGGCAAAAAGCGCTTTGTTGGTAAGAAGTAAAGATTAAGAAAAGTGTCACTGAAAGCACTTTGGTGATGCTCAGTTAACCTTTTCAAACCCTACAGCTCCTCACGTGATCTACAAGACGGACAAAAAGCCAGATGAGCCCTGCTCCATCACGTCCTCCATGGCTTATTTCCCAGACGAGGAGGGAAATGACATCAGTGTCACTGGGCCTCCCAAAGCCCCACCCTCTAACCTCACGGTGGTCACAGTTGAGGGATGTCCATCTTTTGTCATCCTGGACTGGGAGAAGTCTGACAATGAAACAAGAGGTACTATCTAATGTGTTTTATGCATAATCTTTACATATCTTAAGTTATCCTTACATTTTCTCTAGAGTATGAAGTTGTGTCAACCACTAAAGGCCCAAATGGAGAAGAAATCTCAGTGTTGACTACTAACCAGACACATACAGCTGTGGAGAATCTGAAACCAGAGAGCAGGTACGAGGCTGATAGGCCTGAGCCAGACATTTTTATGTATCTGGACTAGTGATGATATGCTGCAAATTGCCTGTTTTAGCAAAATAATATTTTATGTCTATGGGATGTCAAACATTCTATTCCCTTTCCGGACATGAATTCAAAAGCACCCTATTTGTGTCAAAGTAAGCACATACATCAAGTAGAGAGAAGGCCTGGGTGGAGTGGAATCCTGGGTCCGGATACAAAGGTTTTAATTAGTATCTGGAGGCTGCAAAGTTGAACCCTCAGTGGGATGGCTCTGAATCCTGCTTTTGCCAGGACATCTGAAAACAGCACGTGGAATAACCATCATATTTGTGTATGCAAGAGAAAGACCGCCCCATACGGCAATGTGCATGTTCGCTTTCTGAAGAAACAGGTTATTTACAATGCTTTTGTTTCCTCTTCCAGCTATGAGTTCAAAGTGACACCAAGGAATGAGCTCGGAACAGGACCGTCCAGTGACCCTGTGTCTTTTAGCACAGAATCAGGTACATTTGGACGATCTATTGAATGACTCAACAACAACTTTATCTTTTGGAGAATATACATTATTTGTATATTAAATAAACTTTTTGTGCCTTACTTACAATCTACATTGTCATAATTGTGATGGGTAATTAACAACTCATATTCTCATGTTTTCAGCGGACCCACGTGTGAGTGAATATGTAGCAGGTACAGATGATTTCTTTTTTTTTAATCTTTATCTTTTTTCTTACTTGAATTTATGGCAATGTAAATAATAATGATAATAAAAAATACTACTACTACTACTACTAATAATAATAATAATAATAATAATGTTTCTTTCTTTCTTTCCTAAAGGCAAAGATGCCATTTGGACTCAATTCCCATTTAAAGCTGATGCATATTCTGAATGCAATGGAAAACAATATGTGAAGAGAACTTGGTACAGAAAGTTTGTAGGCATCCAGCTCTGCAACTCTTTGAGATATAAGATCTATCTAAGCGACTCGCTCAATGGTAAATGGCCCAACAGCATCAATAGACTCAAACAGCGTTACTTGTATATAGACATTTATATGGTAATTTATTCATTTTTTAAATTTCTGTAGGAAAATTTTATAACATTGGTGACCAGACTGGATTTGGTGAGGACCATTGTCAGTTTGTTGACTCCTTCTTGGATGGACGAACTGGAACACAATTGTTTGCTGAGCAGCTACCAAGCCGACAAGGTAAAATATGAACCAATTGCTTCAAGCTGATAACTATAATAAACAGCTGATAACTGCACTGATGTGTATGTACTTTTACCAGGGTTCTTCAGAGCTTTGCGACAGGAACCTGTACACTTTGGAGAGATTGGAGGAAAATCTCACGTCACTTATGTGGGCTGGTATGAGTGTGGTACACCCATACCTGGAAAGTGGTAAAAGCATGAAGACCTTTACCTCAACACTTAGGCCAAACACACCTGCAAGGTGGTGGGCCTCGTAAACATGGACAGTCAGTGGGCCTGTACGGAGGCTTTCAATCCCAAAGGGAACCAAATAGGAGCCCTGAACCCAGTTGTGTGTAATTGTAATATTAGTTATATCTATTTATCAAACATGTCTCTGTGGACAGCAGTTTGTGTGATAAGAAAAGCTGAATATAATCAGACAGAACTTTGGGAAGCTGGCTCCCAAAATGTAATAACTTGTATAATATTATTTATCAGTGGATTGTTAGAGACTATTCTGTACTACTTAGTACACACATAAGAACGAGGTTTCTAAAAAAGATGTTTTGTAAAAAATCTAATTTGAGGAGTTTGTATGGTATAAAAATGTTGTATATTTTGTTTTGATTTTTTTTTTTTTCTACAAAAATCTTGTTTGGTAGACAAATAAAAATGTAAACTATAATACTGCAACATTAATATATGCAATCAATTCTTACAATTTTTAATCAGGCCAACTGTTTGATTTAAGTCACTATGAACACATTTTTGACCATTACTATGTATATTAAGTAAAAACGACAGGTTACTTTGTGATGGAATGTACTGTATTAAAATGTTGGTTTAAAAACTGTAAAAAAAAGAAAAATATTTACACTGCAAAATGTATATAGTTTTGCATTTTTAAAATAAAATGCCAATAAGATTTCTGTAAAATTTCTGGTTCAATTGGGCCTTTTTCTGCAACATTGTAAATTGGCCACAATATAAATGTTTTATGCTAGAAAATAACATAAAACAACCCCCAAAACCAACATTTATTATAAGATTTACATTCAATTCCTCACACGGAACAGGGCAGATTGACGTGAAAACCAACCATACACTGCCATGGCACACTTCCCAGCTAACCACAGCCCAGAAGAAGGAAAAACAAAATACCGGCATTACCACACTTTTTCCAAATCCGGCTTGGGAAGAAAGGGCAGATAGAAGCCAAACCTAACACGCAGACATGAACTCAGAAAGCATGAGCAGGATGAGCAAGACTGCTTTCTAAACAAAGTACAAATGTACTATAGATGGGTTTCAATCATTTATTAGGTTCCAGAAAAAGTTACACTTTTTACATACAGTTTATACAAACCACTAATCTCACTTGAAGGTATAATTTGTGTTGATATATTAGTAAAAACCAATAAGATAAAGCAGTTGCAAGCCTTAGGGTGTGATTTAACTAAACAAAGAAAGCCTTTTTGGCCACTTTGCCATTACTAGTGTTCCTAACATGGGCAGTTTCATTAATACCAACATGGTGAAAAAATCATAAAGGAAACAGAAGACACACAAACAACATAAAAGGCTGTAACATTTCATTTAGGCTGTATCTAAGTCTAAATTAAACTATTTTGTTCAGATGTTGATGCTCATCCAAGCCACCCAATGAATTGTTACTGAGGCAACAGCCTGTTTTGGTCTTCCAGGTGTGTGCTTACAGACTGTTTACAATATGACAGGTACAAGAGGATTGCTCAAACAAAGACATAATAAATCAAAACAGAAAACAAATAAACCATTGTAAATAAGGGCAAGGACAGAGTGCCATCTTAAGACAACAACACCAACCATCAGATGGGGAAGATTTGCTTGTCATGTTTGGATATTTTTTCAATTAGAGGACAGAGCAGTAAACCAGGAATCCTCACCTACTCCAGATGGAGTCACAGAAGAGGGAGCATGGGACACAGAGATCAAACACTGGTTTGACGTTTTTATCGGTATCCGGGGCCAGGCTGAGTGTAGCCTTGGCCATAAGGGGGGCGGTTGCGGGCATAGGGGTTAGCAGCTCCTGGGGGAGGGGTGTTGCCTGGGGGAGGGGTGTATGCTGGGCGTGGCTGGTACCCTGGACCGGGCTGCGAACTGGGGGGCAGGCTGTAGTTGGCAGGTTGTGCAGCTTGAGAGGTATAGTTTTGAGCAGGGAAGGATCCTGGTGGATACTGCTGCGGTCCCTGAGCTGAATGAGGTGGCTGCTGTCCACCCTGAAAGCCTGGGGTCGGGGCTGGACCAGAGACAGGAGCCTGGGACGAGGGAGGGGCGTAGTTCTGAAACTGCTGCTGTGGAGGCTGTGGTGGGCCAGGCTGTGGTGCTCCAGGCTGAGGGCTGTATCCTGCTGAGGGGGAAAGATTCCAGTTAACAACACAAATAAAGACTGTCACATTCAATAAAAGCATTCACAATCTCCATCCAAAGTAGAGCTGGATGGATAGTTATGAATAATCAGGGGAGGAAAGAAAAACACTTTAATGCCTTTAACGGCTATACCAAGTAGCAAATAGTGAAATGCTTTATCCTAAACAAACTATTAGTTTAGCATTGCATATGATGAATAAAGCATGCTCTTACCAGGATATTGCATACCATACTGTTGAGGTGGGGCACCTGGTTGTGGAGGGGGGTACCCCCCAGGAGCCTGGTACTGCTGGTAAACCTGCCCTAAAAGTAAGAAAAAAAAGGAAAATTAATATTATACAATTTATCAAATTAAATGTGCATTGGATTCATACATTGAATTAGTATGTTTATTATGATTATGAAATACGAGCACAGTTTAAAATTAGGTAAACTTTTCCACTGAATACACTAATGAGCAAAACACAAGACTTGGCAGAGCAGCCACCTGTGTTAACAAGTCCCAGGTTTTGCCTGACGAATAAACACACTTGACAACAAATAACAAGCAAAGTGCTTGGGTATAACGAGAGGGACACTCCAAGGTCTCTCTGGACATTCTGAAACTGGAGCTTATTTTCCACTTTTTGTAGCATCAACATTATGGAAAAGACAACATGTGCTCTGAAAACAGTTCCACATTGTATGAACAAATACCCCACTATATCTCAACCAAGGTAGAGCACAAAAAACATTACAGTATTAAATATACACGTTCATACATTAATGCAATTTAAGAGGACACTGTGGTGTTTATTAGAGATGCATGTAATTGGGCATTTATAGACCAATTAACATCCTAAATTAACTACACTCGAAATCTAGAACAAAGTGCTAAAGTGACAAGGATATGGACATTTTTCTGCTTCACCGACACAATTATTCCTCTAAAAATGCAATGAATTGTATTTCTACACACCATCCATGCCAGCTGGGGGCGCTTGTACTCCAGGATAAGGAGGTTGTGGTTGGGGCGGTACTCCTGGCTGTTGAGCTGCAGATGAGGAAGAGGCAATACTGTCAGGTGTTCCTGAGCGCTCTTCTGCAGCAACTGGTGGAGGAGCTACAAAAAAACAAAAAAAACAAATACAAATTTAACAAATGACTGCATCATGTATACTATTGTGTATGTGTAGCATTCTTACCAGGAGCCTGATCTTCACTCAGGCCAAAAGCTGAAATGACATTCTTGTTGACTTCATCTTGGTTTTTCAGTGGGTCAAAGGCTGACATGCTGGCTGCACTCACTGGAGTGGCGTGTTTAACGGAGGGGTCAGCAACTACCACCTTGCCTTCACGACCATCTACTGTTTCTACAGAGGGAAACATTTACAACATCTTAATTTCATTTCAGTATTCAAAATAATCATCACCTTTTGACTTTGTGTCTGCAAATAGTGCAAAGCCATTCTGAAAAACAAACATTGTAAGTAAGAAAAGTAAGAAATAAAGCACTCTTACCATTGTCTGGAGCAGCTGGGGTCAGACCAGGCTCTGCTGGAGGTTCCAGGCTGTCCAATAGGGTGTTGACTTTATTTCTAAGTTCAATGAGTTCCCGACGTAGATACTTCACCTGACTTGATTCCAAAGGCCGTGGTTGACCATTTACTACAAAAATTATTAGATAAAAAAAAATGTATTAGTTAATTTAGTTTAATTTAAACAAAAATAAACATCTTTAGTAAAATTTTATTTAAAAAAAGACAAGATAGCACTAAATTGTGTGAGACAAGCACAATAAAGAGAATACATCTTATTAAACATTTTCTTTAGAAATGGCATTTCAGTGGAGCTCAACAGTCCTGCTCACTTCGGCTCCAGTTCTGGAAGTAAATTTTCCATTTTTTTTCCTGTAGACTTTTAGAAAAATTCAAATATTAAGAGCTCAAAGATATCGCCAAGGCTAACCAGCTATGTAGTAACCAATACCCATAACGCAGATGTTTAAGGTCCAAAAAACACATTTAAAGCACAAGACCTGGTGAAATGTTTTAATAACTTTGTTGTTCATAAAGTGTTAGAAACTATTTTTAAATACAATTATAGGTAACTCGGGGAAAACTTACAAACTTCTTTTTTTTTTCATAGACTTTCTGAAAAAAAATATAATAGCTAATTTACTTCCGGAACCGAGGAGTCGATGGTCACTCTTGAGCTCCATTGTTCCATAAACTAATGTCAATTCAATTTCTTCAAAGCGTTGTGAGAAAATGTGCATTGTAAATCAACACTGCCCTCAAGTGGTGAAAATAGGCAAATGAACAATCACGACGCATGAAACTGGACATCAAAGATAAATAAAAGAAATAAATCTAGATGAACATGTCTACATGTACTATATCACACTTACCAAACAATGTCAGTTTTAGTATCCTACTACATTGGATAGCAAAAGTAAGGTCTGAGCTGTCAAACATTGTAATGAGGTCATCATCTGAAGAAATAAAAAGACAAATACACACGGTTATTGGTGAAAATAAAAATTTTGTAGTTTATACGTTTCTTGATTCATTTAATTTAATTTCATGAGACATATTAGTCATTTTTCTAGTACTTGGCAATGAACTATAAATACATAGATTATCGTTTTACTTTTAAAAAAATTTAAATTGTAAACCACAAAATTCATTTAAACGGCTTAGTAATAGAAATGGGACAATTGACATAGTGCCATTTCATTGTAGCAAGCATTTTCACTGTTAATGTTTCATTCAAATAGCTACACAACTACATTAACTATTTTTTAACTTTACAGCCAGGATGCCTTGAGTAACTGCCAGGACTAAGACTTAGTAGAGGTATATAGGGGGCAGGTGAAAACAGCCATTTTTGAGGACTCAAAATAATAATATAATAAACCTATTACTCAAATATGCATGAACCTATCGAACTCCGAGTACGCTAATGAGGGAAATCTGTTATAACAGGACTAAAAGCTCATAATAATTATTTAGCATAGCATATTCCCTTTAAAAATACATTAAAACACAACTATACACTCCAACGTCTAGACCTTAACTTACCTTCATCCTTATATTTTATTGTAACCTCGTCATTACTCTGCAGCTTGCCTCGAAAGACACGCTGCATCATCAGCACCAGCTCGTCGTAAGTGATGTCTTCATTGTGGATGGGGATCCGCCTGATGTCATCGCCTAACTGGGCTTTGATGATCAGCTTCCCGCTCAGGTCCAGCTGGCCGTTCATGGTGCGTCTGTCCTCTTCTACCACCTAGTAAATGGCAGAGTTAGAAAGCCAAGAGGTCGGGACAGTCAAGTAGCAAAGTCCAATCTATCTCCCTGTACAGTAGATGCTATGAACTTTGGTCAAAGATATAATGTAGGCCTCCAGCAACGAACAGTTCAGTCAGACAAAGAGGTATATATTTAACACATCTCTGGCATTTTCTGAAATTTCTGGCATTATGATTTTTCGGAACACTCGAAATGGGCCTGTACCTGCAGCTAGTACATTTTGGTAGAAAAATGCTGTTTCCTTGCCATGGCCGATGGAATAATTAGCTGGATGCTAGGGATTTTATGCTAACAATAGCATGTGATTCTGGAGACTAATCCAACGTTAGTAATATATAATCTTAAAAAATATATATATATATATATATCACGGCTCATGTCATCCAGATATAAAGAGCTAGGAGTCAAGGATTAGTTATGAAAGAACACGCCTAACAGCTAGCAGTCATATGTCAATGGCGTATGAATGACTAGGATCTCTCTAGACAGTTTGTGAAACCAATAACATCTATTCCCAAGACAACCCTCGTGCCCATCTATTCAAAGCAATCACGCAATTCGAGTCACGTTTAGTTTACAGATCAGCAGGTCATACAGATGTCATGTTGTTTTATTATATCCATGGATGTCACTGACAAACATTCCAAATGCTAAGTTAGCAACATTAACCAAGCCCAGTGACGTAGGCATTCATAAATCATGCGAATATGTGTACAGAACCTTTTATAGTATATTCATTGGAGTCACATTTTAAATCAGTAACGATCGATACTTGTTCGGGAAACATATAATGTTAGCAGTTCATGTTAGCTGTGTGCGAACAGATTAGCCACCCAAAGCTAAACGACGTAGCTCGACTTTGGCAAGTGGTTATGTAGCATCCAAAACAAATTAAGAGTAGATGGTTTATTAACAGTCTAGACGCAGACATTCACCTGAATCAGACGACTTGACCACGCTGTATTTCACAGGTTTCCCCAAACCTGAAAATCAGATGTTCTACCTCCTAGCTAACTGAACCGAGCCTGGGCCAGCATCAGGAAGTATCCAGCAGAATGACAACGTCAACACGTACGTGGCATTCTTAGTGCGCATGCGCAGTTCATTAATACAAAATTTATTAACCACCAGTGATCATTTATGGTTACTCTTTATTTTATGGCTTGTTTTGAGCAAATATGTTTCGTATTACACAAGGAGTTAATACAAACTATCAGCCTGTCACAAAAGCTCAAATAATTGTAGAGTTAATCCAAAAGTAGGCTATATAGATTTTATTGCAATGTAATGTATATAATAAGATACAATTACAACTTAAACATTAAAGTTCAAATACAAACTAAATTATTCAAAAGTAAAAGTAAAACATTAGAGAAAAACATTTATTAGAATAGTGGTGGATATGTTTGGTTATTTCTTCTTCTTCTCTTGTGTAGCACTAAACCATGAGTCCAGCAGTTTTTTCATGTAATAAAGCTGCCATGCATGTACTTGAACAGCAATCACCATGACTACGTACATGACAGTCACTGCAGAGAACCCAAAAATGAACCGATAAGCCTTTCCATGGCGGTAAAGCTGCTTTGCAACAGGAAACATCTCCATTCCACCGTAAATTAGGGGTGCTACAGAAAATAATCCTCCACTGATCAAGGATAAGACAAGGTAGCTAATGTTATTATTTGGAAGCGACAAGCTGCTACAAAACAAAGGAATAAGACTGAGTAGGTATGGATACTCCCATTGATATGGCTTTGATATGATGTCATGTGATACCAGATCGAAGTGGCTAACTATCACCTGTGCAACCACTAGGAGCCAGATTAGAAAGTGGACAAAGTTCAATTTCCGGACCTCTGATTTAAGGGAGGCGCTGAAAAAAATAAAACAGTAGTAATTAATTAAACAAATAAGCTCAAAGAGATCATACACTATATTGAACTTTTGTTAATCAAATGTCTTTAAGAAAATTGGACTCACCTCATATGAAAAAGAGGGATTACTCTTTCTTGTCTTGGCATCTTGTCATTTCCATTCAAACCTGTTAACTTGGAACCTCCACGTGATGTCATGATGAAAAACCTTTAAAACATATTTGTTTTAAATTGAAACAGTTTCAAAATATTCATCACACTAAGAGAGAATGAGCACAATTATTATTTCTTAACCCCAATGGACAAACACAATTTGAGATGATAATATGACACAAGGTTAAATATGGGCCTACATTTTAATCGTGATGAATCAGTGTTAAGTGTGGTAATCAAATTCTTTCAAGACAAGACAGATGAGTAACCCATGGATCTATTACAGGCTATTTGCATAGGGCTAAGCGAGCAAGACTTGCTAAAGCTAATAAACCACATTTAGCCGTAAGACGTCAAACGCCAATTATTTTGTAATAAACAGGGAACTGTAATACACATTTTATTACAAAAGTCGGCAGTATTTAGCAGAAATATTCACCTGTATATTGTCTAGAGCCAAAGAGCAGGTTACACTCGGATTCAGACAAAAGCTGTAACAGGATGGAGGCACGAGGCGGGCGACAGATGAACACTGCGCATGCGCAGAGACTCTCCGGAAACCCTGCCCAGAACCCCAGCATCAGCATCTGTCCTGCTTTTGACCCTTTCACAATCAAAACCTTATTAGATAAGATTTTCTACCAAATCTCTAACCTGGCTACCAAAACAAAATAGCGTGAGTGCGATTTAATTATTAAATGTAGCCCTTTGTTTTTCCTAAAAGTTTCACGTGGCTCCTTGAACCTGTCCAAACCCAGAGGGTGCAGTGCCCCAATTTATACCCGCATAAGTCTACTAAGTAGGCTATAACTTTTGGGAATGTTTGCAATTTGTTGAGACAAACACTGCGATGTAGATTAGTGGAGGTTTGAGCTTGTGCAGACCAGGAGCATTATATCTAGTCTCTGATCTGATAAACTCATCATCATGTTGCCTGTAGTTGTCTAATCAGGGCCAACTACAACTGCAGTTTATGGAGGACATTCTTGCTTTGGTTTGTGAATTGGTCACTGTCACCTTTACAATTGATACTTTGTTTGCAGTGACATCAGCTGGGATGTTCTGAACGTATGTGTATGAGTGTGATCATATGTTCATGATCCTGTTTAGGAGTTTGAGAGTGACTAACTGAAAAACTTTTGACTACTGTTATCTAGCATGTGACGTAATTTTATTTGAAAGGGACTTGTTTAACAGCACAAATCAGCTTACCTGTTGTGGTTCTATCTAAACCAGCTCTTTCTGGTCAAATTGTGTTAAAATAAAGCTCAGATTAAAGCCTCAAATAGAGCAGTGCTTACAGTTAGCCTCACATCCCCAGAGAACATTGATGACATCAGATGCAAAGTAACAATATGCTGTTATTTTTGGTTAAATTGTTATTTATCTTACAGTCCTACCTAAAGGAAATGCAAATTAAAAACCCTGTATCTTGATGTAGATTCATGTACTGCTTTAGTCAATGCAACAGTGGCTCTTAGTGGACTAGGCTGTACCAAATATGTTTTGCATGACAGTAGCATTTTGATTATACTTTTTAATAGGTCTAATGAAAAAAAGAGAGACATAAAATAAAATGTTTTATTAAAAACAACATACACAATAGCCTATTAACAAATCACATATAATTATGACAACACAATTGTTTGGTTACTTTTGGTTACAATTATATATTAGAGCCATGAATAAAAGTAGAAATATTACTTCTTTATTGCTTGCAATTTACCTGTAAATAAATAAATCACAGAAGTGTATCTTGTTGAATCATATGTAATCAATGGTTGACATACTGTAGCCTAAAATTTGACCTTATTATTAGCTGTGATACAAATCTGACCCTACACAAGACGCCAGAACAAGTATGGTGAATGCCTGTTATTATATCTGACACTTATTGGATTGTTTTGACCAGAGATAATTTAAAAAAAAGACAAAATGTACATTGTGCTCGCTGTGTTAACTCACTATATATTACCCAAGTCTTAGTCTCACATTATTTAAAACGTCATTTGATTTATACCATGTTGTGGACATCATTTCCAGAGTCACTTTGGAGAATAATTATATATTTAGCAATAATTTACAAGTCTCCACCACAACTTCTCTTTACTATGCAGTCCTTTGGAAATAAAAATGTCATTCAATTATTTTACATACTTTTGCATCTGTAACCACATCCTACATTCTTGCCCTCCTTTTTCGTACCCATAAGAACAAACACTTGCCACCTTCTCAGACAATCACATAACTTTCACCTCTTTATTTGGGTAGCTGTCACTTTTTTCATCGGGTGCCAGCCAAACCATCTGATTCGTATACTTTTCTTTGATATGAATCCATATCTATTTGATTGAATTATAAAACCTTAACATGTCTTTAGATTCTGAAGATATTTTATTACCTTTTATCTAAAAACACCAGATTGCTGTCCTTAATTCAAACATTTGTTTACAATGTAATGTACACTACTATTGTTTTACATAGGATATAACAAATACCCAGAAAATGACGAGTGCACATATTGCCCTGCATAAAGTCCTGCAGCCTGATCTGAGGGCAGCTGTATATATACAGTGTCCCCTGGTTGGAGAGGTAGTACTGCACTTCCAGATGCTTGATCCAGAAAACCCTTTTTATATTCATCATATGTGTACATTACTGGTTCATTGTTCCTCATCAAGGATACCCACACATTGGCTCCTTTGCACTGAACATGGTAGGCAAAGTAATAAATTCCAGGTAACTCACAAGTGAAAACTCCAGTTTGGGGATTATAGTTTTGCCGTCCGTTGTACAAAAGCCTATCAAAAACAACGGGACTGCCCACTGGTGGAAATGGTGTCGTTAAAATTGCAGTGAATGCTGGCATTTCCAATCCACTAGCTCCCATAACTTCTGTACCACCGGCACCGAACTTGCCCTTCTTACCATAACCCCCAGCCTTCACTCCATCAAGTCCAGGTCCCATCTCAGAGAGTACTCCAGACATGTCAGGTGCTAATCCAGGTTCTCCAGGTGGACCTGGTGGTCCTGGGGGGCCAGGCAGACCTGGTTGTCCTTGGGGTCCAACTGGACCTTCTTTTCCAGTGGGGCCAATTGGGCCACGGAGACCAGGATTTCCTTCACCTGCAGGACCTGGTGGCCCAGGTGGGCCACTCTCTCCTTTTGGACCAGGAACACCAGGTGGTCCAATTGGCCCTCTCGTACCATCCATTCCTGGAATCCCTTTAGGACCTTGAGGTCCAATCTCACCAGGCAAACCATCTAGTCCATTAGTTCCTGGAAGCCCTTGAGGTCCAGGTTGACCAGGAAGTCCTTTGTGTCCACTCTCTCCTTTCGCACCAGCTGGTCCTGGTGGGCCTCTAAGTCCTGGTTCTCCACGATCTCCTGGAAGTCCATCTCTACCAGCCAGGCCAGGAGGTCCAACATCTCCCTTGGCTCCATTAAGACCTTTAGGTCCACCTTCTCCACATTCCCCTTTTGGCCCAGGTGCACCTATACCTCCAGCTGGCCCCATAGGGCCTGAAAGACCTATTGAACCCTTTAGTCCCGGAAGCCCAGTCATACCAGGAGGTCCTGCAAGGCCTTTATCTCCTTTCAGTCCAGCTGCCCCTGGTGGACCATTCATACCTTTATCACCTTTTGGTCCTGGGAGTCCAGGTTTACCAAATCCAGGTAATCCTGGCTTTCCTGGTAGACCTGGAGGTCCTGGGTGACCTTTAGCACCTGCAGTACCTGGTTGTCCAGGAAGGCCATTTGGCCCTGGCTTTCCTACACCTGTTAAACCTTGTGGGCCTGGAGCACCGGTCTCTCCTGGTGGTCCAGCTGGTCCTTGCAGTCCAGGATGTCCTTTGTCTCCTGGTGGACCTTTTGGACCAGGTGCTCCGTGTAGCCCAGGTTTCCCAAAACCAGGAAGTCCTCTTGGCCCAGCTGGTCCAGCTGGCCCTGGAAGTCCTTTATGGCCGGGTTGTCCTGGCATGCCCATCCCTTTGTCTCCTTTGGGTCCTGGTAAACCTGGTAAGCCTGGAAGTCCTTTGTGACCTGGTTCACCTTTGGGGCCCGGTTGGCCTGGTAGTCCGGGTACACCAGTTTTACCTATCCCTGGTAGCCCAGGTGGTCCTGGTGGGCCTTGGGGTCCTTGCTGTCCTGCTGGTCCCATCTCACCGCTAGGGCCAATTTCACCTTGGATTCCAGGCTCTCCATCTGCTCCAGGTCTGCCTGGCAGTCCCTGCAATCCAGGTTTGCCCAATCCGGGTAATCCCGGGGGACCAGGTGGCCCTGGTCGTCCCTCGGGTCCTGGTAGTCCATTGCCTGAAGGCCCAGGAGGACCTGGAGGTCCCTCTGGTCCTGGGGGACCCATTGGACCTGGTCCACCCTGAGGAACTCCCTCAGCACCACTGGGAATGGTCTGACCTGATTGGAATGAAATATAAACTCTGTAATACCCATGTTTTATGTAACATAATCTACCAAACATAGAAAACAGAAAATCTTGATACCTTTGTCCTGGCCACCGTTAATGACACCTCCATTTCGAGGACCTTTGCCCTTCACTGGCATCTGTGGCATCTCCTTCCGATAGTGTGGGTACTGCATATAAGGCATCTCTTTGCCCATGTATTGTTGCTGGGGGAAGCCCTCCTTGCCCATATGTTGTTGGTACTGTTGTATTGGCTGGTATTGTTGAGGATGTTGCTTATAAAATGCCCCATTAACACACGTGAGGACTGCCAGCTGCAGGGACAGGAGGAGGGGGGCAGGGAGGGGAGTCATGACGAAGGCCTGGAATGAAAGCAAACAACAAATTTGTTGAAATACAAACACAGTGCAGTTTCAATTTGCACATTTGGACAAACACTGCCACCTCCTGGACCTGTTTATAAATGCATGTTATTTTCCATCATAGTTCGCCCCCTAGGTCAATACGTTTCGCATGAAATCAAGAACAGCTTCTAATTTGGATTATTTTTGCAGTCAGCCTTGATGATAGTGACGCAAATAAATATCTAAATATTTATTTAAACTATCTCAATGGCAATAATCAGATAATCACAAGATTATCATCATAGATCAGATATCATGGCAGTCCATTTGAAAAGTACTAAAACATGTAAATATCATGGTTGAGGTTCAGGCATCACATAAAAAGTGTCAAACTAACACAAAAGTTCACAATATCACTATCAGTATCTGACTTATATTTAGACAAACAACTGATCCACAAGGGAGGATACGTAAACACAGTGGTTCACAAATGTCAGAATCAACTTAAGTTTATGATACAGTATGTTTATTTCTATTTCATATTTTTCAGCCCATCTAGAGCCACACGGTGGATACTTCGTCACTAACTCTTTGTGAGCCTTGCCCCATTTCTCAGCAGACTGGTGATTTTGACATGGTTGTGCCACTAACTCCCCTGATGAGAGTTTTTCTTTGAAAGCAGCCCAGTATAGCATCCACAGTGACACATGTGAGACGCGATGAAGAGGCCAAAGAAATACTTCATTCAAGAAAAATGATTCTTTTTTTTTACATGGTTGGGGCTAATAACTAATATTATTATAATTAATATCATTGTAATATATATTGTATAGGCTGTATGTTGATATACTAGTGATACATGATATTGTCATTTTGTACGTATGGAAACTTTTAAGGTGCTGCCAACCTCAGCTGCTACAGGTCAGAGGTCCAAACAGATGTGGTCTTTTTAAAAGTAAGTTGTCGTAGCAACTGGCAAGTGATGGAAAGTCTGCTGTCCTCCCGCTTCACTCATTTGATGTATTTTTCTTTAAAACATTATTGCATATTAGCAGCTGAGTAGCCTATTCATAAAGTGTCCACTTACATAGTGGGACACAAACATTTACCGGTAAATTCCACTTTATAACTTGTTATAAGAAAAAACAGTAAGCGAACAACATTTGACCTTATATTAACAGTGCCATTGCTCTGTGCACAAACAGAAAACATTACTTTATCAGAGACTTTGAACAGAGATAAGTTTGATGTTTTCAGATGAAGGCAGGTGTCAGTAACATCTCGTCTCCTTTAGAGGTGACCTCAAATGCTTCATGCAGCTTCATTCATAATTTTACTACATGTTGCAGGGGCATGGCTACACACATATTTTCTGTTGACATTTGTCTTGCCAAAGACACGTGCCCTCTGACATATACGTAATGTAGTGTGAGATGTCAGTACCGCCCCAGACAGAATGTTTCCTGGACCACTTCCAGATGTCTCTCTTTTTGACAACCACAACTATAACAACTTGTGAAGTCTTAACAAACTGACTGCTAGTGTTCTGAGTTTGATTCCCATACACAAGTACACAAATAAGGCACAGAACAACTTTAGAAATACTGCATTTGAGGGTAATAAGGTCATACAAAACTTGAGTGCTACACTGGCATGTATTCAATTGTATTGCAAACAAAAAAGTGCTCTCGCTCTAAACACCTTTACGATTTCATGTTTGAAAAAGTACTGCTGCCTTCAGCAGTACTACTACTTTGAAGGGTTTGTTGCATGATTATAACGAGTACCACGTACACTTCAACACACACATCAGCCAGGTACATGTCAGTATTATTCATTTAGAACACCACTGTGAAAAGCTTTGGCTTGACAGCAGGACCTCTACTGCACAAACAAAGCCAGTAAAATAACAGTGGTGTGGTATACAGTCAGAATAATAAATATTAGCTGTTAGTCTGGCTCCTCTGCTCAGACGCATCTGTCTCTCAGTCTGTCTCGGGAAACAGAGAGCTGACTGTTGTGGCGCGTCTTCACCCTCTGCCTAATTCCTCTCCTCTCTGAGGGAGAGGGCCCGCCTGCCCTCCTGCCCCTGTCCCAGCGCCCTCAAGCATCCCGAGTCACTGACCTGCGCCACTGCATGACCTTGTAAAGTGCAGTGAAACTCGGCAGTTGACTGTGTGTTGCTACATTACCATGCTAATAGAACACCAACTATGAGCAAAACATAGTGAAACAAGTATAAGTGCTCAAAATGATAGGAACATTTTCAGAAGAGTAAGTCAAAACTATTACAAGGATCAAATATCCAATGGTAGACCTACTATCACTGCCATGAAAACAACAGCAACATCTATTACCATTACTGTTGCCACTCCTGCTGCTACTTGTTTTAAAATGTACTTTAGTTAAGTCCAGTGGTAGAATCTAATGAAGCAAAAGTAGTAAAGTATAAAGCAAATAAAAATGTGCAAAATGCTTTTAGTTTTGACTCTTTAAGTAAACAGGTACTTTAATTCTTTTAATAAGCAGGTTTATTGACTTTTACTTGAGTATGTTTTTGCTCCATTACCTATACTTTTACTTTACAAAACTAGTACTTCTTCCACCTCTGGTTAAGTTTACAAAGGATATTCTCTCCAAAACCTTTATTAAAGATGCACCATGTAACTTTTCCACCACCTGCTCGTGTTCATAGAGATGTTAACATGTTTGCCTTTAATGTTCCATAGTATGACATTAGCCTTATCTATCTCCATAGAGACAAACGAAAGTGCCACCAGGCCAAGTTACAGGTCTGATCTGTGCAGAGGCGACCCAACTGACAGAAACAGTGCATGTTTTTTGATATGATAAAAACACTTGTAATTAAGTCAATTTTAGCTAAACAAGAACAGGCAGGTAAAGCAGTAACAAATAGTGCACCTTTGTATCACTTTCTAGAAAATAAAGTTCTTGCTAATTACATGATGCAGCTCTGTACAGTTTATATGGTGTTTTCCTGACATTTGTAGGTCATAGTTTAGATTTTACCACAATGCACACCTCATAAAATTAACTCCTCCTCAAGTCACGCTGCAAACATTCTCACTCAAACAAAGCCAATATAAAAAGCAAAGGATACACATGGAGCGCCACAGCTGTGCAGCTAAATAAGCACCATGTTTACCTCTTCCTGCTCCCATACCTTCTATCTTTTGTCCCATACATTCTTGTAGCGGCGCTGAATAGAGCTCACTACGACAGCGTCCACAAACAAGCAGGCGTGCTTAGGTCAATGCAGGGCCACTGAATGATGCAATATATTATGTAAAGGAAGGTTCAATTTACAGTGGACGTTAGTTTGGGAAAAAGTTTGCATTTGAATCAAGAGCTTTGCAGTGGTATTTACAATAGTGCAGTAGCAGTAGTCATAGGAATACCAGCAAGCAGCAGCAAAGCGATGTTAGAACCGGTGGTAGTAGAAGTTTGTTTCTAACCAAAAAGAAGTTGTAAGCTCACTGAAATAATGTGTGTAGATAGATTTAAAGGGATCTGGTGTCCTAGGACCCAGGGTTTTAGGGCCCCGGAAGTGAACTGTCATCTTATTAATTTATATCTGAGGGAGGCCCATGTGTAGTTTCTTGACCCAGGTCCTGAAATTTCTGTAAACAGGCTTGCATACACACACAAAAGTGATAATTTGTACTAAAAAAAACATCTAATTGTGTTTTTTTCGGACAAGCATTGCAATTAGAATGATAATGTATGTTTTAGTAATAGGATTCTGAAAAAAAATTCACATTCAAGTCCAGAGGAATTGACAAACACCTGAAAATTATGCACTGACAAACTAATACAACAATCACATTTCAGAACATGTTTCCATAGATCTAAACTACAGGGTCAGCAGGATTTTTATGCAGAAAAGAACACAATATTTTGTTGTTCGTGAATGAAATTTCTAGCTTTATAATTTGCAAGTTGAGTCTATTCAAATTACAGTTTTGGTTTGATTGCGTTAATCTTGCAGCCCTACTTTCATATAACAAACAGCAGCAGTAGCAGCAGCTATAATACCAGTGCTGGATTAGCCATGCTTGTGACCAAAATGACCTCTTGTTTCACACTCTCTCACTGGTTTCACGTAAAGAAAATCCCACCTTTGAGCACCTGAATATGTGACGTTATAGTCCAGACATCAGGCGGATGTGAGTTGAGAAAAAAACATAACAAATCAAATCAGCTGGAGCCGGGTCTGCTCAGGGCCTGAAGTTAGTGTTTGCTTGGAGTCTCTTCTCACCAAACTGCTGCTCTTTCCTCAGTCCCATATATATCTAACAGTTTACCTCCAGCCATTAAGATGCACAACACAAGCACATGCATAATTGCTTCAGTTCAACCGTGCAACCATCTTCATACAGACAGGTATAGAAAACATCTGATTATGTGCATGCACTGGCCTGCAGCATACTGTATATGAAATATTCTGTGTAGAGGGAAGTTCAAACACAAGGGAGAACTATTTGAACGGGATGAATAGTGACATTTTTATCAATTACACATGCTGAGCTATTGGTTGTAAGTTTGTTTCTTGCTGCAGTCAAAAACGAAATCAAAATTTGTGCTTAATTCTCAGATGGTTTCCCAGAATGTTGCATATAATTTAAGTAAGGATTAAAATGGCAGTGCTTACCTTTGAGAGTGGCCGTTTATGATGTAAAATGACTGCAGCCTCACCCCCAGACAAAGACAACACACAGAGTGAACCCTTGGATGCACACCTTGTAGTTAAAGCTTATATCTGCCAGTGGGCGGAGCCTCTGAGGGTGGGTGGGGAGCACAGAGGTGGAGAGGGGGTAATGGAGGAATGGGAACAACTCAGCTGAGAGCAAATATGACCTCCCAAACCATAATTTATAATGGTAAAACATGTGAATATGCCCCAGCGGACAGGGCAAAATGAGACTGGTAGCAACAGAGGAATGTTGGGTTTATTGTGTTAAAATGTAGTTCGTTTTTTGTGATGAAACCTAAAATGTGATCACTTTAAATTGGGGAAAAGGAGGGACAAGTTGTTGAATATGGTGGAACATGGAGGAAAAGACTCTGGGAATTTAAGCTCATAGATAATTACTGTAATAACACCTTATCATTTTGAGTTTTGATCAATGTAATCACAGAGAAATGAATGAATGGCCAACCTGTTACGACCCAGAAAGCCAGTAAACTCAAAAGTCTGTGTTCCCTTGTGAGGAAAAAAACAAAACGTTTTCTATGTAAATCTCACTTTGTCATGTCTGTGTAATCCCTCAGTCATCCAGGTATGATACAAAGTAAAGTTATTTGAGTCAAGACGTTTTGCTGCATCTTCGCTCAAATAACTTTTTGTCCAGTTGACAGAATAACATTTTTCTTTTAGTATGTGGCATCAATGAAAAAGTGGGACATTCTGTAAGTGGAAACAGGGACTGAAATAGCTGAAAGTACCAAAAGAAGAACAGGTGGTGATCATAGACTGTATATATAAATGGACATAGCTAATCTGCTAGCTGCTGCGTTCCAAATAGGAAGTGAGCATGGGTGCGCTTCAGGCTCCATCAACTCTGACTCCAGTTCACTTTACATTAGAAACCTGTGTCCTCTCTCTCTGTAACTGCTGCTGTCAGCCTCATCATTTTGGTCTTAAAATATTCGTATTAACCTGCTCTACATGATCCTGGTATTTTTATTTCGCTATTGTGTCCGTAAATCTAGATATGAATATTAATACCAGACAAATCAGGCGTCTTCTTTCCCTGCGGTCGCACCCACGAGCGCAGGGGTGTCCAAACTTTTCTCATTGACACAGACATACAAAAACACAGACAAAGCTGAGGGCCGATTGAGGGCCATAGACTGGTCACCAATACAGTGAATACTTCAAATCTGTGTTATTATTACAAGTTAGACTGAACCACTAGACCTTTATTCATGTTTACATCCTCAATGAGACAAATTAAATATTTGATATGGGCTTGTTAAAGCAGATTTTCAGAAATGTAGAGTAAAAAGTACAGTTTAAAGTGATATGGGACAATTCGCCTGAAAGCTTGAGGGCCAAAAGAAATTGGTCTGAGGGCCGTGTTTGGTCCCTGGGCCACAGTTTGGGCATGCCTGCACTAGCATTAGCAACAGGTTTGATTGAGAGCATTGCAAAGTGCCTGCTCCCTGCAAAACCCCTCCCTGCGGGAAAAGACGTTACCTGGCTCCAGATTGGCACTTTGGTTGCTATGATACTCATGGTCGGAATTCCTAATATGCAATTTTTCTCCAAATTGGCCACTATAGCGGCTAGCATCAGTGAGCTTTATTTGACTGGAGCTGAACGCTGTGGGTGACGTCACACTCACTTAGTCACGTCACACTCACTTAGTCCACTTCTTTATACAGTCTTTGGTGGTGACCCTGTTCAAATATTAAAACAATGTATACAGTTTATAAAAAAGTACAGTTTGGTGGATAGTTGGTGATATACTGATTTGAAATGTGCATCAATAAAAGTACCAATGTAACAAACCAAGTGTGTCCACTTTTAATTATGAACAGATTTTGAACCATTATGATAGAGTGCTAAATACACGTGAAATGTTTAAGTGTTTAGGCTTCTCTATAGCCCTGTTATTTCATATGACATGGTGTTGTTTATTGTCATACAGGACCAGTGGTTGACTGTACTCTCCACAAGTGTTGGCTGTTGTAGCAAAGAATCTCTGTTTTAAATCATTAGTTCAAATCCATTACATTTGTGCACGGTCGGTTTAAAAGCAGCGTTTCCATTACATATGAATAATACAGTTGCTTTTCTATGTCAAAGCAGTCATTGCATTTGTGTGTGAATTAAAGTCAGCATGAAGCTTAATGACAATCTTTTTACAATTGCATCCATTTACAGCTCTGCACTAAAAATACCCTAATAACATTTGTGCAGTCATTTTATTGGTGTGTCCTGACAAACTCTTTCCAGGGCAGTTTGACACCTGTCCACAAAAACTTACTCAGAAACACTCACCTTACGCACACCACACGCTGTTCTGTGTCTCCATTGTGACCTGCGTAAAGTGAATGGCGTTTTAGCATTTCTGAACAGAGGCTTACAGTGTGTACAGTTTGTTGAAGGCAGCTCAGTCAGTGCACGTGTATGAGTGTACATGACGGGCGTGAGTGTGGGTCAGAAATGGCACCGTGGTGTGGAGAGGGTGGATGTCCTGTTGCATCTACAGCAGGTAAGTGCCAGCTTACTCAGCTCATGGGCCTGTCTCAGCATCTGTCACCTTTTGGGATGAGGGGCTGATGTGAGGGTGTTCTCACAGTCCCTCGAAATATTTTTTACATAGTTAAGATCATAATACCAGTGTTTTTTTTAATAACATGTTCACCATTAGTATGATCACAGTTGAAGTAGACGTATACTTTGGTGCACTATGTGTAACACTGTAGATGGAGGGTTTGCCACCTGCTTGTCACCATGGAGATGTTATTGGTTTAGTTGTAATGTTCCACAGTATGATAAGCATATGGCATAATCAGGCCAAGTTACAGGTCAGATCTGTGGAGAGGCGACCCCACTCATAGTATGAATGCTTTTTTAGTAAGTGTTTCCCCAATGAAACATCTGTAACTGAATGAAAGCAATTATTATAATATTGTCAATTTCAAACAGAATTTCCCTTGAGCGTGATACTGATTTCAGAATTATGACAATAAAAAAACATTTTTAAGACAATAGAATGCAATTTTCATCACCCTGAAACAAAAGTTTTGACATATTACATATTACCATGTGGTCTGACACAATCTGATATAGATTCAGACTTTTAAAACTCTTCGAGGTCCAGTTTTACCCAATGTACTTTTTCAGTATTGATACTTGCTCAAATTAGAATCTTCTTTTGATACTAGTTTTGGTATCAATTAGTATCTAGTATTGATTTGTTGACAGCCCTAGTTTAGTTTGTGTAGTGATCACGGCTTCGATTGGTTTAAAAAGACGTCATTTATCGGATGAGTGAGTCATGATAGACCTGCTTTAGTTCTGTTTCTGATCTGTTCCATTACCGTACCACTGGCATGTTACATTACTTTAAATGGATGCTTTATAAAGCGATCTGCTCCACTCCCCATTACCGAAGTCCTAATCTAATATAAAGCTGTAAACCCAGCAGGCCCTGTCCGCAGAGGCACACACTTGGAGCGCTGGTGTGAAAGGTACACGTCAGCCAGGCTGTAATGAGCTGTGTGCGTTTGCTCTCGTGCTACAATTCTCTTCCTCCACCATTAATGAGGCCTCAATGGGCTCTGCAGCAGCCTGCCTACACCTGCAGCAAGGAGGAGGAACCTTAGGGTGGCACACAAGACCTATTTGACCTGCACCTAACAGCAGTCTTGAGATGTGTGTTAAACCAGGCAGCTAATTAAGTTGTGTTCTTGCTGATGGGAACAGATTATCATTAAAGGGCCCGTATTATACCATTTTCTGATCTATGATATAATGTTGTCATCACAAACATATCTGGAGTTGTGTTTTGTCTCATTCACACATGTTTAACACATAAACACTACATATTTAGTGTGAGTTCTTCTCTTAAACTAAAACCACTCTGTTTTACCTTGTGGTGTCATGTGGTAATACAAGAAGTGCTTCACTGTGTTTTTAAACTCCACACACTTTCACTAGAAAAAAATCTGTTATTTCGGCCCTGAATTGCCAATTTCTGCTGAACTAAAGGTAAAAGGTGACATCATAAGGTGGAACAGAGATTTTGAGCCTTGGAGATGTAGACTGACTAATAATAAAAAGGTTAAACAAACATGTGAAAATGAAACAAAACATAACTCCTAGTATGTTTTTGAGGAGGTAACAGCATTCTCACACAACTTAAAGTCCACAAGAGTCATGAGTTTGCATGATATAGCAATCTGAATCCCACTCAACATAAAAAAAATAAATAAAAAAAACATCATTGGTTGAGCGGTCAGATTCACTGACCCACAGGTTGGCAGTGTGATTCTAACTTCCACAGATGAATACTGTTGTTACCCAAGGACACATATTGGCAGAATTAACTGTGTCTTGCCCAAGAATACAATGACAAACTTTAATAAGAGAAAACACAATTCAACCATCACTCTTCTTCTCTTTGGATCACTATTGACCCAAGTGTACCCTGCTTTAGTCCAGAAGTGCACTGCTCAGGTCTGTATACATTCTCGTAACATTACTCTGGAGTGGTGTAGTTGGAGAGGGCCTGGCACCTTATTATCACATTGAAGAATTAAGCAGCTTTACTTGTGTTCCCACTCGGCCACTTCACAGGAATTAGAAACATGTGTTAGACTGTGTAAAATACTCTATGGGAACAAATCGAGCACTGACCTCAGCCAAGTCCTACAAAAATACTGCTATCGCCACATACTTTGCATACACTCTTCCAAACATAGAGAAGCAGAGTTGTTTTCTTACAAGTTGGTGAGTTTACTTTTGGTCCTGAGAAAGTTTATGATGCATATTATAAGTGTATTACATGAGCCGGAGCCAGCGATGAAAATCTGACTTGACCTTTGTACTTTCTGTCTGTCTGCCAATAGACCACAGCTTTTAAGGTCATTTCGTTACCATAGCAACAGTATCTGTATTAAGTCAATTTAAGTCAAAAAGAACTGAAGGTAATCAGTAAATAATGTTGTGCCGAGAGTATTTACTTCTCTGCCGATACGACAGCAGGTCTTGTACTGACTTGGGCCGCTTGGGCCACTTCTATTCTGTCCCAGTCGAGTACTCTGAAACCTTCAGTGGTTTGTTACTTGCACTAGCCAGCTGTGTATGCTGTCCACTGCACAATGCTACTGCAAGTGGAAAATATTTGCACAATATTTCTATATTTGCTCTTTTCATTTACATTTTACAGTGGCCTGCTGAGGCTGGGACTAACGGCGTGTTACCGCAGTAACTCCCAAGAATGTCTTGATAAAGTAAAAGTGATTTTCAGATTATTTTATGACGTCTAACACTGTAAGGATCCGGCATTCTTTGCTTGGGCCTTCTTCTCCATGAGACAACGCATCAATTTACTTTGCAAACAGAAGTAAACATCTATGTCACCTCACACACAGGACACAGCACCCTACAATATGTCATCTACGGACAGTTAATCTGCCATCAGAACTCACCCATATGTTTTCCTCTGCTTATCCAGTCCATGCTGTCTTAGGTGGGAGCTGTCTAAGCAGGTATCAGCTGCATCAACCTGTTATGGAGGTATAATACGACCTGATTGTTTTAACATATTTACACCATTATCACAAATGTAGAACTATTGTCCAACGTTTGACTTTGAGCTCTCAAACATGTGCACTGGCCACAGCTGGCCTTCACAGTACAATGTAAAGCAGGGCCCCTTACCTGCACAGAGGCATACACCCCCTGTCCCCCAGGTCTTTATACATGACAAACAAACTAGTCCTCAATCCTTCACTCAGGCCATAGGCAGCAACAGTTTCACCACATGACATCACCTCAGCCAGAGAAAGAGCATATAGTTACAGCAGAGGCAAAGCGTCTGTAGGAAAATAATGGTTCAGCCAAATACAACAATTCAAATGGCATAAAACAGCAAACCATTCAATAGTATACCAATAGATCACAATGCCCTTCTGTGTGGAGGCCCAGGGAGCATCAAATACCAACAAATTTTAACAGTAATATTGGCAAAAGAAAAAATGCAATTATCTACAAATCCTATATGTTTTGTATGACCAAACAAAAAAAGCAGCAAGTATATAAACTAAGGGTAAAGTAAGTGTGTGAGGTAATAAGTAACACATGCCACTACTGCACATATGTTATTTTGACATCTGTGGTCCATTTTGTGGATGTGAATGTATAGTCACACCTACTGACCAACCCAAAAGGACAGTCACAGCTCTGTACTACTGCATTTCCCAAGACACCTGCAGCCACAAACTGGCACCAGACTCCAGACATATTCTGGAGAGATGAGCCAAGTAACGTGAACACATACAGTCTGAGTCTTTATCATGTTGTCTATGTGGAGCCAAGGCACAAGACACTAAGCACAAAGCTGACACCATTATGGCACTTTTCCCTCAGAAAATGCCATAACAGTGTTCTGCCACCCTTGTGCCAGTGCAGCAGGCATGTTTATGTGCATTACACACAAATGGTGTCTACATTTGTTTATGTTTGCCATCATCTTACATTCACTTTTCAGAGTCCTGTGTCAGTTCGACTTATTTTTATGGAAATGACTTTTGGGCTTTTTTCTTGTGCGTGCCTTATTATGAGAATAAAACACATTTGAACATAAGAGCCTCTTTCCTTGTCTTCATGAAGCTTGCCTTGGGACACAGCAGCTTCACACCACAAATACACAGCAGACTGTATTTCCAAACATCAGAGCACCAAAGGCACCAGAGTAATTACTAAACCTTTTTACAAGTCTTTATAGTCCAATGGACAAACAGATATTGCACAGTTCACTTGGGTGCAGTTTATAGCTGCACATCACTAGATCAATGTACAGTTTGAACATTATATTTATAATATGTAATATTTGTTATATAAATATAAGTATATCATAGGCATCATATCCACTGCATTTGACTCATCCTTCAGTGCTGCTGGGGCAGCTTGCCAGAGGTCACTGCACATCTTAGGGTTGTTCTGGACTCCCTTAGAGGATATGACCTGTTGTGCATGTTTTGATAGACCTCAGTGTCCAGGGGACACTGTCCCACCCAGACACGGGGAGAACCTTCACTGTCTGTCGTATGTTCTCCAGAAGCACATGTTTTCAGCACTGCCATGTTTCTGTCACATTGTGAGGGGGGAAGGATTAGGCCATAAACACAGGTGCTTGGTGAAAAGCATTATGGGTATTCTGCAGTGAGGTGTCAGTATGTCTGGAATGCTCATGGGGGTCACTGTTGGCCTGGGACAAACAGATGCATGCTGGGATTGAGCATATGGGGACAAGACAAGTTTGGCTCTTGCACAGCTCTTGAACATGCTTCAGTCTTTAGAGAGAGTCATGGTCTGAGGGCATGAAGGGCAGCCATCTTGTTAACACCCTGTGAATGACAAATTCAAATAATTGTACACACTTTGAATGTCAGAAACGAGCTCCGTCCACTGCGCTCCAGTCGTCTTATTTGTTCGTTACAAACTGGATACTGAGTACATCGAGGTCATTCTCACACTTGGTTGTAGTTAACTATAATCAGTGTTGGGAAGTAACTGAATACATGTACCAAGAGTACATATTCTGAATACTAATTATCAGTAACTGTAATCCAGTGCAGTTACTTTTTAATTTCAGAATATAGTTACTTTTCTAAAATCAAAGGAACACATGGTGGTACTTGAGCGCACAATTTAGGTTTCAAACCTGTATAGAATCAGTGAGAAAAATATAAAACACAGCTCTTGTGGTGAGGCATGTGTGTTTTTTCCTTCTCTGATCAGTAATATGTAAAGGCAGAATAAACAGTGAAACAAAAATAAAGCTGTTCTTAATCCTATGCTGCATGTTTACACTAAAATTTAAATGCAACTCTGTGTGAAAGTATTCCAAGTATTCAGAAAACAGTATTCTGATTGGATCGTGTATCAGAGTAGGTTATAAAATAGATTTAGGCATTCAGTATTCTGTAACTAAATACTTTTTCAGTCTATTCTTCCTATCACTGATTACAATAGATCACTCTTTGTTTATTACTTAAACACAGTGCTGTAACCTGTGCAGAAGGGCGAGCTGCAACCTTAAAAAAATACAACCTAAAAAAAGAATGATGCGGCCTTGCTTAGTTTTCAGGACTTATACACCACTGGATGGATGTTCTTATCAAAGCAAATCTTTTACGCTCAGCTGTAAATGTGACATGTAATACTTCTGATGTCTCCCTACCTGAGCCCATCAGCTGCTTTAGAGTCTGGAGCGTATTCCAATGCACCATATGTACAAAGGAACTGATGTATGTCTATTGTAATTAGAACACATATAGTACAAATATGTATTTTTCCAGTCTCAGCTTCTGCTTCAGAAAACAATCAGATTAGCATTATTTACAAACATCAATAAATAGTATGTGTTAGTTAAAATAAACCCTTACATTCATACATACATCCATCATCAGCTGAACCTTTTGATAAATGGACAGAAGCACCTGGTTTCAGCCAAATATTTTAACGTGTGCTGATTGAACTGTTGGCTAATAATGAATGAAGACACCTTGTGAGGCCCATGTGGGTGAGAAAGAAAACACACAGCAGCTGGAGCAGGAATGTGTCCGAAGAGGCCAAATATACAAGAGCCAAAAGGTCCATAAGTGCAGAAATCAAAAAATGTATGACCCAAGAGCGGTGTGCAAACTACAGGCCGGCGCTCAGACAAAGCAGAGAGCACAGTGTTTGTGTTCTGTTGAAGTAAAGCTCTTTGGCATGTCTGTGCTGAAAGGCATCAGTGTATCTAACCCCAGTGTCCAAACAGGCATCCTCATTTTAAGCTATAAACACTGAGGACAATACGAGGTCAAAAAGCAACACGCAAGTCAGAAAGAGCAAGGGAGTTTTGTATGATGGTGTTTGGCCAAAAAGATCGTCATTGTCACTATGTCGTTCATTTGGATTTCTGAATAATCAGGAAGGGACATCAACCAAGCATTCATAATGAAGTAAACACACAGGTTTATCTGTGGCTTTACTGTTTGGTGCAGGGCCTCATCTTTCCTCTGCTCATGTGTTTAATATTCAAGACTTTGATTTGTTGATATATATTGGGACAATTTTCTCACCTTTTTAGAACATCTGCACTGGACAATAACGTGTTTGGTCTGTAGTCCTTTGAAAGTGTTTGTCAAGTGTGTGAAGAAAAACACAAGAAAAGCTCCAGTTAAAGGTAACAATATTATTAAATGCAGTTAACTGATGTCTAGACTTGCAAAAATAAGGATTTTCTATTTGAGCTTTTTATTATAATGTTCTAATGTGAAGAAAATTTAGTACTTTCAAATCATAACATTTGAAATTATTGAAATTGCCAAATATTAGCAGAGGTTGGGCCAACATACTCTGGATTCTAAAAATCTCCATTTTATGAAGGATGTCCTTCCAGTCAGAAACAGCTCGTGTCTGGGCGTGTGCCTAGAGCTATTCACAACTTTGGACAAATTAGTAAACACAACAACACTACGACTTTATGCCAGGCCCTGTCTGAGCACTTCCTCAGTGGTACAGGTGAACTTACTATAAACTGCATGGACTCAGTATTCCTTTATTAACTTCTTTGATCAATGCTGTAAATGTAACATTTGTTCCATTGTTTACCTGTTGTTTACCACGTTTACCACAAGAACTGTGAGCTTTCATCAGCTGCCATTGATGAATATATGACTTTACTTTATTTTGCAAACAAAAGCAAATAGTTGCACAGGTATCCCAGTGTGCAGTGGAGTTATGATCCATAGACTGTTTCTCTGATGGGGAAGCAAAGGAAGGACACGTGTGGATGGTCCCACTGTGGGGAGCTGTGGTAATGACAACAACTGCACCAGACCACCTGAACTCACCTCCCAAAAGACCTGACCATTTACTTACATTTCTGGACAAATCTGGTTTCCTTCCACATGTCTACATCCCCACATGTTCAAAGTGTGCACAGAGGAGATGATGGATGTGGGATGACACATACATCACTGTCTTTAGTGTATACAGTGGGACTCGGCACATAAACACAAGAACTCAAGGAGAACACTGTGGACCATTAGTCTTTGACACAGAGCTGCCGTCTGTAAAAGCCCACTACACCCGTTTTGATAAATGCCAAGTTAAAAGCTGGCAGCATCAGAGACCAGGTCAGGGCAATTTAATTTAATGGGAAATATCATTACTACATGCACGCCACATTTTACAAAGAGTCCAGTGTCAAACATAGTCAAAGGGTTAGCTCCTGTGGCACACCTGCTGCAGGCCTACTTGTGCTTACTTCATCAGATATTTGGAGATTCCTCCACGTCAGGTCCTGTATCTTATTCCAGCTGAACAAGTAAAACAGTCATAAAACATTACTTACCTGAAAGTCTTTGATCAATATACACTTTGCACCACTAGAGGGAGTCCTGAGATGATACAAGTCTCTGGACCCAGCTCCAGTGGTAGTACAAAGTACAAAAGTAAAAGTTCTGTACATAAGTAGAAAAGTAACTGTACTGTACGTAAAACATTTTCCAGTGTATAGTTTTATATTTTTGCTTCACTATATTAGAAAGAAGGTATCTGTACTTTCTACTCCTCTACATTTTTGAACTAGACTGAAAAGTATTTTTCTTTAGTTTAAGACCTGCTGAAAAAGCTGAGGGCTTTGAACAAACACAAATATACAAATAAAACAGGCTAAAAAATAAGCTAAAAAATAAATAAAATAAACTCAATTCAGTTGTTTTTATTGAACAAAAATCAGCAAAAGTTAATTGGTGAATTTGAATTGTTTTCAAAATCAGTCTGAAATACTTGTAATGTATTTCATTCATAACACTCTTTGTCTTGGTTCACAAATCTCAAAGTCTCCACACAAAGTAAAACACAGACGTGACAGGTTAGACGACTGTTTCACTAAGACACAGCTAACATCATTAGATTTAAACATTTTACTAAACATTTTGTCTAGTCTCTTCTAGTTTTGTGATTTTGTATAAGTTTATAATTTGACTTCCTGGTTGGATACAGACATACAGGTATAGGGACCTATGGTATGTTACCTAGCAACAATAATGTTAATTAAAGCCGCAAGCGGCGATGATGGCCCTCGCCCCCCACGCGACCGCCCCCCCATGCGACCGCCCGGGGCCGGCCACCGCCCCCACGCACCATTTTTCCGTCCTGGCCACCCCACGGCCGCAATCCGCCCCCCTTCACACAGTTTCTATATAAATATGTGTGACCCACACATTATAATGGAGGTCCACGCCGTTGAACCGGCAACCTCGTGCACAATACAGGTATAGTGTAATGGACTTGTTTGCCTCTTCTGAGGTCCACAATGATCTCACCAACTTTCATGCCAATCGGACAAAGTTGTGTTTTTTACCAATACTGTAGGGGGCGCTATGGAGGTCACTGGCCACATGTTTATTATGGTTCTCTATTCACAGTTTTAATCCGCATCAGTGATTAGAGCTTTTTAGGCTGATCCATGTGTCTGTGAGAAGGAATCAAATATGCAGGAAAGCAGTCATATTTTGACAGTGTGCTGTGCATAAACCAGAAAGAATATCCCCAAAACGTGGATGATTATTGACAATAATCATGTGTACATGTTGTATGTGGAGTTTGAGGTAATTTGGATGAAAAACCTAGGACTAGAGAGGTTTCATTTGCACTTAAGGAAAAGTCGTGTAGGAATTTAAATCCAACGACGAAGTCATATTTTGAGGGCATCCTACTCATGAACCATAAAGAATATCCCCAAAATGTGGATGATTATTGACAATCGACATATGTACATGCTGTATGTGGAGTTTGATGTAATTCGGATGAAAAACCTAAGAGTAGATATGATTCATAGACATGCAAGTCAAAGTGCCAAGTGCCAATTTGTTTTCAATTCATTGCGCCCCTGGTGGCCAACAGTGGAAAATAACCCATGGCCATAATGTAATTTTTTGTTTCTTCTGATGCCACTGATTTATTCCCTGAATTTCGAAGGAATCCGATAATGTTGGCGATTCACCCCTATGGTAGGGGGCGCTATAGTGTTAATTTTGATTAAAATGAATATTGCATTCCATTCATGCCCCAATCTCGCATATGTGATGTGAATGTGAGCTCTGTAGGGCAATGCCTGTGGTCGTGAGAAGACATCGAAAAAACAGTTAACGAAGGCGTATTTCGGTGGCGGCGTACGGGCGAACCGTGTGGAATTCGAAGAAAACGTGGATAACTTCTGAAAACCCATGTGTCTGGATGTGGCATGTGAAATCTGAGCTCATTTGGATCAAAAACCTGAGACTAGTAGCGTTTTGAAAACACGCTGCGAATGAAGCGGCGAATTTTTGATCCAAAATGGCCGACTTCCTGTCTGTCATAGAGCAGTGCTTCAATTCATATTTATGCTTATCCCCCCATTCTCTATCACTGATCTGATTTTTGTGTGTGTTTTCCAAAATAAACTAGACTCCTCTCCCATAGGGGTGAAATTTTAGGTGGCGCCGTCGAGTCAGGGGGCATGGGACATTTTGCCGACACCAATTTTATGAAATTTTTCGCAGAGCCGGTCGATTCTATACCCCCATGTGAGACTTTTCGTGAATGTTCAGGGGGTGAAAAATGCGATTGTTTTGGCGGAAAAACGAAGAACAATGTTAATATGCAGTGTGGCCCTGAGCTGTGTGGCCCTGACTCTATATGAGAGGGGTCTGTGGCTTTGCACCGGCAACCACGTACATAATACAGGTATGGTGTAATGGACTTTTTTGACCCTTTTAATGCTCACAATTATCTCCCCAAGTTTCATGCCAATCGGACAAAGTTGTGTATTTTACCAATACTGTAGGGGGCGCTATAGTGTTCATTTAGATAACAGTGCATTCTATTAATACCCTCACATCACACGTGTGATGTGAATTTGAGCTGTGTAGACCAATGCATGTGCGTGTCAGAAATTTTTTTATGATTTTTTTTTTAGTATTTGCGCCCCTGGTGGCCAAGTGTGAAAAATGACCTATGCCCTTAATATATTTTTTTGGTCCACGTCATGCCCCCAATTTATTTCCCGAATTTCGTAGGAATCCGATAATGTTTGCGTTTCACCCCTATGGTAGGGGGCGCTATAGTGTTCATTTTGATTAAAATTAATATTGCATTCCACTCATGCCACAATCCCGCATATGTGATGTGAATGTGAGCTCTGTAGGGCAATGCCTGTGGTCGTGAGAGGACATCGAAAAAACAGGAAACGAAGGCGTATTTCGGTGGCGGCGTACGGGCGAACCGTGTGGAATTTGGAGAAAATGTGGATAACTTTTGAAAACCCATGTGTCTGGATGTGGCATGTGAAATCTGAGCTCATTTGGACCAAAAACCTGAGACTAGTAGCGTTTTGAAAACACGCTGCGAAAAATTTGGCGAATTTTCGATTCAATATAGCCGACTTCCTGTCCGTCCTAGGGCCGCACTATGATTGGCTTTTTTGCTTGTCTCCATGAGCTCTATCACTGGTGTGAATTTCGTCAAGCTAGGGCGAAAAATGCGTGTCGGCTCCCAATTCATTTTAAAATTTTGAATTTTCTAGGTGGCGCTGTCGAGCCAGTGTGTGTGGGTCATTTTCGTGATGCATATTTTCTTGAATTTTTTGCCAAGCCGGTCGATTTGATACCCCCATGTGAGACCTTTCGTTGACGTTCAGGGGGTGAAAATTGCGATTGTTTTGGCGGAAAAACGAAGAACAATGTTAATATGCAGTGTGGCCCTGAGCTGTGTGGCTCTGACTCTATATGAGAGGGGTCTGTGGCTTTGCACCGGCAACCGTGTACATAATACAGGTATGGTGTAATGGACTTTTTTGACCCTTTTAATGCCCACAATTATCTCCCCAAGTTTCATGCCAATCGGACAAAGTTGTGTATTTTACCAATACTGTAGGGGGCGCTATAGTGTTCATTTTGATTAAAATTAATATTGCATTCCATTCATGCCCCAATCTCGCATATGTGATGTGAATGTGAGCTCTGTAGGGCAACGCCTGTGGTCGTGAGAGGACATCGAAAAAACAGGAAACGAAGGCGTATTTTGGTGGGGGCGTACGGGCGAACTGTGTGGAATTTGGAGAAAACGTGGATAACTTCTGAAAACCCATGTGTCTGGATGTGGCATGTGAAATCTGAGCTCATTTGGACCAAAAACCTGAGACTAGTAGCGTTTTGAAAACACGCAGCGAAAAATTTGGCGAATTTTCGATTCAATATAGCCGACTTCCTGTCTGTCATAGAGCAGTACTTCAATTCATATTTATGCTTGTCCCCCCATTCTCTATCACTGTTCTGCTTTTTGTGTGTGTTTTCCAAAATAAACCAGGCTCCTCTCCCATAGGGGTGAAATTTTAGGTGGCGCCGTCGAGTCAGGGGGCATGGGACATTTTGCCGACACCAATTTTATGAAATTTTTCGCAGAGCCGGTCGATTCTATACCCCCATGTGAGAGTTTTCGTGAATGTTCAAGGGGTGAAAAATGCGATTGTTTTGGCAGAAAAACGAAGAACAATGTTAATATGCAGTGTGGCCCTGAGCTGTGTGGCCCTGACTCTATATGAGAGGGGTCTGTGGCTTTGCACCGGCAACCACGTACATAATACAGGTATGGTGTAATTGACTTTTTTGACCCTTTTAATGCCCCCAATTATCTCCCCAAGTTTCATGCCAATCGGACAAAGTTGTGTATTTTACCAATACTGTAGGGGGCGCTATAGTGTTCATTTACATAACAATTAATAGTGCATTCTATTAATACCCTGATATCACATGTGTGATGAGAATTTCAGCTGTCTAGAACCATGTATGTGCGTGTAAGAAATTTTTTAATGATTTTTTTTTAGTATTTGCGCCCCTGGTGGCCAACCGTGGAAAATGACTCATGGCCATAATGTAATTTTTTGTTTCTTGTGATGCCACTGATTTATTCCCCGAATTTCGTAGGAATCCGATAATGTTGGCGTTTCACCCCTATGGTAGGGGGCGCTATAGTGTTCATTTTTATTACAATTAATAATCCATTTTATTAATACCCTCACATCACACGTGTGATGTGAATTTGAGCTGTGTTGACCAATGCATGTGGGTGTCAGGAATTTTTAAATGATTTTTTTTGGAGTCTTTGCGCCCCTGGTGGCCAAGTGTGAAAAATGACCTATGCCCGTAATATTATTTTTTGGTCCACGTCATGCCCCCAATTTATTTCCCGAATTTCGTAGGAATCCGATAATGTTTGCGTTTCACCCCTATGGTAGGGGGCGCTATAGTGTTCATTTTGATTAAAATTAATATTGCATTCCACTCATGCCCCAATCACACATATGTGATGTGAATGTGAGCTCTGTAGGGCAATGCCTGTGGTCGTGAGAGGACATCGAAAAAACAGGAAACGAAGGCATATTTCGGTGGCGGCGTACGGGCGAACCGTGTGGAATTTGGAGAAAACGTGGATAACTTTTGAAAACCCATGTGTCTGGATGTGGCATGTGAAATCTGAGCTCATTTGGACCAAAAACCTGAGACTAGTAGCGGTTTGAAAACACGCTGCGAAAAATTTGGCGAATTTTCGATTCAATATAGCCGACTTCCTGTCCGTCCTAGGGCCGCACTATGATTGGCTTTTTTGCTTGTCTCCATGAGCTCTATCACTGGTGTGAATTTCGTCAAGCTAGGGCGAAAAATGCGTGTCGGCTCCCAATTCATTTTAAAATTTTGAATTTTCTAGGTGGCGCTGTCGAGCCAGTGTGTGTGGGTCATTTTCGTGATGCATATTTTCTTGAATTTTTTGCCAAGCCGGTCGATTTGATACCCCCATGTGAGACCTTTCGTTGACGTTCAGGGGGTGAAAATTGCGATTGTTTTGGCGGAAAAACGAAGAACAATGTTAATATGCAGTGTGGCCCTGAGCTGTGTGGCTCTGACTCTATATGAGAGGGGTCTGTGGCTTTGCACCGGCAACCGTGTACATAATACAGGTATGGTGTAATGGACTTTTTTGACCCTTTTAATGCCCACAATTATCTCCCCAAGTTTCATGCCAATCGGACAAAGTTGTGTATTTTACCAATACTGTAGGGGGCGCTATAGTGTTCATTTTGATTAAAATTAATATTGCATTCCATTCATGCCCCAATCTCGCATATGTGATGTGAATGTGAGCTCTGTAGGGCAACGCCTGTGGTCGTGAGAGGACATCGAAAAAACAGGAAACGAAGGCGTATTTTGGTGGGGGCGTACGGGCGAACTGTGTGGAATTTGGAGAAAACGTGGATAACTTCTGAAAACCCATGTGTCTGGATGTGGCATGTGAAATCTGAGCTCATTTGGACCAAAAACCTGAGACTAGTAGCGTTTTGAAAACACGCAGCGAAAAATTTGGCGAATTTTCGATTCAATATAGCCGACTTCCTGTCTGTCATAGAGCATTACTTCAATTCATATTTATGCTTGTCCCCCCATTCTCTATCACTGTTCTGCTTTTTGTGTGTGTTTTCCAAAATAAACCAGGCTCCTCTCCCATAGGGGTGAAATTTTAGGTGGCGCCGTCGAGTCAGGGGGCATGGGACATTTTGCCGACACCAATTTTATGAAATTTTTCGCAGAGCCGGTCGATTCTATACCCCCATGTGAGAGTTTTCGTGAATGTTCAAGGGGTGAAAAATGCGATTGTTTTGGCAGAAAAACGAAGAACAATGTTAATATGCAGTGTGGCCCTGAGCTGTGTGGCCCTGACTCTATATGAGAGGGGTCTGTGGCTTTGCACCGGCAACCACGTACATAATACAGGTATGGTGTAATTGACTTTTTTGACCCTTTTAATGCCCCCAATTATCTCCCCAAGTTTCATGCCAATCGGACAAAGTTGTGTATTTTACCAATACTGTAGGGGGCGCTATAGTGTTCATTTACATAACAATTAATAGTGCATTCTATTAATACCCTGATATCACATGTGTGATGAGAATTTCAGCTGTCTAGAACCATGTATGTGCGTGTAAGAAATTTTTTAATGATTTTTTTTTAGTATTTGCGCCCCTGGTGGCCAACCGTGGAAAATGACTCATGGCCATAATGTAATTTTTTGTTTCTTGTGATGCCACTGATTTATTCCCCGAATTTCGTAGGAATCCGATAATGTTGGCGTTTCACCCCTATGGTAGGGGGCGCTATAGTGTTCATTTTTATTACAATTAATAATCCATTTTATTAATACCCTCACATCACACGTGTGATGTGAATTTGAGCTGTGTTGACCAATGCATGTGGGTGTCAGGAATTTTTAAATGATTTTTTTTGGAGTCTTTGCGCCCCTGGTGGCCAAGTGTGAAAAATGACCTATGCCCGTAATATTATTTTTTGGTCCACGTCATGCCCCCAATTTATTTCCCGAATTTCGTAGGAATCCGATAATGTTTGCGTTTCACCCCTATGGTAGGGGGCGCTATAGTGTTCATTTTGATTAAAATTAATATTGCATTCCACTCATGCCCCAATCACACATATGTGATGTGAATGTGAGCTCTGTAGGGCAATGCCTGTGGTCGTGAGAGGACATCGAAAAAACAGGAAACGAAGGCATATTTCGGTGGCGGCGTACGGGCGAACCGTGTGGAATTTGGAGAAAACGTGGATAACTTTTGAAAACCCATGTGTCTGGATGTGGCATGTGAAATCTGAGCTCATTTGGACCAAAAACCTGAGACTAGTAGCGGTTTGAAAACACGCTGCGAAAAATTTGGCGAATTTTCGATTCAATATAGCCGACTTCCTGTCCGTCCTAGGGCCGCACTATGATTGGCTTTTTTGCTTGTCTCCATGAGCTCTATCACTGGTGTGAATTTCGTCAAGCTAGGGCGAAAAATGCGTGTCGGCTCCCAATTCATTTTAAAATTTTGAATTTTCTAGGTGGCGCTGTCGAGCCAGTGTGTGTGGGTCATTTTCGTGATGCATATTTTCTTGAATTTTTTGCCAAGCCGGTCGATTTGATACCCCCATGTGAGACCTTTCGTTGACGTTCAGGGGGTGAAAATTGCGATTGTTTTGGCGGAAAAACGAAGAACAATGTTAATATGCAGTGTGGCCCTGAGCTGTGTGGCTCTGACTCTATATGAGAGGGGTCTGTGGCTTTGCACCGGCAACCGTGTACATAATACAGGTATGGTGTAATGGACTTTTTTGACCCTTTTAATGCCCACAATTATCTCCCCAAGTTTCATGCCAATCGGACAAAGTTGTGTATTTTACCAATACTGTAGGGGGCGCTATAGTGTTCATTTTGATTAAAATTAATATTGCATTCCATTCATGCCCCAATCTCGCATATGTGATGTGAATGTGAGCTCTGTAGGGCAACGCCTGTGGTCGTGAGAGGACATCGAAAAAACAGGAAACGAAGGCGTATTTCGGTGGGGGCGTACGGGCGAACCGTGTGGAATTTGGAGAAAACGTGGATAACTTCTGAAAACCCATGTGTCTGGATGTGGCATGTGAAATCTGAGCTCATTTGGACCAAAAACCTGAGACTAGTAGCGTTTTGAAAACACGCAGCGAAAAATTTGGCGAATTTTCGATTCAATATAGCTGACTTCCTGTCTGTCATAGAGCAGTGCTTCAATTCATATTTATGCTTGTCCCCCCATTCTCTATCACTGTTCTGATTTTTGTGTGTGTTTTCCAAAATAAACCAGGCTCCTCTCCCATAGGGGTGAAATTTTAGGTGGCGCCGTCGAGTCAGGGGGCATGGGACATTTTGCCGACACCAATTTTATGAAATTTTTCGCAGAGCCGGTCGATTCTATACCCCCATGTGAGAGTTTTCGTGAATGTTCAAGGGGTGAAAAATGCGATTGTTTTGGCAGAAAAACGAAGAACAATGTTAATATGCAGTGTGGCCCTGAGCTGTGTGGCCCTGACTCTATATGAGAGGGGTCTGTGGCTTTGCACCGGCAACCACGTACATAATACAGGTATGGTGTAATTGACTTTTTTGACCCTTTTAATGCCCCCAATTATCTCCCCAAGTTTCATGCCAATCGGACAAAGTTGTGTATTTTACCAATACTGTAGGGGGCGCTATAGTGTTCATTTACATAACAATTAATAGTGCATTCTATTAATACCCTGATATCACATGTGTGATGAGAATTTCAGCTGTCTAGAACCATGTATGTGCGTGTAAGAAATTTTTTAATGATTTTTTTTTAGTATTTGCGCCCCTGGTGGCCAACCGTGGAAAATGACTCATGGCCATAATGTAATTTTTTGTTTCTTGTGATGCCACTGATTTATTTCCCGAATTTCGTAGGAATCCGATAATGTTGGCGTTTCACCCCTATGGTAGGGGGCGCTATAGTGTTCATTTTTATTACAATTAATAATCCATTTTATTAATACCCTCACATCACACGTGTGATGTGAATTTGAGCTGTGTTGACCAATGCATGTGGGTGTCAGGAATTTTTAAATGATTTTTTTTGGAGTCTTTGCGCCCCTGGTGGCCAAGTGTGAAAAATGACCTATGCCCGTAATATTATTTTTTGGTCCACGTCATGCCCCCAATTTATTTCCCGAATTTCGTAGGAATCCGATAATGTTTGCGTTTCACCCCTATGGTAGGGGGCGCTATAGTGTTCATTTTGATTAAAATTAATATTGCATTCCACTCATGCCCCAATCACACATATGTGATGTGAATGTGAGCTCTGTAGGGCAATGCCTGTGGTCGTGAGAGGACATCGAAAAAACAGGAAACGAAGGCATATTTCGGTGGCGGCGTACGGGCGAACCGTGTGGAATTTGGAGAAAACGTGGATAACTTTTGAAAACCCATGTGTCTGGATGTGGCATGTGAAATCTGAGCTCATTTGGACCAAAAACCTGAGACTAGTAGCGTTTTGAAAACACGCTGCGAAAAATTTGGCGAATTTTCGATTCAATATAGCCGACTTCCTGTCCGTCCTAGGGCCGCACTATGATTGGCTTTTTTGCTTGTCTCCATGAGCTCTATCACTGGTGTGAATTTCGTCAAGCTAGGGCGAAAAATGCGTGTCGGCTCCCAATTCATTTTAAAATTTTGAATTTTCTAGGTGGCGCTGTCGAGCCAGTGTGTGTGGGTCATTTTCGTGATGCATATTTTCTTGAATTTTTTGCCAAGCCGGTCGATTTGATACCCCCATGTGAGACCTTTCGTTGACGTTCAGGGGGTGAAAATTGCGATTGTTTTGGCGGAAAAACGAAGAACAATGTTAATATGCAGTGTGGCCCTGAGCTGTGTGGCTCTGACTCTATATGAGAGGGGTCTGTGGCTTTGCACCGGCAACCGTGTACATAATACAGGTATGGTGTAATGGACTTTTTTGACCCTTTTAATGCCCACAATTATCTCCCCAAGTTTCATGCCAATCGGACAAAGTTGTGTATTTTACCAATACTGTAGGGGGCGCTATAGTGTTCATTTTGATTAAAATTAATATTGCATTCCATTCATGCCCCAATCTCGCATATGTGATGTGAATGTGAGCTCTGTAGGGCAACGCCTGTGGTCGTGAGAGGACATCGAAAAAACAGGAAACGAAGGCGTATTTTGGTGGGGGCGTACGGGCGAACTGTGTGGAATTTGGAGAAAACGTGGATAACTTCTGAAAACCCATGTGTCTGGATGTGGCATGTGAAATCTGAGCTCATTTGGACCAAAAACCTGAGACTAGTAGCGTTTTGAAAACACGCAGCGAAAAATTTGGCGAATTTTCGATTCAATATAGCCGACTTCCTGTCTGTCATAGAGCAGTACTTCAATTCATATTTATGCTTGTCCCCCCATTCTCTATCACTGTTCTGCTTTTTGTGTGTGTTTTCCAAAATAAACCAGGCTCCTCTCCCATAGGGGTGAAATTTTAGGTGGCGCCGTCGAGTCAGGGGGCATGGGACATTTTGCCGACACCAATTTTATGAAATTTTTCGCAGAGCCGGTCGATTCTATACCCCCATGTGAGAGTTTTCGTGAATGTTCAAGGGGTGAAAAATGCGATTGTTTTGGCAGAAAAACGAAGAACAATGTTAATATGCAGTGTGGCCCTGAGCTGTGTGGCCCTGACTCTATATGAGAGGGGTCTGTGGCTTTGCACCGGCAACCACGTACATAATACAGGTATGGTGTAATTGACTTTTTTGACCCTTTTAATGCCCCCAATTATCTCCCCAAGTTTCATGCCAATCGGACAAAGTTGTGTATTTTACCAATACTGTAGGGGGCGCTATAGTGTTCATTTACATAACAATTAATAGTGCATTCTATTAATACCCTGATATCACATGTGTGATGAGAATTTCAGCTGTCTAGAACCATGTATGTGCGTGTAAGAAATTTTTTAATGATTTTTTTTTAGTATTTGCGCCCCTGGTGGCCAACCGTGGAAAATGACTCATGGCCATAATGTAATTTTTTGTTTCTTGTGATGCCACTGATTTATTCCCCGAATTTCGTAGGAATCCGATAATGTTGGCGTTTCACCCCTATGGTAGGGGGCGCTATAGTGTTCATTTTTATTACAATTAATAATCCATTTTATTAATACCCTCACATCACACGTGTGATGTGAATTTGAGCTGTGTTGACCAATGCATGTGGGTGTCAGGAATTTTTAAATGATTTTTTTTGGAGTCTTTGCGCCCCTGGTGGCCAAGTGTGAAAAATGACCTATGCCCGTAATATTATTTTTTGGTCCACGTCATGCCCCCAATTTATTTCCCGAATTTCGTAGGAATCCGATAATGTTTGCGTTTCACCCCTATGGTAGGGGGCGCTATAGTGTTCATTTTGATTAAAATTAATATTGCATTCCACTCATGCCCCAATCACACATATGTGATGTGAATGTGAGCTCTGTAGGGCAATGCCTGTGGTCGTGAGAGGACATCGAAAAAACAGGAAACGAAGGCATATTTCGGTGGCGGCGTACGGGCGAACCGTGTGGAATTTGGAGAAAACGTGGATAACTTTTGAAAACCCATGTGTCTGGATGTGGCATGTGAAATCTGAGCTCATTTGGACCAAAAACCTGAGACTAGTAGCGTTTTGAAAACACGCTGCGAAAAATTTGGCGAATTTTCGATTCAATATAGCCGACTTCCTGTCCGTCCTAGGGCCGCACTATGATTGGCTTTTTTGCTTGTCTCCATGAGCTCTATCACTGGTGTGAATTTCGTCAAGCTAGAGCGAAAAATGCGTGTCGGCTCCCAATTCATTTTAAAATTTTGAATTTTCTAGGTGGCGCTGTCGAGCCAGTGTGCGTGGGTCATTTTCGTGATGCATATTTTCTTGAATTTTTTGCGAAGCCGGTCGATTTGATACCCCCATGTGAGACTTTTTGTCGACGTTCAGGGGGTGAAAATTGCGATCCCAGGGGGGGAAAAAAAATAATAATAATTAAAGCCGCAAGCGGCGATGATGGCCCTCGCCCCCCGCGCGACCGCCCGGGGCCGGCCACCGCCCCCACGCACCATTTTCCCCGCCTGGCCACCCCACGGCTGCAATCCGCCCCCCTTCACACAGTTTCTATATAAATATGTGTGACCAACACATTATAATGGAGGTCCACGGCGTTGAACCGGCAACCTCGTGCACAATACAGGTATGGTGTAATGGACTTTTTTGCCTCTTTTGAGGTCCACAATGATATCACCAACTTTCATGCCAATCGGACAAAGTTGAGTTTTTTACCTGTACAGTAGGGGGCGCTATGGAGGTCACTGGCCACATGTTTATAATGGTTCTCTATTCACAGTTTTAATCCGCATCAGTGATTAGAATTTGAGCTTTTTAGTCTGATCCACGTATCTGTGAGAGGGAATCAAATATGCAGGAAAGCAGTCATATTTTGACAGTGTGCTGTGCATAAACCAGAAAGAATATCCCCAAAACGTGGATGATTATTGACAATAATCATGTGTACATGCTGTATGTGGAGTTTGAGGAAATTTGGATGAAAAACCTAGGACTACACAGTTTTCATTTGCACTTAAGGAAAAGTCGTGTAGGAATTTAAATCCAATGACGAAGTCATATTTTGAGGGCATCCTACTCATGAACCATAAAGAATATCCCCAAAACGTGGATGATTATTGACAATCGACATATGTACATGCTGCATGTGGAGTTTGATGTAATTCGGATGAAAAACCTAGGAGTAGATATGATTCATAGACATGCAAGTCAAAGTGCCAAGTGCCAATTTCTTTTCAATTCATTGCGCCCCTGGTGGCCAACAGTGGAAAATAACCCATGGCCATAATGTAATTTTTTGTTTCTTCTGAGACCATGAATTGATGCCCCAAATTTCATAGGAATTGGATAATGTTGGCATTTCATCTTTATGGTAGGGGGCGCTATAGTGTTCATTTTGATTAAAATTAATATTGCATTCCATTCAAGGCCCAATCTTGCATATGTGATGTGAAAGTGAGCTCTGTAGGGCAATGCCTGTGGTCGTGAGAGGACATCGAAAAAACAGGAAACGAAGGCGTATTTCGGTGGCGGCGTACGGGCGAACCGTGTGGAATTTGGAGAAAACGTGGATAACTTCTGAAAACCCATGTGTCTGGATGTGGCATGTGAAATCTGAGCTCATTTGGACCAAAAACCTGAGACTAGTAGCATTTTGAAAACATGCAGCGAAAAATTTGGCGAATTTTCGATTCAATATAGCCGACTTCCTGTCTGTCATAGAGCAGTGCTTCAATTCATATTTATGCTTGTCCCCCCATTCTCTATCACTGTTCTGATTTTTGTGTGTGTTTTCTAAAATAAACCAGGCTCCTCTCCCATAGGGGTGAATTTTTAGGTGGCGCCGTCGAGTCAGGGGGCATGGGACATTTTCCCGACACCAATTTTATGAAATTTTTTGCAGAGCCGGTCGATTCTATACCCCCATGTGAGACTTTTCGTGAATGTTCAGGGGGTGAAAAATGCGATTGTTTTGGCGGAAAAACGAAGAACAATGTTAATATGCAGTGTGGCCCTGAGCTGTGTGGCCCTGACTCTATATGAGAGGGGTCTGTGGCTTTGCACCGGCAACCACGTACATAATACAGGTATGGTGTAATGGACTTTTTTGACCCTTGTAATGCTCACAATTATCTCCCCAAGTTTCATGCCATTCGGACAAAGTTGTGTATTTTACCAATACTGTAGGGGGCGCTATAGTGTTCATTTAGATAACAATTAATAGTGCATTCTATTAATACCCTCACATCACACGTGTGATGAGAATTTCAGCTGTCTAGAACCATGTATGTGCGTGTAAGAAATTTTTTAATGATTTTTTTTTTGTATTTGTGCCCCTGGTGGCCAACCGTGGAAAATGACTCATGGCCATAATGTAATTTTTTGTGTCTTCTGATGCCACTGATTTATTCCCCGAATTTCATAGTAATCCGATAATATTGGCGTTTCACCCCCTATGATAGGGGGCGCTATAGTGTTCATTTTTATTACAATTAATAATCCATTTTATTAATATCCTCATATCACACGTGTGATGTGAATTTGAGCTGTGTAGACCAATGTATGTGCGTGTCAGACATTTTTAAATTATTTTATTTGGAGTCTTTGCGCCCCTGGTGGCCAAGTGTGAAAAATGACCTATGCCCCTAATATTATTTTTTGGTCCACGTCATGCCCCCAATTTATTCCCCGAATTTCGTAGGAATCCGATAATGTTTTCGTTTCACCCCTATGGTAGGGGGCGCTATAGTGTTCATTTTGATTAAAATTAATATTGCATTCCACTCATGCCACAATCTCGCATATGTGATGTGAATGTGAGCTCTGTAGGGCAATGCCTGTGGTCGTGAGAGGACATCGAAAAAACAGGAAACGAAGGCGTAGTTCGGTGGCGGCGTACGGGCGAACCGTGTGGAATTTGGAGAAAACGTGGATAACTTTTGAAAACCCATGTGTCTGGATGTGGCATGTGAAATCTGAGCTCATTTGGACCAAAAACCTGAGACTAGTAGCGTTTTGAAAACACGCTGCGAATGAAGTGGCGAATTTTTGATCCAAAATGGCCGACTTCCTGTCTGTCATAGAGCAGTGCTTCAATTCACATTTATGCTTGTCCCCCCATTCTCTATCACTGTTCTGATTTTTGTGTGTGTTTTCCAAAATAAACCAGGCTCCTCTCCCATAGGGGTGAAATTTTAGGTGGCGCCGTCGAGTCAGGGGGCATGGGACATTTTGCTGACACCAATTTTATGAAATTTTTTGCAGAGCCGGTCGATTCTATACCCCCATGTGAGACTTTTCGTGAATGTTCAGGGGGTGAAAAATGCGATTGTTTTGGCGGAAAAACGAAGAACAATGTTAATATGCAGTGTGGCCCTGAGCTGTGTGGCCCTGACTCTATATGAGAGGGGTCTGTGGCTTTGCACCGGCAACCACGTACATAATACAGGTATGGTGTGTAATGGACTTTTTTGCCCCTTTTAATGCCCACAATTATCTCCCCAAGTTTCATGCCAATCGGACAAAGTTGTGTATTTTACCAATACTGTAGGGGGCGTTATAGTGTTCATTTAGATAACAATTAATAGTGCATTCCATTAATACCCTCACATCACACGTGTGATGTGAATTTGAGCTGTGTAGACCAATGCATGTGCGTGTCAGAAATTGTTTAATGATTTTTTTTTTGTATTTGCGCCCCTGGTGGCCAACCATGGAAAATTACTTATGGGCATAATGTAATTTTTTGTTTCTTCTGATGCCACCGATTTATTCCCCGAATTTCGTAGGACTCCGATAATGTTTGCATTTCACCCATATGGTAGGGGGCGCTATAGTGTTCATTTTTATTACAATTAATAATCCATTTTATTAAAACCCTCATATCACACGTGTGATGTGAATTTGAGCTGTGTAGACCAATGCATGTGCGTGTCAGACATTTTTAAATGATTTTATTTGGAGTCTTTGCGCCCCTGGTGGCCAAGTGTGGAAAATGACTCATGGCCATAATGTAATTTTTTGTTTCTTCTGATGCCACTGATTTATTCCCCGAATTTCGTAGGAATCCGATAATATTGGCGTTTCACCCCTATGATAGGGGGCGCTATAGTGTTCATTTTTATTACAATTAATAATCCATTTTATTAATATCCTCATATCACACGTGTGATGTGAATTTGAGCTGTGTAGACCAATGCATGTGCGTGTCAGACATTTTTAAATGATTTTTTTTGGAGTATTTGCGCCCCTGGTGGCCAAGTGTGAAAAATGACCTATGCCCGTAATATTATTTTTTGGTCCACGTCATTCCCCCAATTTATTTCCCGAATTTCGTAGGAATCTGATAATGTTGGCGTTTCACCCCTATGGTAGGGGGCGCTATAGTATTCATTTTGATTAAAATTAATATTGCATTCCATTCATGCCCCAATCTCGCATATGTGATGTGAATGTGAGCTCTGTAGGGCAATGCCTGTGGTCGTGAGAGGACATCGAAAAAACAGGAAACGAAGGCATATTTCGGTGGCGGCGTACGGGCGAACCGTGTGGAATTTGGAGAAAACGTGGATAACTTTTGAAAACCCATGTGTCTGGATGTGGCATGTGAAATCTGAGCTCATTTGGACCAAAAACCTGAGACTAGTAGCGTTTTGAAAACACGCTGCGAAAAATTTGGCGAATTTTCGATTCAATATAGCCGACTTCCTGTTCGTCCTAGGGCCGCACTATGATTGGCTTTTTTGCTTGACTCCATAAGCTCTATCACTGGTGTGAATTTCGTCAAGCTAAGGCGAAAAATGCATGTCGGCTCCCAATTCATTTTAAAATTTTGAATTTTCTAGGTGGCGCTGTCGAGCCAGTGTGTGTGGGTCATTTTTGTGATGCATATTTTCTTGAATTTTTTGCCAAGCCGGTCGATTTGATACCCCCATGTGAGACTTTTCGTTGACGTTCAGGGGGTGAAAATTGCGATCCCAGGGGGAGAAAAAAAATAATAATAATAAGAAGAAGAAACCCAGGAAGAACAATGCCCCTCGCCATCACTTCGTGAGTGGCGAGGGCCAATAAGAAGAAGAAACCCAGGAAGAACAATGCCCCTCGCCATCACTTCGTGAGTGGCGAGGGCCAACAAGACAAGTCAAATCCATGTATGAAGCTCCAAGTGCTGCACAAAGATGATATAAAGTGTAAACTTATAAAACAAAACATGCAAAAATACAATAAAACAAAACAATACAAGTATCCTGCTCAGCTTATGGTCAAAACCCAGTGAAAATACATGAGTTTTTAACAAAGACTGAAACATATTTAAAGACTGGGATGTTCTAATAATCTGGGACAAGCTGCAGTAAAAACCCCGTCCTCTCTAGTTTTTAGTTGGGACCTTGTAACATCCAACAAGGGCCAAAAGTGGTCTAAATTACACATTAGTGACAAATAAAAATAAATCACACCTTTATTTGTGTTTAAAGTGTCAGAAAAATGTGCATTTTGGACGTAGGTAGAGGGAGTGGTGGTCTTCAGATTCTAGGATGTGATGATGTCATACTGTCCAACGGGGGCAAGACTCAAATTTCCCCATTGATTACATTGTACTTTGCACAAATGTTGTTTCTATTATTGACTAGACCCAAGAGCTCACTGTATTACAACACACATCTGCATTTTAAAAATATTAACTTTAGCTCCATCTGTATTAAATATTATTGGCCTATATCTGAAACATGTATTAGGATTCACTACTACTTTCTGTATTTTACTGCATTTTGTTTTCTGCTTTTCTTCACAAACTGTTGCCTCTTCACCTCAGGTAACCATCCCACTGATAATCAGAAAAGTATATAAATCTGTCAAATGCACTTTAAGCATTCTTGGCTCCTGTATCTGTACTTTTACCTAAGTAAAAGCACTGGAATATTCTTCCACCACTGCTCAGCTCTCACACTTTTGAGATGGTAAACGGCTCTTAGTAGAAAAGAACATAAAATAAAAAGAAGTTTAAGTTTAATTTATTTATGTTTACATATTTTATAACTCCAGTAAAATTAATGAAATGAAGTTCTTCCTCATGACATGCTTGAATAAATACTTTGTTTTGTCAAACAGGCTGCAGTTCTTTGTAAGGAGAACAACACAATAGAAGTAGGCATATATTTATTATACATTTATGGGCTATATAGAAATATTAAAATGCTTTGTATGCGTGTATTTAAAGAGTTTTGGTCGTGGTCAGTGGCATAATTATGGTTGTTTGTGGCTGGACTTCTGGATTTTCTGTCATTTTGCACAATACTGCCATCTAGTGTCACCATGAGTCCTGTCTGTCTGCCAGGCTACTATTCCTCTCATCACTGCATCTTCAAGGTGTTATACCATTAATTGACCATTGGCTCGGTCTTCTTTGAGTCTGCTTCCCCCAAATATGTATTTATAATAATTATATAACCATATATTATTATATGTGTCAGCCTGTCCCATTTTAGTGCATTAGTTTTTCCCACCTGTTTATCGTCATGTTGTTCATTTGGAACTATTTATTTAAGCTCTAAACGGAGAGAACCTACAGGTGGATGTGAGTGGAGATCTACACTGAAGTGTGTAGGCCTACTACACTGTCTCTCCACCACTTGGGGGCCCGGGGCCCAGATTAGAGGGGGAGGGGCTTAGATGGAGGAAGTAGCTGTGGAGATGTGTGTGTTCACTTACCTCCATAGTGAGAGTGTCGCAAACCACTGGATTCAAGGAAAAGCGAAGCGCTTGACGCGGAAACCACGGGCGAAGGCGGCGTGTGTCTTTGCGCTCGAGCTTTTGTTTTGTTTTATTTTTATGTTTGGTACAAGTTGAAGCGGTGCAGCCGGTGAGAAGCGAGCAGTATGCATTCAGACTGCAGGCTGCTATGGGCAGAGTGGTAATGGTGGGCAGGGGACCGACACGGGCCGGGGGTCTCGTCCTGTCGATTCTCATCATCCTCACCTCGGAGGACTGTCGGGCGCAGAAAGGTGGGTCCCTGCAGCTCCTGTAACCAGCGGGACACGAGGCTGTGCTGGTGGCAAAGTGTGAACAGGGCTGTTTAAAGGCCAGCAGCAGTGTCCACAGCACACCTCGCTTACATGGCTGCGCGTATTTACGCAGAGTTTAGGTTACAGCGCGCACCCGGAGTCTTTTTGGTGAAGCTAAACTTGGCAAACCGGTTTTACGAAACTGAGATTGTTGAAACACTACGGTCCGTGGCGTCTCACTCTTTGTTTAGTTAACTAGTTAGTTTTCTTTACAGTGAGATTACTATGTGCTTGGTCTCTTTCATCCATAAAACCGGTACAGTTTGTATACAAGCCACCGCATGTTGGACTCACACACAGGCCCTTTTCTTGTACAGATTTCTCAAACGCCTGCTTCAATTCTTAATTCATAGCTGTACAGTATACTTCCCAAACTCCTGAATACTCTTCATTTGAAGGCAGCCAATCTCAGGTGGGCTTGGTGGGGGTGGGGTGCTGGGGGTATGCGTAAACACGTGGGCACTTTGAGTCCCTCTAACACATTCCCTGTTAAAGCTTCCTAACCCTCTCAGTTGTTTCCACTGGTTTAACCTTTAGTCCTGAGGTTGTTTGGAGGGATGGCTCTTCCTGAACACCACACAGTTGTTCTTTAACAATTGTCAGAGCAGTGAGAGAGAAAGAGGGAGGGAGAGACAGAGCAGTTGTGTTTTTGTCCTGATCTTCTGGATCATGTCCACAGTGCAGCTCTTACGTAACAGCAGACTCACAAAACATCCACTTTTTAACACCATGAAGCATGACTGTGGGGTGTTATCTGCCAAACCAGGCCATCATCTACCTTTGCCTTTAAAACTGTGGGCTCATGCAGCCTATTTGCTAAAGGGCAGAGATTAAAAAAGGACTTCAATGAGATTCATTCTTTAACAGGACCTATTTCCCAGACTTAATCGATTTTCTTTAGACGCTCAAATTACAGACTAAATTTCAGAGATGTAGAAATAATCAATTTACAGCAAGGTATTAGTGTTATAACATCAGAGTTGACCGGGGTGGACAAAGGAGTCTCATCTATTGGATCCTCTTCCTCTAAATGTATATTAAAGGCCCCTATTTTTTATTGACGGGTCTGTTGACAAGACAAAAATGTGGTCACTACTCTAGCCTCATGGTGCCAGTTGTCCTGTCTGCCAGTGCCAGCTCCTTGTGGTTAACTTCTAGGAACTATTGACATCTTTCCTTTAACTTAATTTAATCCACACAGTGACAGAATGTAGAATCACATTGAGTTAGGAGCAGGTGATACTGACAAAAATGAGTAACTCAGTATTTTTGTTGGCGTATCCCAGTAACAGTATTCCGATTACATTATGTCACTCCAGCAGAAGTATGCTGTAACATGTTTTTAGTTGTAGTTAAAGCATCAGACACATGTGAAATGACTGTATGATTGCTCACAAAAGTGCAATTTATTTTTATTTTTGTTGCATTTTGCATATTTTTGAACATTCATAATATGAATATTTTGAGAATCTGCCCACCTCTGCCTTCAATTCTTGTTATTTTTTATTTTGTTTTATTTTGCAAAATCTAATGTCGGCTATGTGTTTGTTTTCTTGTCCAGGTGATGGCTGTGGTCCCAGCTTGCTTGGTCCCACCAGTGGGACTCTGTCCTCTCTGGGTTACCCCAGGACATACCCCAACAACACAGTGTGTGAGTGGGAGATCACAGTCCCTCGTGGGAACAGGGTCCACTTTCGATTTGCTGAACTGGACATAGAAGACAGCGACTGTCAGGTCAACTACCTCCGCCTTTACAATGGGATTGGGCCTGACAGAAGTGAGATCGGTAAGAAAACCATATGTAACCACTCTCTCACCTCAACACTATACCTGTTCGACATTACAACTATTCCAGTTCTATTTTGTGAATGAAAATCAAAATGGACAAGACAACAACAAGACAATCAATAATAAAATATAAAAATCTAAATCACATAAAAGAAGAGATGCCAGTGTTGCTGCCCCTTGTGTGTCATTTGTTTCATACCTGTAATGTTTTAATTTACAGTCTACACTTTGCTCCACTAGTTTAAGTTTATGATAAAATGTATTTCAACAATATACAAAAAGCATATTGCATTTTCAGATTCAGGAAATCCAGATTTGTTGTTAAACAGGTTAAATGTGTAACAAATGATAACATTAGATTGTGGTGTCTTCTTTTGCTCTTTTGGGGATGCAGTGAAGTACTGTGGTTTGGGGCTGAAGTTGGAGCAGCTCATTGAGTCCAGTGGTCACCAGGTCACAGTCCAGTTCATGAGTGGGACCCACCACAGAGGAAGAGGATTCTACCTGTCCTTCTCCCTCACAGAGCACACTGGTAAGAGCAGTGGAGATTTTAACTGTGATCCATATACATAAAATATTTCATAAAGATTTAAAATTTTTACTGCATGAAAAACTCCATGTGAGTTTTTAAATTCTAAAAAAAAATGATAATAACAATAAAGAAAATCTAATTATGTTGAAAGCCAACATTGTGTTCTTTTTTTTCAGCTTGACAAAGTGCATGCGTTATACAGCACCTCTAACCAGCACAAATACAGTTTGTAACTTGACTTTGTGTGATGAACTTAAAGCTGTACTCTCTGACCTTATCACTGCTGCACATTTCCATTTCCACATATAGTTTGTCCAAATGCTACAATTTAAAACCTAAATCTCTTAATGTGAATTAAGAGTGAATTTAGTGCCTTGAAACAAGCCCTGACACTCCACTTTGCCTGTGCAGATCTAATCACCTGTTTGGACAAAGGAGCTGATTTCCCTGAGGCTGAGTTCAGGTAAATGCTGTTGTCTTTTGTTTGCATTTGTGGTATTGAAGAGATCTGAAGTTCATTGTTGTGTCTTTGTTATAGTAAATACTGTCCAGCGGGCTGCTTAACATCTAAAGAGGAGATTTCTGGAACTATTCCCAATGGATATAGAGAAGTGAGTATCTTGTTGAGGCACGCATACGCACACCACTGTATCCTGTGTTCTATTCTCTTTATTGACAGGCAAATCTCAGTTGAAATGTTAAGGCTGACAAGCAGGTTAGTTTGCCATTGGTTTATTAGCTGTTTTTGTGTTCCGTGTTCTGTTCCTTTTTGTACCAATGGAAGATGGGACTGAAATTGTTCTAACTCGAGCAATAAGAATTTGGATTTGCTGATTCCATTTGGATTTGGGTTGTAGCTTGGTGGAAAGAACATGTTATTTGAAACCAGATCTTGCCATTGTCTGATAAGGCCAGTAGTTTGGACAAGTGCTTCTAATTTTAGACTAAACCCACCACTATTTGCGTTTGCGTTTGATTAAAATGTTGCGATCTGTTTTGTGTAAACTCAGCCCAATGCTTAGATGACCTCATGACGCCTCCGCTGTGAGTTAGGTCATAGGCGGCGAGTCTCTTGTTGATGACCTCATGCTCAGAGCTTGGCGTTGCGGCCAGGAGAGGCGGAGGTGGCTGATGGGAGAAGAGGGAGGGGTGGACTGACCAAGCTACCCCTCAGGCACAGAGGAGGGGCAGGGTCAAGGGGTGAATGTGAGGTGAGATAATAATTTGGCTGAAAATAATAGGCAGCTAATTGAGTCCAGCTGCAAGAGGGCGCAGAAGTGAGCGACGTGTTGAGTGTGTGCTTTAGCAAAGAAATGGCTCAAGATGGAGTGCGAAAGAGGCTGTAGAAATACCAGGATGCATGCCTAAGAGGTTGGCCAGTACAGAAGAAATGTTTTATAACCCTTTTGAAAACATTAGAGCATTCACTATACATACATATTAAACTGAATACGTTTATGTTGAATTGTATTTTATGAAAGCAAAAAGGAAAGTCGTCATGTTTTAGACATGCATCTTTTTGTGTACTGCTTAGTTTGTGTAATAGTTCCCATGACTATTGCTCACTCAATTTATCATGTTGACTTCAACTTCTGAAATGTAAGAGGATTAAATTACCAAGAATTCCTGTCACAATGCAAACTTCTCCTCCCTAGTTTACGTTTGTGAGCGTGTGGTTGGTGGTTCACTAGTGTTAATATTTTTATTTCAGAATTAAAATCAAAACTTTACATTATCAACATAAATCCTTCATTTCATGTATTTTCTGCCTTCTGGGTTCATGTTCTGTAGCCTCATGTTAAGTGCGACACAGTGGTTTGAGCGCACTAAGCTCTGTTTGTTTTGTGGTTTGGAACAGTGCTTTTTAGGATGTGGCTGGTGTTCTACAAACGCTTAAGAATCATGGAGCAAGTGTTGCTGACTTGCTGCTCTGAGCGGACTATGTGAATAATACAACATGCATGTATTCAGACTTGTCACTTTGTGGGTCACCAGAGTTTTCCCACAATCGTGTCAGCTGTGAATTCCAGTGTGCCTTTTCCAGTAAAAACATTCCACCTCAGGCAGCAGCTGCTCTGGTGAGAGGCTGGTGGCCAGAGCAGAGTCAGGTTTGGTCTGTGCGTGATGTGATGGCAGGTTCAGAGAGCAGCGCAGCTGGTGGTGAATCATGATCAGCGCGTCTCATTATTTAGCTCTACAGAGGAGGAATATCACTGTGATTCATCTGGTATTATTGCTGTGCATCCCTGTTATCACACTGCACTGAATGTTCTCACCCAATCCACAAAATGATACTTTTGTGGTTATTTAAATTGTCCATGCATCATACATCTACTCACATGTACAAAAATAATCTTTAGAAAAGGGTGTCTCCTGTTTACCACCAGATTAATAGAAGAGGAAAAAGAAAGTCTTTCACTGTGAGACTGCATTTTAATTACACTCATGGGATTGTCATGTTAGATCTTGCCTTTGGACAGTGTTGTAATCTGTCATTTTGCAATTAGGTATCTTAGTTTTTTCCCCCTTTGTCCTACAGTCGTCCCCCCTGTGCATAGCGGCCATCCACGCTGGAGTCGTGTCCAACACTGTGGGAGGAAAGATCCATGTGGTCAGCAGCAAGGGCATCCCTCACTATGAGGGCACATTGGCCAACAATGTCACTTCCACTGGGTAAGGCTTGATGAAGTGTTGTTTGTTCATTGGACTTCTCTAATGTCTGATCATATTATTTTGCAACTCTGTTTGTAGCGGAACTTTATCAAACAGCCTCTTCACCTTCAGGACAAGTGGTACATTTATTTATATTGCTCAGTTGTATTGCTCAGTTATAAAAATGTTGTATGTCGTCGTTTGGCTAACTTCTGTTTGACACTCTGGCAGGCTGCTTGGGGGCCTTAGGTTTGGGGACCCGTAGTGTAGCAGACAGCCAGCTCACTGCCTCGTCTGTATGGGAGTGGAATGGCAAGTGGGCAGCAACCGGGGCACGACTCAAAAATGTGGGGCGACCCTGGGCACCTGCACACAGCGACCAGCAGCAGTTCCTACAGGTCGACCTCAAGAGGGAGAGGAACATTACAGGTACACAGCTTTAATACATCTAGTATATATCTAATATATTTGACACATTCCATCCTATCTATGTTTCTTTACTTTGCAGGCATAATCACCACTGGTTCCACCATGAGAGAATACCAATACTATGTATCAGCATACAGAGTTCTCTATAGTTATAATGGGCAGCAGTGGCAAAGCTACAGAGAAACCAACTCGACAAAAGACAAGGTAATACAATCAGGAAATCAATACATCCTTCTGACTGCAATGTTCCCTCATTGGCATTCAGTTAGTTTGGCCTCATATTTGTAAAACTGGACAGAAATGTCTGTGTAAATGATGTATAGAGACATATTGGAATTGTTTCCATAGTAGCCGTTATTGACTCCGAGATGTTTATGGCAGGAAATGAGGCAAGTCGCTGGGTTGAGTTAAGTGCTGTGGTGGACAGTTTAGGACAGTGGGGCATTAATAATGAATGCATATGGATTTGCAGGAAAGGGTTGTCTGACACTGTTCTTCTTCACAGGGATTCTTTAAGTGTAGTAGTTATTTCTAAGTGACAAAGCTGCAGTGCACACAAATAAAGTATATTGTGTTGTGCAAATGCTCCTGTCCTACTATACCCGACATGCTTCTCACTATATTTTTACTATGTAATAATTGTTTATTGAACTGTGCAATAAATAAATATGATTTTAATGGTAATAGAATTATTTGCAGATCAAAATAATCAACTTCATTGGATTTTAAAAATGTATACAAATGTCACTAACTAAATATATGTGTTGGTTATATTCACTTGTAATTGCTAAGTATGCATACACATTTGTAGAATTATATAAAATTACCTAGACATTTGGGTATTATAAACATTAAATTAAATGTTTGTTTCAATACAGGTTTTTCAAGGCAATATCAATTATCTGCATGAGGTGAGGAACAACTTTATTCCTCCAATAGAGGCCAGATTTATAAGGATAAATCCCTTATTGTGGCACCAAAGAATTGTGCTTAAGTTGGAGCTGTTTGGCTGCCCAATTCCCCCAGGTAATTTTTTACACTTGGCTAATGAGTGAGCCTTCAAAATGTTGATCTGTTTATATCTTTGTGTGCAGTGAGGGCAGGGACGAGAATGATAACTCGTGTTTATCCAACATCACGTTCCAAACGCCCCCCACGCCTTGGGCTAACTACAGCCACACCAGACATCCGAAACACCACTATGCCTCCTCACTTGGAGAATGGTGTGTACAACATTTTAGCTGAATCTTGTTCTGTGCTCCATTAATATACTTTAACTCAACAACTATCTATGTGGCTCTAGGTATGGCCCTGATTGCAGTTCTGGTTCCAGTTCTGGCCATAATCCTCACTGGACTCATTTTAACAGTGGTTTGTGCTTGTCATTGCAAGAACAGGTAATCCATTTAAAAAGAACATCCCTAAAAAGGATGATGTACAAGAGTTCACTATGACTAACTTATGTTTTATACAGAAAACAAAGTACTGATGGCACATATGATCTCCCACACTGGGACCGCACAGGTATTTGATGGTGATGAATATTTTTGCAGGTTTTTGCTATATTTTATTTCATTATTAAACATACCTTTAACATCAACAGATTGGTGGAAAAGCATGAAACAGCTGTTGCCATCAAAGATGGTGGACACAGATGAGACTGTTCGGTACAGCAGCAGTGAGGTGGGCCGGCTAACAGGGAGGGGAGCAGTCCCCATTCTACATGCAGAACCAGCAGGTACTGTCCACATGTTGAAAATACTAAATGTATGTCACCTACTAATCCTTTTATTGTTAAATTATGTTTTTTTAAATTACTGTTTTAGTCACCTGGGCCCAAGGTTTATTTAATATTTCCTTTTATACTTTGCAGAATATGCTCAGCCTTTGGTCAGTGGGGTTACAACTTTGGGTGCACGCTCCACATTTAAACCAGATGAAGGGCCAGAACCAGGGTACTCAGATCCAGACCTGTACGATGCTCCCATCTCCCATCCCTATGCAGAGCCCCTGCCTGCTTCAGGCGCTGAGTATGCCACTCCTATTGTAGTAGACATGAGCCAGCCCACAGCAGTCTGCAGCTTCATGGGACCCTCCTCCATGCTCACAAAACCTGAAACGGCTACACTGGGCCGGTCCGCCTACGATACGCCAAAGAATGTCACTGGACAGGTCACACCTACAGAGGACCTGACCTACCAGGTACCTCAAAACAGCACTCAGAAGAGCTGAAGAGGAGCGAGTCTTGATGCACATAGTCTTTCCCTGCTCCTCACTGCTGACTCGACACTATAGACTGAAATGAGCTGCAGATGAGGAGGAGGCAAAAACCCTCGAGTCTGAACTACCTGAACTTTAGGTTCACCTGGAGATGTCTGTATTCCCTAAATGAATGCGCTTGGCCATATCCTTGTGTAGTGCCATTACAGTCCTATCACTGAAACACAGATGAATGTGCTATGCCAGGTTTGAGACAATGTGAGAGATGAAAGATGAATGAGAGGTGACTACTACATGTTCTGTGATGATTTTTTGTTGTTGTTGTAATGTTAAACTGTGAGATTCTGTTGTTTTTCTGTCACATAGTGAACCAAGTTTAACAAAACTTACTACATTTGAACTCCCTCTTTTCACACGGTACGGTTTCCAAAAGCATAACTTGAAAACTCATGTGTAGTATAGAATATTCAATACTTTAAAAAATTCAACATATTTATTATTTCACATCCTGCTGATTTAAAACAATCTCTCAACTGCCTACAACTAAGATTACACTGTTGTAATAGGTTTCTGGTCACCTATGTATTCCTTTCATACAACTTCAAGGCCAAACAGGCAGATCAGTCTCCCCAAGAATAGATAATGCCTTTTTATAATAAAGACCAAATGTTGCCTTTTTCAGAGCTTGCTGTGTGCCAACCAATCACAGAAGTCTTAATGGCCTCTTAAACCATTACATCAGCTGGACAACCAAATGGTTGCATTTGATGCATTGCTGCCAATAATGTTTGAATAGTCTCCTGAAAGTCCTGAATGTGATTTTGTTGAGAGGCTGTGTTTTGTGTTTGTGTTTTGACTGGTCTGCTCTCTAACCTTATCCATCATCACTACTTAATGTAGACTTTAACTTTATTTGACTGCATTCATTCCTGTCCTCTCTTGGTGTTGTCTTGACCAAAAAATTGTGCAGTAAAATGCCTTTTAGCTGTTTCCACATTAATTAATGCTGAATCGCACCAATATTTCAAAGCACCAGTGTTCACTGGTCACTATGGGACTGTGCTATGTTCACACTGAGTGTAAATAGTGAAATAAAGATTTTAAACAGACTTTCTTTTGGCTAATGCCCTTCAAACAAAAGTGCAAGCCCTTTTCACTTGTATTAATGTATATCTGAATACATACAACACTTTCTCCATTATTTAATACACATTTCAACACAACTGAATTTCACAAATAAGTGAAATTATTTACAACCAAAATACAATCAAGAATATTTAGGGCATGGTAGTTTTTACAGTTTTCCTTATATTTACATTCACACAATCAGTGCAATCTTGGATTACTTTGTCCACAGTGCAAACTAATCTTCTAATGTAAAACATGAGCCTACAGCTCAATGCAATTCAAAACCAGTGCTTGTTTTGTCACAAACTGTGGCAGCTTTTCACTCTTCCATGTTTTTTCCATCCTTCCCAAACTTCCACCAAACCACAGTTTGGACAATGGCCAGAAGTAGAATGATGCTGCTGGTCACTAGGTAAGCAATGGGCAGGAAGTGGTTCTGACCTCCAAACCAGGTCAGTGTAGTCAACACCACTTCCTTTCGTCCTCGAAAATACTGCACCGGGAAGTCTAGAGAGGCAGGGGTCAAGGTTGAAAACATGGCTTTAAATAGTATCTGTTCAACTTCACACACAATAGACCTCTTCAGGGAGGTCATTTGCATTAAAGGATACTGTACACTATGTTAATGCTGTAATTCCCTGCTGGTAGACCCTCATCAAATGGTGTATAATCTCTGTTCAGGACACCGTACAGCTTCTTGAAGTTTGGAAAAGCAGCTTCTCTCATCCACACAATGAAGTCATCATTTATAAAGCCATTATTGGTTGGATTCATTGGGTCAAGGTCATACACAGGGTTCTTCCAGTACAGAGGCTTCACTGTGCCTGGAAACAAACAAACACAAGATCAGTGTTTAGACAGTGGCGCTGTCGAACCACTGGGGACAATGCTGCTGAAGAGAATGTCAATGTGCTGTATTCGTGGAAGAATGCTGAGGTTAGAGCTTTGATACAGGAGGTGCAGAGAAAGACTAATAAGGACGTTTATAGATGTAGTGCCGCTAAATACCTGAAAAAACCTCTGGAAGAGTCAGGTTGCCCGTCTTTGGATTCCTGAACTTCACGTTTTTGTCTGTGTACCATGTGATGCCTTGTCGCAGAAGATGGACCTTCTGTGTTACACCACTTGAATTGTGATACAACAGAGCGAAACTGTCTAGAGAGAAACACTAGTCAGGAAAACTTAAACACAAACACAAACTAACTGGATATAACTGAAGTTTACCATTGAACATGCTGTTGGCCACAGCTCCACAAGGTGCAATAGGAATTCCTTTTGCATCTTTGTCAAATGGTTTACAGTAAGAGCTGGGGTTCTATTTAATGCATAAAAAATAATCAATAAAAATGGTAAACAAAAAATATACGGCTGTATCATAGACTAAGGTGGACTAAGGTGGACCATAGCGTTTCGGCTCCAGTCAAATGAAGCTCTTCGAGGCTAGAGCAGTTATAGCGGCAAATTCAGAGCCAAGTTCCATATTAGGAATTCCGACCGCGAGTATCATAGCAACCAAAGAGCCAATCTGGAACAAGAACGTTGAAAGTAATGCCCCTTCCCGCCTGCACCGTTGGTATAGTAGGGAGTGAGCACTTAGCAACACTGTCAATCAAACCTGGTGCCTGATTTGTCTGATATTAATGTTCATATCTTGATTTATAGACATAACAGCAACATAAAAATACCAGGATCATGTAGAGCAGGTTAATATGAACATTTTAGGGTCAGAATGATGAGGCTCACAGCAGCAATGACAGACGGAGGGGCGACAGTTTACTGATGCAAAGTGAATTGGAGCCAGAGTCGGAGCTGGAAATGCGCCTTTAGGCTGTATTCAAAATTCAGAATCAAAATAACATAATAAATTGGTCAATTACAACATCTGACTCACTCATCAGGAGTCAAAAAAGTGATCCAGACTCTTGTTGAAATAGTGTTAAGAGTAGACTTACCTCAAGATTAGTCTTTCTGCCAACCATCTGCCCATCATCTCTGGAGTCCATGTACCGTCTCAGGTTCTGATGGAAGTTTTTAAGGCCATAGTAGAAGAAAACATTACCCTGGACAACAGAAAACAGAAAGCAACAAGGTCATTAAAAAGAAATGAATTATACCTTCAATGAAACACCACATCAATACGTTATTACCTTGAAAGGCTTTTCAAGTGAGAAAACCACAGTACAACTGCAGGGCTCTGCTGCATGGCTCACATTTTTACGTTTTTCAAAGCATAAATCACATGTTCCTGCTTTTGTGTAATCCATCTGAGAAGAGAGAAAAAAACATTTAGGTTTGTATGAATAACTTTGTCCTTTGCATATCGGGTATTTTATCTCCTTTCCTTATCTGGTCCTCTCTGTGACATAAACCTTTCAACTTTGCATTTGCTTAGTTTTGGCAGTAAATTAAAGTCTTACCTTCATTTCCTGAGTGCTCTGTACAGTCACAAGAAGCCACACTCCCAGTAACATGCATACTACAGCCATGATGTAAAAGAAAGGCAGCACCGTGTTAGCTGTTAGCATTGGGGACCAGGCTGGGAGTCTCTGCTGTTTGAAAGCAGAGTTGTCCGGCCTCCGAGCCAGTGGGCCAGAATTAGTCACTTTACCCATTTTGCAGCACTCTTTGGAGGAGCAGCAGATGAGCACAAACACTGAACTGAAGCCACAAAAAAACGGGTCTTGAGTGCTCTTCCTGTTTTTGCTTTTGCAATATCTCTAAGCACACACACTGACAACGCTGCCTGCCAAGAGATTTTCCCAGCAGGCCTTGCAGGGTGGGACCGATGAGGCCTGTTACTTATTAACTACAATGCCGTGCTCAATTACTGGCTCTTTTGCAGTTTCTCTGTGCTTTTTATGATCTTGACAGTTCAGAGAAAAAAAAACAACTTCGCTCTTAATTTTTTTCTAGTTTGATCAGATGTTTTTATAGTTTCAGCAGATGCAAACATGTCGATTTGGACCTCCTCTTCTGCATTTAACAATAGCTTATAGACGGATGTTTTGCAAACTGAAACTTCCTAGTCGTGGGCGAGTAAACTTATGACCTCACACTGTCAGCAAGAGCCACTTCACAAGTTCAGAGTTAACCGAGAGGCGCAGTTTTCTCTCACAGCCAGTTTATTTATCCCAGAACATACTTATTTGGCCTTAAAGAAAAAAAGTTTACAATTTGTTTTGAAAAAGATAAAAAACTAAAAAAAAATTAAAACAGCCCTATTTTAAATTCTTTACAATTCCTAATAATCTTCTCTAGCAAATTCATCAAGTCCAACTTGATCTGGAAAAAAAAAAAAAAAAACCTCTGATTGACATAAAATCTTAAAATAGCACATCAATAAAAACATATTTAACGGTCACTTACCTCGGGAATGTCCACCATCCGTCTAAGCTTCTGATCCCTCCAGTTCCAGTCCAGAACTATGTAACGCAAGGCTTGCAAATTCAAACCTTCTACAAATAATAAAATTTAAAAGTTAGAGGCCTTTTAAAAATAAAAGATAAAATATTAATTAACTGAATAAAAAATACCTTTCTCAATAAGAGCAGATATTCTTCCTGGTGTCCCAACTCCGATGTGTGTGACGCCTTTTTGTAGCAGTTTTACCTGTTCCTCAATCTAACAAAACATGCACCATATTATATTATGTAAGACACGGAGAGAAGTGGGGTGAATAGGAAAATGATAGACCAGAGTTCAGGATTATACACTAATGATAACAATGTCAAACATATTTTACCTTAATGTGCTTTGCAAAAAGCTTGAGCACTTTAGCTTCTCCCTTGAATGTTGTCAATTGCCTGGAAACAAATTATTAATTAGCTCATTAGGAAAATAAAATAGTCTTATTCTCATCTTGAGTCTTACTTGATGAGCTCAATGGTTCTTAGAGCCGAACTGCAGACAATTAGTATCACTGCAGAACTCTTCTGTGTGTGTTGCTTCTGAATTTTGGCCCATTTGGGACAAACTTAAAAAGAAAAACACAAGTGAATAAAGTGACATGTATTATAATATATGTAAACATTTCCTAAACTTACTTTGTTTGAGATAAGATGAAAGGCTGTGTGTTAGGTCATTACAGGTCAGGAAGCAGGAGTCTGTAACATATTCGTAGGGTTTAGCCAGAGGAACAGTGCACTCAGAGGTGTTTTTCTTCTTTGATGAATTTCCATTGAAATGTTTGCCTTGTACTATTTTAGTCTCACCCTTTAGTTGGAGCTCCTCCTGCTCGATGACAGATAATTTGTCTGAGAAATACTTTGTCACCACATTCTGCAGATCAGCTGGGCAGCCAGATTTGGGCTCAGCAGCAGCCAATACATCAGTTATAGTTTTCTTCTTCTTCTGTAAAAAAAAAAAGTATTCTCTGATTTAACTGCCGGGATAAAGTTAGACAGGTATTGATAGCTAAAAAATTAATTAAAATCCGTGTAAAGTGCTTGTAATATGGATACCAAAAGTTGTGTTAATGCCCATCCCTACTGCAATTCTCTTTATGCACGTGTAATTGTTATTCCCTTTTCAAACAGCAGATGGCAGCGCTGAGATTTCAAACTCACCTTTCTCTTCTTTTTGGGTTTGGCTGACTTTTCGCTGTCAGGATCGTTCTGTTCAGACACTGTGGGTGCTTTCTGTCAAATCAATTAAAACAAGGTATTATGTTTTTTCTTTTTTTGTTTGTTTAAAATGCTAATTATATACAGACTTTTTTTTTTTTTTTACAAACCTGTTCACTCTTTTTCTTCTTTTTTGGCTTTGCATCTTTTTCAATCACCCTCTTCCTTTTCTCTAGTTTTTTGTTTGTTGTTGTAGGTTTTTTGTCCGTGGGCTGCTCAGTTTCTTCATTTGGTTCTGCTTCACCTACAAAACAAAAAGTGTATTTTTTGGTTGAAACAAATATCAGGCAACATTTCAACCATGACTAAAAATGTCAAAGATTATTGGGTTAATGGATAATGATTATTTAGGTTTATGACTGTTTATGTCACGCCATTTACTTTGAATTCAGAAAGTTTGATTTCAAAAAGCTGGGGACATACGTGAGGACGAGTAACATATCTTTTGGTCAGTAAGTGTGACTAGTCAAATAATTGCAACATCCCTAACCATGAACCATTGTTTTTCAATAAAACAAATGTCTCACGCTGTTGTGCATCTTACAAGACGCGCCTGATCCTGATCTTGTGTCCAAGCTGCCACTTAAGCCCAGAGCCCAGCCCCAATATTGATGTTTGAGGTCCATTGCCTTCCGCTTTGGTCAGCACCCTGCATTTGACACAACAGACTGTAGCGGTCAAGAACACTAATACTGGACAGTTTCACCTAGAAGACGCAACGTGGTCACCGGGAAATGAGATCTACATAGACGGGACAAAGTGAAGCAGATGGCTGGTCCTCCAATTTGAATTAAAGTAAGTCATTTCAGCAAGAAACATAAATTTTGAAACATCTCTACGCTCTATTTCACTGTATATTTTATAACTGCCCTTTCACATTTTCTTTTATTTCACTTGAATTTTAAGAATGTAAAATTGGAACTTCAAAACGTGATTTGTCGTTACGCCTCTTCTACAGCCGTATTTCTTTATAAAGTTGCAGAACACCAGCAAAAAAACATAACTCTTGAGCTCAGATAATAAGATTTTGTACAAGTGCTATAATTTATTAATAGGGGCCAAAATGTTGTAAGAGCTTTTAATATTTGGCATCTTGTGGAAGTTTGCTACTGAGGTAAAGCAATTTGTACACAACAGACTATAAGTGGCTGCGCTGACAATGCAAAAGCTCCCACCTAACATTGCATTTCTGTGTTCAATTAGCTATAAAAGGGCCTAAAGGGGGTCACTACTAAGGTCTGGGATGAGTGCTGACAGTGCAGCTAGATACAGCTAGAGCACAGTCTAATAGGCTTTAAAAACTTCTAATTTTATCACTGTCAAGAGCTGCTGCAAACAGCGGCTTTGGAAACTTCATTAGCATATTTCACATGCTCAAACATTATATTGACTTCCCAGGACAAAATGACAAGAGTAGGTAAAGCAAGCCATGTAAAACGGGTAAAAAACGAGATGCTTGGTCTTTTTAGTGTCACCTGAACTTTGACCTCAATAACGTCACGGCGACAGTAACTGCAGATACAAAGGCAAAAAGATACATCACGACGCTCCGTTTACAGCTCAAATGACCAGGAATCAATGTCTGTGGCTGCAGCAGAGAGGCCTCATACGGAGGAAAACACTCCAGTCTGGTCATCTGTAATGGGAGATCAATAGAGGTGACTGGTTTTAATGGGCAGTCGATGGTGCTGACTCGCTGTAATGAGGATGGAGTGGTTGAGGAAATAGTTAATCGTTTTATTTGCAGATGAGCTGTTCACACATTTGGGTTCAGTTTGTAACATGTGTCCCGCAGGTTACTATGGAGAAGATTAGTATGGTAGGAAATTGGTATTTTTTAGTTTCAGTAAATGAGGAGGCAGTACAGTATTGCGGATTTTTTTTAGGTGGCTCTGCGCTCAGTATCGTGGGTTACATAAGCACATTTAAAATCAATTCAGCTGACCAGTGTTGCAGAGAAAAGTAAAAAAAAAAACAAACAACAACAAATACACATATACACACATACACGATACATAGGAAAAGTACAATATATCCTGTATAGCTAGTGTTAAATGCCAGGGAGAAGAGGTGGGTTTTCAATCTGGTCTTAAATTGCACTGCACAGCAAATTATGATAGAAGTAATTAAACATTACTATGGTTGTTTACTGCATAACGTTAACGTAATCTGATTCTCAGTAAGAATATCCAACCAGAGACTGTATTAAGAAGTGGACTAAGTGAGTGTGAGGTCATCCTTTGTGTTCAGCTCCAGTAAAAAAATCAAGCTCATCGGCCAATTTGGAGCCGAGTTTCATATTAGGAATTCCCATCATGAGTATCATAGCAAAGAAATAGCCAATCTGGAGCGAGGCTGTTGAAGGTAACGCCCCTTTTCTGCCCACACCGCTGGTTTAGCAGGGAGTGGGCACTTAGCAACGCTGTCAGTCAAACCCGAAAAGAAGACGCCTGATTGATTGTCTGTTATCAATGTTCATAACTTGTAATAAATATAACTAGCAGGATCACGTGGAGCGGGTTAATGCAAAAACTTTAAGACCAAAAAGATGATCCCGACAGCAGGAGTTACAGAGAGAGGGGCCACAATTTTGAGATGATGGAGCTGGAAGAGAGTCCATGCTCACTTCCTAGTTGGCAGAGTGCAGGTTAGCTATGTCCATTTATATAAACAGTCTATGCATCTAATCCTCTGACAAATCACGCGAAAACATGCTTTTACGCCATTTGAAGTATTTTTAGAGGATACATTTTGCCTTCAAGTGAAAAGCAATACTGGTGACATACAGGTGCCGGAATAGAATAAGAAAAAAAATAGCCCAAAATCGAATGCACGGTCACACTTTCACCATTTGTGCTCTAATAAAAACGCAATATGATCTTTCTCATAAAATCAATTTGTGAGTAGTTTCAGCAATCAATAATTCATCTGGAGGCGTGTAACAAATGCTTGATATCGAAAAAGGTGGATGACTGTTGCCGTTATTGGTTTTGGATGCCTGCTGCTTCCTCCCTAAAGCCACAATTGAGCATGTGTTATTGTTAAATCAATGGGGACTTAGGGCTGTATGCACAAATCTAACAAGCTGGCTTTTGTGGAATTACTGCGAGGAGAGTGCCATGACTGCAAATTTGGGTTACTTCACTATTCGGTATTCATCACCCGACCAAGACTTTAACATTTTAACTAGCAGTAAAAGACAAAATTGCGGTAAGTTTTGTATTTTTTTTGTCTGACTGGAAGAGCTGCTGTAGGCGTGACTGTCCAGGAGGGGGCACACTGACTGTAAAGCTCTGCTGCTGAGTGCTGAGGTCAGGACGCAGTGACTTGAGCAGCATACCTTTAAACACAGATCATGGTGGAGGCGATGCATGTAAGTCGTTTGTTTTGATGAATGAGCAGTGGAGCAACACAGCGTTTGTCCGCACTAACAAACCAAGGCCTGGGTTTATTTAAATATCTATGACGTTACCTCCAGAGGAATTTTGTCTCACATCGGAGCACAAAAGTTTGCACAATCTTCTCCATTTGTGCGTTAGGTTTTTATTTTAAATACAGCTCGAATTGCCCCACGCGCTGTACCGTGACATACTCGGTGAATCGAGATCAAAACAGGAAAATATCAACTATAATGTAACGATCTGGACTAATACAGTGGTGGAACATAATGAAGTAAAAGTAGTAGGTAAGTACTGCACTTCAGTAAAGCACAGATACCTACAATGTGTACTGAAGTAAATTTGAAAATGGATACTTTTTACTTTTACTTTACTACATTTACGAGCAGGTATCTGTACTTTTCTACTCCACTACATTTTTGAACAGGAGTGAGTGAAAGTGAAAGTACTTTTTATTACAGTTTGAGACCTGTGGAAAAAGCTCTGGGTTTATTTTTAATTTGTTCATAGTTTGAGCAAACAAAAATATACTAGGAAAAAAAAAAAAAAAAATTAATCCTGCAAAAATCTGTATCAAAATCACTACATTTGAAGCTTTATTAGATCTGAAAATCCGCAGAAAATACTTTTAAGTACATTTTTAAAAGGTGCTTCAATACTCTTACTTAAGTTGATTTTTTGATGATATTTTGAGTTTTTTTTTGTTGGTTTTTTTGATCCGGTATCTGTAATTTTACTTGCCGATGAATCCAGATAATCCAGGTATGTAAATAAAACTACACTAATATGAATGACCCACAAATCACTGTCTGAAATTCAAGTTACATAAGTAAATTTCAATGCAACAGCTAAACACACTGCTGTAAACAACATTGAGCTATTAAGACTTAACAAATCCCACATGAGCGATCCCTTTGTCTTACTCCTAATTACAGATTATACAAGTCAATCCATGCAACTCAATTAAACGCAAAATGCCAACCAGTTTCAGCTGCAGTGATCGCACCAATGTCATTTGTTCCATTCTTTTTTCCAACCAATTGTTAAATAAATGACGTGAAAGTAATTTTAGTTATAAAACCATACATTACCTCATGGCTCAAACCTTTGGCTCGTGCTAACTTTTCTATTTGAGTTCTATGAGATAATCAAGACTTGGCATAGCGGCGCCTGGCAGATATATGCCGATGGCGTAATGTTGACGGATGGCACTAGAGCATGATTCTCATTCACAGATCAAAAGACGAGCGGGAAATTAAAATGGCGGTCATGCAAAAATGTCCAGATCATAAAGTATCTGAAGCCGTAAAAGTCCTTTACAGGTTTATACAGCGCACACAAACCTCCATTACAGAGGATATTAAAGATCGCGAGGAAGGAGCACGGCCACATCTGCACTTCACACCTATCAATGGCAGTAAAAAGCAAACGGGACCCAAATATTCAACACCTTCCTGGCACAGAGAGAGAAACACTGTAAAACAATGAAGGTCGATGACGTCAAGGCAAAAGTGACTCGGTGCTGATGCTATGTGCTGCTTTTCCAAAAGAGCATCTCAACAGAGGTCTGTGGTAGTACTCAATCTTCTTCTACTAAACCTTTATGGCCATTCAGAAATCTTAAGATCACATATTATAGGCCTGTCATAATAATACATTTTGAACTGTGATGTACTGCTGAATAAGTATATAAACGATTAACGATAATGCTGAAACCAAACCTTAAACAATTATCCCCCAAAAATGATTCTAAATGGACAAAATTGATAAAAAAATATGAACTGCAATAAATAAATAACAGAATGCAACACTTAATTTAGTCTTAAATATACACACTAGGCCTAGTATTATGTATTATAGCAATTCAAACTAACCTCCATTACATTTAAAACACTGACCAAAAACCACAGGGCTGGGCGGTAAGACAAAAAAAAATTAAAATAAAATAATAATAATAATAATAATAAATAAACAAATAAATAAATAAAAATAATTAAATAAATAAATAAACAAATAAATAAAAATAAATATATAAAATTATTGATCGATCTCAATTTTCACTTGGATTTTATTTTGTCTCATAAAACAAATAAAAGGCTGTTCTAATTTATATCCAGAACATAAACATAGTTTCAAAACATTGTCATTTAATAGAAAAATGGAAGGGGGGGAAGGGGTTTGTTGTCCCAGGTCCAGAATTATACCCTCATCTAGAGATCGACTAATATGAGTTTTTCCACAGCCGATACTGATACTGATTGTTTAGAAGACAGAGCAACTGCAGCAGATGGATCAAAACAACATATCAGCCTGTGTTGGAGATTTACAACACTAAAAAGTAGAATATTAGCCTGATATTTCCTATTAATTTATACTAGAGCGGGCCCATGTGAGGTTTCCCACCCCGGACCCCCAACTTTCTGTCGACGGGCCAGGAGTTTTGGCTACGGACAACCTCAATTAGAAAAACCTAAATGATAAGACGATTATAAATGAAAGAATCTTGATTTTGATTAAAGCCCTGACTAAAACATCTATAAATCACACAACTGTAAGGACTCAGATCACTAATCACAGTCCCAACTCCTATCTCACAGTGGGAAAATCTATTGAAGTAAAAGTGTTAAAGTACCCGTTTAAAAATGTTCTTAAAGAGTAAAAAGTAAAAGTATTTCACGCAGATTTTGAGATCTAATAAAGCTTCAAATGTAGTGATTTTGATAAAGATTTGTGCTGAAACTTGTTCAACAGAAACAATTGAACCAGTTGTTTTTAGAAGTTTTTATTTGTGTATTTTTATTTGCTCAAGCTATGAACATGTTAAAAATAATCCCTCAGCCTTTTCAGTACATCTCAAACTAGAATAAAAATAGTTTCCTTTTCAGTTCTGTTTAAAAATGTAAATGTAGAGGAGCAGTGAGGACAGAAATTTTCTCTCAAGTACAAATTTTGGGTGTCTGTACTTTACTACTTTTACTTTATGCTCCACCACCGGTTATTGACAAGATACACATTGTGATCCAAAGCTTTTTATATCTTTAAATAGTAATATAAAGACTGTATGTTGGTATCTTCGGTGCAGAGCAAATAAAACATTACTAACAAACAAGCAAGCAACCTGATTTTTTCCCAAAGCCCTGACCAATGCAACAATACACAAATATTTAACATATAATCTATAACAGAACAAGATCCAACACCACAGACTGTCCTCACCATTTCATTTAAACATTTCTCAAAATCAGTTAACACAGGAAGAGCCGTAATAATGACACGTATGCTTACATTTAATCAGAGGAATGTCAGAAATGTGGGCTGGCCAACATCACACCTGGGTGCGTGTGGAAAGCAGATTTGAGATGGCAGCGAGTGCAAGCGGAGGCATTATTTCTCAAAGTGCTAATGATTTATTCAGGACAGACAGTGGCCTTTGGCAGAGGAAGAGCTGGACCAGAGTGACATGGTACTGGGCAGTGTTTGGATAAATAAACAATGACACAGGGCCCAATATGTGTGTGTGAGTGTGTGTGTGTGTGTGTGTGAGTCTCCGTGGGGCAACCTGGCAGACATTACTGAGGCTGGATCAGAGCCAGAGGAGAAGGATTTCTCATGTCTGGTACCGCGAGGGTCGGCACTAGTCTAGACACTGCACTGACTCATGTGGTACAGTGAGATACAGAGTGCAAGCCCGGGTCAATTAGAGGCCACTGGCAGGTAAACACTGACATGTGGCCCCCTCTGATTGGACTCATTAAGTGTTTGCATACAAAGGGGCTCAAAGAAAACACGCTGTGGGCTAGAACCTTCTAGGACCTAAAGCTAGGACTTAGCAATATGACGTATAACACTGTACTGCAACATATTGATTCAATTTAATTCATCTTAATATAAAAAAAAACCCAAAACACACACATAATAATCACATTTCTTCCAAACCACAAGCTTTTATTAGATGATTGGCCATCGGTGTAATCTCTCGTCATCCAGGTACGATCCATAATAAAAGAAAAATTCAAATCTGTCAAAGTTGCTGGGGTAAAGACTGGTCTGGTCAGATTAATGTAAACAATGAGTGTGTTAGTTTCAGTGAAGTTAGCTCCTCTTTTCAGACAGATCTAAGGCAGTGTCCAGCAGTAATCTGACCAAAACTGAAGAAGTGCTTTGGATGAGCAGCGAAACATCTTCACTCCTACAACTTTTTGTCCAGTTCACAGATTTAAATATTTCTTTTACTCGATGACTGGCCATTTACCTCTCGATTAAAAAGACCAAAACCATTCAATGAAGATTAGAAATGATTGAATCTTGATTAAAATTTGATTAATTGCACAGCCCTACCTAAAGCCAATTCAGTGTTGTATCATTCTTGCACAATGCACTGAAAAAAACAGGGGAATTATGACCACTTTCTATTCTTTTCTTCTCTTTTTTTCTTTCTTGTTTATACAGAGAAACCCAGTGAGGCTCTTTTTCATGTGCACCATGATTAATTGCAATACAAGCAGAAAAACAAACAAAACAAGTGTATAAGTCCATATAAAACATAAAAAACGGGTGCAGGTGTGTGGATAAATGCACCAAGGTATCCAGTTTTGCTTTTCCTTGGAGTTTATTACATTTTTGTGACGCAAAACACCTAAAAGCCTCTTTCCTATCTCAGTTTTGGTGCGACTAGTTCTTAGTCTTATGCAGTCATGTGATCTGGTATTAAATGTTCCGTTATTCACAATTAACAAGCAGGTGAGGTATTCTGGCACTTTTTGAAGTCGTACCTTACAGATAAATCTCATACGGTGCAGTGCCGTTTGTAATCGTTAGGTTTAATTTCCTTTAGAGGTGTATCGCTCGTATGATGGACAGTGAGGGTAAAGAAGATATGGAAGAGACATTGGGAATGATGATGATTCCAAGGGCCCGTGGCAGACAACGGAAAGCGATTTACAAGTCAATATTTTAAAACTGTGTAGAGCGGTTTAAAATGTCACAACCTGCAGTAAAAAGTTTTATTGTGCCATGTACTTTAGCTCATGTACTCCTCATTTAACTTGACATCACACTAAAACAAAAAATGTGCAGCACCGACTGGCACACATGCTTTTTGTCAAGCGATGAATCACAGAAATGGAATCGGAATTTTATATTTTAGTTTTGGGTGGTACAGCTGTAAAAGATAAATAATTTACGTTAAGGATTTTTTTTTTTTGCAAGTATAAAGTCCCTCCAAACGCAACTTTTCCTCGTGCTTATCGCCGTATCGGTTGTAGTACACGTCTGTTATGTAGGAGTGCTTTTGAATGTGGTCGGGGTGTTCATTTGAATCATGAGCGGCCAGTTAAAGAGGGAGCTATTAAAGCCTCCCCAGTGATTGTTCAGCGTCTCCATCATCCGTGCCTGTCGCCGCTAACAAGAGGAGGACCGCGGGCCAGGACAGCCTCATTCCTCATTCTGAGTGATGCCCAGAGAGTATGAGGAGGGAAGAGGCTGTGTTATTGAGGATACTAAAGGGGCCATTTTGTCTGCTACACAGTGTTTGGTGCTTACAGATGGCTGTTTAGCTTGTTTTCAGACTGAAGGTTATTCTCACGTCTTGGAGAGCAGATGTCTGTGCAAAAACAAAGGCGGCAGAGGGAGGCCAGTGAAGTGGAGAAAAACACATTGTCTTACAAACATCACTTCTATTATGCTACAAATCTGCTCTGAATAGTATACATTCATGTACCTCAGCACAAACTCTACTGGGGAAGGTAATAAAAGGAGATCCCTGTAACTGTGAAAGTTTGGACCGGAGGATCGCGGTTGCAAAACAAAGAGATGACATCATTTCTGCACTAATCTGAACCTTCTTGTTTCTACCCTGAGCTGGAACAACTTAGAGCACCGGCTGCTCCTCATTCACACAAACAAAAGATTCAAAAAATACTTCTCTTTTGGCCAAAAATGGGCCTTCTGTCTGGCAAACATTTTGGGGGAAAACAGTGACTTTGTAAATGGAAAAGTCAGACAATGTCCTTCAGAAACAGTTATGACAGAAGAGCGAAAAAATGTTTGTGTTGATGGATTTGTGTATTATACAAGACATGCTAATAACCCACATCATTGCAGCAGTTTAGCCAAAACTTTCTGTGTATTCAGTGTGAAAACTACCAGCAGCCGTCAACTAGAGCTGCACAATTAATCATATTAGACTGTATATATATAAATGGACATAGCTAATCTGCTAGCCGCCATGTTCCAAATAGGAAGTGAGCATGAGCGATACTTTCAACAGCCTCGCTCCAGACTGGCTCTTTGGTTGCTATGATACTTGTGGTCAAAATTCCAAATATGAAAATTGGCTCCAAATTGGCCCCTATAACTGCCGCCTCCCAGAGCTTCATTTGACCGGAGCCGAACGCTGTGGGCGACGTCACATTCACTTAATCCACTTCTTTATACAGTCTATGGCTCAAATCTAAATCACGTTCTACTCTTCAACAATGAGTTAAAAAGCTGCTTTATGCTTTTAATTTGTGTAATGCAATTGTCAGCAGTTCGTTATGGCGTCTGACAAGTGCTTGCTAACAAACTTATGCCAGTTAAATATTTAAATACACATCTAGTCCTGTCATCATAATAACTATATCGACTCATCGTTCAGTATATGAAAGCTACAACAAGACTTTTTTGGTTCAATATTTATCGTGTGTATATTTTCTGTGCACTGCTGGGAAATTTTTGCAAATTTTTGGGCTAAATGATAAGATTTAAACCATTAAATGTTGAATTAACAACTTGTATGACTCATTATAGATACAAACTAAGTACTAAAGCTTTTCATTCTGTTGTTCATTTACTGCAGCTCATGATTTTTTAACAATACTGTAGATTTAAAACATTTTTGGGTTTTTGTGTCACTGGTAAATTTGTTTCTAGATTGTTTATAGTCTATATCGTCGTTTATTGTTTAAATCCAGGCTCAAAACACGTCTGTTTAGCTGAGCATATGACTGAAAGGTTTTTATTCTGCACTCTTCTCTTTTAATGTTCACTTTATTATGATTATTTATGTTTTCATTTGTTGTATTGTGATGTTAAGATCTTTCTTATTCTGTAAAGCACTTTGAATTACTTTGTGTACAAATTGTTGCTATTTAAATAAACTTGCCCTGGCTATATTTACTTCAGCAACAGAGATCGAAGAGAACGCGGATTCTTGGCTTGCTCTAGTAACCTCTGCACTGTTTTTGCAGGAGTCAAATCGACACAACTTGGTGAGAACATGAAAGCTAAAAGACGACACAGCCAACCTTCACGTGGCCAACTGTCTCGGGACGATTTGTTGTTTCTGCTCAGTATTCTGGAAGGAGAGCTACAGGTTAGACTTTTTTAAGCCCAAATAACAGCATCAATAACCCAAACAATTGAACAACCGTATAATAATAATGTGAATGTTTGACCCACGTTAGGCCCGGGATGAGGTAATCGCTGTGTTGAAATCAGAGCGGACAGACAGGGAGCAGCTGGGGGCCCACTATGGAGAGAGCAGACCAGATGAGGCGTTCAGGGCCCTGCATAGAGACTCTCTGCGAGCGCAACGGGACGTCCTGCAAGATGTGTGCAACCCGACAGCTCCGGTACCACTGTGGCTAATGCTAACAGAGCACCATATGAGGAGGATAATCAACTTAATGAGGGGAACGCATTAGTGTCATTCACTGAACTAACAGAACTAATGTGAAATAGACGTTTGCTTTGGTTATGGAAAAGACAGTTTACTTCAAATACTGTTTTCATGAAATTCTAAACTCAATTTTTATATCAAAGAAATCGTGGGATACTTGATATAGTTTTGGTAACACAACATCCTTTAAACAATAGTTAGTTTATAGTACTACTGATATAAACTAAAATCTCCAACTTTGATAAATGTGATATTGTCAGTATCAATACTTGCTCAAATGAGTATCTACTTGCATTACTAGTTTTGACATCTGTTAGTATCTACATTGATATAAATACATTCTATTGGGGATGCACAGATCCTATATTGAAAAATTTGCTGGATTGGATATCGGTTTCCAGATATCAGTTCAGGATATTCTGGTTTGACATATAAACTGATGTAAAAAGACTATTTACTGTTTGTAATTGGACCAGAAAGTCTCATGATGTTTGAATTTTTATGTATACATGGCTGTTCTATAGTTACTTCAGTAGTGGTTAACATTAATAACAGCGACATAACACACTTGGATCGGTTTATCTTATTTTATTCTTGTATAAAGAAAATAAAACCATAAAAAAGGTCATACAAAGGTCACACAATATTTCATTAGACTGCCTTTAGCTCTGATTACGACGTATTTGCTGTGGCATTGTTCATTGTCCATCCAGTGTTGCATTAATTTTCCACCTAGATGTTGCATTGATGATGGTCGAGTCTGACGTTGCACAAAGCTTCTCCAGCACATCCCAAAGATTTTCAATGGAGTTAAGGTCTGGACTCTGTGGTGGACAATCCATGTGTGAAAATGATGTCTCATGCTCCCTGAACCAACTCTTTCACAATTTGAGCCCGATGAATCCTGGCATTGTCATCTTGGAATATGCCCGTGCCATCAGGGAAGAAAAAAAATCCATTGATGGAATAACCTGGTCATTCAGTATATTCAGGTAGTCAGGTGACCTCATTCTTTCGTTCTGACCTCAATCGCCTGTGCAGTAATTATCCAAAAGGAGGCTCGTACCTATTTGCTCAGATTTTTTGTGAGTTGGTGATTTTTGTCTGGTCTGCCGCAGATGGGGGCCCTGGTTCAGGTCCAGAGACGCTGCTCCCTGAAGGTGATGGAGCAGGTGCTGAGGGTGTCCTGCTCTCACTACAGCACCATACAAAGACTGGAGGAGCAGGAGAAGAAGCACCAAGCCCTGGTCCACAAGAGCAACACACTTATCCATGTACTGGAGCAGGACAGACAGAGGTGGGTACATGCGCTGTAAGGCACTGGTGATGGGCAGTGAAGGGAAAAATACTATTCACCTTATTCCAGACCATCGCCATCATCATTTGGGTGGTATTATTTTGCATGAGGCTAGCAAAAAAAAAAATTCTATACGGACTACAGAGCCGTTTTAAAGCCTCCCAGAGAATTGGTGAGGTGTTGACTTGTTGGTCACATGAGCATAGAACATTTTACACAAATCAACATTACTTTAGATCAGATTTTTTAGGTCAAACTTTTCCCAAATTTGCCACTGAAAAGAAAGGAATACCTCCTTAACCCGGAAGTGCCACCACAAAAAAAAGAAAGATCAGTTTGGAGCATTTACAGGCAAAAGTGGGCGGGGCCAAATAAGGTCAATAATAAAATGTATTATAATCAATTAGTTACAGGATACTGAATACCGGTATTAATTTTTTTTTTTTTTTTTTAATATTTTGTAAACTACGCTGATACACGGTCCAGTCAGAGTGCCTTTTTCTGAAAACTTACAATACTTTTACACTGAGTTTAAATTATAGTGTAAAAACGCAATGTAGGATTAAAAACAGCTTTGTTTGGGAAAGACTGCACATGCGCTCACCACAAGATCAGCATTTTCTGTTTTTTCTCAAATATTGTTTTATTTGAAGCCTAAACTTTGTGATCAAGTACCGCCATGTATTCCTTTAAATTTAGAAAAGTATCTGTACTCTGAATACCACCAAATGAAAGGGTAACTGTACCACAATACATGTATTCAGTTACCTCTCCGGTATCGAAGTGTGATTTTTCTGACAAGTATTGTGATTAGATTGGGCATTGTGTTTAAAAAGTGTGTGTTCAGAGTGCACATTGTAAACAACTCCAAGAGCATTAACATTTGAGAGAAAACTGAAATATGAACCAATACAAGAATCCCATGAATTTTCAGAACAGTGGGTCTAAACAACAGACAAAAGATGAATTTTCTATAAAAAAAGACAGGATGTTTTGTTCTTTGCAAAGGATATTGTGTTGTCCAAATAACTGCAGGCTTTGTGATTCAATAACTGTGCCAACTCTACCTGCGAGTTCACCCCACCTGGTGATTTTAAACTGTACAAACGTATAACTCGGTTTGAGAGAACATCTGATTTCTGCAAACTGAAGCCATATCTGAGTTTTTTGATGTCCATGTGATATGTAGTCCACATACGATGCTATGTAACGCTCTTCACGGCTGAGTGAAGGAGCAAATGCAGCGCTGGCCAATGCATTTCTCTCGTAGACACTGAATCTGACCTCAACACTGTACTTAAGAGTTACTGCACTCAGATACAGCCCATTACACCCTGGACGTGGAAAGAGCCTGTTTCCAGCTTGGCCCTGTTCTCTCCCGCGCTCCAAACATAATAAACATGCACTCACATACAATGATCACTATAGCCCCAAATTGCACCCTACTGTCCAATTCAACAATACCGCAGTGCGCAGCGTGGAGCCCTCATCTAAATTAAGTTAACGGGGTTGCGGGTTGGTCCGAGGAATTCCTATCCAAAAGAGAAAGCGTTTAGATGTGGCTAGTGTCTCCATAGCAAGGACTAACATGGAGGTGGTCACAAATTTTCCGATGCTATTTGGATCCCATAACTTCGCTTCATTCTGCCAACCAGACCAGTGTGCTCTGTAATCATTCATAGAGTGGACCCAGAGAAACAATTCGGCTTCAAAGTAGTCAGACATTTCGATACTCGTTCATCCAAATTTAATTTTAAAATGGCTTTCCAGCTTTAGTTAAAACATGCATTGTACAAAACAGAGGTTAATCTGGGTTATAATGATTAACATGGTGGCAGCCTGTGAGTCTGGTGTGGTGGAAACCCTGTGTGGCTCAAACATTCCTGAATACTTAATCACAAAGGTTTTCCATGACTTGTCCTCTATAGATTCCTTCTGTGTTTAAAATCCTAGTTTAAACTTTCTACAAGATTTTGATGGAATTGGTGGCAGGTGTTAGATCTTTTTTGGACAAGAATAACAGTTCCTCTCATTTTAGGGGATCAGCTTTCTTCATACTTTTGACATATTCCCAAACGCTTTGTTGAGCTTGGCATAAAAATACTTCTTACATTGATCTCAGGAGTAAACAGCAAACCCATCTTTTCATGTTGGGTTCAATTCAATCTGCTTGATTTCTACTTCCAAATCAACTCCTCCTCCAAATCAACTAGTTAATTTAAAGCTGCTGGACCCAACCTGGAATTAGCCGGGCCTGTCTTTCTAGTTCCTGTAGAGGCAGCATCCCAAGGTGCCATGTGCAGAGCAGATGACCTGTTCAAGTCCAGATCTATCTATACTCTCAAATTCCAGTCACGCTATATAATCACTTGCCATACAAAGACTCCTGTTGCGTGTTAGATGGCGATTACATGTGCACATCACAATGCAGAATTCTGGCTGCATAGACCTCAGCTATCATGAGCACGTTTCCTATGGACTGTCACTGGGCCGAGAGCGCCTCAGTTCTAAGCACACATGTTTAACACAAAAACTGCATCATCACATCTGCTGTTAAGACGTCACTTGACCAAGAAACCACTTTAAAAGCATCAGGTCTGAATCATTCTTTGAGATCAACTGATGTGGCGTCAATAGCTCATCGTAAGCTTGATCAAAACCCTAACAGAAACGTTTTGTACATTGTCCCCATTCGACTGTCTAAACAAAGTAAACTTGACTTCATGATAGAGGAAATCCACACAGCTGTCCTCCTCTTCCTCTCACACTCCAACACTTCCACCATCTGTCTGCTTAGCCAATAACGTGTCAGGAGAAAAACTGCATAAATTATCCCTGAGGTCTGGCAGTGCTTCACTTCTGTGCAATAGCCCCGTTTCCACTCAAGCTGCTAAATACAGTATGGATGAGTTTGGTCATTTCAAGATGGTCAAACACGGTGTAGCTTTTTAATGGAAAAATGTAATGGAAGTGATTAGCGGTGCAAATATGTCACATTTTAAGAAAACAACTAAAACAACTATGATTATGGTACTATACTATTTTTAGGCCTGTCACTATAACCAAGTTTGAAGTGTGATATATTGCCAAAGTAAGGGCCCTGCTTATCCATAATGTTCTCCGCTAGATTGTAGTCGTGGTACAATTATATAAAAGTTGTTTAAATACGGCACTTATTCATAACATTAAAATTATAATCATTCCTATCCATATAATTTTTTTTTTTTGTAAACTGTCTGCAACTTCAATCGTTATCATGATATAATGGTTAATCGCAATTATTTTGGCCATGATAATCACGACACAAAATTTCAATATCGTCCCATGCCTAGTAATGAGTCATAGAAATTCAAGCTTAAATCTTATCATATAGCCAAAAAAAAAAACCCCAAAAATGTTCCAGTAGTGCAACAAAAAAAATATAGATTTTTGAAATTATTGTTCCAGTTTTCATATAGTACCACTAAATAAATATAAATAAACATACAACAATAAAAATAAATAAAAATAACTAAAAATATAATAATAATAATAATAATAATAATAATAATACATATAAAATATAAAAAAAATAAAAAAAATAATAAAACTGAAAGATAGTCAGCCCTTGTTATGGTAAATGGAAAGTGCTTGGTCATAAATGTATAATGGTATAATTGGTCATAAATGTAGCCACTGGACATGCAAATTTTAAATGGTAAGAGTCTGGAAATATGATGATATAATATACACAAAAAGTGTGAAAAACATAAAAGTCACTCAATGTCAGCATCCATCAAACCACATCACATCATCACACCATCATAAAACCAATACTTAGAAATCTGTGGTTTTAATAATAATAATAATAATAAATATTTCAAACAAAACTAGGAAATGAACCATTAAAATAAACTTTACTTTTGTCTCCATAGAGCAGGCATAACAGCAGAAGAGAATGTCATTTGTGTGAGAGAGAATCCTATTACAATTGTTGAATCAGGAATGCACACATCTTCAAATTATACCCCTGGATGACAACAGGAATACTCTGCTCACATACGGCCCACATTACATATCTGCAAAGTTGGAGAGTATTCGTGGAAAAGCCTCTGAGGGTCGGACCAAGGCTTGTAATTGAGAACAAGTAAAGCAGATGCCAGGGAAATCAGCCCTCGTGAACTCCGTTTTTGGATTGTTCCTGAGTAAATTATGTGAAAACCAAGGAGGATTGATGTGACGTTCCTAAACAGAAGAGCCCACTAATATCTTGCTAAGCTAATTTACAAAGCAGAATTTGGAGGAACATTCGGATAGTTAAACGATAACTGGATCTTTGCTCTAATTGGGCTAAAAGCAAATGAAGTGTTGGGGTGGTTTTCTAGCAGTAAAATTTCCCATAAAACTCTTCAGCATCTTCCGTGATTGGAATTTAGCAAAAATATCAATGTGGTTCCTATTGAATTGTGGTTAGATGGAATTAGTCCAGAACAGAGGTAATATGGAAATTGGGGAGTCAGTTCTTTGGACAGAGCCTCAGAGGTACAACAAAAAACGCAAAACAAGCTAATCTGGCCTTTGATTCAAGTTGTGACCAGGAACAAAATGGTCACAAATGAATGTTATTATGCATTGCCAAGCTCTTAGGACATGCAAGACAAAAGAAGTGCATGACGATAGGCGAAAGATAAATTGTGGCCTCCAACCAAAGTAAATGATAGAGTACGGAGATAAAGTGGTGGTTGGGAAGAAAGAGAAAAGAACAAGAGAAACATATGGATGTAATTGAAGTGATGATGTCATCTCAGTCAGGTTATCAGGCCCCAGGCACAGCCGCTGTGGTGTGTGGTGCACAAAACATTTTCTGTCCTCTTAAAACCAAGACGAACAGTGTGCACACACTACAGGGGGCAGCAGAAGCCAACAAGATGATAGACCCTCTGTAAGAAGCAACACTTCACCATCTATGATTACTAAGTCAACTTGAGGTAATCATGTTCACATAAAGCGCCAAAGTATGTATTCAGACATTTGGGATTTGGACACACACACATATAGGCTCTGTCCTTCCCATCAGCCTCTTTGGCATGGCTGCACAATGACCTCATCTGGAATGGGCTGAACTCCAGTAAAAAAACACAAACACACACACACTGCTCTCTGGCCCGTACAGCTCCTTCCTTATAAGGACGTGCTGATGATGTCATGGGCGCCACCGACTGCGAGTGAGACTCAGAGTGCAGAGTACTTCACATAACGTTGAGTTTTCCACATGGAAGGTCCACATCACCAGGAGAGGTGAGAGCAGAGACAGGGTCTTCTTGGAGGGTGTAAGACTCACAGGAACAACAGCAGAGGTAAGGATGCTTTGGAAGAGCAGAATATCAATACTATATGCAACTTCTCATTCAAAATCTAGAAGTTATTTTTTCCACAAATTGAGTTAAAAAGTAGCATACAGTTGCTGTTTCATGCTAATCCATGTTCTTAAAGTGAACTTTTTAAGCTAAAAACAAAACCCTACAATTGTAATGTGGTTGGAAGTTGCAATGAAGTGTCGGCTGCTGGTGTTGCAAATTCCAAAATCAGTGCAGACTATAGGAGGCAGGTGATTTTCTGTAGCAGCTTCAGAAGAGAATGGTGAAAAGATATTAAAAGCACTTTTTCACCTGCCAAATGAAAGTACTTTTCTTTAAAAATGTATAAAGATCATCACAATTTACCAAATATATGTTACCAAATGCCCATCTTCAGTGAGCATAGTGCCTACAGCTGTAAGTCTGGATGGAGTGAGAATGGAGTGAGAATGATGTGTTTAAGTGCTCCCATTAGTCTTGCATGTGGTGTGCTGTGCTCATTTGTGTATTTGTACAGTATCCTGGAATGTGTCTAGGGAAAGGTACAGAGTGACAGTGCTTAGTAAATCCAGCCGCAGCCTGTAATTACATCTGGAGCAGGGGGGAATTCCTGCCTCTTGGAGCTGGAAATGATGTGCCATTCAAGGTGCTCAGAAGGAGGGAGATTGGATGCGGCGTCGAGGGTACTCAAGGGTAGAGGAACTTCTTAATTAACAAACACACCCCGCTAAGGGACCATATGCCGCGCTAGTCAAAACATCCCAGTGAAAATGGCACTGCCTGGAGAGAAATTAGGCCTAACACAGGTACACATGTATTATGTTACACAGGTAGGTCAGCTAGTACATCATGACAAAACTATTCCCAGTTGCAGAATGCAGCTGTGATTAATATGATTCACTTAATCGGTTGTTTATTCTGGAAATAAACAGCTTAGGACATTATTAGGGTTTAAATTGGGGCTAGTAAGACATGGGATTTATAATGTCGTTGTTTTTCTCTACAGACTGAAGCTCCTGATTGCAAAAGAGACAGAATACCAGCAGATAAAGCAGGAAAGGAATGAGAAAGAGGTGTCCACGTTGAAAGAAGAACTACGCGGGTTGAAGGCGTTTGCTCTGCTGGTTGCAAAGGAGCATCAATTATTGACCGAGGAGCTGGGGGAACAAAAAGATCGGGTCAAAAAGTTATCCAAAATCACAGAAAATCTGAGGAGCGGAACATTTTACCTCGGACAGGAGAAGCAACAAGTTAATCAAAGCCAACAGTGCACTATGACAGCAAAGCAGGCTGGACTGGAGGAGAAAAGACCGCTTCTGAGAAAGACAGATGGATTTTGGGAGCTAAACAGCAAAGGTCATAGGTCAGGAGGCCCGGGTCTGATGTCGGAGGTGGAGGTGCTGAGGAGGAGAGTGGTCGAAATGGAAGGAAAGGATGAGGAGTTGATACGTATGGGGGAGCAGTGCCGCGAGCTGGAGCAGAGACTGACAAAGGAGAAAATCAACAGCAGTAATCTCCGGGATGATGTGGATAAGCTGAACAAAAGAATTAATGAATTGGACAGGATCGAGGGTGCTTTGGCAAAGAGCAGACAAGAGTGCGGTGCCCTAAAAGGCAGCCTGGAGAGGGAGAAAGAGGTGTGCAAGACACTGAACAGTGAACTGGACAAACTGAGAGTGAGGCTCAGAGAGTCGGAGGTTTGCGAGGGTCAACTCCAGCAAAGTGAAGCGGCCATTAAACAAGACCTGGCCCATCTCCGGTCACTTACTGTAGCCCTAGTAGAGGACAGGAATACTATGAAGGAGAGGCTCAGACAGGCCGAAGAAACACTCAGTAAGAGAAATGAACAGGGCAATTTGGCAATGATGCCCAATGAAAAGCTTAGAGAGGAGAGGCAACAGGCTGCAAGGTCCCAGGCAGATTTACAAGAACGGATTAAAGGCATCTCTAAAGAAAAGGATGAGCTTCGTGCCAAACTCAGAACAGAGGGCGAAAGAAGTAGTGAATTAGAGGCTAAGCTGTCCGTTATGAAGAGACGGCTGCAGGTTTTGGAGAACAGGAGAGAAAAAGAAGAGAAGAGAGAGAGTGTCAAGTACGGCTCAGTTCCAAACATCTCCAGCCACCAATGCCAAACGCAAAACAACAAAGTCAACGAACTGAGCCAAGAGTTAGAGCGGTTGCGAAAGACCCTTCAGGACAAAGAGGTCTTAGAGGGGGCACTAATGAAAATGGAGGAGGACTATGAGGTTATGGGGAGAAAGTTCACAGAAGAGCAGAGAAGGACACAGGTTTTGGCACAAGAGTTAGAAGTAGCCAAATGTGAGGTGGCGAGGTACCAACAGGCAGAGAAGGAAGAAACCAACCAGGAACACCAGCTCTTGCAAAGGCTGCAGCGAGAGCAGGTTAAGTCAAGGCTTTTGACCAGAGAATTGGAGTCACTGAAGGAGAAACTGCAAAGCATGATGGGAACAGAGGACTCAATAAGCAAAGTCCAAAATGACCACTCTACTCTGCAAAGGAAACTGACACAACAGGAGAACAGGAACAGAGAGCTGGCAAGAGAAATGCTAGAGCTGTCCGATGAGCTGAACAGATATAAAACATGTAGAAATGTGCCATATGACACCAATAGATTTGTTATGTTACGCCAAACCAAGGAAGTTCAAACTGACCCAAATGACATCCAGTACAGTGCTTCAATATCACCAAACCAGGATGAAGACAAGGATGAAGAGGACCCAAACCAAAACACAGAGAGCTCATCTCACGTCCAAAATCTCAATAACCTGAACAGTGCTAACAACAATATTAGTGTGTACAGCAACAACGGGTCTGGCGGCGTAGATTCGGTAAATAGAGAAGTGATGATGCTGACCCACACATCAGGTCAGCCCTTGCATATCAAAGTCACACCCCATCACATGCTCAACACGGCCACACTGGAGATCAGCAGCCCCTCGTCAGATGTGGCTACTTCTTACACCAGCACTGCAGTCATACCAAACAGCCCCGGCCAGTCTAAGCAGAGGATCACCATAATTCAGAACGCAAACAGCAGGAGCCCCCCTTCAAGTCCAGACCGCACCTTATCGCTCAGTACATCGCCCATAGCTAGGGTTATGAGTCCAAACTCTTCACGATCTGTAACACCAGAGCAAAACTCTCCCATACAAATAGTGACAGTGAGGACATGTTCTCCAGAGCTAGAAGCAGCAGGTTTGTGTAAAAGTCTTGAACGTCAGAGCAGCCTGCGTCATGAAAGGTCAAACAGTACTGATACAAGTTCGAGTATCAGCAGTTTGGATGACAGTAAGATACATATTCATCTGGGGAGTCCTTACATACAGGCCCTGAACGGGATGAGCCACAGTATCCCTCATTCTCCAGGTCCATACTATGTCCGTCATGAACAGAGGACGCAGGTACTAGCAAATGGCTGTCATGTCAAAGGGGTGGGCAAGATAACCAGCAGCATCACAATTTCCCCTGCGACTTCTCCAGTCTCGCACTCTTCAAATATAACAGTTAGTGGACTGTGTGACTAATGGTACATTGTGCTATGCAAACACATACCATGTCAAATTGTTTCTACTTGTTTCTATCTAAAACCAGATTTTATTTTATGGTTATATAAGCCTTTATTTGTGCAACATGCGTAAAGACAGCATTTAAGTTGACTAAATGGACCACCATAATGCAATGTTAATCATGATTTCTGTGAATGTTTGGATTTATTATTAAAGATTAAGTTTTTACCATATTAAGCAATGTTTATTTTTTCTTCTCCTCTGTATGCATGCAACTCCCATTAGCCAAGGTCCACATGAGTTTCTTCCTTTTGCAAATAATTAATCTATAAGCTATAAACCTTTAGTATCAGCTAAACAGAGGTTTTTAAAAAAAAAATCCAGCTGCAAATATATTTATGTACAAATCTAACCCATTAAGAGGTAAATCACATTAGGCACAAATGGACACATTATGCTTCTAATTCAATTTCTGCAAGAAGAACAAGCCATCCGTGTAATTAAATTAAATGTGTAACTAAACTTGCTGTGCCAACATGTCCCCTGTCTAGTAGTAACCTTACTGCCCTCTGTTGGTTTTCACAGTAGGCTACATGTGCAAAAAGAGGCAGACAAATCTACTGATTGCAAAAACTCTACTTATTATTCAGATTAATTATACTTTTCAGAAAAATGCATCCAGGTTACGTTCAACGCTGGTCCACGTTCATGACACGATAAGAGAGTGAAAAACATTGATACTCGTAGGCAACGGACTCAAAACAGAAACACGTGTTACTCCTCTCCATCATGCTAAAGTTAGCGTAGCTTCAACATAACACAGCGTCACAGAAAACCATGACTACAAGAATTATGGGAACCTTAAACCCTTAACATCAACAATTCCACGTTTTTTAACTCATCAAAACATTCTTAGCTTTAGTGAATACATTTTGTGGACAGCAAGCATACTGTTTACGATGCTACTATGCTACATGCTAACAGTGTTTTTCGACTGATCGGATTTAACAACTTGAAATATGTAATGGGATGTAAAGTAACAACATACCGGAGTCTCCCTCGTGGCTCCACCACTCGTCTCCCAAATCATCGCCCATGTTTTCCAGCAGTTTGAAGAGTTGTGACTGTTTGTGTGAGTGTTTGTGTGAATGGAGCTCACTATGACAGAGGTCTGCAGAGGAGCGTTCATGGGCATCACGTAAACTAAAGTACTCATTTCAAACAATAATTTCTTCTGCCTTTTGACTGTATTTTAAATCGAGATTTTGCTTTTTATGTTTTATATGTACAGTGTGAACTCTATTTATACAATTTCCGAGTAATAAATACAACTTCCTCTCTAAATCCCTCCTTTAATGTTAATTTTATGATGATTATGTGTGATTATTTATGTTTTGATTTGTTGTACTGTGATTTTAATGTCTTTCTTATTTTGTAAAGCCCTTTGAATTACCTTGTGTATGAACTGTGCTATACAAATAAACTTGCCTTGCCTAATTCAAGTCAGAGAAGCTTAATTTTTCTGCTTTTTCATCTAGTATGGGCAATGGGCATGCAATTATCTTGCCATGTATTGTAAAATAAATAAAAACAACTTAACAACAGCAAGTTTTCAGGATGAACTACAGCTGCCACCATGCATACAGGCTGCAAGTACTGCATTCTGCACTGGCCACTGACTTCCACATTAGTGACAGGAGATTGGGTTATAAACCTACAGATCTTCTGTGATATTGTTCACTTTGATTTTGATGCACATAGTTGACTCATTTTGGGCATGGATCTTTTCATCACACATTTGTGCAGTGTAGCCCGGTCTCTATCAGTAGGACGCCCTGCTGTGTTCCCCCTCGCCTTTGATGTTGAAATAATGAGGACATGATTTAAGGAAGAAATATTTTTGTTTTACATCATTCCATCTGCACTTATCTGTGTTTTCTAGTAAGCCACAAGGCACTATTACTATTTAAATGCCACTGTTATGTTATTTATTAGGTTTTTTTTAATAATAGGCACCCTGGTAAGTTATGTCCCAACCATTTAATCATGAAAGTCCAATTTTAGATTATATTGGTTGAATTGTGTGCACATTTAGCCATCAGCCAACAACTCGCCTTACTGTAGAGGCTAATTGGAGTCTCATTTCAAACCTTTGAAATGGCATTTCTGTAAATCCATCATAGTTGGTGTCAGGCAATATGACAGAGGATATAAGCACATGTTCGTTGTATGTTCCCATTCCATGTCATTACAGATGGATAAAAGACAAAAGGAAAGAGAAAGGAGGAGAGTATGTCTGACATAGTGCCCTCCTTTGTGCAGCTGTCTAAAGGAGGGACAGGTCCTCCGAGACTAATTGTATGCTTTTTCAGTCAAAATAACATGCTTTGCCCAAAACAGAGTGATTACAGGCAAATTATAAAGGCTTTACAATGCCATGTTATATGATCAAATTACATACGAAAAAAAAAAAAATCAAGACAAGACAGATGTCAACAAGTCAGACTATTTTCAGGCGCTCCGTTTCAAATGCAGCTTAAAACTTAACTGTTTAACTTTGGATGGATTTAGGCCTATTACATTTGCTTTAAGTAAACAGATGGATAGAGATATTCTCTAGTTCTGGTCTTGCATTAAATGCAAGACCAGAACTATGCCTCTAATTCTGCAACTAAACTACCTTAAATCACAGAGAGGAGTAAAACAAAAATGTTCAAAGTTTTAAGAATGAATGAGAATGGTTGGCAAAGCAGAGAGATGTGATAGTAATTAAAGGCAGGCAGCTGTCTCTTTGGGGCTCTGTTATTTCACACTGATGGGTAATGTGTTTATTTGTTGTTAACAGATGTTCTTCACTTCCTTATTTTAATGATCAAGACATTTTATCTTTCATCTGTTGAGTGGAAGCAAGAGAAGGTTTTACTGAAAATGATATAGGTTGACTGTGTCAGTGTCTTATCTAAGCTCCGTTTTGACAGCCTTCTCTGAGTGCCAAAAGTGAGGATGCAATGCCACTTTCACTATGCCATCAGCGTTTAGAATTGTGGGGCTGCCTACAGCCAATATCTCCAGTAGTTTATTTTATTTAACCTTTAATAATTCAGGAGGATATATTCTGTAGCTATACAATATTGAGATGTGAAAAGTATTTGGACCCTATGACCTAGGGTTCAAATCAACTATTGCATGAAGGTGTGGTGACACAGCTTCAGTGATTCACTACTTACCTCTGAAACAAAAAGGGAATATATGCTTTGATTAGCTAAAATAGCATCTACACGTCCACCAGTCTGTGGCCCTCTGTGGCCCTGTGCTTTGTTTATTGGCTGTTTATGGTCCTTGGTTAAAAACTTTTCATTGCCCCATCACTGTCATATCTGTAGCTCTACTGTTCACGAGGCCCCAATGGTTCATGAGGTATTTCAAGTTTAATTAAGTCTTAGCAGTGATTTAAACTGGATCTGGTGTTTTACTGTAGCTTTGGTCGAGAATGCACCACATCTCCTGATGTAGTAGGCCTATTTTATGAAGACTACGCCACAGCTTCAATGCTAACACAAGGGGGCGCTAGATTAAGTGAGCCTGCAGGAAAACGTACCTGTTGCATTTTGGTTGTGTCTTGATAGTTTGGATCTGTACCAACAAAATGGTGGTTTGATGCCACGATGGAGAGATAGAAAGAGGTGAAGGTAAGAGACAGCTTTTTGTGATATTTGTTGTAGATGCAAACCACGTGTAGGTGATATTAGCTCTGATGCTTCTGCACAGCATTAAACAACACAGAGTGTTTCATGAGGCGAGATAAAGCCAAAGCCTGGTTTATTTGGACAATCCGGGCTTGACAAAGCCTTAGTTCCATTAAGTGACAAACCTGAACACGAGGTGAGTTGCCATAGTAACAAGCAGCTAGGACCAAGCTAACTGTCAAGATTATTTTAGCTTTGTCACCAAGAACGTCTTTAAACACTTTAATCAAAAAGTTTCAGCACATACACTGTCCCATCTGTGTTTAACCCGCTTGTCTCTCTCTGAAAACAGTTTAAAAATGACTTATGAGCCGCATGTCGCCTGAGACTTTTAATGAGCACAGCCGCGTGCTCCCACGCACTGGACGCACGTGCGTGGACGCTGCACTCATCAAAAAGCCACAAATCATATAAAAGCTTATCATTTCATTAAACTGACTTTGCACATGTGGCTGTTGTGAGGAGCAGTGCAGCTTTACGCACAGACACAGACGCTGGTTTGGACTTTAAGAATGAGCCTGTTTTCAGTGTGCTCTGGCTGTGAGCTCCTTCATCACGTCTGTCTCTTTTTCCCTCGTCTCTCGCTCCCTATCAGACCAAAACCGCGCACACGTATGCGCTCATTTGGCTAATTCTCGTTACCTGCGAATAGTTCTGTTACAGCTTCACGTTTACGCACAGCGGAACAAGCTCCACACTGTAGAAGGCAACTTTGCATTAACCAGGCTGCGCACTATACTGCAGCCTCCTCTGCCTCAGAGCAACCCAGAAGAGAGTGGACAGGAGAGTGGACAGGAGAGTGGACAGGAGAGTGAACAGGAAAGGAGGGGGAGAGGGGAGTGAACAGGAGAGGAGAGAACAGGGGAGAGGAGGGAAGTGGGGAGTGAACAGTGAACAGGAGAGGAAGGAGAAGAGGGGAGAGGAGAGTGAACAGGAGAGGAGAGAACAGGAGTGGGGAGTGAACAGGAGAGGAGGGGGAGAGGAGGGGGAGAGGGGAGTGAGGAGTGAACAGGAGAGGAGGAGGGAGAGAGAGGAGGGGTCGTGTCTTTCCTCTTGCTCCTTGGATCAGAATGAGCGTAAAAGTCCCGTGTCCCAAATCAAACTATTGTCTGTGTGCAATAAGGTATCTTAAACTTCAGACCTGACCATAGACTGTATATTTATTCTTCTTTTATGCAGTCTACTGCCTGACTTAGCTTTGGTCTGACCCAGGCTTTGCTGTTTTCTGATCTGTTATAATGTTGTTTCCTCATCACAAACAGACCTGGAGTTGTGTTTTGTTCTGTTTCATTCACACATGTTTAACACACAAACCCTGCAGATTTAGGCTTTAGGAGTTCTTCTCTAAAACAGAAAACCCTCCACCTTGTGATGTCATGTGGTAATTCAGGAAGTGCTCCACTGTCTTTTTAAACTCCATGCTCCTGGATGATTTCAGACCTGGAATTGGCAATCTCTACTGAACAAACTGTAAAAGGTGTCGGTTAACTTGAAAAACCACGTCAGAAGGTGGAACAGAGCGTTTTGAGCTGAGGAGATGCAGACAGACTAATAATAAGGTGTTACTCAAACATGTGTGAATGAAACAAAACACCACTCCAGGGCTGTTTTTGAGGAGGTGACAGCATTATAACATGACATAAATCTCACAAGAGTCAATTTTGTGTAATATAGGACCTTTTAAGCTGGAGATGGGGCTAGTTTCAGCTCGGGATTTCAGCAGTAAAAAGTCATGTAAACTTAATCCTTCAAAAATAACGTGAATGTCGAGAATGAATATGAGAACACAGTAGCCTACTTGCCATTTTGTGAATCGTGCGCTCATCAAGGTCAGCACGTTTGTTAGGTTTGGCCAAGTACGGGTTTGGCTGATGTATTGTGACCAACCAAATAATGACACAGTTTCAGCTGGAGGGCACACAGTCACAGGGCAGGGGTCTTAATAATGACTCTATGGAGGCTTCACTGTTTGGGAAATATCTAAATTCATAATCCACATATGTATCATCATTTGTGAGGGATTGGCTCCACAAACTGGCCTCATTAAGCTTATTTCAACTGAAAACAATCACTTTAGGGTTGAATAATGGCACTTCCTGATGCTGTTGTGACAAAGTAGGCCCTTTTGTTTGTTATACTGATAGAATTGTCTTGTCTCAGCTTTTGTTTAACCATTTAACCATTATTCTACCAATTCTAACCTTCTTCCACCTTCTTAAACTACAGATTTCAGATGTGAAACAAACCCAACTTAGATCCAACCTTGAGCTCTCAAAAACTTTTTCTCTTAGCATCTCCGAGCCACAAAGTTGGTTCCAGCAATATTCATGAGCACCTGGCTGAATCTGACCTACTCGGAGATGTGAGGCAGCATTAGGCACAGTGTCATGACATTTTGACTTATATCTGTGAGACCCACAAATCATTATTTATGCTGTTTGGGAGAGTGTTCAGGAGATAAGATAACCTGCCTTTTCTCGTGTCGTTGTCAGATGTAGAAGATGATGCATGTCGGTTTGCAGATGGCACTTTGGCTGAGGACGAGTGTGGGATAAACCCGATCAAATGTTGTCCTCTTGATCGTCTATCGTCTGCTGATGATGTGAACAATGGTTGACGTTTGACGAGGTGAGATCACGCTGGGGGTGTTCTGCGTGTATGTGTATGCCGTGTTTAGAAGTTACCATGGTGACACAATGACACACATTAGCAAACACAGCCAAAGAAAAGTTTCAAGAAAAAATACAAAATGGACAGTGCATTTTCAGGAGCCTGTGATCAATACAAGCGTTCCTGGTTCTGTTTAGGTATTTCATTTTCAACTAAAAGGTGAGAGTGACCTGCTGAAAAAAACTGTGGGCTAATGCTAGCTAGCTCGTGACTGTAATGTTATTTGAGAGGGACTAGTATAACACCACAAATCAGCTCATCTGTTGTAGTTCCAACTAAGCCAGCTCTTTCTGTTCATACTGCGTTAAATTAAAGCACAGGTTAAAGTCTCATTTGAGTTACAGCTTCAGACAGAGCAGTGCATACAGTTAGCATCACACCCTCAGGAAATATTGATGACATCAGCTGCGAGGTATCAGTCATAGTGTCCAAACATTCTATCCACCTCTGTACTTTAAGCAGCGGGCTACATTTCCTTTTAGTCCATTAAGAGTCATTCATTTTGGTTTGTGTGATCAAGCTAATAAAATAGATGTTTGTTGGTGGCAGAGATGAGCTAAGAACAAATCTGTTTTTATTATCGATCAAGAAAATGTGGAATATGTAGAAACGCTGTAGGCTGTTTTGCACAACTTTAGTTTTCAATTTAATCCTAGTTTTTTTGTGTGTTATTTTTAGTATATATTTCTAAGCTACATATGCACTTTGTGTTTAAGAAAGTTTCTTGCAGTTGGAACAAATCACCTCTTGACACCTCTGAGTGGGCACATAATAAAGTACATTCAGTATTCACCGGAGCACTATGAACCAAGGTGAGATGACATTTTTTCTTTTTGCCTCTAATTACTTTGACCGTTGTCAGCTGCAGCAGTGACAGCAGCGTTAAAGGGCTGAGGAGGGCTGTCCACGCAGCTGGGAGAACACGCGCGCGCACACACACACACACACACTCACAAACGCACACACACACATGCACATATGCACACACACACACACACACACACACACACACTTTTGTTTACATCACCAGAGGGACATGGAGGACCAAAACAAGGTGAGGTGGACGTCTGTGTAGTGCACCTGTCACATAGGACCTTGGTGTCTAGAATATGTTAAAGCTTTGACCTGCTTAAGAAAGAACATGGCAGTTTGGATATAACTAACACCTGTGATGCTGAGTTTTAGTATTTGTCTACATTTAAAAAGTACTTTTAATGCATTAGAAGTTAGAAAGATGCACGGCCTCCAGATATAAGAGAACTGGAGGGATCCCATGAATGTGGCAGTGTTTCTCAGGTAGCCCCAGTGTTCACAGCTGATCTATTAGCACTCTCCATACCCCAGTACAAGAAGGTTGTGGGTTCCATTCCCGTCGGGCAGTGTAGGGCCTTTCTGTGCATGGTTTGTATGTTTCTGTCTGTTTCTGTCTCCATGTTTGTGTGGGTTTTCCTCGGCACTCCATTTTCCTCCAAGGTTGCTTAATTGGGCTTTAATAATATTTGTACTTACTTTTTTCAAGTTATTTAAGGCGAGACACTGCAGGTGAATAGAAAAAAATCTGAAATTTGGAGATATCAATTTGAAACAGGTCCTGTAGTTCATGTTTTTCATGATGTTTTCATATAAAAATAGAGCATTTCATGTGTAAAAACTGAGAAAAATTGACAATTTTTGGGACATTTGAATCTTGGAGCCAGGTTTAAATTTCTTGCTTAATTTTGTTTTCATATTAGATACTAAAAATATACAGATGGGATTTGGATCTTATTTAGTATCTGAGTAAACTAAATCACAATGAAAAAATACCTAAAAATTCAAATTTTGCCTCATTGTTTAGACTTTAAACAAGACACTTCACCCACATTGCCTAGTATGAAAGTGGTGTGTGCGTGAATGATAGGTGGTGGTCGGAGGGGCCGATGGCTCAGATTGGCAGCCTCGCGATTCCGTCAGTCTCCCCCAGGGCAGCTGTGGCTACAATAGTAGCTTACCATCACCAAGTGTGGAAATGAATGAATAATGACTATAGTGTAGCGCTTTGAGAGGCTTTGACAAGCCTGTAAAGCGCATTACAAGTGTAAGGCATTATTATTAGACCTGGAATTAGATATTTTAAAAATCCTTTTGTCGATTTTGTCACAATCTTGTTAAGTACCAGATTGTAAAGTTTGGTGTTTGTAGGTGCTGCTTTAAGGGGTGATCCTTATGTCCCTATGGGGGGAAATGCATTTGGAGAAAACAGCCTTTGAAGTTACAATGTCCCATATAACTCTAGGGACACAAGTTGATTGAACATCTTTTGCTGCAGAGTGGACAAATGCTTTGTTACCACATGAAAGCTTGTAGTTTAAGAGACCAAAAAACAAAAAGAAGTAGTGTCTTCTCTTATGTTAAAGCTATAACTTCTACTTCCACACCTCACTTGCTCGCTGTTTTTTTATTGCAAAGCCTCCACAGTCAGTGTTTAAGTCACAAAAGGGCTGTAGACTCACATAATCATCTGCAGCACCCACGTATATCACAATATATCAGCAGCGATATGACACAGTCCAGTCCTATTTGAGACAAGAGGTGAGACTGTAGCGAAAAGCAGCCAGTAGCATTTCTGTCTTGTTCCGAGCTGGAGGTACCTGCTGCTTGTTAGTCACTCTTTCACACCCATCAAAGTTAGTATTAGTGGATTAAATGCGGGTTTTTGAAAAGGCCAAGTGTCTTGCATGTCTGCCGCCATCATAGCACGTATTAGACTTGACATTTACACAGTTTGATTTACTCCCCTGTTACAAGCTTCACCATTTATGTTCCCTGTTGTGGAACTATCAAATCGTACATTTTGTCTCATCTCTTGCTGCTCAAATATATGGAGTAGTGCACATTTCTAAAGTTGTCTCCCAGTAAATAAAGTTGATTGAAGCGTCTAATTAGTAAATTGGCTGGTGGTGATCGTTACAATCAAATACTGATAAGATCTGGTGAGCTGTACATCGAAGGCTCTTTATTCACCTTATTCTGGAAGTTGTCGTGGGAGCTGCCATTGTCTTTGGGGTTGTATTATTTTGCAAGTGGCTGCTGACCTTGACAGCAAATCAGTTCTTTAGGGACTACAATGCTGTTTTTAAGCTTCCCAGAGAATCGGTGCAGTGCTGACTTGTTTGTTACACATACTGTTGAACATACCACACAAATCAACATACTTTATATCAGATATTAACAACAAAACTTTCCCCAAATTCTCCATTGGAATGAATGGGAACCGGAAGTGAAGAAAGAAACGGTGGTTTAGTAGCATTTATGACAAAAGCGGACGGGTGGGATAAGGCCAATATTCTAATAAAAAAAGTCTCTATTTCTATCTAAGGTCATGCTGTATCATAGAAGCTTCATGAATGGAGTATGTAAAATTATTGTTCTTTTTCTTCTCCTTTTTCTTCCTCTTCTTGTTCTTCTTCCTCTTGTTCTTGTTTTTTTTACCTCTTGTACTTCTTACCGCTCTTTTTTTCTCCTTGCACTTGTTATTTTTCTTGTACTTGTTCTTCTTCTTCATCTTGTTCTTCTTGTTGTTCTTGTTCTTTTCCCTCTTGTTCTTCTTGCTCTTTTTCTTCTCCTTCTTATTCTTGTGCTTCTTCTTGTACTTGTTCTTCTCCTTCTTGTTCTTCATCTTGTTCTTCTTGTTGTTCTTCTTTTCCCTCTTGTTCTTCTTGCTCTTTTTCTTCTCCTTCTTATTGTGCTTCTTCTTGTACTTATTCTCCTTCTTGTACTTGTTCTTCATCTTGTTCTTCTTGTTGTTCTTGTTCTTTTCCCTCTTGTTCTTCTTGCTCTTTTTCTTGTCCTTCTTGTTCTTGTGCTTCTTCTTGTACTTGTTCTCCTTCTTGTACTTGTTGTTCTCCTTCTTGTTCTTCATCTTGTTGTTCTTGTTCTTTTCCCTCTTGTTCTTCTCCTTCTTGTTCTTGTTCTTCTTGTTGTACTTATTCTTGTGCTTCTCCTTCTTGTTTTTGTTCGTCATCTTGTTCTTGATTTTCCTCTTGTTCTTCCCACTCTTCTTGTTCTTATTGTTCTTGTTCTTCATTATTTTCTTCTTCGTGTAACTCCTTCTAACTAGCTGTGTTAGACAGACACAAAAAACCCATTAAAAATAAACTGCTTTATGTTTAGCTAAATCTTCCATTGTTCACACTGCACCGACTGTATCTAGTGTTTTATTGAACACAACAATGTCAATTTTTCTCCAAGTGTCAAATGATGCAAATAATTATTGTCCTGCTCCAGCCTCACTCCGCTCCAGCACACGTCTATGTAAATAAGTAATTACTCCTGAACGTACAAGCTTAGCACCATCTCCTTCACAGGGGACTGTAAGTCAGGAAATGAAAGCATGAGGAGAAGTCAACAGGGAAGTGCGCAGAGGGGAGTTTGACTTGGAGCAAAGCTGTGCCAGCACGGGCCATAAATAAAAGAAGAAAAGAATCATTTGAGTTGTAGAATGTAAGAAAATCAAAGTCAAAACCTACTATTCAAAACCTCGGCCTTAAAAGAAATCTGCATTCATTAAAAGGCAAAGCAACATGGATATAATAACGAGTATCCTGTAGGTGCAGCGCCGAGCAGTGGGTTTGTATGGCGTAAATGAGGTTGCGGGAGTCCTTAGGGAGACCATTAGTCCTTTACTATGGACAGCAGTACAAGTGCATATGTGTAGTTAACAGTGTGATCTGATCAAGGATTCTCTGCTCACATCAGCTCTGCTCTGACAGGCTCTACTTGTGCCTTAAATGTACGTTAGCTGTAGGTTATGTAGTGTTTGACAGACATCCGTAGCACAATCTCCACAAATCAACTCGAGAGCATAACCGGGCAGCTCATTGTGTCGCACTTTATTTTATTATGTAATGTTCCGAGAGCCTTAGCCAACTATTTGTGTTAAATTTTGCCCTAGAAGAAAATGGTGAAATATGTGCAGTAGCTCATCCCAAAATCCCAATTTGAGGAGATTAGTTTTCTTCTTGTCCAGAATTTTCTGTCCCACAGAGTTTGTCAGAACAGCGAGCTCTGTGAAATGGGTGTGAAGAGTGGAGAATGAAGTTTAGCAATTTGTCAGAGCCAGAAGTCATTTTACAACACTGAAGCTGACACATAGCCTGCATGTGTACTCTCACTAAACCCCTGTGCCGTCGTGCAGGCCTTACATTCTTGTTTCTGTTGGTGAAAGTAGGTGCCCTGTTTCCGTTGATTATGAAGACCTTTCTTTCTTTCTTTATTCACTATTTGTCATGGACGATGTACAAATTCATTAATCTTACAAAAGTCCCAGATTTAGCTACTGTTACTTTCCCTCTGAAGTCCCTGGGCAGGTGAATACACATTAAAAGTACATTTCATTACAATTACATTATAAGACTATCAGTTCTTTATTAACGTTAGCAGTAAAATACAATAAAATGTCACCTTTTCCTACAGTCCATACACATATTAAAAATTGCAAATTAACTAGACTGATGCTAAACATGTGCTTTTTCATTTTTTTTTTGTAAAATTATTAAGATCTGCAGACAATTTCAAACTGTCTGGAGCTGATTCCACTGTCTGATGATTCGAAAAGAAAAGGCAGACTGAGCAAAAGCCGAGATCTTTTTGAAACTATGCAATTTTGGTTAACACAGGACAGGAGTAGCTCAGGTAGTTTGTTGGGAACAGAGTTTAATAATTTCTTTCAGTGAAGGTGGAGCTGCATTTTGAACCTTATCTTTTCACATGACAATACGCACCATGGGCTGTATACACAACATATTGTTTCTGTCTCTTTTTAACCATAAATAGTTCATCTGTTTCTTGTGCTGGTGCCCGGACAGGACAAGCTCCGATTAGGAAGTGCTAGCGTGTTGCTTTTCACTTTGTTTAATAATGCAGAGTAAGAGGGGGAGACGCGAAATCCTTTGTACAGCGGCAATTCATTTTCTGATCAAGCTGGAGATAGTAACTGCGCAGGACACGCTGTGGTTCCTAAAAAGATGTACCTAAGCAGAAAGATTTGTCTTGTCACCACTCTCCTCAGGTCTATGTAGCTTATTACCATTTAGCCGTCACTTCCTCCGCAGCTGTTTCCCCTGATAACAAATGTGATGTATTTGGAGGCAATTGTAGCAGATGAGAGCACATTAACACATGTATACAGGCTCAAAGCTGCCATGTGATGCCATGCCGTGATAGTCATCTACTACTCATTTATAAATATTTTAGCGTTATCATAAAGCCTCTATCATATTTTTTCACTTCAGCTAAAACTAAATCACAGAGAATGTCCCACAAGCCCTTGCTGTTGGCTGGACAATTTTACAAGGAGCCACACAATAGATTTTACTATAGAGCTGTTCTGCTGTCGACGGTGATAAGAAATAGAGGAAAAGTCTCTGGCAGCAAATCTAAGCAGAAGGGGCTGCTCCATACACTTGTGTTATTATAATAGAGATTCAACAAATTTCTCACAGGGAATATATGTGTATTCTGTAAGGCAGTGGCTCGCAGCCAACTTAGAAAGGGCATTCTTTCTTCCTGAAAATATAATGGGATAACAAGACGCAGCATTGTATTATCTGTACTTTTGTAGATCTTGTTGTAAAAAATTTCCACAGAAAGTGACTAACGGGGTTTATTTGGCACTAGAACATCAATCTAGGTGAAAGAAATGCTTGATATGTGTAAGTAATATACTAATATTACTACTGCAGTGCCTTTGGTAAGCTACTTTTCTGTATTTTCTTTTCAAAACCAATACTAAATCTGAACATCTATGCTGTCCTTATGCACTAGGCCATCTGTTATGTGCTTGTGTCATCTGCTGTCATATATTCTATCAAATAGTGGGACAAAAACTCATTTAAAAGTACTTCCCTGTCTGTCCTGGCTTGATGGGGAGTCTTTATAGATGATAAAAGATAGTGTGCTGCTGCAGTGGCACACTGTATCTAATCATGCCAGATTAGTTTCTTGGCTTTGGGGAGGTGAAAATGGAGAGAGCGAGGCTTGGCAGAGACAGTGGAGAAAAAATGATTTTAGGGAACTGAGTGTTTATTTCCCCTTAGCTATAACACTGCGGCTTATTCACAAGGTTACCAGTAGAGGGAGCTGTAAACCTCTCCTTTCTCTATGAAGTCTGAAGCCTGCACGTGTGTATTTGCTGCATTACTGTAATAATATCCACCAAGTGTTTTTTTGTAAAATGTCTGGCTGTTTGCCCCATCTAGTGATAATTCTTATGGGCTCATTAGTGATTTGTATGTGGAAACTTTCTCTCTAAGAGCTGTTTACTTTGCTGGAGGTCAGAGCAGGACAAGACCTTGTGCTCAAAGGCAAACTTATTTAAGTGTATTTTTACCCGGCGGGTGTCTGTGGTGAACCAACACTTCACAGGCTTATAGTAGTTAGAGCTAGAGCAGCAAAGTGAAACCACAGTTAGCTTTGGGTTTGCTCATCTCCCATGTTGTGCTTCGGCTAATTCTGTTTCCCTCTTTTTAAAGTTTGCTGAAGAGCCTGTGACCCAGAGGAGCATCTGCGGCCCTCCTCGTTCCCCATATGCCCCGTGCCTTCAAGCCTTGCCCCCAACTCTTCAGCAAATCACTTATTCATTAGACACATGAATTAACTATCATCTTTTTTCCACCAACAACCTGGCTAAGTCACACTCTGGCCTTCTTCTGGGGTTGGCACCGATGCTTAGGCTTCACGCACAAAAACTAGAGGCTCATGGGAACTGAGAGCCTTAACACACCATCAAACGCACCATCATACAAGCGAGCGCACAGTCTACTGTATGACAGGTGACCTAGATTCTCCACTGACGTACAATTGTGTATCCACTCAGATGTAAAATGAAACTTTTATCGTCTCCTGGTTAGATTGGAAACGCACTTGTTAAATTCCGCTAACTCACCTCGTTTATTTTTGAAACCATATTTGTTTCTAAAACCTCACTATTACAAAATAAATGAGGACTTATTATAAAAATACAAGTGCACACAATGTTCTTATTACTTTGAATTCTGTTGAAAAGATTTTTGTCCACTGGCATACAAATAATCCCAAATATAATGGTTGCTCCTTAACGACATGTTCAGGGTAGGTTTTATGGAGCCAAAAGAAACTTGGATATTGATGTCTGTATTCTTGGAGAACAAAATGGAGTGTGTTGCAACATTATGAAAATCCTCAAATACTGTAATGCACCAAGAAAGATCTGCGTTTAAATGTGTGTCGTGGGGACGTCTAGTTTGAGCATTGATTGTGTAGTAGTAAAACAAAGTACTTCTGACTGCGTGTTGTTGGCATAGAATCAACTGGATGACTCAGCCATGAATACTGCAATTATTGTGAGCACTGAAAACTACCAGTCTGAACTAGAAATGGAAAACGCAATCAGCTCAAGCACAGCCACACTATGTTCATTGCGCTGATTATGAGTGTATCATTTGTTCTTTTGTTTAAACATTGTTTTGATTCATTTTGAGCAGTGCAAACCTTTGGTGTATATTTGTGTTCTGAGTCTCTTAACTGATAAAGAACAGATTGGAATGGGGCATCAATTACTTGCCAACCTAATGAAATCTTATTGCAAAGATAACTGTGATTTATGAGCTAGCAGCAGACTGAATAAGTTGTTCTTTAGAGTCTTTTGTAAGTTGTAACGGTGATCTTCTGAATGAATGCTGGAAAAGCCTTGTGTGTGTATAACCAGTGCCACAGTCTTGAAAGTGCAACAATCCCTAAAAATAATTTGCCAGTCGGTGGATACTCCTCTCACTTCCCTCGCTGTTGCTGTGTGGCTGCAGCCGTGAGTGGCGGGCGGTCACGTGCAGGGCCATGTCGAGATGTCAGTAGAACATGGAGTACATCTGTCTGAATACATAACGTTTGTAAGTAGCTGATTAAAGGCGCTGTCTGTCTTTTTGTATGACAGTCCAAGGACAGAGTTCAAAGCATGCCCAGGTGTCAGTCAGGCCCTTTGAAGCCTCCTCTTCGTGCACTCTCAAAGGGGAGATGGATACGAGGAGCAGCAGATAAAAAAAAACGCACCACGCTTCGCCTTGTTGGATCAGATTGTGGGGAATTAGTCTGCTTAAAGCTACGAGATACACCACTCCCATGTGTTTACGGCTTATAACGTGTGTATTTCCTCTCCCAGTGTGTGTTATTTGACTCTCCTAAACATGCCGCCATCACACCTCCATCAGAGAGTCGAAGGCTACGGCGAGGGTTGCTCAGAGCCACATTAGCATGGCAAATCTGGCATGACTGCAGTTTTGCCACAGAGCGATTGTGATGGAGTGAATATGCTCACAGTTTGGGCTGCTTGGGGGTAAAGCGGTTTCACCAAAGTGTGTTATCATGTCGCCCCCAGTGGAACCAGCGGGGAGGAAGAAGGTTAGGGGATGTGGGGGTGGAGCCGTCGCGGGGAAGCGGTAAAGGTGCTTTAGGGAGAGAGAATGGAGGTGAAGAGAATTCAAGTTCAAAGCGGCGGAACGTGACTGCAAGCGGCGCTGGGAGGAGCAGCCAAGCAGACCGAGAACAGGGGAGCGGAGTACGCAGGGAACGGTCTGACAGTCACTCCACACCTGGGTTTGAGTCAAAGAGGAGGTGACAGCGCCGCCTTTATTAGAAAAGACAAGGAGAACACTGCAATCAGCTCCTCTCCTCCTGTGAGCAGAGAGTGCAAAATCACAGGGAGCAACGCTGTGTCCACCGCCAAACTCAAACAAGGCGCCATTACTATTGGAAATGAGTGTCCTCTGTAGGTCTGTCACAAGTAGGGATGGGACAATAAAAGAAAATATGGTTTATTGTGATAAAAAGGGCTGTCAATAATCATTTGTGGGACATTTTATATAATCGTGAGAAATGTCAACAAAGATAATCGCCTTTATATCTCCAGAATGTGCTGAAAAACCCTACTTTTCCATGTTTTCTTCTAGATCGTAGTTGCATTCACTTATAACAAAGTACAATACTGCAACAGCTGCTTAAATAGAATCTATTCATAATAATCATCATCATTTAATAATTATTGTGATGTTTATGTACAGTATTTACATTTGCTCCACATTATGATGCTTATCTGTGTCTGAGCTTATGTGGAACTGTTGTATTTTGTTGATTTAAAGTTAAAAAAAGAATAATATCGTGACATAATTGTTAATCGCAGTTAATTTGACCACGATAACGTCACACCAAGTTTCTATATTTGTCAAATGTCTAGTCACAATACCAAGTTTAGGAGAGCGATACATTCATAGTCACTGAACTTACTTATTTGACCCTCTGCAGCATAAGATAGTACAAAGAAAAATGAAAAAAACAACAACAGTCTAGCGCAGAGGAAAGGTACACACAATAAACAGAGAGTCATTTATTGAAGGATAAGTCAATCATTATTGTGACATGCCTCGTCCCGTGATATACGGACCCACCATCTTGAGTGCTGCCTAAAACATAAACTTGTTAATTCTGCAGCGTTATCCTATCACTTTTTACACATTGTGAGTTATTATAAGTTGTAAATTTTTTATGCGAGCATATCATGGAGTACATCTGTCTCAGTAGGAAAGTTGTATGCATCTCATTAGCAGTGCACAATCAGATGTCAAACCCCAGAACCTTTTTTACGTGAGCGGAGGCGTGGAGGACTGACAGGCTTTTATTCTTATTCCGTTGTGTGTTTTTGTTTTTATCGGACAGGAGAGGTTTTAAGTTTGAAACGGGAGCAAAGATTCAGAGACGAGCGGTATATATTGATGCACTGAATGAAGTGTTTATTGGTGTATGATTATGTGTGTGAATGGGTGAGTGGGTCTTTGTAAAACTTAATTCAAGTGTAGTGCAGTCAGAGGTTTCCGTGAGTTAAAATTATTATATTATAGGATTGGAAAAATGTAAATGTTCTGCTGTGATGTTTGAATACACGCATTAGACTCGTGTTGTGTCCTCGGTTATGGCTTAACACAGCTTGCATTTCTTCCAAAAAGTGAGTCTCTAGTCTTCACAGTAACAGCTGCGGTTGAGCCAGCAAAATTGTATATTTGGAAATAGTTGCTGTTTTGTTGTGTCGCCATTATCCACTTCACTGTAGTGTTGCTCTGTTGCCCATACAAATCCAAGAACGCTGCTTCTTTCTTACAAATAGCATCCATTTAGTTTCACATTATTCTGCTTCATAATTACAGGCCCAGAAAGAAAATGGTGCCACAGATGGAGGGAGAAAAGAGAGACACATTTGATAAACAGTCTAATCAATTTCAGCTATTAAAGACAGTTGTGGTGGCGCTAGAGGATATTTATTCATCTAGCTACTACTCTCAGCTAAATACATTTGTAGCATAGCTGATGTTGGAGCTGTTTTTCCCCTCTTGATTATTATAGTAACAAACCAAGTGCCAGGTGTTCGCACTGGCACAGAACAGAAGTCTTCACTACCATTGTCAACAATTAAAGCTTCATCTAAAAAATATCTTGTTTTTCTCGGCAAAGGCACATACTGTCAGCTGCCATGTTTGTCTGCAATAATAATAAAAATACAACTTTTTATTATCGGGGGGCACAGGTGAGGTGAGGTTTGTACAGTAAAGGTCACTATGGCTGTGATGTGTTTGTCTTTCATTGACTTCAACCTGAAAAACTCCCTTAAGCTCACGTGTTTCACTTGTTTCCATGGCAGCTCTTTCTGGACACTGAAGCATTTACTATTTGTATTTAATTCATTGGTACTGTCTTTGTTTTGAATCATTGGATCTATCTGTTAATTGCACAAGAAATGGTAAAAGGGTGAACATGTACGTGGCTTCAAGAAAGGACAGTTTTAAGTCTGAAATTTAAGTCTTCCAAGATTTTTAATGAAGCTTTCTCAGATGGGAACAAGCAGTGTGGCTCTTTTTATTAAACCACAGCCACTAAGGGCCCCCATGGACCCACAAAACAAAGTGTGTCATTAAAAATGTATTTGTGGTGAAAGAAACTTGGTCACAGAGGAGAGACTGAACACAAGCAGAGATCAGTGGATCTGTGACTGAAGGCTGGGCCTGGGAGTGGGACACACTGAGAACCTTTCCCTACACAGTCAGATATTTGGAGCCTTTCTTTACCTGGCTGCAGCTACTGTTTCAGAACACAGAAAATAAATGGCCCACCTTTCACTTTTAAAATGTTATCGGAGATGGCAATTATTTCTGTACAATTTAAAGTTTATTTAAAATTTCCCCACATGTTCTGTCAAAATGATCGATTCATGTCAGCAGTGTTTTTGCATCCTCTTCTCTCTGACAGTTTTTGTGGAGCTCAGGCTTTTCAAATGCGTCTCTTTGTGACAGCAGCTCTTCTACAGGTGTCCAGCCTCAGGCAGAAACAAGCCCCCCTGTGGTACACGCTGGAGATACAATACTGTCACTGCCACTGATCTGGGATCTGCTGCTATTTATGCCACGCTCTCACAACACGGGCCAAAACTGAGGTACCAGTACTGCTGCTTTAGTGGTCAATGAGGAGTTAGTAGAGCCAATGTATCTAATCAAATGTCTAACACAATATGTACAAAATTACATTACTTTAAATTCTACAAGTTTAAAAGTGCTGTAAAAGTGGATCCAGCGTGGCCCTGACACTGAGCTGTAAATGTGGAGGACATGAGAAGCAGTGCAGAGGTGAAGGATGATTATATCCTGTGAGCTCTGTCATCTCTGAACAGCTCCTCTACAGCGACAGGAGCTGCAGTTTACCTCAAGGCGCTCATGAGATGCACATAAAGATGATCATTCTGTGTTAGCCAAAGTATTTGTATTACTACTTTTTTTTTTTTTTTTTTTTTTATGATAAAGGAACATTTATTGTTAATTCCTAGTCAGTGGTGGATACTAGTACATAATGTGAAGGGGAACGAAATAAAGCAATTTGGATCCTCATTAAATTTTTTAGTCTTGGTCTTTTGAAAATTGAACCAACGGCTCCAAAGCAACCTTAATTTTATGCTACAGTAGGTGCAAATTAGTTTTATAAAAAAATATATTTTTAATCACACTCAAAGTTAATTTGCTGTGTGGTAATTCTCCATGCTGCGCCCTAGTATCACCCTTAGTTATGAAGTATGATGACTCGTATGATCCCAGCCAAAAGAAACTGGGATCCCAATTAAGGATCTGATGCATTGGAGTGTGTTCTGTAAATGCACACTTACAGAACTGAAGGCAATGGGCACTTTAAATGTAGTAGCACCTTTATTAAGTAATCTATTTGAGTAATTATTCTGAATATTTTCAAAAAGTGATATTTTAAATGGTAAACGATTCATATTTTATTCCTGTGTGTTAAAACTAAGCCATAATGGCTTAATTAGATTTGATGCTTAAGTTAACAGTACAGGATGAATGTGAGAGCTGTATCCCACTTTGCCTTTTTGAACTGTGTGCACTAAAGTGCTTTTATTTACACACATTGACTTCCTGCTTACATATAGTAATTTTGTTTGAGTCTGTAATGAAAAAATTGATTGACAGTATCATCTGAGAAACGGCAAGCAACGAAAACAATTGTCCATATAATTGGTTATTATGTTTCATGACTATTACTGAAAAACAAAACGGTTAACACAGTTGTATTATGTTCAAGTAATTATAACAGACATTTGGTTCAAGATGGCACCAAGACACCGAGCAGCACCTCCACCCAGCCTCAGCCCGACCTCCGCCCGTGCCAGCCCTCAGCCCGGCCTCTCCACACATGGTCAGTATGATATAAAGAATAGATCCCCTAGTCACCACAGTCAGTGATGTTGATGTTTTGTTGAGCACGTTTTTGAATGATCTAATCTAATTATTGCCACACATTTAAGCCATTGCCGTTCTCTGTATATATTAAGGTTAAGAGAATCGATTCCTATATATTAACTGATACTTATACAAAATGAAAATAATCACATAAACAGATCAGAACAATATGAAATCACTGTTACATTGTTTATAAAAAGGAAACTTTTACATTTTAATTGTTGTATTCAAACCAATATATTCAGCCTTTTCCATGGTATAGAAGTGCGCTTCAGCATCGTGACAATATTATACATTGAACTTCACCTCTCTAATAAGTGGCTGACAAAAGATAACTCTAGAAAACTTATAAATTGCCTGTAGATGAGAGAGAAGCTGCTCTGTGTATTAATAACTTCACACCTGCATGTAAATCGCATGTAATCATCCACAGCCTCTGCAGAAGTAAAAAGAAAGTTAGTATAATTGGCTTTTAGAAGCAGTGTATGAGGAGCTGAAACTTAAATGACTAGACCTGCCAGATTGACCCAGCTGGAGACCTGGGAAATTGAATTGCACCTAAATGCACAAAAGTGTAAGAGTGAGCTCAGGTCTGCAGAGAGGAGTGTCAAGATTAGGTTAGACCGAGATAAACAACCATGAAAAGATCGTTGAGGAGACAGCACAAAGTTGATTCAGGCCCAATATAATCAATTTCAAACTATACAGATCAAGCAAAACATGATGACTTACAGGCAAAGTCTATTCCACTCTTTATTATGGACCATTATCACGTCTCAGACAGCGGAGTCTTGTCTTCACAGATGTGTGGTGTTAGATGTAGAACAAATGGTCCAATGGTGAATTTTATTGTTTGTGATGGTCTGTGTGTTGAGAAAACTACAGATCTTGTTTAATGTTTTGTGTCTGTATTTCTGTGAGGAATTTATGCAAACCAAAGAGCGTGATGTGACACATGTTAGCACTGACCTAATCCTCTTAGCTCTGCTTAGATGCAGATTCTGGTAAAACGTTTGGCTTGGTTAGTTCTATAAACATTGTAAATAGAATGGATAACTAGAGTGTGTTACTTTTATTAGCATGAATAGGTGCTGGTCTTCTGTGAATGCAAAGAATGCCCTTTGTTATGTATTTGTAAACTCTGTGTTGATGGTGTAAAGTGTGGCACAGTTGGTGTCTGTTACTTGGCCACCACATCCAGCCCTGTCCATCATAAGAGAAAGTCCAAGAGAACAATAAAAAGCCCCATGGGAAATATGCCAGCTCTCATAGTTGGCCTTCTGTATGAGATATTGCACTTCCTCCCAGTAGCAGCACATATGTTCTGTGGCTCCGCCTGGGAGAACAGGGGGCAGGCTGAGCCTCCATCTGTCTGGGGATCTGGAGTGGGGTAAAGAGGGGTAGCACTCAGTCCGTAATAACTCCCCTGAAAGAGATGCCAGCTTCACAAGATAGCGCCGCACATAGTTGTTTTTTTTTTTGTTTCAGATGTCTGGCTTCAATCTCTGGAGCTGCCATTTTACAAACAATATTTGCCCACAATGGGATGATGGACAAAAACTGCATATGGCCACAGAAAGCACATATGTCTCCAAGCTTTTACTGTAATGACTGCATATTGAACTATTTCCCAACAGTTTTCACTGAAAAAAACATGACTGTATGCTCTGTTTCAGTTTGAATAGTCACTTTGGAGTTCTCCTCTGAATAAGTTGTTATATATAGTAATATATTGTGTAATGTGTGAGTTGGTTCACTTGCACGTGTGAACCAGGGGAATTGGCTCTTGCCCTGACAGACACTGGCCATCTGGCTAAGTACTTCAGAGACAGTCTGTAAAGCACTGTAACTCTTATATTTAATGTCACTATTGCCCCACAAATGTATTTTAGTGCAAAATATATTTAAAGAGGTTAGGTATTTATATACACTGTGTATTGGACTTTTTGGGAGAGAAAAATGTATGTCTGTAGAATACACTATTCATGTGTTATTCTTTTTTTTTTTTTTTTGTACCAAACTGTGCTTCTCCTAGTGTCAGGATGGAGTCGTTCTTGGTGTCTCACTTGGTCTGGATGTGTGATGAACTGAAGCTCGCAGCTTTTTGTAAGTGCTGTAGTGTATTGTTCTCACTCAATGCTTTGTTTTTCTGCACAGGGATTTTCTTTCATCTGCAGAAGACTCTCTGAGATTCTATAATTCAATTACTGTTATTCTGCTATATGCAGTAAGTCTGTTTTATGATAGAACTGTCTTCTCAAAGGTCAAGTTAGATTTTTCCACATTCTTTACGTAGCTCACCTCCCCTGACCCCTCTTCCTGGCAGGGTATTTGAAGCTGTATCTTGCCAGTGAGGGATCATAAGTTGAGTTCTAACTCTTCAGAAGTCTAAGTATAGTATAAATTGTACTGCTCATTTTTCTGCACTGTACAAAGCTATAGGTCCCTGCCAAAGCGCTGGTTTCATTTTACAGTTTAAATCTAGTGCTTTGACTTGAACGTGATGACATTCTGGGGTACGTGTCCTTTGCTTGTACCACAAAACCTCCAATATCTCACCAGTCTGCTGTTACTCAGATGGTTCTTTAGTTTGTGAGTGAAGTTTGTGTCATCTAAACCTTTTCACTGTAATGGGGTCAAAAAAACTCCCTTAACCTTACATTTACTCTAATCCACTACTCCAATCTATTACTTACTACTACCAATATTTAATGTCATGCGCTGCTTCCCATTTCGCTTTGACCAGACAAATTGTTGGACATCTATAGACATGCCCAGAGCTTCAGTTTATCGACTAAAGGGGGACGTGACATGACACTTTAATGTAAACAGAAGTACTAGTAAACAGCATCTCAAGTGACAAATGAAACTGTCCCGTCACTCTCAAAACCCTCTCCATGCTTTCTCTTTGCTGCTGTTGTGCGTAAATCTTTATAATCCTAATACAATAACTGGTTGACTAATTCACTTTTTTGGTTGACTAAAACATGATCAACAGATTAATCAACTAAAGGGCTAAAGGTCCACGGCCTTATAGCAAAGAGTTTCACTTCAGCTGCATTGAGAAAAGTGAGGGTATGAGAGGAAGGGATTAGAGCGGACACTGGAGGACTCTGGGAATAATGGGGATGTCATATGCTTCTCTCTGAATCACATATTTCACGTGAGAGCGGCACACTGGACATGATCCCTCAGCCCTGACTGTGACACAGCTCATAAACCTCAGGCAGATCTCCACTTTACATTGGACAAGGCCTCAATATGAGACTGAGCACATGCAGCAGAAGTGACAGGCAGAGAGAACCCAAGCTTCAAGAGCACCGTGATATTAATAACTCATGTGACATTATTGATCTGTGCCACTCACAAAAAAACGATGAAGCACAACGCATCTCAGGAAACTTATTTATTGCTTTTTCTAGTGAATCGTGTGATCTGCTAATGCCACAACTGATGCTCCCTTTGCTATTGATCATACGTATGTTACTTTCCACTAACCTGGTTTAGAGTGTCTGTATCAGCTGCTGTGTTTACATGCAGACCAGGAACAAACTGGTGGTCTATTGTCTCATTTGAGCAGGACCTCAGAAGAACATGTAAATGTGGAAATTAGACTGGGGACATCGTAATTCATCCGTATACTGAGCACTGCTACATGTATACTGACGTTCATCTGCACACGGCAAGGCAGATATTACACACCTGTTATAAAGTGTACACACTCATTTTTGCTCAAGCTAACACAAATTATGCCCCCTTCACTTGGACTTGCTTGTATTGTTTCATTGTTTTGGTCCACTATGTAAAAAGAGACGGTAAAAACCATCAGAGCTTTGATGTGTTTATTTGTGCTGCAGAAAGCAAATCACTTGTGAGCAACACATTTTCTACCAATGTCTGAAAATCACAAGCTTGTTGCTTATCTGTATTTGCAAAAGCATGGTTACATGTTTGTAAACTGGTTTTAGACCTATTTTTTAGAGCTTTTTGGTTCTTTGACCTACATGTAGACTGGGGCAAGAGTGGTCTGACAGTTTCTCTGCAGAAGGGAGACAAAACATGTCTTGTGCATGTAAAGTTAGTAAGTGTATGTGGCTGACTTTTTCTATATTGGTGTGATAACATGTAGAAACTCAGCTGAGGGACAGAAAATGTAGAGACCCTGTGTCCAGCTCCATTATTAGCATTGGTAAAAATGATGTGATTCCCCTCTTGTATATCACAAATACACAGTGGAGCACAGTCTCCCACTCTAGTATTGATTAATACATGCATACAGACCTTTTGGGTTGTGTCATACATGCATTAACACCAGCCAGTTTGTGAATCTATTGCATGAAGTCCTGTTCTATCCCGAATGCTGTGTATCTCCATTATAGATCACCTATCGCTCTGTGTAGGTGGGAACACACAGCCTGCGTACTCGGAGTGCACTGTGGAGGGCTGTCTTCAGGCTCCAGCATCTATGGAAACTGAGTACTCATAAATAGAATCACAGACGATTGGCTTACAAGGTTTTCTTAGCGCCTGTCACTTTCACACATTATAATAAGTTTTTGAATACTGAAAGAAATGGCGTTTAAGCCAGTTATAATTTCTTCAAGTTATGCTCATGTTATCTTTTCATGTTTGCTGTTCTTTTGCTTGTTATTCCAGCCACACAACTTTATAAAGTACTTTGATTTTGAAAGCATTTTGATTATTTATGTGAAGAAGTAGACCATCTGGCTGATTTTATCTTTGTAACCAATGTAACCTGTGTACATTTTTATAAATTATACTTTTCACATTTCGTCCCATGGTAAAAACTTTAATACTTAAATAATATGTTTCTGAGATTAATTGTTGTGGGGCGAGTTCAAGCGTCCTTTATGTCCCCCTGTTGTTAACTACAAACGGAGTCAGCCCGGTGTTCCCCACACCTCTGTGCCCCGGGGAAACAGTACCTCGTATTTAAAAAGGTTCTTGTTTCCACACAAATCGGGCAACAGAGGCACCTGGTAACATAGGTATACACCCCTAAGCTCTGGACAGTCACAGCAACAACAGAGAAACAACTTTCAGTTTCCATTTTGACGTATCAAGCTAAAATATATAAATAAATAAATAAATAAATATATATAAATATAAATCGCTCCATGGACAAACATTTTGCCAAAAAAGCAAAGAAACACATTTTGCTCATAATTGTGCCACTCAGTCAGAATGTTGAGGGGCATTTTTCAAATAAAAAGCTGTCAGTCAGTCAGTTGTAGAATTCATATCTTCTGTTTATATCAGCACTGCATTTTTCAGTATTTTATGGGCAAGTCATCTCATGCTAGATGGTGCTTCTCAATACACAGCCATGCGCCGCAATGCAGTGTAGAGGCCCAGCCTTCTAATTCTATTGCAATTAATTATTAGTGGGTTTGGGTCCTTAGGGCTAACAACACTATCAATACTGCATCTACTTGCCACAATCAATGGACAAGTTATTTAGGGAATTGGCCACCCTCTGCTTATGTACTTGTTGTTTCCTCTCACACTTTTTGATGACTTCTGTTTCCGAGCACACAGCATGTATTAAAACGCGCACACTTTTCTAAAACACTACATATGCATCGGTATTATTTGGCGCCTTTCTTGTCTATGCAGATACCCCCCACCTTGCCCCATAACAATGAGCAGTCCATTAACAAATGCCAATAAGCCCTCTGTTGCGTGACAGCATGTTCTCCCACAAATTAGGGGCCTAAAGACAACAAGAATATTATTATTTTCAGTCCTCCATCATGTGTTCATTAATCTTCATTTGGGCCTGATGAGTGTGGCAATCAAATGAAATTATATCCTTGTTTTGGCCTCTTGTGCGTAGAACCCTCCCCCACTCCCCATGTGTATTCCCGTCTAATGCATTCCCACCAGCTATTGTGATGCAACCCAATTTCCAGAGAGCCTCAGATTAATTTTGTCCGATTAGCCGCTAAATATATTGCTGGGCTTCGTCAGAAATCATTATCGACGGCAACAGTAGTAGTAGCATTAGCTTGCAAATAGAGTGGCAAAATTGAGACTCATACTCTGCAAAATAAACAGGATTATAACAACATGCCAAATTTGTCATGGACTCTTTGGGTTCTGCCATGGTTGCCTTGTAATTAAACAGTGTGTGTTCAGCTCCATTGCTTTAAATCACTGTAATTGGCCCTGATCTCCTCTTAAAACATCACTATTCATTGGTCCATAATTACCGGCACATCTGTGCAGGCACACATGGTCCTGGACCCTGTGACATCATGGTCTAACCCGGCCGACAGTTCACTGCTCGCCACATTTGGCCTAACCACTGTAGAGGGACATTTTATTAGGGACATTATGACAAACTACATTTCAGTCCCTCTGCTTTTATCCGAAAGGCTATTATGTCTTCAAACAAGTCGCCGGCGCATCCTGCTGTGCCATATCCCCAGACACTTTTCACAGAACTATTTGATTAAACAAAATATGGGAAAACATGTTGAGAGTTTAATGGAATGGAATAGAGGCGCGTCTTTGATGCTGCTCACCAATAGGTTTTGTCGGGGTACTTTGAAATATCAATCAGCCACTCGAGACAGAGTGAGTTTTATTGTACTGTACGTTAAACAGAGAAAGCTTCCATTTGTATTGTGTTTTGCCTTGGGTGCACTGTGGTAGAGTGGTTAGCCGTGGAGTTCAGTTGCTCAGTTTCAGTTGTTTCAGTTCATTCTTTTTAATATCTCAGCCATTGTCAAAAGGGACATAAGTGCAAATAGACAAACTCAAATGTTCTCTGAAATGGTCTTGGATGATTGTTTATGTAATTGCGGGGCCATTAGTGTAGTGTGACAGTGACTGTATCCAGAGCAGATGTGTTTACAATGAAAAGAAGTGAAAGTGCAATGCCTCTGTAAAAGAGGATTTGAAGTCATGGCAACAGCTGAAACTTTAAAGTGGAATAGTTTTAAAACAAACGACTGTCCAGTATCTCTCCTGTGTACGAGGCTCACTATGTGATAACAGCCAAATATGATACTTTACAGTGACGCTGGGGATGTTCTACATGTATGTGTATGGGCAGAATGTTCACCAGTTACCATGGAGACACAATGCACACATTAGCAAACACTGTCAAAAAAGTTTTAAGATTGTCTGAAAAGTCAGGGAAAAATACAAAATAGATTTAAACACCACATTTTCAGGAGTGTGATCAGTACGAGCGTTCATGGTCCTGTTTAGGCGTTTGATTTTTTTCTTTTTTTTTCCTTTTAGATTTTTCATGTTGATCAGACATTCACATTTCAAATTTGAGATGAGCTTGTACAATATATTAAGCCTAAAGTATATGCGTGTTGTTGCTATGTGTAGAAACACATGAATGTGTGCACTAATCTAATCCTAATCCTAACCTCTAATTCTGGGCGTTTTTTGCGGCTTTGCCACACAGAGATGACACTTTTGATGCCCCACCCCTTGAGATAATGTGGACCAAATTTGATCCTGTTTTGGTGAACGCCATAGGACGAGTTTGTAAAAGTAAATTTAAAAAAAAAAAGCTAAGTCATGTTTAGCAAAATTTAATCCAATATGGTTGACTCCTGGTTGAGTGGATTGCCGTAATAATAAGAAAGAAAAATATCCTGATCCTAATATTCACCTTTTTGGCTCATAAACTCTACATTTTCAGAAAGTTCTCACACAGGCCTACGTCATGGCAAAGCTCCCTCACTACGGGCACTTCACTTCCCGTCAGTTCACTTACTGCTACTATTAGCATTGCTTTGCAATACCAATAGGCCCTTCGCCAGCTTCTGGCGCTCGGGACTAAATATGCTTTGAGTAGGCAGCAAACTTTAAATGAAGTTAATAACATCAATGTCTTTCTGTCCATCAGCTCAAAGTTATTGCATTACACTTGACTGCCTTTCAATCTAAGTGCCCATACTGTGAACAATATCTCACATCCTGTCACCTTCCTCGCCTCCATACGTATATTATCTTTGACACACAGTAATCACACTGTACAACTTTTGAATATTCAGTGGATTTTAGTCAAATACCTGTGGAAGTTTATTCCAAAGCAAAAAGGTCCATTCAAGTTGAAATGCAAAAGTCCATCTGTCTGTTTGCTGGGGTTGGGTTAAGTAGGGTTAATTGATTTTTAACCAAGAATGAGATTCAGTCATTTTTAATCATCAATAATGTGCTTGGGGCTTTTTAATCAAAAGGTCTGCAGCCAATCTGAGGTTTGTAGCAGAGTTCAGATTTTGGAGGAAGAAATGCAACTATTATTTGTGTTGAATAGCATGGATTAATTTAGTTTTGTTTATGTTCAGGATATTAATATTGAAAGACATTTTCATATTTTTAATAAGGCAGAATAAAATGTAATGGAAAATTGTGATTGATGGACAGTATGAGGGGAAAATGTGATTACATTTTTAGCATATGCCCTGGTTTACAAACATCTCAGAAAAATCTGTTTTGTTTACAACTCTGTCCATCTCTTCCCTGTAGCTTCACCTTGACATCTTGTTTCATTCTGCAGAGTCATTGTTGATGGGACTCACTACAGCTTTGAAAGAACCTTGAGCTAACAACAGTAGAGCAGCGCCACAGAAATCATTTGTGACCCACTTCTGCGCTGTCCTAGATGTGGAGGCTTGGCATCCGCTAGATTACTGTCTACCATGATCAAAGACAGCAAGGAACAAATGACTGGAGTGCAGGAGATTGAAGAGAAAAGAGGCTGTTGAATGGAGAACAGGTTGCATTAAGACAAGTTGAGCTTGACGTCTAAACAAGAGCTAGTGGTGGAGATGGTCATGAGTGAAGACAGAATGCGGGCAGCGAAAACAGCGTAAGCTCTTCTGAATGGCTCCAGTCAACCTGTTTGAAACTCCCTACACTCTGTGGCTTTGGATTGGAGCTAATGTTATTATTTATGCTCATTATTATTATTATTATTATTATTATTATTATTATTACAAAGTTCAGGATTCAGGGTTTATTTATCTGCAGTTTTTGCATTTTATTTATTTATTTTTTTGTACACTGGGTTATTGTGTGACTAGACAATATAGGTGAGACTTGAACCTGATTTCCACTGGTCAGAGGGGTAACACCTGAAGTTTGGTGGCGTTGACTTCTAAATAAATTCAAATGTTGTATGAGCCAAATCAATGTAGAGAGAGGAGCTCGGTGGGTAGAGTTTGTCCACTGATCCAAACGCTGACGGTTCGCATCCCGCTCTTGATGCAAACCTCATTGGTTGAACGGTCAGATTCACTGATCCACTGCCGTAGCAATTCTAGCTCCCACAGATGAATGCTGTCGTTGTATCCTTGAGCAAGACACTTAACCAACACACTTCACCCACTCATCCAGTGTCCTTGATGTAACGCGCTCTTGTAGGTGGAAAAGCGCTGTATAAAAATGTGACCATTGGCCTTTGACCATATGTATCACTGCAGCTGATTTGCTGTAGTTTACTAAACATAACTGGAAGCGTAGTTGATGTTTAACATCCACCGTCCAGCAGTAGCCTATTGTGTAAATGTCCCAGGAGCTTGGTCTTGGTGCGTAATACAGTATAAGACAGGCTAATGTAGCTAGTGGATAACAGGGCTCTGGAGGGACCCATTAGCCCACAGTGATATGTGTCAGTAGCACTGTGGCTCTAGGGTTAAGCAGGAGCGACGTGCACTGGAGCGTTCACGTCCTGTAACTGTCTCTGTGTTTCCCAGCCTCCATTACTCACACTCGTACATGGGCCGTATTAATCATCATAAGCTGCCTCCATGCACAACTGCACCAATGAATATACATCGCTCCCTCATGCGGATTTAACAAACACATATCAATAACTACTGCCTATGGACTGGTAATAATCAAACAAAGAGATTCTGTTCATAAATAATTCAGTAGATCTGCAAGTCAATTAATGAAAACTAAAACGATTCCTCTGAGTCTGTGTTTATTGATATTGTTGTAACAACTGCTGTAAACTAAAACTAACTTATCACTATTGATTATTTTGTGATGTTTTTGTGGAAATGATTCAACCAGTCTACAGTGGGTAGAGAGACAGCAACTAAATAAACGATTCAAAATGTCAAAATTTTTCGACATTTGCATTTTGCCAGTTGGCATCTTCACATCATGTTTACCAATGGAGCTTTGTGACTTTTGTTAGCGACTAGCACTGGTTAACACAGTGAACACAATACAGATTGAATGATGCTATGTAAAACTGCAAGTGACATAGATGAGTTTTATTTTTTGCTACAGTAGAAGATTAATATGGCTTACATATAAAAGTTCATTGCTTTGCTGTGGTCTCTAAAGTTCTATTTCAAAGGTGCTGATTCCTTTTGAGCAGTGTGTTCCTATAGCACATCTGGCACAGAAGAATAGAATAAATCCCATTGTCTGTGTTCCCCAATGAAAGCTGCAGTGTTTCTGCTCTGTGTCATCATACTCATTATGAGACAGCCATTTATAGATCTGAGAAGGTGTAGTCACATGCTGAGAATAGCCATAAGGTCAAAATGAGAGGAGCTTTGCTTTAAACAGGCACAAGTGTCCCAGACACAAATCAGATATAACATTTGTTTCTTTTGGTGCTGTACATTTGTGCTTTAGATGACAAAGTCCTTTGGTAATGTATCAAAGTGAGGAGAAAGTGTTTGTAGATCAAGGGTTGGATGTATATTCTGTATTTCTCTGTTGGAAAAGATCTTTGACTGGATTATTTAGTTGAACTGAAAATATGGTTCATGTGTTGAGTTCACTCCCTTTGGATTTCTCTTCCTGGGTTGTTTGTGACTGTTGTTCTGTGCGTCTGATGCAGCCTTTTCATTTGTCCATGTTCAGGGCTGACACACACATTGACTGGCCCGTTTTGGATAAGATGTTAAAAATGTAGCTCACTGTTCAGTTGGTCGAATACATCAGGGAGACCATCCTTTATGCAACTTCAACTGAAGTTAAAATAGTGTTTCAAGCCTAAACCTGACCAACACATTTCCTCTGTTGATGAATATAAAAATAAAAAATACATGAAATATTCCCCTGAGAATGAAATGACAGTGGCTCACTTAAATACATGTGGCATATTAAGTATGAAGAGTGTGATCAAACTTAAACCTAAAATTAAATAAAAGCAAATTCAAAATAATTCACATTTTGACATAAAAATATGATAAACTATTAATTATAGTTGGTTTTATATTGTACGGCTTGGTATCAATCCACAAGTTGAAATCAAAAGTGCTTGTTCTTTCTCTGAAATATAATTAACTACTAGTCAATAACATAAATTAATTTCCTTGGTTAAGTAACAAATAGGCATGATGTATGACTGTCATTGTAGTGACAAAATACTGCTATAAGAGCGTCTTTAACTGAAAATGTGACACTATGAATGCACAAAGACTTGCCCTGGACTGTGTAGATCCCCATCATAGAAATGATATGCAACATGGTGAACAGTGTAGCCTGCTGGTGTGACAATAGACATTTGAATAACCACGAGCAGGGCCTTTGCTTAATCACCCAGCTGCCTCCTTCTATTCTCTGCCCCCTTTTTCTCTGTCTTCCCTCGCGCTCAATACACCTCTGCATAACGCCTGGATCTCATTTATCAGCGCTGGCCTGCAGTGGATATTAGTAACCTCGCAACACTGTGAGGGAGTGCATTATCTGGCTGTTGCTTGTCTCCTTACTTCATCACAGACTAGCACATTTTAATAGATTCATTTCCACAAAGGCTGAGGAGCAGATTAGAGCTTTGTCACTGAAGAGGTTGTGTTCTTATGTAAGGGCAGAGTGTAGATCTAAGCTGACCTTTTCATTGTTCTGTTCTTGCTTTCTCCACCCCCTTCCCCACCCGAGGCCAGAATTAAAGATGGCCGCTCTTTGTTGTTGAGGAATGGCATCGTTGTGTGGCTCATAAGTTTACTTTCAATACACTGTAAAGTAAAAGGATAAAAAACAACAACTGGGGTCTTGTCTGTGTCGTTGGTGCTCACTTCTTCAAAGTTTGAAACGAAAGAAAATTTGAACGAAAGAAAGCTTAAAAACGTGATTTAATGTTTATTTGTTTGTAAGATGGCTCCGATTTAAGTAAGGTGTTTTAAGTGCGGCACAGGGTGAGTAGACCAGGACAGGATTTTTATTTTCTTTCTCAATACATTTCAGTTGCCAACCACAATCATCATTTGTAAAGTTTTCATGTGAGGACAATTGATTTGTTTTGGTGTGTGCAAGTATTACAGTTCTACAAAAGCACCAACTCTACCAAAATGGGAATAAAACCTTTCTTTCCAGTGTCTTGCATAAGTTAAAAATAAGGCATATATCTTCAACCGTCCCTCGAAGCGAAAACGTCTAAAGCGCCAGTCATTCTCGCTCATTCTTTGAGTATCATCCTCTGACGGCTTATGGTAAAGAGCGCAGGCGTGAAAGGGCTTATTAAGCATATGGCAACTCTCACAAGACTTCCTTTGAAAAATCCCAGCTCTTTGCTTCTGCCCTGAAATCCCCATGCACACACACTAGCAGCTCCTCTTTGGTATTCCCAATGCATACACACTCCTGGTCTATGGGTGGCATTATAGACCCAGCAGGCCCATCAGCAGGGGTCAGAGCCAGCACTTAACCCTCTGTAGCCCCAGCAGCAAGTTGCCCTCCTCAACACCTGTTCTGCCTTACAGCACGTAACATAACAAAGACTTTGTATCCCCAGGGAAATAGGGATGTTATGTTTTTTTTAAATTATCAGTTATAAGGTGCCATTACATCACAAAGCTCCTTCTTGGCTGCTAGGAAGAAGGAACACGGGCTCAGAGAAAAAAGAAGCAGAAGTGAAGAAGGATGAGTTCATAAGATTTGGGTCATAGATTGCCAAGGGGGAGTGTATTGTATGGCGTGTATGGCTATGGTTGTGAACACGGCTCATATGTTTGCATAGGTTTCTGTCAGTATGCATGTTATCACAGGAAATGGTGTCAGTTACACAAACAGAATTTCTCAGTAAAAACATCGCTTTTATGTGGATGTGCATTTAGTTTCTGCTAGGTCTTGTATCCAACTTGTATTCGATAATATAATATATAAACTGGTAAAGGATGCACTCTGTGATTTATCTAGTGTTTGTATTTCAAAGAATAGTGGGGGTGAATGTTTGCTCTTTTAAGTATTTTTGCTCTAAAACATCAAGTCCACTCTCTGTGGAAGACAAATTCACATATTGGTGTCTCAGGTTGAAGGGTCACAAAGGAGTGGGTCAGCCAAGCGCTCAGTGTCTGGAGCGCTGATCTGTAGTTGTTAAAAGCCCGGACAAAGACATGTTTTGGCACTAAAACTAGCGCTGTACCGCCAGTCTGCCTCCCAGCACTGGACAGTGGCCAGCCTCATCTCTCCCATGAGGTCTAGGGTGAGTGGACCGGTGACCTCCAGTGGGACATTCAGTGTTGTGTAACAGCTCGAATAATGGAGTATCATCTGTTTCCACATTTAGCCTTGAAGTGTTTAATATGTTGCTACAGTCAAGTGCTTTTATTTTGTAGGTGCCGACAGCCCAGCAATAAGTCATTCCCCATATCATCGCTGGCCCTCTGTTTATTCAGCGACAGGGTCAGGGGTGTCGACCCACTACTCTGCACTGTCATCACATGACCTCCGGGTGACATCGCTATAGGAGACAGTGTGCGGACTCAGCATATCTCTACTCATCTGCTGTCAATCACTGCACCAAAGAGGAGGGCGGATAGCCAGAGGTGATCCTAAAATGTAGCTTTACCCGAACTCTGTCAAAAGTGTTTCCTGATGGTTGTAAATATTGTTGTGACACATAAATAAATGTCCATTCTCAAGTGCAGGAAATTTACCCCAAAAAATGCTTGCCATTTGTATTTTTCATTTGATCATTTCATGGTTGTTGATTTGTAAAGGAAAAATTTCTCTGTGATTTGCATGTAATTGTGGAGATACAGATAAGAGGGAAGATTGAGTGCCAGTGTACACAGAAGCCAACATTACCCTGAAATTTCATAAAGTGAAATTCAGTTATGGACAGACTCTGTGCTTAATTAGCGCAGTATGAAGCGGTGGAGGCTCCGCGCTGGCCTGGAAGCACAGTTTATCAGAACACAATCAAATCTTACACTGTGGGGGAATGCACACAGAGATTTTGCAAGTCTAAAATTAGGTTAGCACTGATATTTGAATGCTATATTTGTTGTGCAGTATAGAAGAATGCATGTGGATCCTTTGTAGCAACCCGCAGAATAAACTCCACTATTTGTGTTATGTTAAATTATTTGCTCATTTTAAGCAGCGGGTGGTGCATAGCAGAATCTGTACAAAATGTTTGGTGGGGCTGATTAAGTGCCTTATATTCTGTAGCTAATTGTCTCATTTTGCACAGGTGAGTGATGAAGATGGAGATGATTACCAACTTGAGAGATACAAGGAGGAGGAGAAAGGCTGAATGCATCAAAGAACACATCCAAGAGTTGGTGCATAAATTATTTGTCACCATCTGTCTGCTTTGTGTTGAATAAGAACGTATGGAATTATAAGGTATGTTTCACGTGATTCAAACTTCGCTGCTGCCACCCTCATCCTCTTAATCTGGCATTCCTCCCCACGATTTTCCACAGTTGTCGTTTTCTTATTGTTTGTAAAGCATCTTCGAGTGTCCAAAAAGCGCTATCTTAAGTCTGATGCGATCATTATTGTTCTTAAATGTTTCAGCGTAACTTTAGAGTAATAGCAAAGACATTAAGTTCAAATCTGTAGAGCATCAAGTCCGTTATGATTAAAAAACACACACACACAAAATGCTTAATACAATTTCATAATATAAATGGGTTTGCGGCATAGACGGTATCTATAAATGGACATGGCTAACCTCCTAGCCGCCAAATAGGAAGTGATCATGGGCGCACTTCTGGCTCCATCGACTCCGGCTCCAATTCACTTTACGCCTCTCTCTCTGTAATTGCTGCTTTCAGACTCGTCATTTCGGTCTTAAAATGTTCATATTGACCCGCTCTACACGATCCTGGTATTTTTGTTTCGCTGTTGTGGTTTGATTGGCAGTGGAGCTAAGTGGGCGCTTAGCAACACAGTAGGAAGGGACGTCTATAGCCTTGCTCCAGATTGGCTCTTTGGTTGCTATGATACGCTATGGGTGACGTCACACTCACTTAGTCCTCTTCTTTATCCAGTCTATGGTTAATGGTCTAATTTTGCTTAAAGAATACATACATTGAAAGCATAAGAAACAAAAATGTACCAGTGACATAATGGCCTCCACAGCAAATTTTCCAAGCCCTGTACTCTTTCTTGTAGCTCGTATTTAATTTACACATACATAACTATCCCCTAACACTTTATCAATACGTTATGGCTGTGACACACTGTGTTCCTTTTAGACATAATGGAAAACGATCTCGGCGTCATTAGAAGACAATGGCTGTTGGCTAATAGTGTGATTGAACACAGGTGAAGTAATTACTCCGCCGAAGGACGAGGGCAGGACATTATGAGTCACTTATTGAGATCCTGAGTAAGATCTTAGCAGTTTGGTTGTTTTTTGTGTGTCTTATACAACGTGTCTGAGCTGCGTATCGCTAAGCCCTATGAGAGTTTAGCCTAATGTTTTAATTGGTTCCTGAGAACAGAGGGCAAGTCAAATTGGTGGAGTGTCTCGAAGGCTTTCTCTCTTAATGAGATGTGTCCCCCCTCACAGGATCAGTGGGGTCCTGACCCGTGTGTCGTCATTGGGATATTATGGTCGCACGTTCCCCTGTCTCTGATGGAGCTCACTGGGAGGTTAATGAAAGCACGAGTCAAGGAGATGCCACTACACGCCAAGGTAAGGCTCCTTCTACTGATCACGCAACTTCCTGAAGAAACAGCACAAGCACAACTATCAGAAGAGGGATAGGAATACAGCAGGAAAAACTGTCATTTTGTAAATCCAACGTGAGGATATTTAGGTAATATATTTAAATCTAGTGATGGAAGCCATGTTTGTTTTGCTACAATGGACATACTAATGGATGAATGGCAAGTTCCATCTATAAGACTAGGAACAAGAAATGTATTGCATCAGGTATATTTACGATTCATCGGAATAATCTTTAATAAATAAATATTCTCTTCTATTGTGATGACATTTATGGCAACGTCAGCTCCCATTTTCACCACAGTTTTCTAACGTGGAACTCAGCGAACATGTTTTTTTAAAAGTCATTTTAGATTAATATTTTGCGTTTTAAAATGTCAAAATTGTATAATGATCCACACAACATAATGATTCTGTGCAAAAGAAATAATTGCGTTTTAATAAAAAAAACTACTCGGACTAAAGACTACTCGGCTACCAAAATAATTGTTAGTTGCAGCTTTAAAATACAGTTCCTAAATATTATTGTGTTGAATTAGAAATACATGTATTTTTTTTTAACCTTTACCTTAGCTGCATGTTTACTCTATATGTGTATTTTGATTTTCTAAGCATAGTATCCCCTTCATAAAACCGGACCAACTTTTTATTCACGGGTTAAAAAGAATCAGGCATTAGAGGAGGATAATAAAAGGCCTATAGAACCAGAGCCGATGTCCTTCACCTGTGGTCAGCAGTGACAAAAGGCTCTTAGGCTGAACTGGACAAATGAGACACGATAAGGATCACTGTCAGCGTCTGCAGCCCTCTTCACGTTGACAACCACAGAGCAATAACGGATGGAGTGAAAGAGGCGCTTGGATGGCTCTTCTTACCCCAGGGCCATTATTTTATAGTTCAAAGAGCCCTTTGTTTATGCTCATGATAAAACACAGATATCAGATGTGTGGCGCGGTCCTACACCGCTGATAACACAATATATGACACCTACCTCATTCGAGGAGATGCAGCAGATACCTGGCTTTGAGATCTTATTCTTTGCCTCCCAGCGCTCCTTCCTCCTGCCCAAGAACCTCCTATAAGCAGGCAAATTGATCGGCTACACCTTGTTTAAACCCTGGAGAATTGTTTAGATTAAGAAACATCTGACGATCTTAACCTAAATCTGATGACGATAACCTCATGTCATGGCAACCCAATCTACAGCTTTATATAGATACAATCAGCAAATACATGTTTTAAGCTCTTTTCTATCTATAGATCTAGAAAGAAAAAAGCAAAAACAAGGAGAATTAAACTGCATGTATACGTCTCATATATGTTTAAATGTGTATTTCACGTTTGCAGTTGTAATAAATTTTTTCTGTCCTGTGGTGTGACGCCTTTGTATCAATATACAAAAATATTCAAAAACAAATCAGTTCTATATTCAATACAAGTTTGCCATGTTCAAAATTTAAATAAATGACTTAATATGTGTATAGTGCCAGTTTAATAATTATTTAACTGTCATATTGTAAAGAATATAATTTTAACAATTAGATATGGTATTTTAAAAAATCCAGCTGTCACACTGCAGAACATCAAACTGGTGCATGTTCAAAGTTTTTCAAAAACAGGATTTTTACAAAAATAAGAATATCATAGTTATTAAATTTGACCCCTAATCCAGGACACAAGAAAAATTCAATTGAACAGTGAGGTACAAATCTTACCCAAACAAAAGAAATGGTTTGAGAGGAGAGTTAAAGAGGCACTTTTTGTTAGGAAAGACAATCCATCTTTGAACAGAAATGGGGGCCTTTGACATCATCTATCTCCTTTTTATAACTCCATCCTCAGGCCTAAATCAAAACAAGAAGAACAACAGTGATAGAATGCTAAAAGGTGAGAGAGCGCCCATCAAGGGCCTGAACCATTATGCAAAATATGACTCAGGCACAGGTCACACTTGTAATTCAATAGACTTAGCCAACAAACAGAAACTTCAAACAAACAGGTGTGTTAGTTTCAGTGTAGTTAGCTCCTCTTTTCAGATATCCTTCCCTTTCCTGTGCTATGGATCCTACCTGGACGAGTGAGGGATTACACAGACACACCTAATCCCAGAGCTCTTCCTGGTACAGAAATATCAACTGAGCTTCTCCTCGTTTTTGTGTAAATGTCCTTTTAAATACGTGATTTTTCATGCCACACTGCGGGACACTCTCTGGATTACAGCATGAAACTGCTCAAATCTTTTTTTAGATTTAAAGTAGTGATAAAGGTGCAATTGTATTAAATTATGTAGCCATGGTTACCTTTATGCCAACCCCTTTAACATCGTTGTGTGTTACAGACAGTTGATGCAGTCACACCACAGGACATTTTAGTGTCTTTTTGTTAAAATACAAAGAAATGACGGGAAACTCTTTTCTGAAACGAAGTATGATTTATATGATACATATTTGTGCACAGTTTAGTTGTATTTTGGAGAAAGAAAAACATTGAAAAAGTGATTTAAAGTGATAATGCCAATAGGCGTCACGTCAAGTACCCATATATCTTTGTAGGTCAGTTTTTTCCAAATAATCCAGAATGGTGCAAAATACAATATTTTTCTGGTTGTTCTGATCACCCTGGGTGCATAATAAAGAACATGTCTTGCCTTTTCTTTAATTGAAATGAATGAATGAATTTGAAAACATGGATACTTGTAAAAGGCACCATTTGTACTACCATTATTATGAAAAAAAAAGAAGCTTTAATTGCATTTATACGCCTGTCATGATAATTACTATGTGAAAGCCGTGCACATATTTTCACACTGAAGTTGTAGAAGGTTGAGAAATTAACATATATGACTCATTATTGATGGTAACTAACGGTTTATTTGTGCTGTTCATTTATGACTCATTTGGAAAAGCGTTTACAGGGGTTATTCTGCGTTATTGTGTCAGGCGAATAAAATACTTTTCATTTATCGTGATGTTTTCCATAAAAATATGTCACGAAACGCATCAAAACGTATTATTTTGACAGGCCATTTGGCGCCAAACGCTGGTGTAGTGAATGCTATCTGAACACATCACAAACTTGAGCATAGCAGCGCATTGTTTGTTCTTGTACACTGATAAAATTAGATGACTTAATTAAGCTTTTCCTGTGTATTCTCTCTCATGTGTTTGAAAAGTAGCTCCTTATCATTTGCTCAATTAAAGAAATGTATTTGTGATAACATCTCCTGGAATAATCTTTTCTGCATCAACGCCATGACCGTGTTCTTGTTGCGCTGCCGTCCTCCAGCTGTAACCGCCGCTCGGGGGGGGGGGGGGGGACCGCGAGCTCACAGTGGCGGAGCAGGGCCAGGTAGCGCCTCTTTGACTGACAGGCCGATTTGCCGCGTTTTCCGTTGCTGTTCCTCTCCACCAAGCCGAGAAAATTAGATCTACAGTTTCCGCGCTAATGTCAATCAAATGTTTGTTTTTTTTCTTTCTGTAATACAGGAAGAGAAGGGGCTTTTGTGTTTGTGTGCTTGCAGCTGTTGATGTGACCGGATGTGTTTACGTGCAAAGGGAGAACTGAGCATGTGAACGCAAGGGTAGTGACCTGCACAAGAAAAAACATGAAAAAGACGTCACTAGGGCTGGGGAATACCATAACTAATATAAAAATTGCAGTCTGAGTCCGCTGATGATATGGTATTTTGACTAAATCACGATTCCCACCTTTTCCTATTGACCTGCCTTTTGTCATTTTCTTAGTGCGCAACAGGTAGATGTATTTAATCGCTCACAGCAGGCCCGTCGACAGAAATTTGGGGGCCCGGGGCAAGAAGCCTCACATGGGCCTCCCTCCAGGCAAGTCAAGTTTATTTGTATAGCACACAAAGTAATTCAAAGTGCTTTACAGAATAAGAAAGACATTAAAATCACAATACAACAAATCAAAACATAAATAATCATAAAATTAAAAGAGAAGAGTGCAGAAGAAAAGCCATTTCAGTCATATACACAGCTAAACAGAACCGTTTGAGCCTGGATTTTAACATTGTCAAAGTAGAGGCCTGTCTCACATCTTCAGGAAGACTGTTCCAGGTTTTAGCTGCAGAAAACTGAAACGCTGATTCTGATTCTCCATGTTTAGTCCTGACTCTGGGCACCAGCAGGAGCCCAGTCCCTGAAGTCCTCAGAATGCGAGATGGTTCATGTGGCTCTAACATGTGGGAGATCTAATATAAATTAATAGGAAGAGGGTCCAATTCTGTGCTCCTTTTGTTCCCCCCTGTTGTGTATGAATCCTCAGAAGACGCAGATGGGTTAAGTTACCTCTGTAAAGCAGTAAAATAAAATAAAATTGGGATATCTAAAAATGTTGATGTGAACTTTGTGGCATATTTCCCACCCTTAAACCTGACTTTCTCCTCTCGTGTCATATTATAATTTGGAGTATCCGCTGCTGGGATGGAAGTGATACAGTGGTACAGTTCTATAAAGGGTTCCATGAAACTTGTCCTGAGATAGATCTGACAGTTATTGACTCAAAGCCAAATACATTTTTTATATTAATTTATGCTCTGCCTCTGGGTAAACTCTTTCTTCAAATTAATGCAAACATAAATTTCCCCGGTGTGTGAGTGTATAAAGGGGCCTTCGTCGGTTTATAGTCCCATGGGCACGTTTTGATATTCCACTCTGCCACTCGAGTGAGGAGTTGTTTATAAAGTATGATATAGGAGACCAAATGAACCTCATCGGAATTAGACGCTATTATATACAGAAAACAACACAAATCTGAAACACAGGGAAAATAGTACTCTTCTAAAGTCAAGTCACGTTACAATTTTGAAGAAAAATGCAAAAAAATGACATTATCGCTGTGTATTTGTTGACTTTCTGCATTCCAGTACAGTACAGACAGTGAGTGAACCAGTCTACATTAGATTACCAGTGCTGCTGTTGACCTCCATCATAGCCCAGTACATCAGACCTTGATATGGCTCCTCGCCTCATTGACTCCTATCAAGTCTATCACGGCCAGCTCTCTGCGTGACTGTATTTTCACGTTGATTGCTGTTTGCGTATTACTCGTGTATAGGGGGAGCTGGCTACACCCTATCTAGACATGCATACAGTCATTACATCGTGCAGTGTTTCTCCTCGGCTCGGGCGCTGCTACACAGAGCGGTGACCCAGATCCCAGGCGGAGAAGGGTTTCATCTTTTTTCTCTTTTTAGAACAAAGGTTTGTCTCGCGCTCAGATATGTGCTTCCATTCGGCTCATTTGTGTGACTTCCACTGTTTCTGTGTTTTTGGCTTTTTGCACATAAAATCCCTCTGGTTGGGAAGGATGCTGTGTGGAGTCTCATTGATGAAAGAGCACTATGATAAAGCATACGTCCCAATTAGGAGCCAGTACAAGAGGAGATGGGATAACACTTAAGCATCTAGATGTGCTTTAATACGTGCCCAGCTGATGTGGACAGGTTTACCTCAGGTTTTTGTTTTTGCCTGGAGTTTGTTGGTTTGTTTTCTGTGGGCAAGAAAACTCCAGTCGTAATAGTTGGATGAAAGTTTTAGGAAGTGTTAGTAATTGGCAAGAAAACATAATAATCTGCGGATGTGATTCTAGGTAACAATGGTAACAAATGATACAGACATTATTATTATTATTGTTATTGTTATTATATTTTTTATTATGTTTGTATTATTTTATCATTTTTATTATTTTTTTATTATTTTTTATTTTTTTTTTTATTTTATTTTTTATTATTTATGGTTTTCATTTGCACACCACACATGCATTTTAATCTGTAAATCTTTGCTACCAACGCACAGACTGCACAATTCTCCAAAGATATCTTCCATTGACAAGACAATTAGATAAATCAATTAATGCATTAATTAATCTTCCTTAATCACACCAGCTGGAATATAGTTTATACTTTCAATTATGTATACAGTAATTAACAGACGGTAATTAGCACAGCTGATGTCAATATTAAACGCTGCAATAATCCCAGAGAGTAAAGTGGACAAGCCCAGGCTCATTAACAGCTCACACCAACCAATGGGAGGTCCAATGGATTTCTCCGGCAGCCAATTATATGCTTTGAAATTCATGGCTTCTAAACCTTCTGACCTCTACGTTTTCATAGTTTATTGATTAGAAACAGGTTAACTATGTGACAAGTCCTTTTTTTTTCAAGCCAATTGATTCACCAGCCTTAACAAGAACGGTGCATTGGGTTTAAATATAGAAATATAGATTTTAAATATTACATACTGCTGAGGAAATTGAATCATTACAAAAGAGGCATGCCATTTTCTCAACTGCGTATTATACGATATGGAAAAGTTCCATTTCCTTTTGTATTGCAGCTATCTGTCACTGATAATAGAAGGAGAACACACATCCTCAGTGAAGTTTTCAGCCATCTCTCTTAGTGACTGTTTTATCTGGTGGCTCAAGGTGATACAGGAGCTAATTAGCAGTATTATCACAAAGCCCGTTAACAAGCTCGTCATTTAGGACCGCTCCTCTCCTCTGAGGCCGGCTCTGCTGGCCCAGGGCTTAAGGGAGGGAGAAGGCATAGGAATAATTGGGGGGATGGGAATTTTGATTAAGAAATTAAATTCTAAGATGTGCTAAATAAGTAAAGACAGCCTTATACATGAGGATGTTCACAAACACAAAATCTTAAATGTATTTTTCCCCCATGTGTTTACATTTGGCTTGGATAAAAAAGGAACAGGTGTTGGTGAGTTTTACCTCGTTGAGATGCTGTAGTCCCAAAACACTGGTATAACCACCAAAATATGAGTAAAATGAATACAAAACTGTAGGGATGCAGCGGTCCAGCTTTTTTTTGTTCTGATACCGATATCGATACTTTTGGCCATCTGCTGATATTTATTTTTAACCAATACCAGTGTAGGGACAGAAAGTGGCACGCGTTTCCTTAAAACAGAGTTAATTTATTACACAAGAGATCCAACTGTGTTATGTAGCCGTTATTTATCCTGCAAATGGCTGAACACCTTCACGTGAATAAAAGTTCAAACATTATGGGGAATTCTAGGGCAAAATCAGCCTGGAAATACCTGATTATATCCAATTTAAGACCCAAGCAGGATATCGACTTAACCGATATCATGGAACCGATACCTGATCCAGCCAATTTTTCAGTATCAAATTGTGTCTTGTCCCAGTTTCAGTACGTAACTTTCTGGAGGTGGCATGTCATCGTCATGTTTTTATTGAAACAAAGTTAAAACAATATGTCGCGACATGGAGATGGATCCTTTTTATGCCATACTGATGAAGATTATAACAAAAGAGTCAGGTTTATGGCATTACAAGCTCGCTCAGAGTAAAGACGCATGTTTTTCAGTGCAATAAACACAACGAAAATGAAAAAAAACAACAACAGGGGTTTAATGTAATCCTAATAATAGGTTTGGTGTGGGTGCCTCTAAAAGGAAATAATTATTGTCACAATGCACTTTGTGAAATAAAATAAACCATCTACATTCATTTATTGGTTATTAGAAAAAGTCTGAAAAATAAACTGGCATCAGACTCTAACATGGGGCTAGTGGAAATGGCATTTTAAGCTATGAGAGTCTTGTTTACCTCTGAAAACTAGATGCACAGACACATGAGAGGACATGCAACTGCAGCTGTTGTGCAGGTTTTAAAGATGTTCACCAAGGTACGACATGATCACGTTTTTATCAGTTTCATGAACACAATTTTAGCTCAATATGCAGCCCTATATTAAATCAGGAAACATAAAAGTGAAACGGTCTAGTTTGGGGTTTGATGGCTTAATCTGGTGGAGCATTTCCAGGCTAAAGCGAGCAGCTGAGTAATGAAGAAAAAAGTGTCTATGAATAGGCTGAAGTAATGATTTGAGTGTAAATGAGGATGGACAGGCGTGCTCCTCCTGTGCCGCTCTCACCTCTGAGTCCCTGACAGCCCACAGCATACAGATGGCACTGCTAATTACACACTGCAAAGGGAGAGGACCTGCACACCTACAATCAAAATCTACAACTGTGTGTGTGTGTGTGTGTGTGTGCGTGTGTGTGGTTTTCATAACTGCCTTTCTGACACGTGTCTAAAATAAGGATAAAGGACGCACTTTTTTCAGAATGTCTGCCGCAGTTGGACACCTCATTAGTGTCAAGTCTGGTGGAGCCTCAAAACAAAGATCTCTATATGTTACCTGCTTTGTAAAAATAAAAAATAAAAACAATCCGACACTTTTTAAAAGTAAACACTATAAGTAATGGATGGATAGACATGCATGCACTTTACAGATAGCTGTGCAGTCAAAAGTACAGTCGAGATGCTTTCAAATTTGCGCAAAACTCTTAAAAGGCATAGTGGTGAAGTGTAGCCAAAAATGACAACTTTTCTGGGTTGAACTTGAAATCATCATCCAAATTATTCATGTACCAGTAACCCATTTAGTTGTGTAACAGCAGTGATTATGCATGCATAATTGTGCTTGTCAGAAGTGAAAGAAGAGGGGAATATTTACAGAGATGGAGAAAGAAGGGAGACTCGAGCTGGCTGCAGAGACAAGTTCAATTTATTTCCAACTATCTCGCTCATAATTTGTCTGATTTGTACACTATTCCACGGCTGTTTGTGAGATTTGTTTTGCTGCAAATTCGCCTTTGTTAAAATCAGCACTCCCCAGTTGCATGTATAATAGAATCGGGATGACAATTTGACAATTTCCAGTTATATACTTTTCTGAGTATTGCCAGGTGTTAGAATGGATAAGGGAGTAAAGCAGTGGCCCAGTTTCAACTCTGAATAAAAACTGGATTTGCTGTGGAGATGCAGTCTGAAGAAGATGAAGTGAAAAAATAAATAAATAACAGCTTTGACCTTTTATTACTGCTGAGAGTAAACACAGATTTTAAATTCATTGTTATTGTTGCAACGCTGCAATAAAACTGACTTCTGTGATGGAGAGCAAGATTCACCAACAAAAGTGGGAAGGAAACAAGAAGGCTACTGTTAATTTGAAATAAATGAGGAGCATACTCATTAATTCCATAGAACATAACAAACTCTCCAAAAGAAAATGAAGGTTAATGATACAACTACAACCACAAAGGGCCAAAGTGTGATGCATTTGAAAAACACTCAGTCTTTAAATGTTTATTTTATTCTATTTATGTTGGATTTGGCATTGTAGTGTATCCCTCAATTAGTAAGAGCCACATTGTTGGCATCTCGCCTCTCTTTCATAGGTTAATTAAACTATGCTTTAAAAATAATTTACTGGCAAAATAAATGGCTATGCTGACTCATTAATGAGGGCGTGATCTATATTTGCAGAAGGAAGTATGACTTTGAAATTTGGCTGAGACCGTCTGTGTGAGGAATGTGTCAAGTGTAAATTATGCAAGTGGTAGTGGTAACATTTTGGATTAGTCTATACAGTTATAGTCAAATCTAGACAGCTGTCAGACCCATGATCTCCAGGTGTTTGGGAGAAAATCACACCATCATAATAGATCACATCAGCACCTTTCATTTATATATTCATATTTATATTCAAGTCCATGTCTTATAGTCTCTCCATGGACAAGCACCAAAGTACATCTCCGACATGTTAGTGCCACATGAACCATCTCACACTCTGAGGACTTCAGGGACCGGCCTCCTGCTGGTGCCCAGAGTCAGGACTAAACACGGAGAATCAGCGTTTCAGTTTTATGCATATTCCTGAAGATGTGAGACAGGCCTCTACTTGGACAATGTTTAAATCCAGGCTCTGTTAAGCTGTACATATGACTGAAAGGTTTTTATTCTGCACTCTTCTCTTTTAGTGTTTGTGTGCGAATTGTGCTATACAAATACACTTTCCCTGCCATGTGCCTTTTTTAGTATTTTCAATGTTTACAGTTTCTAAAGAAAATAAATGCGAGGTTCATGTTTCCCTTACTACCTGATAAAGAAATAAAATGTAAATATAGTGTGGCCATGGGTTTTCTACCAATGAAACATACTAGAAAACAAAGTATAAATATATACCTTGAACTTTAACTGTTATAACCTCCGGCTGCTTCCTACATCCAGAGACATGCCCATACAAATCATTGTGTTACAGGTAAATCCGTTTTTGCCTTGTCAATGAACTGATCGTGTTTGGTTGATTTTCATATTTTGGTGCATTTTCATCTACAAAATACCAGGCCTGTATTTCTCCTTAGAGAGACTTTAACACATACAGTATGATGTCATATCCAGACTGCTTTGTCTGATATAATTAGGCCACACAATTAATACCCCATTCTACTCCCCTCACTGTGTTTACTCAAGCATTGACAACAGAAGCGTTGTCTTAATAGTCCACACAAGTATTTGAGGTGTCAGATTGTATGTATATTAGCCTCCCCTTGTCTATCAGAGCTAGTTTACCGCACTGCTGCACTACCAACAGATGGTCATTACCATAGTGTGGCTTAAACCTGGGCTGGCCTGGGACCTTTCTCCCTCTTAGCAACAAAATTCTGCTACGTCTCAGCAGCAATGCAATATTTCCACTCTTCATAACACCCGTAATGAAAGACTATGAATGTTCCCTCAACAGTAAAAAGAAGCGTTTATTGCACCATCACGTTTACAAGCCAAGACTGCATTAGAGCTGATTCTGGGGCCTATTTCTCAGCAAAACAATCCCTGTCAAAGCTGTCTGGGAAAGTGTGGTGCGAGAAAGGGATTGAGGGGACTGAGATGTTGGAAAGCTTGTATTCATCTCTTTGATCAGATTAAAAACATTTGCGTGAAACTTTGACATGTCTGTCTCGCTCTGAGATTTGAATGCACAAAAGGAGACAGAACAAAGGGGCATGGAAAGGAAAATGGCAAAAAATTATGACATCCAGATTTTCATGTTGATACAAGGCTTAGACGTGACCTCCAAAGTTCAGTAGTGCTTCACAAACAGAAGAAGCGAGCAGCTCTGATGTCTATATGCTCCATGTTGTTAAAGGGCATCTACTGAGTCTCAATATGGCCCCAACAATACCCCTTTAAGGGAGCCATTGGCAGGGAATAATTGGCAGTGTGACCAGGCCGCAGATGGTGGTGGACACACAAACACACACTTTTACTTGTGTTAGCGGGGCATAGCCATGGCTCCTTCTATTTCCTGAAGACATATCCACAACCTACTTAAGACTAAACTGTAGGGACGAGTACATTTTTACTTATAGGGTCACTACAGTAAATTATCTTCATAGTGTGTATATATATAGTTGAAGAGTCTGACTTTACCTGGCTAGACGTGCAATAATAATTCTTCCAGTGTCCCAATATTGGCCTTTAGTTATTTCATTTTTCAATTAAAACATCAAAAATTCACCAGGACAAAAATGTTGAATCACACACTTTTTCTGAATGTCACCAGCCTTTACTTTTTCAGATAATCGTCTCCACATTTTTAATTAGAATGTTTGTTTCATCGTCGTAAATGTATTATCTGGGATTATTGAGCAAATTAACCCGAAACTATCTCCCTGCAATTCTAAAACTCTTGTTACTTGTGTTCCTGTGTGCTATTGTGTTAAACTGTGAGCACATTTTTTGCTGAGTGCTTCTTGCGTATCGTTAATCACCCTCTGACTCATCTCGCTAAAATAATTTGCAGTCCAGATCCAGTGAGTCACCGATCATCGCTACTGTTTCTCCATCCCACATGTGATATAACACGGATGGGGCTGTAGTGAGGGGTGTCATAATTAGGGGACAGGATTGCATACTGGCTGCTAATCGCATCTCGCTCTGACACTCGGTCCCTCTGCGCGCTCCGTCTTGGGCTGTCAGTGCTGCGCCGGGCTCCAAGTGTCTCTTTCCTGAGCGTCTTTGGCCTCGCTGAAGTTGGGCAGAAACATGAGCGCTGCGCTGCGGAGGCACTCGTGAGCGATCGGATCCAGAACAAGTGGCTCCGGAGCAGATGGGGTGGGACTGCGCGCACGTTATGGGTTCAACGTTTTGTAGGTTGAGCTGCGCTTTGAATGGGAACGTCGAGCCAAATCAAAGCTGGACTGTTTCTTTAAAGATGGCATTAACAAGGGTTATGTTGTCAAATACTTCACTAAACACATACAGTTTTATGAGTATTTAAGGCAATGAGGTCCCTATAGTTTTGGTTGGTTGCTTTTACTGTCATAATCACTACAACTGCTAGTGTTGCTAAGGCTACTACCATTAAGCTTACTGTTACTATTGCCTGACCAGCCAGTCCCTTCTACTTTCTGATCCGATTTGTATTACGTGTTTCTCAAATGCTGATGTCTCCGCTCAAAAGATTGCCGTAACATCGAACCAATACATAGACTGTATATATAAATGGACATAGCTAACCTGCTAGCCACCGTGCTCCAAATACAAAGCGATCATCATATTAACCCGCTTTACGTGATCCTGGTATTTATTATTTCGCTATTGTGTCTGTAAATCAAGATATGAACATTAATAACAGACAAATCAGCTGCCTTCTTTCCTCGTGGTCGGTCCCACTAGTCTTAGCAACAGAGTGATTGACAGCGTTGCTAAGCTTTGTGGGCGGAAAGGGATGTTTCCTTTCACAGCTTCGCTCCTGATTGGCTCTTTGGTTGCTATGATACTCGTGGTCGGAATTCCAAATATGGAGCCGTCACACTCATTTAGTCCACTTTTTTATACGGTTTATGGGCCTATATAATATTTTTACTTGAGATAAATAAGAGTATGGGGTTTTGATTGTTGCTTCTGTAAAAATCAGTCCTGGATGTTGTTGTTTTTTTTTCTCCTTTTTTATGTGTAAGCAGCCATGTTTGTTTTTGACTCAAATGGACCACGCATCTCCCTGGTTAATCCACCTGTCAATCACGTCCTCTGAAATCGGGGAGATAGAATACGGCTCTAGATCCACTCATCTTTGTAAAGTTTTATCAAAGCGTGTGGTTCTTCCTGGACAGGTAACTCCTGCTGCTACTACTTTGACTACATACTATAACACTACTATGTTTGGCTACTGTAAAGTGTCAGTTGTGCAAATCTGTAAAATGAAACCACTTGAGCTGTATGAAACTCTAAATAGGAATTCTACCAGAGTGAAGCCCTCCACCCCCCTTGTCAGTGTCACCGCTCCACCCCTTTTGATGTGGCTCCGTGTTGTGTTCTGGGTGTTGCGGTAAAGACGACAGAGGCTCAGTCCAGGTTCACAAGGTTTAATGTTTTACAAATGGAAAAATCGCAAACTGCTACTACTCTCGAGGGATCCAACAAATATGCCTCCGAGATGTTGAATAGCTCAAGGTCTAAATATACACTATATATTCAAATGTAATCCCATACACATTCAATACTGCAACTGACATGTAACTAGTACTGTCCATCTCTGAATACATTCACAGTAAACAAGTATGGCACCTGTTTAACAAATAGGAAAATCAGAAACTGCTGTGAGATGAGGGATCCAACAGATATTCCTTAACAGTCTTATATTACACAAAATGGACTCTTGTGAGCTTTAAGTCATGTTATAATGTTGTTAACTCCCCAAAAACAGACCTGAAGTAGTGTTTTGTTTCACACATGTTAGAGTAATCCTTTATTATTAGTCTGTCTACATCAGGGATGTCAAACACATTTTCACCGAGGACCACATCAGCAAAATGGCCGCTCGCAGGGGGCCAAATGTAAAATAAATCTAACAAATTTCATAACTTGTTAATTAACTGTTTCTGTATTTATTACAATTTCAAGTTACCAATATTACATAAGCATTTGCCTAAATGTAAAAATATGTCTGTGTAACTGTATCTCCTGATAAATAGATTTTTTAGACCATTTTAGACCATCATATCTTTTAATTTACCCTGTTGAGGGCCACATAAAATGACGTGGAGGACCACATTTGGCTCGCGGGCCTTGAGTTTGACACATGTGCTCTACATCATCAAAACACAGTGGAGCACTTCCTATATCACCACATGACATCACAAGGTGGAACAGAGTGTTTTCAGTTTGAGAGAAGAGCTCACCCTAAATACACAGGGTTTGTGTGTTAAACATGTGAATGAAACAAAACACAACTCCAGTTACATTTGTGATGAGGAAACAACATTAGAACATAGAAGTAGCATAACACGGGCGCTTTAAAAGAAAAGTTAACACAGTAAAATTAAATTAGTAAAGTCAGCTCAAAAAGGGTGACGACAAAGTAACTGCTTGATTATAATTACGTCACAAAATATTTATTAAAATTAGATATAACTTGTTTAGCGCAAAGTAGATAATGACAAAAACATAATATTTTGTCAGGACTCTAAATTGGCATGATGCACATTGCAGAATAAACTCACAGCAGCACAGGAAAATAAATAAAAAAATAACAAAATAACTGATTTGGCAGATTTGGATACTATTACCCTGTTACATCAGCGTATGGCAATTAGCCTCTAATTAAACAAATGAGACTCAGCTCCGGTAATCATCTCCTAAGATGCACTGAGCTTGAACCATGGCCTCATACAATATACACTTCAGAGATGGAAACTTTTCCTGGAGAGCTATAAAAAGTCTGTCTCAGAACTCTTTCACCTTCTTATCTGGGAAGCAGCGGTAACGTTTCCCTGAAGAAAGCCTCATGTTTTAGCCTTGAGCTGCTATACTGTAGCACTGTGTTCTCCGAGCTTCTCTTTGTAGGCGACATGGGGCTGCGGCATCTCACAAGACTGTGACATGTAAAGTAACTCATTCATGAATATTTTTGATTCCTCCTTGATATGGCCCATGACAGATCGTTGGCTTTATAGTAATCTTTTCAACCATCGGTCAGAGAGCATGTGCAGGCAACCAGTGCTCATCGGTGATCAATAATTTAAGCTCTATAGGGTCTCAGTCAGTTAATATGCAGGTCTGTACTGTTCACAGCTTGGGTCTCATTTTACTATACACTTTGCTTACATAACATAGCTTTTCTTCTTTGCATTCCAGGAAGTCTTAAAGTCCTTCTTAAAAAATCCTAGATATATCTCCAAATCACATTAATGAGCAAAAATAGTTTAGTCTCCTGGGTAGTTTGAAGTATTTGCTTCACCCACTCAGAGCTCAAAGCTGGCTGAAGTACTTAAATGCAGGTCTACTTGGAGGCTTTTGGTCGTGTTGGTTGGCTGCTGTACTCACTCTCCAACCAGTGCAGGTCTGACTCTTACATGTGAGTACTGCTCTTGGGGCCTCTTCTGTTCTGTACGTTGGTATTCAGGCCTATGTACTGGCAGCTCCCCTGGGCTTCGCACGTGTTCACTCTCCCAGTCTTTATGTGCGCAGTGATGTGACCCTGTCTTCTCTGCGTCAGCTCCTCTTCCTCCTCTTCGTCACTGTTTTTCATGCTAAGCTAAGCCGTACTGCAGCAGACTTGGAGCTGCACTAAATCAATGCACTCTGACTTTCCGAAGTGAGTCAGAGCCGGTTTTTATAAAGGGCCCAGTGCGAGGATGTGTGTGGAGCAGTCAAGTGCGCAATAGAAAGCATACATTTTGTTCCATAAGCAAAATATAGTTCTTATTGAGTGGCTGCATCAGAGTGGGGGCGCAGAAGAGTGTCAGCCGTGATATTAGGGAGACAAACCGCTTCTTGTGACTCCTTGCAGTTGTATTCAATGGCAATCGGTTTCAATATCAGTATCACAGATATCACAATTTGGCACCAGTATTTTTCCTGTGTCATTCTCAGTTTCTCAGCCCTCAGTGCATCAGATGTGTCTCTTTGAACAGTAAAAACGAAAATAGAAAAGCAATTAGGCTAAAAGCGTGACATATGTTCACACAATCATACAACTTTTCCCCAGATAAATGCATTTTGTTATTATAAAAGTAAATTTGTGAACTTCAATTGTGACTTTGCTATAGATTTTTAAAATTCTAATATTGTTACTGGCAAATGTCACAGCAGCAGACAAATATCAGATTGATGAGTTGTTGCAGTATATCCTGAACCTTAGAGACATGAACAACCATAATTAAATAGTTAACTCTGGCTCACAATTTGGCTTAGTCACCTCGACTTGCTGGCCACAGTTCAGGCCGAACCCCACCAAAGGCCCACAGTCATGGCCTTTCATACATGAAGATAAAATTAAATGAACTTTTGTAGAATATTTTGGTTTTGTGACAGTAAAATATTTCAGTATAAAAATTGGTTCCTGGGGCTGATGTTTAATTTGAACTAAGCCAAACTGAATCGGTTTCATCCTGCTGTGTTTCAAGTGAGAAATTGACCATTTTATACCTGCTGCTGACATTTGGCTCTGAGTACTTCATTAACAGCAGCACTTGTGGATAATCCTGTTTCAGAGTTCTACCATAAATATGCTCTTTGTAACTTGGGTCACCACTTAATGCTGCCTGAAAAGATCCTTCTGCAGTGGCTCTATTATGGATAGCTTTCAGGGCACAGAATTAACAATGTTAATGACATAGCAACAGACTTCATTACGCCTTCAACCTCTCAGCAAATGACAGTGGGTCAGAGGACAGTACACTCACATCTTTTGGAGTTGCTTTCACCAACACACGCTCAAGACATCACTTTGGGCTAATGGCAGGGCTTGGGTTGTATACAGCTCTTGTCACAGACCTATAATACTGAGGGTCAGTGTGTTTCTGCCCAGTGTGGGTGAAGTGGAATGCAAATTTTAAATATGCACAACTTTTTTTTTTTTTTTTAATTAAAGAATAACATTATTAAGATTAAATGTTTTCTATTCCTCTCAGATTGAGTCTTGAAAGAATCCTCTGTGCTTGTGACATTATTAGTAGAAGTGACAGTGAAGGCTCTTTAGGGAGTGTTAACTTGAGCTAATGCATCACTTCCACATAAAATGTGACAGAGCTGCTACTTGTGGCTCTTAAATGTGTTTGAGTGTATAAAGGTGAAGATGTTTAGTGAGATAGAAAGCATGCCTGCTCCCTCACATTGGCCACATGTATCACAAAAGAATCATTATGAATACTGTTTTTGATTAATACATTTAATGAAATTGCAGACCAATTTGTGCACCTAAAAGAAAAAATCTGAATGAAAAACTGTAACAGTTTTCACAGAGCTTGCAAATTTAATTAGAGAAAGAAATGTTTCCTGGAATTATATTGGACATTTTTTGAAAAAAAAAAAAAGGATCTTTATCAACAGTGAGAAAAGCAAAAATGTCTTACTTCATTACTTCATGTCTGAGCTGACAGAGCCATGGAAATCCTGGAGGACAGTAAGATCCCTCCCAGAGCCTAGTGTTCATACATTATCAGCCAATATTTTATTGGATTCGGTTATTATAAATTCTAAAGAGGAAATATGTGATGCTTTTAATTGGCGTTTTATCTCCACATGTGATGTTTTGGATAATAATGGTGAACCTTCTGATCTTGATTATGTTGAATCTGAACCGTGGGCAGATAACAGTCACATTTCATTTCCTTTCACTTACATGAACGTCTTTAATGCTCTCTGCTCCATAGACACAAAGAAATCCATGGGAGCTGATGATCTTGATCCAAAACTTCCATTACAAAACATAAATTTCTGGCCAATATCTAAATGACCTTGTCTTGCAAAAGTTTTAGAAAAGTTAGTCTCAAATCAAGCTACAATTTATTAAAGTAAATGTTCCATTTTGAAGTCTTATCAGTCGGGCTTCAGAAAAGTGCATTGTTCTGTCACTGCAACCACAAAAGTTTTAAATGACATTTTCTCAGCCCTTGATGACAAATGAATTAATAAACTGTGTTTATTGATTTAACTAAAGCTTTTGATTCAGTGGCTCATGGAGTCCCCTTGAAGCGTCTGAAGAATATGGGATTTGACAACGCTACATGTGATTAGGTCCAAATTTATCTTACAAACAGCCCAGGCAGTAGCGGCCGATGGGTCTAAAGACTTTTTTTTTTTTAACTTTAAGTAAAGGAGTGTCCCAAGGCTCAATTTTGGGCTCGCTACTTTTGAGTATATTTATTAATTCCATCGGTTGCAATTTAAGTGAAACCCACATCCATCCAAAACAGCATCATCTTCATATAAATGTAAGTGCACCGTCTGCTGATCAGGCGCTTTTAAAACTGCAACAAGATTTTAATCATATCCAAAATTTCCTCATTGAATGCCAATAAAACTAACTCAAAAGAAAAAGAAATAAATAAATAAAAATAAAAAACATTTAAATGAGATAGAATCTACAAATCTTTACACACTAAGTGGTACATCGTTTGGTTTTGGCTTGACAAAACTTATACTTTATGCATATTTCAGAATTATATAACATCAAAATTATCATTTTATTATAGACACGAAAAGAAAGAAAATAAATTGTTCAAGCAGACTTTCTTTCAGCACTAGTTTATGTAGATAATCTACATGCAGACTTCAGCCTCTGCTCTGAAACCTTTAGCTTCACTCTTTCACTCCTTCGTTTCATATCAGGTGATGAATTTAAACCCATCACTGTTCACTCTATGAAAAAGTAGGTTGGCCATTGCTGTCTGTCAGGAGAACAACACTGTATAAAATGTATTTATAAGGGACTATTTGATAGATTTGTCTGAATATCTCACATGTTTGTTGACCTTTGATATGGAAACTTTTAACACAAGATCTCATGATTGTCTAAGTCTAAAAACTGGCCAAACTGGAACTGAAATGGGTAAAAAAAGCTTTTGGTTATGTTGCTTTCCAAAAATGGAATACATTTCAACTACATGCCTGTTCCTAATTTAAAAATCTAACATAAAATAATAGTATTGTGCATAACAACCTGGTTGGCATCAGTTATAGCCTATTGGTCTGGGCATAAAGATTTCATTTACCTACTACAGCAAATAAATAATTGGTCAACTTCTTCTCATCCTCACATTCTCACAAAACTTTGTGACTTTTCAAAGCAGCAGCGGACATGGAGAAGAAAATGTTTGAAAGAAGTTAACGGAGCACTGCAACTTGAGCTGTCACATGTGAGCATGTTTTCCTGAAAACTCAAGTGTGTGAAATAAAACCTCAGATAAATCCTGGATAGATGTCTCTGTGGGTCCCAGGGGACAGTGGACAGCTTTAGCCCCGACTCAGTCCAACCTGTGTCACTGAGGCTGCGGAGCCGGGGGAGCCGAGGGAGCCGGTGAACAAGCAGGCTGAGCAGCCGCGTGGCTCTATTTTCACTGGATTACATTATAAGGAGATTTACAATCTGACCAAATGTATATCTTGCACAAAATTATCTCCATTCATACTTGAAAAGGAAACTCAAATGTTTCTATTGAGTATCTCAGAGCAAGTGCACTTTTACAGGACACACTTTCTCATACCATATACAAAGGCCGAGCTAAACACAGTTTTAAATGCTTGTCTCCAACACCAAACCTCCGACTTCTTGTGCAACACTTTCTCTGCTCCATATCATAATGAGATCAAAGTTGTGCTGGGGCTCATATCTGTGGCGGTGACAGTGCGGCAGGTGTTTTCAGGTTTAATGACATGCCGGAAAAGGGCAAACATTGTCCTGACAACGGAGAACAGCTGGTGTGGCTGTGACACCTGTGCGCCCGCCCTGAGATCTGCTGCACCTCCACGGAGCAAACTTCAATCAGGCCTCAACACAACCAGCAGAGATGCCCGAGCAAAACGCTCGCCACATCTGTCACAAATCAGCACGCTGGCTCTACTAGACCTGATGAGAGGGGCTCTGTGAGGGGCTCTGGAGGGCAATGGAAGGAACGCAACAGCCGTCCTCTTCAGTCACTGCTGTGTACTCACCATGAGGGCTAGTTACCATTGATTACATTATTATTATATTTTGTGATAAGATCATTTTTAACACTGCATAGTACCAGTAAATTGTAATTGTGTTACCAGTACCATAAGACTTGTATAAGTACCAAAGAAGATACCCAGCATTACTCACCGTGCTGCACTGATGGGGCAACAACAAATAAATTACAAAATACTTGAACTTCTGTATCAGATAATGTTGTTTCGTAACATGGAAGAAGTGTACAGCCTTGTCCAGGTTGTACACAAGTGAAACCCTCACCTCCATAATGTCTAACCAGGTTTATAGCTCCCCGTGTGAAGAAATATACATAAACGGTATAAATAATAAGAAAATGCAAGCTTCGTTTAATTGTTTGCATTAAAGACAAATTATGTGTGTTACAACTCGGCCTGTACGTGCATAGACGTCTCCTGATGATATGTGTTTGGTGAAATCGCTCGTGATCTGGGCACAATGGTTAAGTTGCCCAATGTGCTGTCAACAGATTTGTGAGCGAGCTGGGAGTGAATGGCTCTTGTTTCAGGCTCGCTGGTTGCTTAGTGATTGGAAAGATTATAAATAAAGTTTCTTAGCAACAGAGAGTGTGTAGGTGTAAATGGCATTTATAATTTTATTTCTTGTCTTTACCACAAACAAAGACACAAATGCACTGGAATAATAAGTATCAGTTTGCATGTTGTATTTATTATTATTATTTTTCTAATGCATTACCTTCATGGTGTTGCAATATGAAAAGTTTTCGATTTACAATTGTTTGGGGATTTAACATTTGACGTCCGTTTTCATTAAAGTTGTACTATGTAACTTTTGTGTCTTGCTTGTAGTGTTGCAGGCAAAAAAAGACATCTGGTGTAACATGGATGGACCCCCCCAGAAAAGTTGCGTACTGCTCCTTTTTTTTTTGCACGTAATGGCACTTTCAATGACTTTTGACTTTTCTAACTGCTCACTGTCTGAGCTATATAAATGTACACAACCAGAAAGTACTTTTATACATTTACAAATACGTATTATAATGGAAGAGCTTTTTACCTCCTACTTAAGCTTCCAGCCTTTCATTTTATATAACTGGGAAATATTTTTGAATGCGCCCTAGTGGTCTATGTAAAAACTGATGAGAGCTATGGGGCATTCGCTGTTGCTTTTGCTGCCATGGAAGCAAAGACACTGAGCTCTATTAAAAGACATAAAACACTGATAGTACAAGAAGCTGCGCAGTGCCAATGCAGAGCCCCCACTCAATCATAGTGGGCCTGAAAGCACTCGTCTCCGGGCCTTTGTACCTCTCCTGTGAGGCCAAACACTCTTCCCCAAATTCTCTCCACACACTCTGAAAGCCTATTTGTGCACAGAATAGCTTTAGGGATATACTTTGCATATTTATTGCACTGTGGGTCAGAGTGGAAACGAAAGCGGTGCTGTTTCAATTCCTGGTAGGATTATTTCAATTTGGTCATGTTTAGTCTCTTATCTGAATTTAGATATACTCACATTATAAGGGTCATCTCTTGCAATAAATAAAATTGGAATTACGGGGTGTGTTGGCTCCTGAAACACGGAGAAAAGAAAACACAAGATGGTTTACTTTAACAATTTGACATTCGTTTTTGGTCCAAGTACAAGCTTAGAGATCTACTGGGTTTCTAGCTCAACCATCTCCAGTGTGGAAGTTCAAAGAATACACTGTTGATTCTCTGGAATACAAATCAGACATAAACTTCTACGGCTGCATAATCTCGTAATCAAATCAAAATCACAACTGAATTAGTGCAGTTATCAATTATCATTTAGATAATACAGTGTTTGCAAAGAGAAAAAAACCCGTCTTTGTATAGAGAAATCTTACTGTACCTGTAGTTAAGACCTCAGTTCATATTTGTCTTCTCTCAAATGTTTATTCTCCTGGAGTTGTTTGAAAAGAATCATACTTTTTAAACATATCTCGAATCTAGCCGCAGTGCTTGTCAAAAGAATTCTATTCAGTTGTATGCATGGTATGTGTTATGTTATTGACCATTCCATACTTTTTTTCTTTTGTATTTTATTGACTGGATATCTGCAGAAACTTGTACCTACTGTGTGTGAATAATCATGCTTGTCTGTGTATATTCTAATCTGCAGCATCAGCACTTTGCCCAAGACAAACTCCCTTTTGGGTCAATAAAACATATTTTATTGATTTTGATTTGATTGATAGTTGCATTTCTGGAGCACGGTGGCATAAGGGTTAGACCAGTCGCACAATCTTTCACATATAAAGTGAATTTGTCCTGGCCTTGTAATGCATCCATTCTGTTGGGCATCTAGTGAAATTAAACTGCCTGTAGTGAAAGGATCAGGGCCTAGTCAGACATTTGCTACCACTAACAGGACAAAGCTAAAGATGAATGGTTCAACTGTTGCACTAAATAATAGAATGTGTAATAAAGCCTCCAGTGAGTGTACATGAAGTGATCTCATCTATTTAGAAAATCCAGATAGTGTTAAAATGCTGCGCTATAAATCGTCTGTGCCCCAAACCGTTGTACAATAAACCTGTCTGCAGACCTGTCAGTGCAAATTGATTCGGGGCATAAACTGCTGCGGTTTCTTAGATTGAATCCTTATGTGTTGCGCCTCTTCTTTTCCTCTCCAGCCGTCTGTATCCTTTCGGCTCCGTTCTTGGGGGCTGGCCGGCTCTGAAAAGCTCTCCTGAAAAGCACTGGGATTATCGGAGGCTGTGGTGAATTCACTCATCTTCTGCGAACGCTCTCCTCCTACAATGTCACGGGCAGATACCTCACACTCCACAGCACCAACATCTGTTATTTGGATTTAAGCACACACTTGCCCATATGGCTCAAAGAAAGCTATTGATTCTGTGGAGAAGAGAGAGAGAGATACTTTGGAAAATATAAAATGGTTTGGTGAAAGATGCTGGTTTGCCCAACTCAAATGGTGCAAGAAATAAATGATTTTCTGATTCAGATTTTTTTTTTCCTCACCAGCTCTTTTATATCTGACAGTGTTTATTGGTACTGGCTCTAATGTAATATGTATGTGAAATTCTTCTTAGCATTAATAACTAGATATATTTGAGTAAAATGTGTATTCACTCTACCAAAGCCAATGAATGTCTTGCTATATTATTACTACACGTTAAGTACTTCAGAGTAACATAAATTAGTGATTACTTCTCCGGGGGTTCATAATAGCCTATGTTTATTAAGAGCAATAACCTTTAGAGAATAATCGTCTTGTGTTTGACGAGGCCTTGTGTAGCAGCATTTGTTTTGTTGCCTTGTCTATGCGTAAACAAAATCAAAATTTACTGTCATTGGTTTGCATTTAATTAACAAAAACCAACAAAACAATAAAAACATTAAAAATCAATTGTGCTCAGGAGAGAAGCAGAGCAGTGTGTTAAGTGGATTGTTATATAAAAAATTGAATAATTAGCAGTGCCTCCTGGTGTTACGGGACACTATACTTCCTCCACAGACTGTACAGGGTCACTGTCTGAGTACAACGTGAGACATGTGTATAATTTATAGTAAACCATAAACAGTGGTTAGGGCAGTGGTCCGAGCAGGGGTCCCACAGGATCAATTCTCACTCCAACCAAGTTCTTTTGTTGTGTCCTTAGGCAAGACACTCACACCACTTTTATACTACGCAAGGTGGGTTGTGTGAATGATTGATGATGGTCAGAGGGACCAATGGCACAGATTGGCAGCCTCACTTCTGTCAGTCTGTGGCAGCTGTGGCTACGATGGAGTGAATGAATGACTACAGTGTAGAGCTTGACGAGGCTTCAACAAGACTGTAAAGCACATTACAAGTGTAAGGCATTATTATAATTATCTGTGCGCCTAATCAGGGTCCACTCGGGGCCTTGCATTTTGTAGCCATGACAGCCTGTGACATCAGAGGTCAGAGTTCAGGATGAGGGTAGCACCTAGCACATAACACGTATCACCTATCACCTTTTTTATAGAATGGTTTGTTACCAATAAACCTGATACTATTATGATGAGAAAGGGGTTTTGCATCTCAAAGAATGGAGCATTTGCTCCTGGACTTCTAAAATGGAATTATGGGATATATAAAGGAGTACACTTAAAGCCCAGTGCAGCAGGAGTAACGTTGCATAGACAAATAGTTTTTCATTAAGTACAGTTTAATCTGTTGTTTGTGCTACAAACAATTTGCTTCTTTCAAATGTAAACAGAAATGTGTATAAAGTAATGTTTTCTATTAAGTATAATGGCCCCTTTGCAAACAGAAAAATGCCAGTCACCTTGTTTCTGTTCTGGCTGTAATAGGTGCAATTAGGGTGGATGGACGCATCACTTGGTCTTTGTGTGCTGCTGCTTGTGTTCTGGGCTCGGAAGTCTGTTGAGCCTCTTAATCTTGTGTCTTGGGACAATATGGGAATCAAGCAATTTCACACTACCTGCGAAAAATGGAAACTTCCTGTTGTAATCCGGATTAGTGGCCATCCCTAAACTAGCTTGTGTTTCTCTTAGGAATTGAGTACAATCATGTGACTGGCATAAACCTTTGGATAGCTCTTTTCAATTGTAAGAAACATTCCATCACACATTTAGTTTTGTGTTTTGTGCTTTGTGATGGTAGAGCTGTAGAAATATAAATAATAAACATAACACAGTGAATTGGATTGGCAGTATAAGACTTTCTTTTTTTTTTAAGATAAAGAATAATGTACACTTTATGTCAGAAATGTATCCTCTGCATTTGACCCATCTTTCAAAGCCTCTGGAGCCACTGCCAGGAGCAGTGCAGCGCCCACGGACCCATCTCCATATCTTGTGCTTGATGTGAGGATTTTTCTCATTGTGCATATTTATGTTGATGAGGGGAAAAGGGAGTGCCTAGAAGAAACTCACCTATACATGGAGTCCTCACAAAAAGGCCCCCCGCTGCCTAAGAGCTTCTTGCTGTTAACCATGAGTCTATAGCCTCTCAGCCACAGTGCTGCTGCAAAAGGAATTATATGGATCATGATTTCTTCCTTAACAGTTCTTTGAGCCTCCACAATGTCGTAATTAATATTGTACAGAGATTTCCAGGATAATATCGTCTTAGACCTTATTAAGTCCCTATAGAGTTGTGTGTCTCCAAAGCCCTGTTCTGGTTTTGAGCTTCTTTTTTTTTTCCTTCCCTGTTGCGGCAACATTTCTCTTTTCCTTCCCAAAAGGTCAAAGGTTGTCGGTGTTGGGTCAGGACATGGCCACTGTATTTATTGCCCCTCTCTGCTCCCTGCTTTAATATGTCAGCGCAAACGAGGCACGATTGAGTGTCTAGTGACAAGGGGCATTTTTCACCCACTCCCACCCCTCTCCTCCCTGCTGCTGCTCAAGGTACTGTTGCTGTTTTCTGACCTGTGAGAATAAAAGAAAAATCTAAAAAGGACACAGCCGTGCTCCCAGAAGACCTGTTCTGCAAGTAGAGGACATTGCAAAGGGCGATCTGAGGAAAATGGCTGGGTAGTCTGCTTGACAAAGTCAGGAATGATCAATCTTTCATCAGCGCTGGGAATGACTTTTCCTTAATGGAGCCCCGTCGAGTTTCGGTTCCTAATGACTAAACTAAGAGCCCCAATGGAATATTAATTATACAAAGCAAGAGACTTAAAGTGCAGGCAGATTAGCAGTATTTATGGAGGTATGTTATCAGACATGTCTGTCACAATCCATATTTTATCTTCACTGAGGTTAGACTGCCATTGAGTAGTTGGTAGCTCTGTTAGCAGGTTACTGAAGTATTAGTGGTATTTTTTATATATATTATTCTTGACATCTGAGCACTGTTTAAATTGGCTAGAGTGAACTATTTGACATTTGTGCATTTGCGGCTTTTAATTATAAATACTGAAAAAATGCTAGAGTTTGATTTGCCCTGTAGAGCCTGAGGTTTAGGTGAGGCTGTACGCTGTATTTACCAATGTAAGACATGACTCCTGTTTATGACAATTATTAAATCACAATCTAATCTAATTCACAATTCTCTGGGCTTTCCACTTGAATCATGAAACTATTTGTTCTTGCATGATTGACCTCACTTTGTTATATTCTAAATCTGACATCTTATTTTGCATCTTGCTTTGTCCAAGTACATGACTAAGAGAGCAGGAAACTAATTGAAGCCCCATATGGTTTTTGAGACCCAGAGATGATGGCCGCCGCCGCCGCCGCCGCCACTAGTCCATTTGTATTGATCCCTGTTGATAGGGGAGTCCAGCCTCTCCAACCCCCTCGAGCTAACGAAGTCAAGTGCAGTTATCTCTGATTAGAGAGTTCCCTGGTTACCACAAATCACATCTGAGTGGACAAGTTTACATATTCTCAGATTTATGAGGGTCTTAGGGGCTTGCCAAGCAATATCATAGGTCAAAGGTGTATGATTGGATGTCATTTGGTCCGACTCTGCATCATATTAGCTGTAGAGCTCGGGCATGTGGCCCCATGCACAAAATATGAGTGTTCAAAATGTATTTGATTATTCTCATATTTGAGAAGCATTTGTCCAGTGACTTTTCTCTTGTATAGTATATGGCTAAACTGTTCCTTCATGTGTTTCACTGACAAACCAATACGGAAATCTGTCATTATCTGTTTGTTTGGAAAAGTGATTTCCTGTGCATATGAACACCCATAGTCATAGATTGTTTCAATCAGGAAGCTTTTGAGCAGCGCCTCTCTTCCCCTCCCAGCTCGAGCCTTTTCTGATTAGTGATGGTTAAAATCGACTTCCTGTCTGCTCACATAATGATTGGTGAACATTCTGCACATTTGATTTCACAAGGCTGCAGTGTCTTCATTTCACATTTTAAGCATATCTCGGCTTTAGAGCAATGTTAGCTACCATCACACAGAGCTTCTCTCATCCAGCTTTATTGTTGTTATTAAACTTGCAAAACTCGTACTACGGAGGGTATTTAAGAGGTATACAGAATCACAGCTTCTTTTGTTTTGCTCTGTACAAAGTCTGTCAAAGAAATGCTCGTGAAAATAGTTTCTGTGAATAATATGCTCATTTCATTCCCCTGAAGTAATAAAAGTATAAACCTGATAATGGCAAAGACAAGATGAAAAGTGGTGCATTGTTGTTCTGCTTAAAAGTAATATTGAACAGAGTCTCAGTGAAATGGAAATGGATGCATTCGGAAATATCAGACAAAACCGCATGTTCTTAACTTGTTGTCATCTTCAACCTTTTAATATGTTCTGAAAGGTGCAGTCGGGGCTACACAAGTCTCCATCTTTGTAGAGAGTTCTTTTGTTCCGCACAAAGGGTTTATTGACAATATACATTGATTGGCCTAAGATGAATTCACAAAGTCAAGGTTAGTTCAACAATAATTTACCAAAGTGCTGAAGTTTAAAGAGTGATAGCCGTGTGGTACATGGTCCTTGAAAAGTAGTCTCCCCTCTATAGTCTGTCAGAACATAGGAAAGGCAAGTTTATTTGTATCCAATTCATACAATACAAAGTGATCTACAGAATAAGAAAGACATTAAAATAATTAATCATCATAAAATTAGCATTAAAAGAGAAGAGTGCAGAATAAAATCTTTTCAGTCATATGCACAGCGAAACAGAACCATTTTGAGTCTGGATTTAAATATTGTCAAAGTAGAGGCCTGTCTCACATCTTCAGGAAGAATGTATAAAACTGAAACGGTGATTCTCCATATTTAGTCCTAGTTTAGTCCATGTTTAGTCCATATTTAGTCCTGGTTTAGTCCTGGTTTAGTCCATGTTTAGTCCATGTTTAGTCCTGGTTTAGTACTGGTTTAGTACTGGTTTAGTACTGGTTTAGTCCATGTTTTGGTCCTGGTTTAGTCCATGTTTTGGTCCTGGTTTAGTCCTGGTTTAGTCCATGTTTAGTCCATGTTTAGTCCATGTTTAGTCCTGGTTTAGTACTGGTTTAGTACTGGTTTAGTACTGGTTTAGTACTGGTTTAGTCGTGGTTTAGTCGTGGTTTAGTCCATGTTTTGGTCCTGGTTTAGTCCTGGTTTAGTCCATGTTTAGTCCATTTTTAGTCCATGTTTAGTCCATGTTTAGTCCTGACTCTGGGCACCAGCAGGAGGCCGGTCCCTGAAGTCCTCAGAGTTCGAGATGGTTCATGTGGCTCTAACATGTCGGAGATGTACTTTGGTGCATCTCTGTACAGTGTAAAACAGGTTTAAAATAAATTATCATTTAAAAACATGAATACCATGTAACTATAGGTGACAAATCTGTACTTTATCAGTTCGTGTTGTTCTTCAGCATGGAGGTAATGTGACAGAGTACCTGCGTTGGCACCGCTCTCTGCTGAACTGGAGTCACGTGACCACGCGGCATTAAAAGGTCAGAGTGAATGCAGTGGCAGAGTGGGGAGCGCTGGAGGTGTTGACAGCAGGTTGCCTCTTCACATCCCTTTTCTCGCGCTGTCGCTCATCACCGCGGAAACTGCCGAAGAGGGACGCTGATTCACACGGGCAGAGGTGGACAGGGCCAAACAAAAAAAAAAAAAAAGACAAAATCTCCGGGACGGGTTTAGAATGACTGTGAATGTGTGAAAAAGTGCCCTGCCAATACGAGCTGTAAAAGCTGAGGCACCGCAGGCACAAAGCCATAAGTCAGGAAGCGACAGGTGAGGTGAGGATGTTCTTTAAGGACAGCTCCTGATCAAACCAATATTCATCCTTTACTGCGCTCTGACAGCCAAGACAAGATGGATAGGAGTCTAAATAGTTTGAGGGGAATTTTAGCTTTTGGGGCCTCAATAAAATCTAAGTAAATAAAAGAGGGTTGACTTGTTTATTCATTCATCCAGATGCGATATGTTTGCCTATAGCTTCTAACAGGAAAGAAAGTGACCTAGAAAATGGCTTGTAGATGTGAGTAAATTTAGGATAGGAAAACCATTTAATATAGAATAATGTGAACTTTGAAAACGCAATTTGAGACACAAAGTACATTATTTGGTTTGTCACAGCTGGGTTTTTAGAAAGCCGTAGCTAAAAGTGATGGTTTCTGTTCTTATTATTTGGTTATTTGGTTGTTTCACTCCTACAACTTTTCGTCCAGTTGACAGATTTTCTATTTTTCTTTCACTATCAATTGCTTAGTTGCAAATTGGTTTTATTTCCCCCAAGAAGATTCAGTTTTTTGTCCAAACAGGTTGATATTTATCTATGGTTTGTGGTGTTCTGTACAAAATCCCCAAGTATCTTCTGTGAAATATTCCATTACTTAAGTCAAAAGAAGTCTCCGTACATTGTCGATTGCTTTGCGCTTTCACGCCCTGCTAATGGAAATAACATTTACTACAGAAGTTGAGCCTTTATCTTGGTCACCGGAGACAGGCCAAACCAAACCTGTGATCTCTTTTTCATAAACGTGCTTCCTAACAATCCTCCCCTCTTTAGATCACACACGCTCTTGCCGTACAGTGCCGTCTTTTCATCCCACCACCTCAGGTAATGTGTCCATGTGCATTTTAGATTATCGCTGCTGTTGATGAAACGCCCATTGGGAGTGCGATCGGGAGGTGCTTCCAACATCTCGCCCTCTTATCAAAATCACCAGCAGCCCACAGGGATTCAGGCACGTACAGCCAGCCAAGAGCAGACAATAGACAGGACGACATCTATCTTATCATTTCTGCTTCACTTACTAAAGGCTTTTCCTCAAAGCTCTTTATTTCATTTGTTGGTAACTTGTGTAGTCCACTTTGTATTAATATTGATCGATCTGACCTTTTAAGCACAGATGCATTATATCAGCGTGTTCTAGTGGAGAAAATGATTATATGGACCATGTGAAGCCGCCATAGTTTCTTTTCATGGGTAACACAGTCTGTATCTTAGTATTATATGGATCACTGCAGACTAAACTATGTAAACTTACCGTTATTGGTTATATACAGCTATATGTAATAATACAAAGTTGCACTTGTACAGGCCATGCACAAGAGATTGTCTAAAAGCATTCCACACAAGTCCTTGAATAGACAAATTGCTTGTTCTTTGGTTATTTCTGGTGCTGCCAAAAACAACAAAAATATATCCAATTGCTTCTTCTTTGGTCTGGCAATGAACAAATTATGAAGCGTGTCGAAATCAAACCTCAAAATGGGCCCAGGACCGCAGCAAAGACAGAGTGCCTTTGTTCTGCTGTTTGGTTTTACACAATCGTTTTCTGACCTTGAATGTGTTGTTTTGATATCTAAAACCACTTTATTCGGTACAATTTTTTAGCACAAAAAATATTTGGCACAAACTATTACGACTGGTATTTTATCTTTCCAGACTATCGTGCCCAACTTTTGTAAATTGAAAACAATCTTTTTTTCGCGCAACTTGTTTACAAGGGCAGGAAAAGACATTTTGTTGGCGAAATATGCGTGTACGTGGGTTGGATGGTGGACTCAAGATAAATAATAAATTCCAGTGTCTCATACATATTTAAAATTGTACCATATCGTCTTAAATGTTCTAAAAGATGATGCTTTTCTCCATGTTAATGCGAATGTAATCGTACGTTTTTCAGTTTCCTCTAGTTTTCACAGTTTGACACCTAAACTGATTTGAAAACGACAGTGTTTTCCATTATGATAGTATCTTCTTGTTAGCCGTAGGTGACAGCGTATTAAGTTGTCTTGTGATCAGTATTTGAGTTGCGTTCAGGCTCCCCGCTGTCAGTACTGTCTGCGTAGTTGACCTTAATGTCATCGCAGCTCCACTTTTACCTCTAAAATATTAATTGTTCCTAGCTGTGTTGTATCCCTGCAGATATGCTTTTTATACATTCATGAGCGAATCTATAGGAGGAATCTGAACGTTATAGTCGCTGGCCTAGATCGAGAAGGAATCATGTCAGCTAGCTACTGGCAAACGAAGAAATGTTCATTATTTCCAAGGTGGTATTTGTAACTAACCACAAGAAATACATTAAAATCGAAAATGAACTGTTAGGATTGAGTTCTTAAGTGTTTATATGAAGCACTTTGAGCAGTAGCAGCGCAACATCAAACCCAAAGGACTTATTTATGACTAGACAGAGAAGATTACTGATGAAGTTAACTCCTAGTCTTTCCCTTTCATTTTAAACCCTACAAAAACCTTGCTTTGAGACTTGTTTGTGTACGATTGCCCTTGAAAGGTGAACAGGAGGAATAAAGCACAAATGTATTCTAAAAGTTGTCGCCTCTTCCCTCCATTACCCTGCCTCTCTTGACTTCGACATTACCTTGAATTGCAAACATTGTGTGTTAATATAGCGTATAATGTGACACTAAATATGCAGCGCCGCGCAGAACAACACCTGATTCCACATCTGAGTGTCAAAGTGCCATCTGCGGGGTCACCTGGCAGAGCGGGCATCAGAGCCAACGCCGGACACAACACAGGAGAGAAGCAAAGGGGCGAGACGCGAGGGAGGCATAGGTCAAAACAACACAGATCTGTTATACTTACAGGGCGCAACTTTTTCATTTAAGGTTAGACACTACAAAATATATAACTATTCTGTCTGCGCTGGAGTTTGGACGGGGACTTTGGACATGAACTTTGGATGGGGAGTTTGGACAGGGACTTTGAACGAGGAATTTGGACAGGGACTTTGGACAGAGACTTTGAATGGGGACTTTGGACATGAACTTTGGACGGGGAGTTTGGACAGGGACTTTGAATGAGGAATTTGGACAGGGGGTTTGGTCAGGGCTTTGGAAAGGGACTTTGAATGGAAACTTTGGACAGGGGCTTTAAACGGGGACTTTGGACAAGGATTTTGAATGAGGATTTTGGACAGGGACATTGAATGGAGACTTTGGACAGGAGCTTTGGACAGGGACCTTGAATGGGGATTTTAGACAAGGACTTTAGACGGGGGCTTTGGATGGAGATTTTGGACAGGGACCTTGAACGAGGAATTTAGACAGGGACTTTGAACAGGGACTTTGGACAGGGACTTTGAATGGGGACTTTGGGCAGGGGCTTTGGACAGGGCCTTTGAAAGGGGACTTTAGACTGGGACTTTCAAAGGGGACTTTGGATAGGTGCTTTAGACAGGGGCTTTGGACGGTGACTTTGGACAGGGACTTTGAACAGAGACTTCAAACAGGGACTTTGAACAATTGCTTTGGACGGGGACTTTAAACAGGGACTTTGGACAGGGGCTTTGAATGGAGTTTTAGGACAGAGACTTTAAACCGAGACTTTAGACAAGAACTTTTGAACAGTTGCTTTGGACAAGGACTTTGGACAGGCACTTTGGACTTTATTTTAGTGGGTTAAGTGTTTCATTTTTTTTATTTATTCATCCCGGTTCATTTTTTAAACACTTTTGCACATTTCTAATACTTTTTGTGGATAGTTCTGCTTTGAGGTTCAATTTGAGTATTATCATTTACGTCTATATTTACTTCAGCAACAGCCACGTCAGAGATTTTCATATAAAAAGGTGTTGGCGTTTCAAAATCCTCATACCTACGCCCCATTACGCCGGAGCGGGCTTATACTTCTCTTAAAATGGCTGCACCTCTCAGTCTGTGTGCAGAGCAGTCACGGCTGTTTATCTGCTATCTTCAAATTCAATACAGAAGACATCTCTTTTCATATATCCTTCGAAATTATACCAACTTGAAGTTCGCGTACTCGCCCAGTCCTCTTGTCTTGGCTTGTCAGACTTACCCGACATGTCAAATTATGTTTTATAAAATGTCTCAACGAACCCTCTCCATCTGAAAAATGACTTGTGTGCAATGAGTCACACTTATCGATGACAACTGGTACACACCCTGTTTTCAGAGTGTGTGTTTGTGTGTTTGTCTTCATTAAAACCTTTCTTGAAGAATCCTAAAACATTTCTCAAACTGTGGTACATACGTGAGTTGCACAGTTTGACTCTGTTTTATTTCATCATTTATTCTTCTGGATTCACCAGTATTTAGATATAACGTAGCCCTGATAAAGTCTGTGCTTTTATCTGGTTGTACTAGTAACACCGAATATTATCATAGGTGGTACTTGAGAAAAGAGCCACTGTCTTATCTGAATGTATGAATGCGCCTCGCTGTCAGAGGGTAGCTTCAGAGAGGAGCCCTGAAATAATGTTTTGGAACGTGGCGGGGCTTGGGACGGGCTCGGTGTGATGTGTGTTGTGTTTGGATTGAATGACAGCGCGTTTGTCATGCTGTCCTCGCTCTAGCGCTACACACTGCCACCACAGATAGATGTCTCAAACGCTCCGGTGATCACGCCAATTCACCCGCGCCAACAGATGCTAAACGCAGATACTGTATAAGCTGTAATTGCTATTTGCTTTAACTGAAGGGACTAAAGAAGATTCACTGCTTCAAACGCTGCCAAAACACCGGCTTTCAGTTAGACTCTGGTTATAAAAGGGTTGGTAAAACAAAATTATTCGGTCCCAGTGAGATTATTATATTCTGCAGTCCAATACTAGAGTTATATTGGCCTGTGCTGAACTAGGTCTTTGCTAAACTAGTGCAGCAGTGGGCAGATCTCATAATCGTGAGTCATTCTGACCGGTTCCATTGTAACAGCTGACCGGTTTGTTGTTGTCCTGTGGAGCTTAGTGGACTCAAAAAAGCAGCACAGGCTGTAATTGGCTCTATGAACAATGGTAGCGGCGAGTTCCAATCAGAGGGACAGTCGGCTTGACCATTTCTAGCGTAATGTAATGTCTATGAGGTTTGTGCTTTGTGTGTCACTGCTAATGCAAATGCTAATGCTAACTTCTATTAAAACATTAAATGCAACAAGATGACGAAATTCAATTTGTTGTAAGGATATTCCAATTATTTTTAGGTGTAGATTATTTCAGTCAGTGGCATTATTTAATTATTACGCTGGAAATGGTCAAGACGACTGTCCCTCTGACTGGAACTAGAACCTGTGATATAATTCCCATTTACATCACAGGAGACATATTATACTATTGTCTGCTATATATCTATGGAGAATACAGATTACTCAAACATGTCTAAATACACCTTTGAGTGAGTAAATGAGAAGGGAAAACAAATATAATATGGATAAAAGTTCTTAAAAGTCAATTTGGTGTAATAGATATGTGTTTAATCCAAATAAATGTTATCATGTGCAATAATCTTATGAGCAGCACTTGTCCTTCCTGCTACAACCAAATATTTTGACATTATATGACATTATATTTCAGGAGGCAGAATTTGAAATCCACTGAATGCTTCCAGACTTTGTGTAAAGTCTACTCCAGTGATCACATTACACATCACCTGTGGATGGAATACTCCAGTAGAGATTGACTGATATGGGTTTTTTCATGGCTGATGCTGATACCGATTGTTTAGAATACAGAGCGGCCGATGAGCTCTGCAGATATTTTAGGCCAATATGTTGGACCAATTTAGATTATTTTTCCCAAATTATGTCATTTAAATTTACTCCAGACTCCCCCCAAGCCCCTTTTTACTCTGGAGAAGATGTAAGCCCATACACTAAAAAGTCTAGATATCAGCCCGATATATTGACCAACTGATATATCGGCCTATCTCTATACTCCAGTAACAGAAGGCACAAAGAAGTACCCCAAAATGCCAAAGAGGGTCTAAAGGTTGGCAGCATGAACGGAGGAAGTACGTAATGACACCTGCACAGCTTTAGAACAGCTTTTTAAGGTGGAGGATGAAGCAGAGTGGACCACCCTATGAGCTCAAAAACTCATGACATTTTTCAGATGAAAACAGTGTTTAACTGATGTTTTAAGTTTTGCTTTTACAATACACTTTCTGCGGGACAAACATAACTGACTCATTTATGAGGAAAAAAAAAGTTGTGTACTTGAGCTTTAAGAGGACACTCAGACGAGATGCAGAGGTGGACCGGTGCTAAACACTGATAATATGCTCCAGCGCACTGCAGCTGAAATCCTTATGCTGGTCGTTGCTAGGACCAGGCTGACTAAAAGAAAAGGCACATACATAATGGGTGACCTTCGGCTCTGGTTCTGCTGGTTGAACACTGAAAAGACCCATAGTGTTTCTCTTTCTGGCTGCTGCCTTTTCTGCATTGCTTTGTCTTCAGCCGCAGCGCTGCAGTGTGGCTCTGGCCCGTGCACTATAACACATGTCACACCTGGTTTGTGTGATCACTGTTGTTAGGGTGACCTCTTGGTCTCCAAGCAACACGCCTGTCTCACGGCTGATAGCCCTTGCAGGTGCACAATCATGACCGTTATGTATGTGGCCTGTGTGGATGTGTCTGCTTCCGGCAGGTTAGTCCTGAACATGTGCAGATTTATTAATGTATACAGCCCGTCGATATGGGTGGGCGGTATTCACAACTATGTACAGCTCTAATACGTTTAAATTAGATAACAGAAATTTGTTAAAAGGTCCCTGAATCTTAGGTTTTTAGTATTGCATAAAAAGTAAATGTAGTGTAAAATGAAGCCTAATTTGCACAAATATCATATCCTTGTTTGAAAGGTTATTCAGCTATAATATTTGACAGTATACCATATTCTAATTTGCATAACAACTAACAATTGTGTTATTGTCTTTTAGATGCATTAAGGTCAAGGTGCACTTTCTTGTCCCTGTAGGAAAATTTGTCCCTGTATTTGACCCATTTTTTACCCTGCCAGAGGAACCATCTTCAGACCTTCAGGATGGGCTCGAGAGAATCAGCTGAATCATTTGGCTGTAGTTTTTGTTTGTTTTTTTCCGGATGTTTTAGGTTCTTGACCTCCAATGTCCTTGGTTAAAATGTTGTATAAACAAAACCACACTGGCCTTTTCTCAGTTCATACTGTGTTACCCACTGATATGAATTATTGTGCGTTTGTGCCACATTGGACACATGGAGCATCTCAAGGCTCCATGTACAGCCCCCTCACAAGCCCTCAAGACAATGATGGTATTCCTGGTTGTCATCTTACTGTTACCCAGAATGCTTTGGAAATCCTTTCTCCAGGCCCTCCACCTCCAAAGGCACTCGCTCACACACAAAGGCACACATACACACATGCACGAATGTGGACTACACATAGAGGGATACAACACTAATCTCCCTCTCACGTCTCTAATGGAAAGGATTCAGCCGAGTAGCTTTGGGGAAAAAAATGAAAAAAATCTCCAGTGTGAAGTGGGAGCACAGAAAAACAAGAATAGGGAAATGAGTTTGTTCTGTATGTCTGGGGACCGCAGAGCCGTGAGGAGGAGCTGAAGGGGCGCCAGTTAAAACACTACTTGTAATGGGGAATTGGAAAGAGCTTACCAGTTTCATTTCAACCCCACTTGAAGCCGGAGAAGAAAGAACCAGTTTTTTTTGTAAGTCATCCGCACCTACGCGATCAGGGATTATTCCTTCTGCCTGCCTGCAATTTCCAAACATGACGAGGATTTTTCAGTCTGACCTATGCTAGCACAAAACGTGTATCAAACATGTGGTTGAATAATCTGAGGCTGAGGTAGATGCTCTATTGTGCAATGGTCCTGCATATGTGTGGATGGATGCACTGCTGTATTTAGGGATGCGTGGGAGAGAAGAGAGCAGGAAAGGTCACCAAGAGAAATGTAAATGACTCAAGTGAATCAGGTTCCCAAAGATATCAGATCTGATGTACGTTATATAAGGAGGGAGCCTGTGTGTGGAGGGCTGTTCTTTAGGAGCTGTGCAGGTGAGTGATGCCACATGTGAAAACTAATCACAACCAAAGACATCTCCCATCTACTCCAGGGTTAAAGGCAGGATTTAAAACAAGATTAAAAAATATATTCTTGTGTTGGGAATACATTTACAAAATATACTTTTTTGGTAGATATGTATATATTGTGCATCATGGTGTGACAATATTGATAAATGGTCACATTTTTATATCGCAAGACCTTCAAGACACTCAAAGAAGCTTACGTCAAGGAACCACTCCCCCATTCACACACACATTCATACACCAGTGTACACAGACACTGGGGATGAGGTGGGTTAAGGGTCTTGCCCAAGGTCACAACGACAGCATTCATCTGTGGGAGCTGGAATTATGTCGAGAACGGGATTGGAACCACTAACCTTCGGATCAGTGGGCAACGATTCTACCAAATGAGCCACTGTCAGCTCATATTGTAACTCTGCAATAAATTCACTCTAGTTCTTGCAACAATATCTTGTTTTCACATGTGTGACTGTTTAAAACTGGTCGAGAAAGTAGAATTATCTTCAACAGAATGGTGGTGTTTCTAAATGCGTAATAAGGGCATACATTAATCCTAATGGTGAGTGTAGTGTCTGTGTGTTTGAGAACATATCACTTTGTTGCACATATTGTAAAAAGCTGACAGAAAGATGAGATTTCGACTTGTGTGTGCGTGTTTGTGACAGCATATTTGTGTTGTCAGTTGCTCATTATCCCTCTGTCAGATGCAGTCAGAGCTGGTGTGTTCTTTCTCAGGATTCTATGACAGAAAAAGATGAAAACGGTAATGGAGAAATGATTGGGAAGGAACACATGGCTCAGCACAGGAATAAGTGAACAGTCAAGTGGATGCATCGCTGAAAGACTTCCAGGACCTGAGAGGAGCTGGGTCAGGAGTAGATGCTCATTAGCAGGTATACACTTAATTGTCTCTGTAAGGAAATGTGTCCTCTGCATTTGACCCACCCCTCAATGTGCAGGGCTCTATCTGGGAATCCATTTCTGCCCTTCTTCTTTCCCCAACAAACCATTCCAATCCACACACATACACGCCAGCATGTGCCTTTACTAGTTTAGTACCTCACACATTGTTTCAGAAAGAACGCTGACCTTTTTTTGTTCATTTTTCACTCAGAGTACACCATGTTTGTTTTGACATGAACAGACCATGTTTTTCCCGACTCTGCCTTTCACTCAGCCCTCTCAGAGCTCTGGGTGAGGAGGCCCGGTGCCAGACATAAGTGCAGTTATTTCCATAGGCAGTTGTTATCATTTGAAGGTTAATGCAGGATTCGTTGCTTTTATGACAAGCACCACCCTCCTCCCTACAGTCATGTTTTTATTTATATATTTTGAGACGCCATTAGCTACATGTTTCCACCATTTAAATTACAAACTTTTTCTCATGTGACGCCTGTGGTCTTTTGCAATGATTTATAGATTTCCTGGGCTGTACATTCTTCACATTCATGATCCATCTTCATGTTTGTCTTGGTATTGATTTTGCACGTGTCCTCCCGCTGTGTTTGTGAGCAGAGGCTGTTCAGTTCCTATGTGTGTGTGTGTGTGTGTATGTACGTATGTATATCTGACTATATGCGTGTAGTGGTTTTCTCTAATGACTGCCAGCGAGCGCATACTGCACTCTGCTCTCTGCTCAGCTCGTGCCTTCATCTGCTCTCTAGAAACCCTACGCTCCCTCTGTGTTGTATCTGTGTAGTATGCAGATCATATGTTACTCGTTATTACATCAGCTGTGCTCTCACAGTGTCACTAGATATGCAGAAACATGTCAGCGCCATCGAATATTCAAACAAAATTGCCTCTCCGATGAGTAATTTCACTTACATTCTCGTATTATCTGAATGTCTATTAATCTACAGGGCACTTTATGACTTAATCAGACCTGCATTGTTTTAATTTATCTCTTGGGATTTTATTTTTTTTGACGTTCTCTCTTTTCTCTTTTGCCTTTGAGAGACGTCCCGGTTCTCGTCACTCGCTCCCCCTGATACCGTATAGACGTAGATGTAATGTCAGTGGCCTCAGGAGGTCAGAGCTAAGAGGAGGCTCCAGTCAAACCTGTGGAGAGATGTTGCACAGAGGAGGAGCATGCGGCTGCATATAGGGGGAGTATCACGATCTGCACATATACGCGATACTTTCATAAATATGGCTGTACGTTTCTGAACTTCTATGTGGGTTTTTTTCAAAGTCTTTTCAAACTGCACTAATGTTTTTTTGTGTGTGAAAAAGGAGAGTGGTTAAATTGAGTTGCTCTTAAATATGTAGTTTTCCTTACTTTTTTTCAGAAACCTTTGACTAAATAACCACAACCATAACTACTCCAGTCCTCAAGTCAGAACCTGCTTTTGGTCCCAAAAAATAGTTGTAAAACTGGGGCCCCAAATGATGGAACGCTCTGTCTCTTTCTCTCAGTGTGGCCAACTCTGTGGATTCTTTTGACTTGTTTTTTGTTATTTGATGAACCTGCTCTCTGTAAAGCATTTTTTAGCTAATTTATTTGATACAGTGTTCAAGTGGAGCACGTGTACATTATAATCTTTTTAAAAATGATTGTATTTTTTGATCAAATGTTAAAGATGTCCTAAATAGAAAGTTTGACTCTTCCAAGTGCCCTGGGTGGAAATGTAGACAAAACCCTAAACTTAAAAAGTCTTCTTTTTGGAGAAAGCTGCTGTACCCCAAGTGCCTCCGGGTGAAGTGAAAAGGCGAGTCTCTGTTTGAGCAGTGATCAAACTGTGTTTGTTTATCACTGTGTTGGCAGTCAATGGGCGTCATGTCGCTCCACAATCAATACCAAAGGTTGAGAGGTGCAGATGATCTTTTAGCTGTGGCACTAAGCTGGCCTCTCATCTCAAGCACTTTCATCTAAAATAAACAATAGCATTAAGTCCAATTATGTTTTTCATTAGTGCGTAAGCCATAGGTGAGTTGAGAGACATCAAGGCTCCAATACAAACAAAAAAACAGGTGGAGGAGAATTTCTAATGCAGATTAATAGGTGGCACTTCTTTAAAGTGTTGATGATGTCAAAAAAATGAACACATCTCTCCACATGTGCCATCACTGTCAGTACTTGCAACGCTGGTGAGAGGAGGAGGAGAAGAGAGGAGAAGAAGAGGAGAAGAAGAGGAGAAGAAGCAGGAATTTGCTTCAAAGCGGAGTGTATTTTATGTAACCCAGTAGATCAGAGAACAGCACATGACCTATTTTTAGGGCTCTGCAGAGACAATGTTTTTTGTTGGAGTACTGAATCTATGACTCCTTTTCTCAATAAACACTTTACAAAGACAGGTTCAAATGTGCAGGGCTGACAAATGGCCTCGTAGACGCAGTGAAGATGCCATTAAATGGAACAAGACTCAGATATTTGAATGGAGCTTTTCCGGAGTCACCACTCCCCCGAAATCAGTCTGACAGAGCCATGTAATCCAGTGTTTGTTTCACTGACACGTGGGAAACAAACAGCCTCATTTGGGTCATCCTGGGTCATCTCCGGTCATCATTTCATATAGAATTAAATCAAACTTTTGATACTTCAGAGCTGCTTCCATTGATTCTGCTCAAGTCTGCAGAGTGTTTCAGTCCTGTTATTTGCTTGAGTTTATTTTTTACACCTAAGCTGCCATGCTTGTTTTGATTTGAACAGACGATGTATTTCTCGCATTGGCTCATCCACCTGTCTGGCCATCAGTACACTGGGAGAACTGTGTCCCAGACATGTGCAGGCCTGAGTGATACGGGGGAAAAAATCACTATCTTTTTCCCTCATACTGATCTTTTTTTTTTTTTTCAATTGATTTTATTTTGTATTTTCAAAAACAGAATTAAACACACACCATTTAACACAAAAATAATAACATTTCTTTCTCCAAAGTCTGAATTCTGTCAATATACCATTTACAATAAACCTGGCTCTTACCAGACTGATATATGTAGATCACTCTGCACATCAGTCTGGGAGGGCTCTCGCTGAACGTGTTGGAACCAATGATCAGAGCGTTCAAACAAACACTTTGGGCTGATTGGTCGGAGCGTTACAGCAGTGGAACAAGCTGAAAAATCAAACTTTAGTTAAATCTGGTTGAGACAAAAAGCGTCTTACCTGTTCACAAATGCACAAAGCTCTTCCTCTGCACATTTTTACAAACGTAGCAGTAGAAATCCACTGATATGAGTTATTTCATGGCAGATGCCGATTGTTTAGAACCCAGAGCAACTGTTGGCCAATAAAACTCTGCCCACATTTTTGGGCTGATATGCACGGCCGGGTTGATTATTTTCCCCATATTATGTCATTTTAACTTACTGTAAAATACCCCCCCCCCCCCCCTTTTTTTTTTTTACCACAAATCTACAAGAGAGCTGTGTAGTCACATTTTGTGCAGTTATAACTTCAAATTAAAGTGACATTATAGAGCTTTGTGTGTTTTTTGCCAGCAGATTGAACAAAACAAAATATCAGCCTCTGCAGCTTAAGGCCAGCCAACCGATATATCTGTCTGTCTCTAAATAAATAGTCTGTATTTCTGCTAAAAAAAAAAGGCAGAAGTACATCTGCCGGTGTGGCCATGTTGGTTTTGGTTTGTTCAGTGCTGACTTCTGTCCAAACCACAGAGCTACGAGAATTCGTCTTGATGGCGAGGCTAATTTATCATACATCAAACTGACAAATGATGTTCCAGTATAATGCTGTAACTGAATTTTCTTAGTTCTCATCACATTCAGAGGTTCAGGACCTTGGGCCTGTTACCAGCGACACACATACTGAATGAATGCTGTCACATTTAGTACTTTTGTATTTTTTGTTGTGGTCTGTTTCACATAATCTTTAATTCCCTGGAGACAGAGGCCTAGTTAATGACAGCTTGACATTTAAAAATGAAACATATATATATATATATATATATATATATATATATATATATATATATATATATATATACACACTTGATTTTGATGATTTGTTTTTTCAGTCATTTCATAGACATTTTTGTGCGTTCTATACATACCATACATATTGCATACAGTGTTATGTAGTAGGCGTCTTTGAATAGCGCCAGTGTCCCTGCAGAATAGGAGATATGAACTGTGAAGAAGCCGTTTCATATGCATACTTTTATCTATCATCTCCCCAGCACATCTTCATCACTGTCCTCCTCCTCCTCTTCCTCACTGTCTTCACTTACATAAAATGTCAGTGTGAGGCTTCTCTGTGTGGGCCGCTCTGTGGAGGAGGGCTGTGCCACTTCAAGAACCCCAGTAACCTTACTAACCCTTCTGATGGCCTGCTTAGTACATGTCAAAGTACTATTTACCAACCACCTCCGCTGGTGTACACATAATACTGCATACTTTACACTGCGCTGGGGTTTCTTATCTGTCATGTTAAATGCATAAGTATCATTGTAGCACACTTCATATGGTGTACATACGGTGCACATATGATATACATTACGAGACAATAGAGTGAAGTATTGGTGGCATTTCCAGTCTAAGGAGGTTCTGTTGTGTTTTCATTAGTTTGGATTTGTTGGACAGAACAATTCTTTATTTTCTTCCATACACACTTCAGAAAAAGCAAGTGTATTATAACAATTTTCAAATGACTTTTGCTTTGCACGTTGTTGTTCATGGAAGCTATTTTCTATAGCTGGGGGGCTTATGTTATACCTTTTGACAGTCTGGTGTTTTTTCAGAACAACAAATCCCAATTCCCAACAAAAACATGTCTGTACTTAGAAACGGCCTCTTCAGTGGTTATAATTCACCAATTTATTTGGTTGAATTTTATTTTAAAATACTAGACTATTTCTTGTCAAGGGACTGAGTTTAGTCTCACAAACCTTTGCAGCTGTCCTTATTATAAATTGACTTTTAATTTAGGAGTGAAAGGTTGTTTCTTTGGAGCATTACTGCCACAGTATGACACAGATGTGGGTAAGTGATAAGTTACAGAGCGCTTCTGGTTTGAATATGTGTCAGCTGTGGTCCTAAGGAGACAACGTGCCGGTCCAGATGAAGACAGACTGTTTCTATATAACCTGGAGGATTGGATTAGGATCAGCACTTAACAAATGAACAACATCCTTCATACTAATCTGTGAGCTGTCACACAGGGACCATCCAGCAGAAGATCAGCTTACTGCTAATGACACGCCCACTCTGGATTTCAACCCACAATTACAAGGACTCCACAGTGTCTAGGAGAGGTGTGAAGTAAAGGAGGCACTTTGACTCAACATTAACTTAACATTTCAAAAAGAGTATATTCGCTTTTTTCTCCGTTATGGCGAGTAGTGAGATGACATGAGATTGGAAACCGATGGAAGGTTTGGCGCCGTGGGGAACGTGAATTTTTCCTTGAACCTTGATTTGGACCATGTTATCAGATGAAAACGAAAATATTATACAAGTGTTATACAAGTAGCACTTATGAGTTCTGAAAATGACAGTTTTGTAGCAACAGTCGTCTTTTTACAAGCAGTGAAAGTGTTTGTTGCATTTTATTTTTGTAGTGGAAAAAAAACAAATTTGTGAAGCCCATTGTAAAGTCAGTCAAGTACTTTTTGTTTGTTTTTGTTTTGTACTTGAATAATTCTTTTGGAGTTTTTCTTCAGATTTTAAAGTACGCTCCACAGTTTGTCCAAATTTGAACTTAATCTTCACCCAAAGTCATTCACAAAGTTGTTTTTATGCTTATGTTTATTTCTCTTTGCCTTTGGTAATTAATTTAAAGCACTTAGCTGCAGAGCAAAATCAATCAGCGCATCCTGAGTCATCACACAAATTCATGCAAAATCATTCACAGGCGAATGACGACGAGGAGACGTCTTCCTCTCCTCTGTCACTGGAGGCTAACGCTGCTCTCGATCTGTCCTTCTCAGCCTTCCTCCAAGCCCCGCCCACGACCCCTAAACTTCTCACAAGTGACCATGTCCATTTGTCCTTGTATATTTACAAAAGTTTACTCGCTTTGAAGTAGTAGTATGAAGTAGTGTACCCGTGTATGTGCCATGTTTCTGAGGCTGTGTAATCCACTTCTGCTGTCAGTGTTTTTTTCGTTGTCTATGTAATGTTTGTCAGACACTCCTGTACCCTCTATTTACCTTTACCACTTAATCCCAACCTCCCCGGTAACATTTCAGTTCTACATCTGCTTTTAACTACCCCCCAACCACAAGCTGGCTCCAGGAGCACTAAAACTCACTTTTAAATGTTACCTCTATACAATTAATGGTCTGTCCTCTCAGACAATGTTTAACAATTAAATATAATGACATCATATTTGTCAATACCTCATGAAAAAGGGTTTTAAGGAAGTTCTTTAAGCAAAAATCTGTTGTGTTTTCTGAAAGGGTTTAAATGTTTGAGTAGTGCTCTGTATATTTGTCTGGAGTAACTGTAGCAGAAAGCATTGTCTGATCTTTGTTAGTTCTTCTTTCTGGCAAATGATATTGAGATGTATCCTGCAGGGCGACAAAAACTAACTCCCAGTTCCATAAGAATTTCATAAAGCCTTCGTTGCATCCAGATTAATTTGCTAATCACGACAGCATATATTTACATTCAGGACAGTATGTGTCCAAAAGGAAGATAAATGAGGTCTGTTGAAATCGTTATGTGTCCTAATGTATATATTGCCCACAACTAACCCTCCAAAGCTGCCACAAGAGATAAGGATAGTGTGACACGTGCTCTCGAGCAAAAAAGTGCACAAGTGCAATTTAACACTTTTTTAAACAGTATTTACTGTTTGTCATTACAAAATAATCCTGGACATAACCTGAACACACACATGGCTTATAACTCACATTTGGCCTTAAAACCAAAGATCCCTATATTCCTGAAAAGTGTGGAGCCAGTCTGGTCTGTTCTGGTCTGATCTGTTCTGTGCGTGTTGGCTTTTACAAATCAATCAGTTCGGTTCACTTTCAAAGGGTATTTTAATTTCTAAATACATTGAAAGTCATAGATCTCTCTGTGCAGATGTCATGTTGTGGTCAGACAGGCGTTGGGTTAACATGCAAAGTTTATGTGGGACTTGCATCTCGGTCAGTCCGATGTTTCCGCGGGGCGTTTCACTTTGACTTTGTGTCTTGAGCGTTCATGCCTCTGGCTGCAGACGGCAGAGCTAAAAAAGCTGAACTTCTGGCGAACTTTGCAGCATGTCAAGGTGTTTCGCAGATCTGCACAAATGCAAAGCACGTTGTATCTCCATAGAGACAAGAGGGTGGTGAATAACCTATACTAGATAAGTTACATCGTGCGCCTTTAACGCTGCGATTGTGCCATTGTGTAAACCCGACACTATAGATTTTGTCTTTCATCTTGCCCCTTCACTTGAGATGGCTCTGACCTGTTTTACTCGCACAGATTGGCAGGACTCTTAAGGACTGGCTTAATGACTGACTTTTGGCCAACCTTGCGTTCTGAACTTTGCTTTTGAGCTTCAATCGCTACTCGTCAATTTCTATGTTAATGAACACTAGGGGCGATAGGGAGGGACGAACAGGAGGCTATTGTTTTCGCACTGTGAAGTTTGTGAAGTAACCTTGTATTATTAAAGCAAATGACAGATGCTTTTTGCATAATTCCATTTAACCACTGCTTTGTCCCATCCACCAATTAAATCTTCCAGGGTCTCCTTTTTCTGGTCTTGTTTGTCTTTTCAAATCACCCTGTGCTACAATGTCATTTTAATCCATCCAGCAGTACACTGTGCACATAATTCACTGCTGCTGAGATTCCTCTATACCACCTTCTCCTTCTCTTTGGAAAATGCTGATCCGGCTCCACTCTTTTGATTAAAAAGGAAAACCTCAGCTGGGAATAATCGGAAATGTCCCCTGACGACTCTGCTTCTGATTGGCTGCTTGATGTATAATTCAAGGTTGGACGTGAGGGCTGTAATGAGACTGACTAATGATGTTGATGAGTGAATGAGAACTTAATAACGCACACTGCTTTGACTTGATTTGATGTCTTTTGTAAGGCTAGAGCACGGTGGGTTTTGCCACATTGTAGTTTCATTTAAGTTGGCAGTGACATCCTGATCCCTGCAAGAGGCTCCAGTATGAAGTCAGTTTAAATATGGCACTTCATGACGTCTCCACATGTGAAAATACACTCACTAACAGTCTCATTAATAGTGAGATCATGCATTTCGATTTTTTTTGGTTTTGCAATTATTTAGTATTTATGTTTTTCATTTCAGTCTGTGTCCAATATTTCAGATTTATACACACACATAGTAGATTTTCCAAGGGTCCTTCAGGGAAAGATACTCAAGTGCAGAATAACAGGTTCAGCTAAAGATGCATTTCAAAACTAAGTGTCAGTCATCGGAGAGATTATCACAGAGATTATCGGCCATCTGGAGCATCCTCTTGTAATAGTTTTATTTTTTTAGTTGCTAATCTGCAATCAATATAGGTTAGGTCGCATGAGGCCGCAGGAGTCGATGACCATAAGAATCTGATGATTTGACTGAAAATATGACACACGTTGGACGCAGCAGCTCCCACGTCATAATATAATGTAAAAACAAAGAGTAAAAATATAAATGGTGATAATGCATTCAAAATATGTGGCAGAAATAGCGAGAGATTGGGGTCAAATAAGGCAGAAATATACAACTGTACTGTGATTGACATGACAAATGAAGAACAAAATGTTTTTGTATGTAAATCTTGTTTTTGTATCATCTTGTGGGATTTCTATTTTGCTGCGCCCCTAGTTAAAAGTATCCATCAGGTCAAAAGATATGCTGAAGGTTGTTGTCCATGAAAAGTTGGATTCTGTCCAAAGTGCATTCAAAGTTCAGCCAAAAGCGTTCGTGTTAGAGAGAAGACTGAAATCTGAACTTTAAACTAATCCAAGAATCCCAAACATTTCAAAACATGTTTGTAGATGTCTGAATTTACAGGGTTAGCTGATTTTACACGGAGAATAAGACCCCATAGAGACACCGGGTGGGAATCTGACACACAGGGAGGGCATCTGACACACAGGGAGGGCATCTGATACACATGAGGGCATCTGACACACATGAGGGCATCTGACACACGGGGGCATTTCAGAACATGTTTATAGAGGGCTAAACTACAGGGTTAGCAGCTTTTGCAACTAGAATTAGACCCCATAGAGACACCGGGAGGGCATCTGACACCGTGGCGTTTCTGAACATGTTTGTAGAGGTCTAAGCTACAGGGTTAGCAGCTTTTGCACCAAGAATAAGACCCCATGGAGACACAGGAAGGGTATCTAACACACAGGGGCAGTTTAGAACATGTTTATAGAGGTCTAAGCTACAGGGTTAGCGGCTTTTGCACCGAGAATAAGACCCCATGGAGAGACGGGAAGACATGTGACAAACAGGGGCAATTCAGAACATGTTTATAGAGGTCTAAGCTACAGGGTTAACAGCTTTTGCATCGAGAATAAGACCTTATAGAGACACCGGGAGGGCATCTGACACCGGGGCATTTCTGAACAAGTTTGTAGAGGTCTAAGCTACAGGGTTAGCAGGTTTTGCACCAAGAATAAGACCCCATGGAGACGCGGAGAGGGCATCTGACACACAGAACATGTTTACAGAGGTCTGAACTACAGGGTGAGCTGTAGATAATAAGTCAGGATATTTTGTTGTTTGCAAAGAACTTAAAATAATTGCAGTCTTTGTCATTTGCCAATTGTGGCTATTGAAACTGGGATTTCGGTTTGATTGCAAATAATCTTTCAGCCCTACTTCCATGTATAAAAAGCAGTATTGTTATCATTCGAATGAACCGAACTGGGTTTCCAAATACATGTGTAGCTCAAAGGCAGTTTGGACATGACATTATTCCTAACCCCAGAGTTGAGCAGTAAAGCCGGTGCCCTCGTATTCCCTGCCAAGGATCCCACTCAGATTCTGTTCTGCGTCTATGTGATTGCAAACCAGTGTATTGTGTTTTCAATATAGTGTTTTAATTAGAACTGTCCATTTGTTTTAGCAAAATTCTCACAAGACTATCTTTTTTTTTTTTCCTTTTTAATTGTTTAAGAACCCTTCTGCACGCTCAAATCTGTGATCATTTCAAGATGATTTGTCGAGGCACTGCGGAGGGACCAATCTAGTTCCCTGTTGAAATATTTAGCACTACTCAGCACGCTTAAAAATTCCAACTGCACAATTCGATAAGTGTTGCTTCCAGTACTAAGCACATTAGCAAGCCAGAGAAACGCACTGGCTGAAAAATATGAAATTTAGCAGTATAGTTAGCTACTTGCTTTTTCCAACAAGACAAGCATGGTAATTAGATCCTAATTGGCCTCAGTGCAGGCAGTATAATACAGAATATCCATATAACCTGTGTTGTAATTAAACTGTGATGTATCCAAGCATCCCTGGATTGATTTATGTCTTGTTTTTGTTTGTTGTCAATTTTCAGACATGTTGGGCAGAAGAGTTGGCATATGAAACACTGTAATCTCGCTAAGAGCTAAGCTAGTGAGGTCCTTTGTTTAGATTTGGGCTTGGATTACGCGCTCCTGGTTTGTCGCAGAGGCACAGATGTGTACACCATGAGGAGGATAAATGGCATCATCTCTACAATTACGGGAAGGTCAGAACCCGCCGTCACAGCAACCGCTTGGCATCCGCTATGGAAATGGCTTGGCACCCATAACCTGCAGATTTCATAGACCTGCTATTAGGCAATGGGCATGTATCATTCAGCACGCTCTGGGAAACATCTGCTTGCCATAACAGGAGGGTGTGAACACTGCTGCGTGTTTGTGTGTGTGCCACGGTAAGATGGATCACGAGCAAACATGCACAAATGGCAAGAATAAGGAGATTGATATTGTTAGGCAGAAGAAAAGTCAGAAGATGGAGCTGTGAGATATTAATATAAATTAGTCAAAACTGATAGTAAATGGAGATCTGTGTGCTTACAGATTCCCCGAGACACTGAACAAATGCGGTAATGTCTGGACCACTTGTCAGTAAAGGACTTTCTCCATGTGACAGTGTAGCAGACTGGGCACGAGTTCAAGATGTCGTAATGAGGAAGCACGGAAAAAGTCTGGTGAGAACTAATATCTAGTTTTCTTCTTTACACTCCTTTTCGAGCTTAAATAAGAAAAAAAAAAAGTGAAATGTGCGTTAAGTGTTCTGGATACATGTGTTCATTAATCTGCTCGAAATAAATAGATAAGGGAAAATAAAAATGAAATCTAAGAGCGTAGTCGTGTTTTTTCATGTGTTACAGTTTTTATGTATTTTCAGTCCTGATATAACCATGAGGTCAACAGCCGTTATCAAAGACTGGCCTCTTATTGACATGTTGGCATAATTTTTCTATGTGTTTTGGATTTTTTATTTATGTTCAGCCTACTCACAAAAGAGCTGTGTCAGATTCAGATCTGTATATATTGATTTGTAATAGGTTTTACAACTTATTGATGTGACACTAGTTGATCTTTCTGATGTAACCGCCCCTAATTAATGTAACCACACTTTTGATTCACTAAAGGAAAGTTCAGCTTGTGACCTTTTGTGGCTTTTTACACACACAGGGCAATAGTTCATCTTTATATTTTTCTCTGTCAATTTTCGGTCTTCCCTGCGAATGAAAATATACCAGAACCAGGTCCTAGTAAACCAGGATGTGTCGAAATGAGATGCAGTTTCTGTGTTGAGTTGTGATTCAGCCACACGTGTTGTCACCAGCCGGCGCTGCATGTGCCAGAGAGAGGAGCCAGAGCCAGAGCTCTTTTCTCTGTTGGTCTGTTTGTTACCTGGAGGTATCCCCTCTATCTGAACAGGCCCAGGCAGTAGGAGCAGCTGTAGCCACTACAGCTCATGGTTTACTCTGGTGGTTAGGATCAGATGTTTGCTCTTAACCTGGCAGCAGACAGACTGACAGTTTAGCACTGGTTTGGTTCTACACATGATTTATCTGGATGGATCGCGCTGAAAACAATCGAGTTTTCAAGTTGAGTACTTCAAGTTGATTGGATGAAATGTCACAAAGGCAGAAACAGTAGAGAATTTAAAGCTTTGGTAAGCCAATGGAGAGAAAAACACAGACATAATCCCCAAAGAGAATCCCTCTGCATGTTTGTGAAAATAGTCTTTCTGCTAAATTAGAGGTAGTGCATCCACTGGAGTTGCCATGTTTGTTTTTGTTCGTTTGGGTGCTTCATATTTGGCAACAATGCTGCTCTCGGATTGGTTCAATCTCCGTCCCACTGGTGGGTTCGAGCCCAAAAGCGGACGTGGGAGAGGGACAAGATGGACTCTCATGAGTTTGTAAACTCGCAAATATTGTGAGAATCCATCTTGTTGTGGAAGGTGAGCTCTTATTCCCACACATTATTATGGATAAGGCTATTTCTCAGTATGCTTTTATCTTTTTATGTTTTTTCTACAATAAATCTCCACTTTCAGTAATTTAAAATGACATCTAATCTAATCTAAACATGAAAGTACACATACAATTACTGAAAGGCCATTTTATATGCTAAATGTGAGTGTTTTCCCAATTAATTATTAAAGCCGTTCCTTTCAAACATGTCCTCCATAAACAGTGCAGCAGCCTGGTGTCAAAATGTTCAGTTATTCTGAGCCTCATATCAGTTACAGGCTAATATGTATTGGTTTGATTGAATTTAAAACTTAAGATGAGGAAAAGAAACTTGATCTCTCCTATCCCGGGTGACATCTTTCCAACTTGGCTTAAGGGAACTAATTAGAACAAAACCTTAAATTCCAGTTTAAACACTTTCTCAAGGTGTTCTGCTGTTTTAATGTCCATCGTTTCAAGTTTCTACAAGGCTGTCAGAGAGGTTGATATGTCATTTATCAAACAGAAGGCGTCTGGATGGACAGCACCACAGCAGCAGTAAAAACCTCCTGAGTGGGTGGGAGAGGAGATGAAATCTATGAACTGGCAGCACTTTCTATGGCATTTCTCACCAATATATTCAATGGGAAATATCCACTGTCTGTTCAGCTGTGAGTGACCGTGTGAGACTTTTTTAAAAACTGAGGAGGAGGAGGCTTTAGTCACTGCTGGAGCCTGTATATTTAACTGCTAAACTATCATCTCCTTTATTTGACGTGCAGTATGACATGTTTTATGCAATCAGTGTGCTCTCCACCCAAGCCACGGTTGCATCAGTCAATACGCAATTAACTTTACAGCAATAAATTGGATGTCTTTGTCATATTTTTACATTGGGCTTCACTTTCTTCAGAGGAATTTGGGCGCTACACAAATACTACTGCTGCTGTCATGCGCTTCTAAGTGTTGAAACATAGCCACGTGTGAACGGGACATGTCTCTGCGCCGCTGTACAAGTTTAGAGCTACAGTTTAGGGTGTTTATAACAGTTATCATGGACACGTTTAAACACTGAACATCACTCAAGCAGATTAAACTGTCAGGTATGAAAACAAACTAAAACTTGGTCTGGAAATACAATCTATTACTCTCCATTATTGCTCTTCCTCATGATGCAGCCAATAGTTTAAGTTCAACTGGTATTGCTGACATTTCCTACAGCTTTTAAAACATCATCCTTGAGCCCTTTGGTGAAGCTGAGAGTAGAATCTATCGTTTTACTCTCCACCTTCTCCGAGGCTCCTCTTGAGTCACACGCGTCTGCAGGAATTCTCTCCCCCTCCGCCACCATTTCAGCGTCAAATCGATGAGTGCAGATACGGCGCGTGTTAGGACCAGCAGAGGACGGTGTGTGGTGCACTAGGACCAGGGAGAGAGGAGGGATAGAGCAAAAACAGAAAGGAGAGAGGGGCACTGCGCGTCGTGTGCATTTGCAACTACAGAGCGGAGCTGTGGAGGAAACCCCCATCGGATTTGGCCATTATATCCATATATTTCTTTTCGTCATCTCTACAGCGGCGAGTTGGATACGCACCAACAGGAGCGGCTGGGATGGTCCAGCGCACCGGCCCGGATTAGGATTCGATTGTAAAAGTCTGCTGTCACAAATTTGGGTCCATCAATTGACAGCCACTCTTTTCTTAAACACATGCCTTTTTTGATTCGGCAACTTATGTTTTTTCAATCTTTCTTCTCATCATTGTGGTCTCGAGCGCGCCGCTGAAACCTGCTGTAGGAGCCGCTGGCGCACTTCTCCAAAGGGACTGTTCTGTTCCGACTGGGATTTTAAACTCGTTTGGCTGAATGGGTGATGCTGCTGAGTTCCAGTCTGTCAGTGGCTCGCTTTATCACAAGGTGTTCTGCTTATTGTTGACCTGGAGCTGTGATGTCCAAAGCCTCCCTCGTTGACTAACAAGAGACATTTTTTGGAATCGAGTTGAAGGTAGGCCAGTTTGGTGAGATGTTTCACATAGGCTTTGTCAAAGTTCAGTTACAATTACGTGTAAATGGACACATAGTAAAAAAAAGTCCGAATGATGATGTTTGGACAGAGAAGTTAAACGATGGTTAAGACCATTTTATTTCATCAGCTCCAAACGGTCTCTACAGACGCACACAGACAGGACGGGTTGTGTTTTATTTAATAGTGAGTAGACGTGTATGTTGTGTAACATTTGACCATTTGTTCATGAGCTCAATCATTGCGAGAGGAGCTGGAGAAGCCCTCTGCAGTGCAGTCTCTCTCTCACACACGCACACACACGCACCGAGCCGCCGGGCTCACTGGAGCTCACTAAGGAGAGGATTTAGATAAAGGTGCAAACCAAGCGGCTGCTCTCCCTGAAGGCAGTCTGCCAGTATAAGCCTTATTATGCGCACGATCCCGCCTTTATACTCCGAATATAGGCTACTGCTTGTACCGAGGCGACGATTTAGCACCGGCTACAATGCGCTCGTGTCCATGGGTGCACCACAGAACTTCTCTTTTCTCTGAGTGTTCACGTGAACCAAACACTGTGTGTTAGATGTGTCTGTCATGTATCATGTATCATTACCCTGACACATGTTTAACTCCACACAGTGACACATGTGCACGTCACGTATGTGGATACTGTACTGTAGTTTCCCACGGGAGCGTGCTGCGCGTTCTGCGGGGCGGAACTGTGCTAAATGCCGACGCATGACGCAGGAATCTGACTGGATGATGATTGATGAGATTCTGAAAAAAACAACCACGTCCCAAATAAAACCTCCTGACTGCTACGTCCTCCTAAATCGTTTTGTTAAAAGTCTTTTATTGACTTCTACGTGTGCGAGTCTCTTATATCCTGCTCTTAACTACAGCCTTGTGGTTAGTTGATGCGCGTTACACTCACGCACTGCTCGCGGAAGCAGTTTTTCCCCACTTTGTCAGGTGACCTATATCCCTTGGTGCTGGCAGGGGCGACATACCCGAGGCCAGCTGGAGGTGAGCCACTTCCCCATTTCACGTTGTTATCCAGCTACAATGAAGCCCAGGCCTAGACCCTGGTCTGTCACGTCCCAGTACAGGTCGGAACAGCCTGCAGCTGATCACAGAGATGAAGGGAACTGTCCGCGGTGCTGAAGTACACAACCTCCTGAACGATGGAAATGCAATGTTGATTTTTCAAGTGCAGCGTTATCGATTGTGAGGGAAAAGCACGTATTGTATGGTTATGTATGCAACAGTTTCACATTCACTGTCCAAATATCCCATTGACATCCCTATCTATTAACGCAGTAGTTCTCTCGTGCAATTTTAATTGTGCTTGCAATATTGAATTTTTTTTTTCTGTCTGAGAAAAAAACATCAACACAGTAAGCCACAAGGAGGCTATTTTCTTAGGCTCCAAATATGAATAGGACTTATATTCAACACACGCCTCTTTTAATTGTCTGACCTCATGATTGGGACGACCATTACATGACACGCAGCGCTCACTGTTCTAAAGCGTGAAGACACTATAGAGCCATGTAAAAAGCAGATTAACCCTGTGGGAGTCATAGGCCACTGTTTGCAGACCTCTGTGGCCATTGAGCACAGTATTGTCCAGCGCAGCTCCATAAATCATGTGCTTTGTGTGTTTCGGGCTGAAAGGAGTGCTGCTGGACTGTGTCCGCTTGTATCTTGTGTTGGTGATGAATGATAAGTGTGTTTTCCTCTACTGATTGAATTAGTTCAATCCTCAGACCCCTCACTTTTCCAAGCAGCACTGCAGGCCACTCCTGCGGCGCAGTGTATCAATAAACGGGTGGATGAAGTGCGCGTGGTGGTGGTGTGGGGACAGCCGGTGTGAGGCGGGGGACATGCTCAGGGAGAGCCCGCTGATCACACAGCAGATTGGAGTCCTGAGTGTGAGCGTCTGTCGGTCTGTGCCGTGGGGGAGAGAGAGGCACAGCTGACCCAGAACACTGGGTAAACTCCGGCTCAGGGTTGTATTATGAGGGGTTTGTCAGATCAACCTGGATCTGTGCATCACCGGCTTTATCTGCCGCTAACCGACATGGGCGGCCTTTTGATGGCTTTGTTTTGAAGGCTGCGCGCTGACGCAGTCCCCCATGAGGCCACTGGCAGCTGAGCTCCCACTGTGGCAGATTGATATTTGTAATTTAAGGGAAGCTGTCACACAGCATCCTCCAGATGGAAAGAACTGAAGAGGCATGCAGTCGATTAAACATGGTTTGTTTAGAAATAATCATTTTGATGTGGGAGCTGAGATTCATTGGAGGCATATTGGCTTAAGGGTTCAAAATGTTCAATTATGCACAGATGCATACAATCTCACAATAGTAATGTGGGTGAGAAGGCCGCAGTGCTCTGAGTGAAGGTTTTTAGCTTGTCTGTCAATGCTGAGAGCAGAGGAGGGCCCGTGATTTGTGTGTGGGGTGCAGGGTGCTTCAGGCAGGTTCAGAACAGCTCATTCATTACAGCCATAGACCTGCTCTCTTAAGCACATTGTTCTGGTCTTGATCCTAGAAATTGATATTTGGACAATGGGCATATTTGAGAAGACCACCTCCTTCCCATCACATTGATTGACAATAAAAGAACAATAAGCAGCACAGGAAGAACAGTAGTTGATGAAGTGCCTTTTAAAATTCCCTAACCAGAGCAATAAATCTGCTCTCCATTTCACACATGAGGACAATGGTATTTAGATGCTGACCTGAAAACCTCCAACATTTGAAGGTGTTCACTGCTTTTTAAATACAGCGATTACACTTGGTTAGGAATAGGAGACATGGGTCGAAAGGAGAACACAAATGGCTGTACAATTATAGTAAACGAAGATACTTTTGATTTGTATGTTGGACTTTCTGCTGAAGTGTCTTTACCTGTAAGTGTCCTCAATGTGCTCCATAAACAGACAATGCACTGGTAGAAATGTGATGTGTACAACACTGGTCGCCATGGGCAAAGGAACAGTGGATGATTCATTGAGCTGCCACTGGTGCAGACCATAATAAACATGGCCAGGTCATATTCAGTATTTCTGTCTTCTTGTATCTTTTCAAGTGGCTCAAAGAGAGTGGCCTCCAACAGCTGTAATGGAATCATTCTCTGAGCTGTCACTATGAATCGTTCAATCTGAGGCCTCACTCTAACCCATGGGCCATGAGGAGAGGATGATACATGCAAATCCACCAGCATAGTCAGAAGAGTCGTAAAACAATCCAGTATATTCAAACATCTGAAATGCATCTGTGCCAGGAGTGAAAACAATTAAAAGAAAAGAAAAAAATCTCAACCTCAGAGCCTTGATACAAAACAGCATTTCAGCACAAAACAAAAACTGTTTCCACTGTCTAAAAATGTATAAATTCATGTTTGTTTTATTTTGCTGCCTCATTAAAATGAGTGGGACGGAACATTTATATTGGTGCCAGGCTGTGTAGCAGCTATTCTAAACACATCGCTCCTGGAAGGCTCTATATCTCATATAATGTTTTATTATATATTATGAAATATTCTGTTTTATCAATTCTTTCACTCTATTTGCACTTTGTCTCAATACTTCAGACCTGCATTTATAAAAGACTGCAGCAGCTGTGGTTTCTGAGGGAATTCGCCTAGCATTTCTTTTACGAAAGTAAAACCAAGAAAAGGGTCAGACCTCTGTCAAACTGTACGACGGGAATGATAGAGTCATTTTGTGTGCATGAGATGGTGAAATATTTCCTGAACCTATAACGCACAGGGCTCCTCCTTTGTTCTGTTCCCAGTTCTGGTGCAATGAGTCCCTGTGGAGAAGCCCTGCACAGCTGCTGTAGCCACATCGTTTTGCTCAGAATGTGGGCTATTAGTACCAGTGGTCAGTAATAAGTGGGCAACAAGTCTCGAGCCGCGGTAAAAAGCTCCTAAACACTTGAGCGGAGACGTGGCCTGAAAGATGAGCTCAATTATTGGAGGCTGCCGAGGAGTGCTTTTGTACTGTGTTTATTATGCGTCCGTTCAAGTGGATGTTTAACAAAGCCACCATTTTGTAAGATGAGTCTTATAGGTAATATATACACGGGATACAGTGTTTCCCAAACGTGATCATTATTCAAGTTCATATGACGTTTGGTGCTTTTGAAGATTTTGAAGTCACTAGATCAAAGTATTTAAGCATTTATCCCAGAACTAGCAGATGAAGCATTGTCAGTGTTGGGGTCAACTACATTTCAAGTGCTGGTACTGTCATTTACAACTTGAAAATAACACGCCTAACTGTAAAATGTGGTGTTTGGCAGTCGTCGTCTTTAAGCGATCTTCCAGTCATAGATAAAATGTGCCTGGGTTTGCAAATGTCTGACCTAACACATAGGCGCAGTCAGTCTTGGCTCCCTGCCGTGACCTGGCTCGGGTTCTGGTCCTGCAGTCTCGTACCCTGCGCTCCCCCCCTCCTCTTCCCTCCTCCTCCACCACCTCCATCTCCTTCATAAGCTTGGACTCCTCTCCGCACTGCTCCACATGTCTGCTCTGATCCTGACATGTTCACATCGCACCGGTGTCTGTGCCAACCTAACCTGGTGAGGACTCCCATCGGCAAACTACAAGACTTACATATGTCAGGTCTGTGCCATCTTCAGAACGTCTTTCCGCTTTGGATTCAAGGGTAATTTCAGGCTTCTTTCCAAAATACTGTATGTGTGTAGTGATTTAAAGTCTTGTTGCACTAGTTTGTATTTGACACCATGACCCAAAAACCAACGAAATGGTCCCTGGTCACATTTTTGTACTGCGCTTTTCCATTTTTAAGGCATAAAAAGGAACCACTCACTCATTTATACTCATTCATACACCAAACACTGAGGTTGAGGTGAGGTAAGTGTCTTGCCCGAGGACACAATAACAGCATTCATGTGGTGGGAGCTGGAATTGCACCGCCAACCTTCAGATCAGTGCACAAACGCTCCACCAACGGAGCTACCGTCACCACTTTTTCCTACTTTTTCATTCATTTTCATCTTCAACCAATGATATTTACGTCGACAGGGGGATTCGAACCGGCAACCTTCGCGTCAGTGCGCAAAAACAGAGCCACTGTCGGCCATTTTTCTTTCGTTTTCATTTTCTAGTACATCGTCTAATATATTCCTCAAGTCTGTGACCAGGTTTTTTAAAACGTAATGCGACAGCGAGATAAAAAGGAATTCACAAATACTTTTTAGTGTAAAGACTAAACGAAAAAGACATCGTCCTGCTTCTGAACCCGTCCAAATGATGACTTTTTTTAGTCCTTGTGATTATATTGTGACCTTGATTAAACTAAAAGAATAATCAAATCATCCTTAGACCCAGCGTCTCTAAGTATGTGACACAAATCATTAAATCCAGGTTGTTATCCCAAAGTAGTTTTTCTTTATTATTTCGAAAACGTAGAGGTTCTATCAGGCCATGTTGGGTTTTTCTTATACAAAGTGGCAGAGAACAGTTTGTGGTTGGACATGTGCTGAGGAGGAGTGAAACAATAATCACAAAAGGATACTTAGATTTGCCAGGCGGGACGTCCAAAAGGAGACCAAAGAGATTTATGCATGCTGTCGAGGACGGTTAAGAGACGAGATGCAGAGAAGATATATATGAGAAGAAGCGAGAAGCAGGTGGTGCGCTGTGGCCGTGTATGAAAATTGTCAAATGCTCGTACTTACATCGCTGTAACTTAGGCGTGTCAATCTGGACGATATTGACTGATAAAAAGAGTGTGTCTGCAGTACAACCGAGAAATATGCTACATCGATATCCCCCCGAAGAGCCCGTCTGCGCGCGCTACGTCCGGTCACTTTCTCCTGCCCTGGTCCTCGGGCTAATGGTGAAAAGTTTCAGACTAGTGCCTCTGTAACGATCGCACACTCTCCAACTTACTGTCCCGCAATAGTGTCTGCTCGCTGAAAAGGCCGTAATGAGTTTTCATCAGAGGTAACTGTACTGCTCCCTGTAGGGCCCTCTCCCCTCTCCCCTCTCTGAGGCCCTCACACTGTACAACTGAGACCGAGCTGCTGGACGAGCAATCAATGCAGCTCTGGGACTGTGTGTGGGGGTGTGTGCTAGGTGATGTGTGTGTGTTAGGTTATGTGGGGGTGCGTTAGGTTATGTGTGTGTGTGTGTGTTAGGTGGTGTGTGGGGGTGTGTGTGCTAGGTGATGTGTGTGTGTTAGGTTATGTGTGTGTTAGATTATGTGTGTGTGTTAGATGGGGTGTGTGTGTGTAAGGTTATGCATGCATCTGTGTGTGTTAGGTTATATGTGTGTGTGTGTTAGGTTACGTGTGTGTGTTAGTTATGTGTGTGTTAGGTCATGTGTGTGTTAGATTATTTGTGTGTGTTAGGTTGTGTGTGTTAGGTTGTGTGTGTTAGGTGGGGTGTGTGTGTTAGGTTGTGTGTGTGTGTTACGTTATGTGTGTGTGTTAGGTTATGTGTGTGTGTGTTAGGTTATGTGTGTGTGTTAGGTCATGTGTGTGTTAGATTATGTGTGTGTGTGTTAGGTTGTGTGTGTGTGTTAGGTTATGTGGGGGTGTGTTGGGGTGTGTGTGTGTGTGTGTGTTAGGTTATGTGTGTTAGGTTGTGTGTGTGTGTGTTAGGTTATGTGTGTGTGTTAGGTTGTGTGTGTGTGTGATAGGTTGTGTGTGTGTGTTAGGTTATGTGTGTGTGTGTTAGGTTGTGTGTGTGTGTTAGGTTATGTGTGTGTGTTAGCTTGTGTGTGTGTTCTCGCAAACCCTACAGAGTGAGGACCGCCGCGGGTTTTAGACTGAGGACTATTTTTCTAAGTGAGGACATTTTGGGGGGGTCCTCACTCACTACTTATTAAACATTTACTAAAGAAAAAAAACATGAGAAGTTCCTGAAGGTGCCCTGAAGCTTCCCAGAGAAAGTTCTCAAAACAATGGAAAAATGAATATTTTTCACCGAAATTTCACACAGATTTTACTCTGTGTGAGCCCCCTCTGGCAGAAGCTGGTACTGCAGGTAAAAATACTCAAGTGCGCCATAGTGGACAATACAAGTACTGCAACACATCAGGGTTTTCCATTGTCATGTCCTTCATGGGAATAAAAATATTTAGAGATATTAATTAGAATCTTTTGCTGTAGATTAATGACATAAATAAGAGAGAAAAAAATATCAGAATTTTTTTTTTTTTTTTTTCCACGAGAGAATTTTCTGTTTTTCTGTTGAGAAATTAGTATTTTTATGAGTAAAAAATGCAGATGAGGCTTGATAGAACTTTTCAAAGTTTATTAACAAAAACATTATAATTTTCAGAATGGAGCAAAAGTTGTGTGGAACATAATGTGATTACACTGTAGAAACTAGTGTGTTAGGTTGTGTGTGTGTGTGTGTGTGTGTGTGTAAGACTGTTCTGGATCTGTTTTTCATCTGACAGAAGAATAGAAACAGATTACCTCCACTATAGGACAGTATTATTCTTGTACACTTAGTCCTGTCACGATAACACATTTTGAAGTAAATATGGACGATAAACGATAATACTGAAACTAATTTACGCCACTGACACAAAAACCCACGAGCAAATTTAAACACAAACAACATTCTTAAAGCGACTGTATTGTTAAAATATCATGAGCTGCAATAAATAAACAGCAGAATGAAACACTTTAGTACTTAGTTTGCATCTGTAATTAGTCATAGAAGTGATTAATTCAAACTTTTATGTCTCAAATCTTATCGTATAGCCAAAAAATAACCCAACATTTCCAAGTAGTGCAAACAAAAAGTCCCCATGATAAATATTGACCAACAAAAATATCTGAATATGTCAATACAGTAATCATCATAACAGTCCTATCTACACACTCGTTCTTATTATTTTAAAGTCAAAATGGAGGTGTGATGTTCGCAGGTTGTTCGTCGAGGACATTCCCAGTGAAATCCAGCAGATAGAAGTAGGACACATCATTTCCCTCAATTAGTTCTGGACAGCCCAAAGTGTAAAACGCTGCCTTCTAACCGAAATTTGCATCCTGCTTGACGCAAAACAGTCACATGGTTCACTCAAGTGCAACTAGTTTGTTTTGGCCTCATATAAACGCTAGAAAAACACTCGGAAATTGATGTTTTCTACTGCAGCGATTGGCAAATACTCGTGCAATATGTGTTCCTATGATATTTGTCTTAATTAAAGGCTATCAGAGCAGCTACATCAAAACGAAAACAGCGAAATAACAAAATATAGCGTTATAGCGATTTAATCTGGGTTTTCGCCGTTAACTTTTATTTTCAAAAAGTCAACTCCACAAACTTATATCTATATATCTCAAATTGCAATTCACCAGACTGGATATAGTGTAAATTATTGATCTGTTAAACCAAATGTCCAGCACCCCCATGTTTCACCCCCAGAGACGTCCTTCCAGTACATCTGCCTTTACTTGTTTGTGTATGTTGTACCAGAATTTGTCCTAATTGGCCCTTATTTTTGGGGCCCCCTTTTCTCCGTGGAATCAGAGCTAGACTCAAGCTCAAGGTCCTGGAAACATACATTATAAACTACCGCAAGACAGTGTAAACAAAAGCACGAAATGAAATATTAATCCCCGTCTCAAATCACTCGGGACTCTTATGAATCTTGAGACTTTTGATTGGCTGACACCTTCGTTCGGCGCCGCCCACAAGTCTCTCTGATTGGCCGAGGGTTACAGACAATGCTCTTATATCTTTACCAGCCAAAACTGACAGGAGTTTCTGGCTGCTGCTTCTCTCCGTCGTGAAGAGAGGAATGCTCCACCTCCTTTGCAGCTCCGTAGCTCTGATATACAGTTATAGCATCACTTTGGTAAGTTGCCATTGTTTTGCGTTGTTGCCCCGCTTTGTAAATAGGAGGCTGTTTTGTCGCTTGAGATCTTAATGAGTAATTTTATTGCTACAGTTTTGCAGCGCATGACTTGAGTGCTTGGCTCACTTCATTTTCTCCAAATCACTCAGAGCACTTTTTACAGTTAGGGTCTAATCCATCACTGCAGGCTGCATTGTCACAACGGCTATAAAGTTCTTGGATGTTTTATTCCAGGAAAAGTTTCTTAATAAGGCTCACACGGAGGGAACAATGAGAGAAGGCACGGGCTGAGTTAACTTTTGCTTTTTGCGTAATTGATTTCATTGTCTCCGGTCGATCAACAGCCTAATTCAGAAATAGAATAATGCTGTACCACATAGCAGCTACGTACTTGTACTTGTGCATTAAGTTCTATTGTTAAGGCTTTGTACAACCATATTGCAAGTAATTTCATCTAATTCTCCATCGCTTCTTAGCATATAGTTTACTCAAGATACAACAGCAAAACAGTAAGCAGAGGCAGTAACGACGAATAACATAAAAGTGGAAACCTAATTGGGAAGCTCATCGGCTGAAATACAAATGATGTAAAACTATTACAGACTTTATGTTACGGGGAGATAATGTGCAGCAGGATACTTTGGTAATTATTATACAGGAGCCAAAACATCCAGATAATGGAGACATAATTGAAATTTAAGAAGTTGTGTACATTTTGACCATAGAACGCATGAACATAAAGTTTAGTAGCAAAGTTCACTAAAGTCAGATGTAATATTTAAACAGGGGGGTATTTTACTTCTATGGTGTATTAACTGATTACACATAACATATTTTGATCATTGTGTTGCCTTTTGTTGTTTTTGAAAATGCCATATTATCTGAAAACAACGAGTCTTTCCTCCCTTTACTCTCCATGCTAAGTCATTTCTCCTTCAGAGCGCTATCACATTACAGTCAGCGTCAATCACACTAATGAAACTACTGCACTTCAGTTACTGTGTACAGTTTTGTATCATGTTTTTGTATATTTATGGAGAATTGTCGTGTGGGAGCCCGGGTGACATAGCCTTGTGGGCGGAGCATTGGACAGAATCTTACTGCTAACTGTAAGGAAGATGAGCGGCGAAACGTCTTCACTCCTACAACGATTTGTCCATTTGACAGATTTAAATTCCGTGTTTTGCTCTGGATCAGACCTGGACGACTGAGGGATTACACAGAAACCATAAGGAGGGATCAAATAGGGTGCAGGGAGATCACTAAATTACTGAAACATACATGGATGGCATCTAAACCCTCTCCAGGCATGTGTTTGAAGAGGAAATGTTCTAACATACCACCTCTTAAAGCAACAATGACAAATGGCTAAAAGGTTGTTGCTGTGAATGTGATGATTTGAACATATCTATTTAAAGGCACAGGCGCGGCCTTGTACCTGGCCCAAACTTGCAGCTGGCTGTTGCATTGTATCTTTTTTGTATGTGTGGTAACCTTTGGTAACCCTCCTCTTTTCTGGCTCTTTCCTCTCCATTTCTTCCAGTGCTCTCTATTCCCAGCCTGTCCCCAGTCAAGCAGAGAATCGATTTTTAAACAGGCAAGACTCTGGGGACCGAGCACAGGACCATTATTGGCCTCATTTAGGCTCCATTGCCACCACGATGGCTTCTCTAGACAATAGAATAGACTGTGTCATGGATACCAAAGCGTAAATGCACATTTCAGCTGAAAAGCGCTCAGGCCAGCATTTCCTATCTACAGGGAACTTAAAAAAAGAAAAGGAAAGAAAGAAAAAGCCTGTTGGTTTGAGAGGATGGACCACACCACATCCATACCCTGCTAATGTAGACACACAGCACATTTCACAGCCAGAGGCAACTTAAGACCAGAATATAGAAATGTATTCTCCATGCTCCTCACGACAAGCCACCTTTCACTTTTAACAGTGCTGCTTTCTGCAAAGACTGCAGCATATGGCAATCTGTTTCCAATGTAAACGATGACTTCTGATTCTTCATCGGCAGCTGTGCCCGTCTCAGGCAGCTGTCAGGAGCTCGAGTGTGCTCCGAGACTAACTGTCTTCTCTCCATCCAGGAGGGAAATATTTCACACAGGGACCATTTGTGGCCATAGTCTACTCTGGACAGACATAGCTCAAGTTTACGGGCTCAAAAGCTGCAGGTCTCAGCTGAGGATGTTCACTGGAACATCTCGCCCATTATTTTCAGTGTTTGCATGAGGAATCAGGAATGAGGAATCAGGATGTGCTCAAGTTCCACATGAGTGAACTGCTCTGGCATTTTACTATTTGACGCACCTATGTTTGGCACATCCAGAATGTTTCAGCATCAATGTTAAACCAAATGTGTATTTTACAAAACATGGTTCACTTTACTAATGCTATTTTGACTTTTCAGGCAAAACGTTGCTCTGGGAGTGTCACTAAACAGGGCTCAGGATTCTTTAAACATGACTAACTTAACTATTTCATCTTGGTATCACACTCGTACCAAAAGAAAAATGATACACTGAGTTACGGTGATACAATGATATGCAGTACATGCTTGTAAAGGACTACATAATTATTTGTACTTTATACTTATACTGAACAAGGTTTCTGTATGAAAACAGAACTATTTTCAGCTGGACCAGGTTTTTCAGATCAACACATTTTACAATCTTTATGACTATAGCATAATAACAAATGCTGTCAGTGGAATGTTAGTGTCAAATGTTAGTGGAACATTGTAAAGTATATTAACTGAGAGATGGAAATGGCAGAAGAGAGAGGCCTGGAGTCTGGGCCCATCTCGGCACATGTGTCCACAGGAGGAACACTACATGTTTCCCCTGTGTGTGATGGAAGAAGTGGGATAATCTAAATGGAAAAGCATCAGGAGCAGTGGTTTATTTTTGAATACATATTTGAACTTAGTATTCTAGTGTTTGAGAGGGCATGACCTAAACAGTGAGTGTTAAATAAAGCTGTGTGTTGCTGGCGCACTGTCCCTGGCGTGGTGTGGGATGTGTTTGTCAGCAGTGGTCCTCTGTCCCAGTGGGGTGTGTACACTAAGTGGGCGAGCGGTGTGCTGGCCCCTGCTCTCCATCAACACAGGCATTGAACGGAGGCAGGAGAGCGTCTCTGTGGCCAGTCATCCTTGGACAGCTGACAATGGGCCGCGGTCACTGGGGACGAGGCAGAGCAATCAACAACCACAGGAGAGAAAGGCCTGACTGAACCCAACAAGTCTCCTCACTCATTTGTGACTGGAAGCTCTCACTTATTTACATGTACAGTAAAGCGTGCATTACTGTGTGTTTTCAGTGGGCACTCAGCAACACAAATTGTCCTGTGGTAAAAATGTAAATATACAAGAGACCAAAAGAGTAGGGCTGGAGGTTTTGATTCTTTGTATGCAAAAGTATGTGCTTTGTATGCCTTTGGTGTGTTATGGCCCCGTGTCTTCATTTGTATCTTTAGACAGCTGCAGCTACAAGGTCCATAACAGTGTTTGACTAGTGAGCTACAGGCACAATGTCAAACTAAACCATTATTTCATAAAAAAAAACTAAAACATAAACAATATCCATACCATATAAATGATGATGCATAAATGATATTGTATAAAGTACCACTGCTGTGTCAGAGGCACATTGAACTATACATATACTTATTAATACTGCACTTAAAGAGCTCGGCATTTTTTTGTGTGAAAGATACAATAATAAAAATAGATCCATTCATTCATAAAGGGCCAATGCAGTACTGTGTCATGTTACTCCCAACATGGTGTATCATCAGGAAGTGGATTCATTCAGAAATATACAATTATTCTCCCCTGGTGAAGAGGTGCATGTTGGGATTGAGTCTCGTTAGTTCTCCCACCTCTGCCCAGCCTCTTGAGATTAACCGCAGGGGCCTATGGTCAAAGCAGTCAGGAGCATTTAACAAATGCTCAGTCAGCCTACACCACCAAGTGCATTTCCACTCTGCAGCGGCGGCAGCCACTCACATTATACTGCACAAAGTACTCCTCTGGGGGCTTGAGTCACACAGTGACACATGTGGCAAATCACAAACACAAAAACACAAAACAAACGCACCCACACAGTTATGCGCACACACATCCCTGTGGTACAGACCCAGGTCACCATACTCATTTGAGTTAGCAGGGTACAGGGCTTTTGACACAGTGACATACAAAACACTTCTGATTCACACAAGTCTGCTCCCCTCAGTGTTAAACATTATCATGTTTTACACTGTGATTGTGCACACAATAAAAGCCATTTTTCAGTTCAATTATAAAAATACATTTGTACATCACAGTCTGTGCGCAGTTTAATGAAATACTTAAGTATTTATATTATTAGCAGAACCATGAATATTGTATTAATATTGCACAAGTGTTTTACATTATAATTAAGGAAAAGGGCTTTAAAACTGTGCAGTTATTCACAGGAAAACACGGTTTAAGGATTTAGTATTAAAACACCTGTATAGACCCTTCAAAGACACTTCACACTTTTGGACAAACAAAAATAAAACAAGAGGAGCAGTTAGAAACAAATGCTTAGACGCCTGGGCAGTGTAATACACACAAACAGCTTTCATTTTCCTGTTTATTTCTGTAATTGCAGTTTGAATCCTGTCTTGAACCTGAATAACAGAGTGAGGTGTCCATCCTCGCTGTTGTGCTATAACCACAGAAATGATGTAGTGACTCAAACTACAAAGCACTTTACACAAATCTATGCATATTTTCTACTTGGCATCTCTAGAATGCTATACCCATCTTGTCTACAATTCACAGCTTTACTCATTTAAAATTAATCAAACCCAGCAGCCTCATAATGTGTGTGGGAGAAAGAGTTCTGTGCTAGAAAGAATGCAGCGCTCACCTGTCGTAGAGGTACACAATTCATGGGGAATGTGCCACGTTGTCGTCACTGTGATGTCTGCATGTTTATAATTTATACTATTATAGGAAAGGGGCCAGAATCCCCAATCACTTCTCTTAATCTACCACTAGTTCATTGTGTAGTTAATTTCAATAACAGGCTAAAACACATAACATCTGCTCCATTACATTTGCATATTTGCTCCTTCCTGGGGACTGAGCTACAGCTAATGTAATAAATGCAATAAAGATATACTTTTCCTTAGTCCGCTGCACTCACTGCCTTCAAATTGGATTAAATCTCTAAATCACATGATCAATCATCTACAGCTCACTTGGCCAATATGGCACTGCATTCCCCCTGACTCAAAATTGTACAACTACGCCAGCGCTTTTGGTCTTTGGAGGCTTTTAGGTCAGAATAGTGTTGTGTTATGCTGCGAGGAAATGTGTCTTGAGCAAAATGGGCTCGGTACAGTAGAAGTTTAAACAAGATGATTACCATAAGCCAGATGGAATATATATATAAACTATTTAAACGAAACATTTTGTCACCACCACCTAAAATGAACGATGGAAAAAGAAAACTGTATTAACTCTATGAAAGTTTTTTAAGAGCTGATATGTTTTGCCACTCATCCAAGTTGCCTTTTCCATTCTGACAGGGTTCTGGCAAATCACTTCTTTAAATATCTGAAGGGAGCAGCTACACTGAGACTAACAGTGTAGGTGTTAACAGCAAGGAATATCTGTTATTTTTGCGTCCATTGAGCTACCCGAAGACATATTTGCCTAATTGTTGATGCCTCTAATGGGTCATCTCACTTATATTGGCGCATTCTGATTAGCCCTGTTGTTTTCTTCGTTTTTGTTTGAGAAGTGAGTTATAGATAGGTGACAGGTTGTACCTTCGACCTCCATTTCTGCTCAGTGTAAAGTGAACAACGTTGTAATTGTCCCGGAGAAACATTGGCAGAAGTCGGACACATCCACATCTCTAGAGAGGTGCTGGAGCAGGGGCCGCTGACAGACAGTAAATTCCTGTGCTGTGTGTGCGTCCGTGCGTGCGTGTGTGTGCGTTTGTGTGTGCGTCTGTGTGTGAGGTGAGTCAGCAGAAGGCAGAGCGGGGCCTTTCTCTCTCTCTCTCTCTCTCTCTAAGGTGGGGAGGAGGGTGGGCACTGGGCAGACGGCGAGCGCTACAGCGGGTGATGATGTGTAACTTCATGCATGACTGAAGCGCCCAGCTCACGCCAAGCTGTGTGCGAGCCTCTTCAAACACACCTGTTCCCGACGCCTCCGAGAAAAAAATATGGCTGCAGTTAATGACACAAGTAATGGCTGTGGATTCAGAGGAGCGCCCAAACTAAACGCACCAAGGACACGGACCATGCGAGGGTTTTCACGCAAGAATTTGTATATTTATTACTAAGATGCTTGAGCTTTTGTGCGCAGTACTTTCTGTGACTCATAGATAGTTAGTAGTAGTAGTAGTTTTGTCCATGATGCGTTCAATTTATATTTGTCAGAGCATATGTCAAATCAACGTACACTAGCGCCAAACATGTTTTCTGACCGAGTGTAGCTCTCACTTTACTGGTTCATGCATGTTTTCGGTAACAAATGAGTTCAAAACGTACCATTGCTTTCGGGAACCTTTATCGTTAATTAACTCGGATGACTCGGCTACATCAGCAGCTATTACAATGATGTTGCTATAAAACTGGGCTCAGCCTGCTGTTTCATACTGATGCCCTCTACTCCACCTGTGCTGCATCACGCCAGAGGAATTGTGCGCTCGACAAAAGTAGTATCTCTAAATACGGTTGGACTGTCAAATGTTTATTGCATAATTCACCTCTAAATGTGTCACACGGCGCACATCTATTGTCCTGTCAAGGCCGGTAAACACAGACACAACGGCTTTAGTTACTAATCTATCTATCTGTGTGTTTGCCCCGCGCTCCAGTTCAACGACTTTACAATCCACGGCCCTTGAAATTCTAAGCTAGACCAGATTCCGGAAAAGTCATGGAAGACCCAGTTTGATTTTGTATGAGAACAATGCTCCTCTGTTTAAGGGTGGCAGGTTGGTGATGTCATGGCTGGCAGCACCCAAAGGCTTCGAGCTCTTGAAGGCACAACATGGCGGCGACACACTGGGAGGAGGACTGACTTTGTTCGGTTTAATTAGAGTGTGACCGAGGCAGAAACTCTCTCTTCTAAAACCTGTCAATCATTACCACTAGCCAAGACGATTACAGATTATACAGAGCTGGGCCGCTGTGGAAATAGTTGAGTAGAATTTGCTACGAAAAAAAAAAAGTTTCATTGCAAATCGTCTGAAGCTTAAAGCAGAAAGGTGACATGTTATGATAAACGCTTCTACTATGCAAGGGAGTCAACAAGCACATTTTTCTTGCAGCGCGAGTGTGACACGGAGCTGGTGGATAATGAAGCCGCGGCCGGGTTGGATGGCTGTGCGTGATGGAGGGATTTTACACAGGTGCAAGTTTGTGGAGAATAACACAGGAACGAGAACATTGCCCCGTCACTATTGTCTTACTACGTCCTCCGTCTCCACCAAAGAAAAGACCCGCTGCTACATCACTATGAAAAACTTGCGCCGCTTTCTTGCAATTTCCTCAATTATGGTAAAGTGCTTAGAAATGTTTTTTTGCAGAGACGGGAGAAAAAATATTTGTGTGTAATGAGGGATGCAGTCGTTAGAAAACAAAACCTCAGAGATGTTTGGACTTCTGAGGCTACTTCAAGATGGTAAATGGTTGATGGTAAAGTCCCAGCTGCGACGGGAGGCTCTGCTCGCTCTTATGCTGAGGTGACAGTAGTGCAGTTGGTAGATGTTGTTTGTCCGCTGATCTGAAGGTTGCCGGTTCAAATCCAGCTGGTGTATGAGTCTATACGTGAATGGGTGAGAGGTTCCTTGACGTAAAGAACTTTTAAAACCTTGAAGGATTTCCCAATTAGGCCAGGGGTGTCCAAACATTTTTCACCGAGGGCCGCATACTGAAACATATCTGAAGCAGAGGGCCACACACCAGTGTTGATACAGGAGTCAAACGGTGCATTTAACACACGTTTGACAGAGCCGTTCTACTTTTAATACGACTTGGAAGATTATTTTTAGGTTTGTGTCACAATGCAATGTGATTTTATCCACGTTGTAGAGGTAGAATCTCTTCAATTTGTAGTAAAAATACTTTCTGATCAATTGGGCAGTTTAGGAGGAGGCATGAGGGCCAATAAAATTGGTCTGCGGGCTGCATTTGGCCCCTGGGCTGTAGTTTGGACAGCCCTGATTTAGACTGTAGAAAAGGTTGCTTGAAAATAGTTTGAATTCTATATATCTATTTCCATTGACAAATAATGTCCCTTTCCATATGCAGTTAGGTCAGCGACATGGCCTGTGCATTTTATTCAAAGGTTAACTTAATTTCCTACCTTGACAAACCATCAAACCAACATGAAGCATATTATCTATTATTCAATCGTAGTGCTGTCTCACATGGTTAACCATATTCAGATGCTATTTTTTTTAACAATGCATCGGTAATTAGCTCAAATTTGCCTGTATACAGTTGAAACCAAAACTTTCCAGACACTCATACACACAGACATAGTTTTCATCCTGATATCTTGGCTGATTTCTTTTGATTTTCCCATGATATTACACAAAAAACAGTGTGTTTCAGGTGCGTCTTCAAATACATCCAACTGTGTATCTCTAATTAACTCAGATATTGTCAAGAAACCAAATCAGAAGCTTCTAAAGACATGGTCATCTGCGTTTTCAAAAATTCTTCAAAGGGCTTATTAAAGTGACTGTATGTAAACTTCTGACTTGATGTAAAAAAAGGAATGAAAAAGTGTCTAAAAAATCTTCTGTTATTATTCTGGCATTTAGCAAATAGGAATTATTTTGGTAAGCCTAACTGACCTAAAACAGGAACAGTTTATTGTGATTTCATGTCTGACAGCATAAAAGAAAAAAGAAAAAAATGGCCTTGGTTGAGGGTCAAGTCATGCACAAAATGTATATGAACCATACCTCTCTATACCTTTTTGGAAGATTACATAAGACATTTTTAAAAGTTGTAATTATAGATGATATGCAAAAATAGAATGTAGATTTTTTTAATTGCAATTTTATCAATTTTTCTTTTTTTTTCTTTTTTTTTTTTTACATATGTTACTACACGTTTTTTTTTCTACTTCAGTTTCCTGTTTCCCATCTGTACCTTACCTTTAAATGGTTCTATGATATGACTTTTTTTTTCCACTGTTGGATGTAAAATTTTATTATCCGTGTCCCAACAATTTCAAATGTACTTGTAGTTCCTTCCAGCTTTTTGAAATGCATTTTTGCGTAAATGAACTGGCTCAAAGACGTGCCAATCTCTCAGCATTGGGGTTTGCCAGAGTGTTATTGGCAGTGCCGGTGTTTGTCGCCAAAACACAGGGAAGTGATGGAGGAGGAGAGAATGGTGGTCCTTGTGAGTGGGGTGTAAACAGGTCTTGAAGAGAGGCTCCTTTCATGAACTATGCTAATCTGCAGCAGCTCGTGACTGACCGGGCTCTGCCTCTGCCTCGTGTGAGAGAGGACAAGGTGCTCTGCTTTCTACTTCACTGGATTCATTCACTCATTTTGCCTCAGTCTGGTATAAATAAATGATACTTTGCTCTGGGCTGGTCTCTTCTGGGGTTGCTACAGTCAATTGTCTACCTTCAAGTGAGCGATAATTGTTTTGGCGTGTGCTAGGTGCTCTTCCCCGGCTTTACAAGTTATCAGGGCTTAGATTAAATACGTTGCTTGTTGTTGTATCCTTAAGCAAGACGGTACACCCACATTGCCTAGTATGAAAGTGGTGTGTTGGGCGTGGTGCGATGGGTCGATGGCGCAGATTTGGCGGCCTCACTTCTGTCCGTCTACCCCAGTGGCTTACCACCACCGAGGCGTGAAAGAATAACGCAATGAGTGTCTCGAAAAGCTCTTTATGAATCCAGTGCATTATTATTTGTAAACATTTATCTTATTCTCTATCTGAAAAGTGTTGCCAGTCTCCCTTGAGCCCATATATTTTTATAATAGAACAGAATGTGCTTGTTATAATTGTTCAGAATTACAAATTAATGCTGAAAGTTGTAAGTGGTTTGGTTATTAATTTAATCTAAAAAAGAACATCCACGTATGCGAGTAGTTTGGCTGTATTTAAACTTGGCGTATATGGACGTGGCTGAATGTGAGATAAAACAGTGAAAATAGCTCAATAGTCAAAGTTGCTCATAAATTAGCAGTGTTTTATTGGGCCTATTAGTCACACCCCTCACGTAGAGCTGTGTTAACTGTATCCTGCTTTATAATAAGGGCTGGCTATTAAGAGACAATTGGTCCATGTTGGATGGTGCCTTATACTCTTGCAGGTTGAGTGCTGCAGAGTGAGTCACCTCCATCAATTACACTCATATACATGCATACTAGTGCTTAAGGGACAGCGGTATGGCGTCATGCCGTCACCAGGTGCTCATCTCAAATTCTCTTCAAGGTCTTCCCGATTTCTAATGAAGCTGATGTTTCTTACACATGTAATTATTTCTTTATTGATTCGTCAGCATCCCGGGGAACAGTTTTCATGAAATATATCCATGCTGCGATAACCTGTCTCTGCAGCAATGATGAGAGAAAAATCATTAGAAGGAAGGCCCCCCAGGGAGAATGGAGGCGGCTGTTTTGATGTGTGCTTGTATCCCAATGTGATAGTGGCGCGTGTGTACATGATCCTTTGACTGACTCTTCCTCTGTCTCTTCTTCTTTATCTTCTTTGCGTATGTGATGTAGGCCTGAGGAGCGGGGGGAAGATGAGACCTCCTAGCCCTCTGCTGATCCTCTTCTACATCACGCTGAGCAAGAGTGCCAAGGTGGTCAAGGTGGTCTCCAAGAGGGGCTCAGGTAAGGAGACTCACAGGCACACACTGCTACTACTACTACTGCATGATAAGTGGTGGAAGTTACTGGTATTTTCTCACTTGTGTAGCATAGCATTCACTTTTATTAATTACAGCAACTGTCTATCTAGAGAAAACAGATATTGATTGATAATTCATTTGTGATTAGGACAGCAATTTCAAAAACTCAAGCTATACTACAAAGTTCATGCTTTTAAGAATAAGTTTGTAGAGGTTTAAACTAAAGGATTAGTGGCTTTTGTATACCGTAATAAGATGCTGTGAGGAGAATATTTTCTTGTTTGCGGAGGATTACTTAAACAAAGGCAGTCTTTAAGGTTTGGCAGTGCAACCGTTCATATAGTGGTTTAGATTTTGATTAATCTCGCAGCCCTATGCCCACGGGGAACGTAACTGGAGTCGCACGAATTCTTACAAACCTAGTTAATATTTTCTTAATGATGATTCCATACAAAATGTAAATCCATGAGCCACACACTTAAAGTACAGGGCAATAATCATTAGCTGATCAGACCACATTGACTTGCGTGCCCTCTGCTCTCATCACCACATGGTATTTGCGCCTTACCTCACACATCGTATTGTGTAACCGCGACGAGTAGGAATATACAAAGACCTAAGATGTGACCTTTCGCCGAGGGTTAGTATGGAAGGAACAACACGGACACGTAGAGCAGAAGGCCAAAGAGAAATTCGGTGAAGCTGCTAATGTGATGCTCAGTGATTCTTAGTAATCGTGCCCAGACATGGAAAACTACATGCAGCAGTTTATTCAGCTTGCCTCACAGACAGTCAAACCAATATCGGTAGTGTTAAATGAATGCCAGTCAAATATCATTGATTCTACAAGGTTAAAAACTCAATAGCGTCATAATTACAGTGTATTCAGTATATTCATTGCAAACATGGGATATGAATTCTGTAACTAAACTGGCTGTCTTTACAAATATCCACTGAGACGCCGAGTTGTGTAACATTATCTGCTCTAGCTGCATCACTCTTCTTTTCTATTGATTGTGTGGCTTTGTGCTTGGCCCATTGCTTGTCCTTATGAATTGGCTCCATGTTGTTCCTCGCTTGTATTGCACCTATGTGTCCATTGTTTTCGCTCTTCCGAGGATTTCCATATAGATCGGATCTCCGGACAGCGCATCAGATCAATCAAGTGGGTCTTCTGGGTCCTTCACTCAAATATTGATAGCGGTGAAGTCAATATTACCGCCCAGCCGAGGGGTCAAAGGTGATGGAGTGTCAGCAGGCAGTTTAGCTACTTAATGGCTCTTTGAGAGGCTCCTGTGTCTGTCTGAAACATTATAAAAAAAGGTGTGAGAAATGTACGACAGGCTCATAGCATACTGTTTATGTTATACGTTAGGGTCAGACATGTTTTTTTTTTTTTTTGTTTTTTTTTCATTTAAATAGGGACAGATACAACAAACACATATTAACAATTCTGTAATCTGACGCAGGTATCACAGTGTTTATAGCCTAGGCTAATTCGTGACACGAGTCCCCAGAAGGGCTTTTAAAACTGTTCCGGTTTGACTAAAAAGCAATGGGATTAGTTGTAAGAAAAGGAATAAATACAGTGAATTTGTCAAGAGAATCAAGTGTCAAAATATCGCACACTTACAGACTCACACACTCACATTTGACTCTTTCTCAGCCCCGTCTCGTCCCCTTGCCCTTCATAATCTCTCTGTCACACACACACACACACACCCCCACACACCCACACACACACCCCCACACACCAACGCCATGTGTCACTGTTGAATCAAAATGCAGTATTTGGACTTTATGAAAACAAAAGTGTGCACATTACAACATGGAAGGAAGCAGACATTCTTCATTCTTATTCGGACATAATTTACCTCTTTTGTCACGAATAGTAAAAGGATTGAAAAAAAAAATGTTGCCAATTAGGATTTGTGGTGAGTGGATTTCTTTGCAGATGCTAATTGCTTGTCGGATACACAGAACTCAAAATCATTTCAAAATGTATGAATAAAGGTGGCTAATGTTAATTGTTCTATAGAAAATCGTATTGACAAGGTCCAGCTTATTAGTGTCAAAGCTTTTGAGAGGTACAAGAAAAACAAAATGAATTTCATAACTATTGTGCTGCTCTGCATCTAAACAGATTGTGAAGCTTTTCCCCCCTCAGTTCTACACTGCTCTGCTCTGTTGCTGCAGTATTAGCTTTTGACAAATTGAAGTGGATATATGTGAAGTGTCGGCGCCGGGCACAAAACGCAGCGGTAAAGATGATTAATTGCGGGATAGGACCTCGGGTGGGTGATTGTTTCTGGGTCAAAGGTTTGGGACATTAGTCTTCATGTGTTCGGGGTGAAGGGGACGAAGCAGTTGGTCTCTCATGACTGCCGTTATATTAACTTCTGATGACCGTTCCTGTAGCATCTTCCAAAGCGCCCGGCCATGTGTTGTGCAGTTATTGTTGAAAGCGCTGTGAAAGATTTGTATATTTTGTGCAGCTGGCTTCACATGGGACTAGTTTGTGATTTCTTGCAGGTTTGGGTAAATACATGGGAGTTTCATCTCTCAACCTTGAGGAGCTATGGATAACGGATCAGCTATGAGGACTTGATTAGCCCTCAAGAGGCACTGGATAAAGCTGCACTTCAATTGATTTTCTCCCCCCCCAAGTGTCCATGCCGGATTCTTAGAGTTGCAGCTCTCTGAAATCCTATAATTATTCAATGTGGAGTCGGCCTGAGCCTGTGTTACCTGAATTAATGAGTTTCCCAAAGGTGTAGATAGGAGCTGCATGTGCCTCTTATTCCCTCATTGTTTGTGCCACACCTTTGCACCGCTCATGTTTTTAATGACCACTCAGCCACTATGGGATAGCAATTGGGATAGAATGTAGCACTGCACAGGCAAAACTGTTGAATGGCAATAATAGTATGAGTCTTTATAGCTGGATACAGAGGGAAAAGGAAGAACTAAAGGGAACCAAACCCGTACTATATATGGGACTGAGTCGTTTAAGACCATTTCGGGCAAATATGAATTTCTGTATTTTATGGATTTTGTTTGTGATCACATCCTTACAACTATTAAAAATACAGCGGGCCATGAGTGTATGAGTTTCTTATCAGTCATTGGTCCCTTTCATTAAAATGATTGATAGTGACATTGGTGATACAATAAAACTCTTGCCCATTTCCCTCGCTTCGCACATACACACTCGTTGGGTTTTCATGCCTTTTCTGAGACATTCCCTTCCCTCACTTTAATTTCCTGTAGACTGATCCTAACCTTAACTGTAATTAGTACTTGCTTAACCGTAGCCTAAACCCTAACGTCAACCTATTTTAACCTCATAAAAATAAAACATTAAATCCTCCATATCTGAACTTCATGGTGTTGATCTAATAATTAAGGGTTTACGTCATGGAGATTTGATTATTTTTGTCCCCGTGAATTGAGACTGTATATATACCTTAGACTGTATATATATATATAAATCAAACAGGAAGTGAGCCTGGGCATGTTTCCGACTCCATCGATTCACTTTCTAATGAAAAAATTGTCACCTGTTTCTATGTAACTGCTGCTGTCATGCACATCATTTTGGTCTTAAAATGTTCGTACTGACCCGCTCGACATGATCCTGGTGTGTTTTTTTTTGCTATTGTGTCTATAAATTCAGATATAAACTTTAATAACAGACTTTCCTTCCCGCTAGCGTTAGCAACAGGTTTGATTGACAGCGTTGCTAAGGGCCCGGTCCCTATTATACCAGCAGTGTTGGCCGTAAGGTGCGTTACCTTCAGCAACCTCGCTCCGGATTGGCTCTTTGGTTGCTATGGTACTCGAGGTCGGAATTCCAAATACAAAACTCGGATAAAATTTCATCTCATTCAATCTGTGGAGTATAAATGTCACTTACTGCCTATATTTAATCTTGAAGTTGACCAGTGTAGCTTCTTTTATAAGTGTTCGCTAATGCAATGAGCAACAAAGTTTAATTTCGTTATGCCAATACAGAGTCCAGGTTATTTCAGACTTTGGGGAGCCACCATAGTCTGCTGTATTAATTTGAAAACACTGTATATACCCACCCACACACACACACGCGCACACATTAACTTTGGGAACTGAACCTTTGCTATCTATCCCGTATTCAGCCTACTAACAATATATACAGTCAGGGTTTTTCACTTCAACTGTTACTCGTGTTACGGTTGGTCAGTTTGTGCAGTACGAGCCATCCGTATGCGGCCCATATGCACCTAAGTCGTCGGATTGTTTGCTGTGGACTGCTGTGAAATGAATGCTTTGAGGCGGTTGTATTTTCGCAGTGCAGTGACCAAGGCCTGGCTGACTGTGTGAGATTTACTCCGGGGGACTTTGACAGAGACAAGCTGTCAGGCCCCATCCATCAGCCTGCAATAGTGTCTATCTCTGAACCAGCTTGGCCCAGTCAGAACCGTAAGGGCCAGCCTCAGCCTCCCCTGTCCCGCTGATAAGACCTACAGAAAGGGAAGTGTAATGAGACAGGACAGGCTCTCTTTAGTCTGGGCAAACACAATTACCAATTTGCAGCAGGCTTGAAAAACAATTGATGCTTATTATCTATGTGTAGGAACCTTTAACTCTATATCAACTGAGGTATTTTGTTCCGTGCAAAACTAATTCTAATTCGGAAAAATCTGATAAGGTTTGGAGACAATAATTACACTTTTGAGGATAAATTGTGTTTCATTAACTTTTGTGGATTTAATTGGACGTAATTTGTCTAGGGCAAATTTTGAATCTAATTTAGAAAAAAAAAATATAACAAAGAAATCAGGAAACATTGTTAAAAGTATATGAATTAACCATCTGCCGTCTACGCTCGAGGCTACATATTTTAAGCCGTTAATACCGAGATTAATTTAGCAAATAAATATGTTTGTTGGCCCCAGGTTTTCATGACATTAGCACATGATTATCGTCACTTGCTACGGACAGAGCGGCGGATCTTTGATAATTGGTGATAAAAGTTAATTGTCCCGGAAGATCCACAGGGACTGCGTGCAACAAACACGATAATACACAATCATAAATACATGCTTATATGATATTAAGAGTAGCTGTTTCAGAATTGCACATGTTTTGTCTTAAATAATCGAAAAAAAAAAAAAAGATTTCCCCAGGTTGCCATAGCTGTCTGAATAAATGGAAACCGCAGTTACATTAAACGTTTTGCCTTTGGTCAAAAATGATCATTGTTTCCGTAATCTTGTTGGGTTGGCCATAAATCCAGGACTAATTGGATAATTTAGGACCAGTGCGTTTTACATTGCCTCTGTTAGCAGCCGCGGCGCCCTTAAAAACACACTTTCATGCTCCACTTCTACCTGAGGGCTCCCCCATTAATCACTCCAGCGCTGGGACACTAGCACCGGCTCTCCCCTGGTCAAAGGTCACGTGTAGTGTATCATCACGGGTTTGCCCCATGGGTCCTGCCTGTTTGTCTACTACCCACATCCCTCCATTTTCACACTAGACTAGAGGATACAAGAGTGAGTACGTCTGATTGGGATGTAATGAACACCACTCTGACTTATTTACTTTTTTAGTGTGTTACTGCTGGTTGTATATGTAGTAATAGTTGTAGTGATTGGTGTAATGGTAGTATTAGTGATGTTTGTGGTAATTGAGGCAGTAGATTGATCAAAAAATGGATAATGGATAATCTATAGTAAAAAGATTGTTAAAATTAAAAATAAAACAAACTTGCAGTGTGATTTTGGTAAATAGTCAAATTTTTATATAACGCTTTTGCACTTTCTGAAGCACTTTACATCAAAAAAACACACACATACATACACTTGTGTACATGGACAATGGGGGCGAGGTGGATTAAGTGTCTTGCCCAAGGACAAAACGACAGCATTCATGTGTGGGAGCTGGAATTGCACCTCGGATCTGATCGCTCAACCAATAATGTTTACGTTGACAGCGGGATTCGAACCGGCAACCTTCAGATCAGTGGACAAACACCAACTGAGCTACTGTCGCCAAGTACTTTTGTGATATTTCTGTACTTTTGTCAACCTAAACCAAGACACAGGCACATTTTTGCACAGTGACATCAGATTCTGGAAATATCGTCATATAGTCCTTAAAAAAACAAACAAAAAGAAGATATTAAGCATTGCCCACCTCTTAAAAATGATTTTGTTGTAGGACGAATAGTTAAATACATCCGTAACATAATAGTGGCTGTACTATTTTGCAGTATAATCGTATATTTCCCTGTACAAATTCTATCCTTCTACATAAACTCCCCTTAGAGTCAAGCTGTGACTCACTGCTCACCATTCATTTTCTTTGCACCACTTGAAGATGTCGTGTGCACATTTTGTTCATTTCCGATTGTGTGGAGTGCGCCAAGTCGAGTACATCACTAAACACATCCATGGCCTGCTGACTGGCCTGTTAGCTGGAGTAATGGCTTTTAAACGCTGCCTGCAGGGATGAGTGCGCTGCAGTGGAGAACCAAGGCACACTGCACTTAAGTCCAACACCGCAACAAAAACCTTCTCACTTAATTTGTAGAGTGCTGGCGAGTTTATTCAATTGCCCCTAAGGTTTTTATTGAACCCACATTATAGGTACAATGTAAATAATGGGGTCGTTCAACAGCAGAAACTACTGGATTTCAATTTGCTCCTTCCAACCTTTAACTGCTCAGCTTTTGTAAATATGATTTGTAAAAGGATAGAGGCAGTCACTGTCTTGTTTTTGTAACATTTGCTATACTTCAGACTATTATTATGTGCTAAATATTTTGTTTTTTTTTAGGAATATCTCCATGACGATATCCCCCGAATATGATGTCACTGTGCAAAAATGTGTCTGTGTCTTGGCTAAAAATAGGCTCAGAAAGTGAATATACCTTTAAGATAATTGCAAAAGTGCAGAACTATCACAAGAATATCAGGCAACAATAGCTTAGTTGGTTTTTGTCCACTGATCCGAAGGTTGCCGGTTCGAATCCCACTGTCGACGTAAAACATAATTGGTTGAGCGGTCACATCTACGGTGTAAAAGTGCAAAAAGAGACATGAAAATAGTGTTAATTCTCATGACATTTACATACAGACAAAACTACAGTAAGCTAGGGGTTATTATGCTTGCCCTGAAAATGTGTTATCGGGCTGTGGAAGTGTGTTCACGATAAGTAGCAGAAGTTTGTGTTTCAATTTCCTGTTATACGGTGCCATTTTGAGGACGGTTGACTATTCAAAAGATATAATATCCATCCATCCATTCATTTTGTTCCGCTTATCCGGTGCCAGGTCACGGGGGGCAGCAGTCTAAGCAGGGACTCCCAGACTTCCCTCACCCTAGACACGTCCTCCAGCTCCTCCAGTGAGACCCCAAGGCGTTCCCAGGCCATAGTCCCTCCAGCGTGTCCTGGGTCTTCCCCGCGGCCAGGAGGAAGATATAATATTTCATTTTGAATTGTTAATTACTATGTCAACCTAGCTTTTCATCATTCCAAAACCCGTGAATAGTTTTGAAACATGTTTAATCCTAATTGTGACTTTCTAATATTTCGCAAATTGCCAGAAAAAAATCCTTATCTTCTCGCGACTGCCCTTAGACTTTCCATTCTAGTTATCCGTTTAATAGACCTCGCCTCTACAACCTGAGCTGGCCCCGTGTTAAAAATAGAATGGACGTAAAGAGTGGAACCAGCTGTGATGTCGGCGTAATGTAGCGTAGTGTCCCATAAGCCACTGCTGTCAACTTGCTATCTGCCCAATGATCCCCACAGCACACGTCATGGAAGCGCGCATTATATTGAAGATTTCCGTATGTGTGATCTGGCAACAATGACCCCCCTGACTGTCTCCCCGAGGATAAGATTGAGACGGCCAATATTGCGATGACGCTGCAAAGTCGTGCTCCAAATCCCTGATAAGGGGCTGTCATGGATAACTGTAAATCTGACATGGCCCCTCGGCATTGTGGGGGATGAAGTTCTGTGGCACCGACGCTTGGATAACCCGACAATAAGTGCTGCAAGTCAGTCATTCACTTCATTTATTTGTCAAGGCGCTCTCTGCTCATTTCACAAATCATTCTGGCACCGTTTCTCTGACACTTTTAAAAACCAAATGTGGCCGTCTATAGGTCTGCTCTGTCAGGCGGATGGACAAAATGACACACAAATAAGATGTAGAGGCTCTTACTTGTCATGCCTGTCTCATCTCCACAGTTCTACACATGACACTATTGGACATTAAATCCTCCAATTTCTTGTGCAGGAAAACACAGTAATAGTTTATTGACAGATCAAGTCTCCACATTGACATTTGTCCACGGTTATATATGGTCGCTGCCCGTCTCAGGTTAAATGATTGATCACCCACAGCGTTAATATGGCGAGTCCACTGTCATGCTCTTCATCTGTGTGTGTGTGTGCTCCCAGACATCAGCGTACGACACTGTAAGCTTTTCTTTTTGAGAGTGAAACAATAGCAACAGTAACTGATACCTTAAACGCAAACGAACTCCAAGTAAAGTCTTTGTCTTAGTACTTTTACTCAAGTACTCAAGTAGTTTTTACACGGTTGCTGGTGTCGGTGATAGTAGCTGTGATTTTTTGAAGCAGTTCTGCAATCGTAGAGTCTTTGTGGAAATGTTCAAGTTGTTTTTTTAGGTCTGTCTCCATGAAGTCAAGCAGGCGATGCCAACCGACTGAGTTACAGGTTCATTCTGTGGAGAGGCGAGCCCACTCACAGTAACAGTGCATATTTTCTAGCTGTGTAATTTAATAAATGCGAGATTGATAGGTTTAATAACATACCATGGAACTGCATACTATTGTAGGACCACTCCTAGACAACAGAAACGTTACACCATCTCATTCCAGGCAGAGCAATAACATTTTCTTGAAGGCAACAATATGTTTTATTAAGTGCACACTTTCTATGCACGTTCCATGTAATATTGCTTTGGAGTCTGCTGGAATCTAATGAATGTATGGATCTAATGAAAACAAGCTTACCAAGGGCAAGGCCAATGCAAAAAAACAAAAAACAAAAAAAAACTGCACTCTTACAGTTTCACAGATATATGTTCATGTATCTCTCACATACATTCAAATTCCCAATGCCCTGAATTTACTGTACACATGCCTCAACTTTTACTGTGGGCTTACAAAATCCACTACAGAGGCTGTCTCGGGCCGGTCAATAGCTCTCTCTCTAAATGATGAGGAATGGGGCACGCTGCAGTAACGCTGGGCCCGGAGATTGATCACATGCAGACTACTGAAGATTAAATGGCTTCTTGTGGAGAGCCGGACTGCCCCTGGATGGTGCATTGAGTAGGTAGGAAGCCTGTTCTTTTCTGCTCCACTCACCACAGCTGCACAGCCTTGGGACAGAGCAGCTATGCAGGAAAGCAAGCCACAAAAATATGCTCTATAGGTTTATTGAATCTCTGCATATGTGTGTTTGTGTGTGTGGAGGAAACTATGGAATGTATTATGTAAAGTATGCTGGGGTAATGTTATCTTTGCTATAATTTTGTTGATTTGTCTGGCTGATGTGATCACTGGCAACGATTTGTGTTTTGATTAACCCTGTAATTTTTGTAGCTCTGTGTTTTCACTTCTGAAATGAGTCATGGAAATATACATACATTTGCCTTAATTTAAGTGATTGCTTTTAGTCAGAGATAGTTATGATACCTGTTCAGATCCAATTTAGAAAGTGTAAATCGTAAATAAAATCTGACTAAAATAAAAAATCTACGCTGCATTATACGTGGCGCGGCAGCTAGTTCATAATACTATGATCAGCTACTGCAGTGTGTACCATGATATGTATGTATATGTATGACTCCATTACGAAGGGCACTGGCTTACTGCATATTTTAATGGCCAACATACGATGAGGAAGATGCTTAAAATTCCTGTGCTGCTCCGGGCTGATAATGGAGTAATTATATTTGTGTTATCCACCGCAGCGTAAATATGTCGATATATCAAGTGGGTGGGTTAATCCAGAAATAGTGTTCCAGGTAATTAAATGATTGTAAATGATGAGGAGTGCAGAGCGATTCTTTTATGAACATTAAGGTAATTTACTCATCAAAGTGTGATATACGGGCATGTGTGTTCCTCCATTCCACCTGTAAGTATGTTGTGAGAGCTGATTCTCCACGAGCTGCTGATGTTGTCTGTTGGCGCACACATGACAGGAATATCTCATTTCAGGTTTTTCTCTCCTTTGATTTTACATATTAAGTTGGTTCACCTTCTAAAGTGATGCTCAGTTATTCTGGGAGGATTTCTAATAAATGTATGCTTTAATAACAGTAAGAACATGAACTCCTGCATCAAAATTTGCAATTTTACCATCACAGGCAATCACAGGCCAAAGTATCTTTGATTTATTAACCTTTAAATGATAGCATATTTGTCTTTGTGAGGTTTAGGCTTGAGGACCGTTATAGTGACATTTTTCAAATCACAGGGGTTTACCAAAATGATCAATTAATTATAGGCGCTTGAATAATTAATGAGAGCCATCCGGAGCAGCAGCTCTACCTGACATATGGAGCCGTGCTTGATTGTGCTTTGACAGTGATTTTAAATGTGGCTGATTACATCAGATGCCTTTGCAAAACCCAGAGGTTAGACCGCAGGCGGTAAAAACTACAAAGACCAGCGTTCTAGAAACCCCTTCAGGACATTTAAACTACAATTACCCGCAGTCCTGTGTCATCTCCTGGTGTCAAAGTGATCCGCCCTCGCTCACTGTTGTTAGACCAGCACAGGCACAAGCCGCACACATCGGAGTAAACGCTTGGCTCCGTGTTCTGGTGCTGCTACCATCGCTCATTAGGAAAAAACTTAGAAAAAACCTGCTTCATGCTGAGAATGTGGGGGAGGAATCTGAGTACGTCTCCAAATGCTAATGAGAGAAGGCTCTTCAAGAGACGCCTTTGTCTTTGGTTCTATTCATCTTACTACGTGTCAGTATTGTTTGTTATTTTTTCTTTCTTTTTGCTCGCAAAGGTAGGGTGAATTCTAAACAGTTATTTTTATATGTCATTAGTAAGTAGCCCAGTGCGGCCCCATCACCCTGACAACTACATCCTTTCCTTTTCCCTTCTGCTTATCACCATAACAACTAATCTGCCGTAAATAGTGCTGTCTCCTCCGCTGCCTTTCTGCTTCACTTTCCTCCACCAGTTCTTGTCTGCTTGTTTGGACCGTAGCACCACCCTGCTCCCTCCGCCCTCCCTGTGCTCTCTCCCCGTGTTCCTTGTTATTGCTACTGCTCTTGAGTTCATTTTTTTGTGCCACTGCAGATGTGGGTGGTTCTGGTGACTGCACAGTAACCTTTCCACTGCCTCACGTTGTCAAGTGCAGGAACCCTGATAGCGATCAATAAAAAGAAGCTGCAACAAGTTATTCAGCAAACTTGCAAAGGCTTGATTTGATCCTCTTTGCTAAATAGATTTTCTTTTGTCTCCACAGTTGGGAAAGTGCCTGTGCTAGTGCGATCGTTGGTATTTGATGTGCAGGGAGGTGCGTCTCGCGAGGATCAAGATTGCTACATGCCTTTGTGGTTGACCTAAATGTGTTATTGACAGTGAGCCCGGCTTGACAACTTGATTGGCCTACTACGCTCTTGGATTAACTTGCCTGGCTGGCAGGCTTTTTACAATCAAAGATCAGGCCAATGCACTGGTTGGCCGAGTAGCAGTGGGATTGACTTAGCAGCCTGATGTGCTAATGCAGAGTTGTCCCAAGGTTGAGGACGATTGCAAGGACGCACTCAGAAATATGCATTCAAACAGAAGGTGACAGACTCTGCGCTGGGGCAAAAGAACATTTAAATTGTTCTGATCGCATTTTGAAATCTCCTCTCTTGTCCTTTCCGATCTTTTCATCAGCTGCACAAAACATGACCCTCTGACTCCCTTCAACCTACTTCATGTTTTCCCACCATCGCCTCCTTGGATTTTTTTTTTTACTTTTAATGAAAATGCTCAGGGGAAGCCCTTCTGTACTGCACGTTACATAACCACTGGCCGCTCTCCTGATAAGTGCATGTGCAAGCACTCCAAGAGGATGTGGGAATATTGATATCACTGCTTACAAACTTGTAGGTGCTTAATTTTTGATAGAGTCACAGAAATGTTGAGCGTATTTGCTCCCATTGGCCCTATCTTGCAGAGTCCAGAATCCAACCAAGGAATTTGCTATTTCTAATGTAAATGCCCTTAAATCTCAGCCACGTTTAACACCACTAACCATTCCATCCTCTTCCACATCGGGCCCCTCTGACACTGACTTTCACTGATTTCACTTCTATTTCACTGAAAGGACCGAGTACGTCCTATGGGGCGCTAAATCCTGACCCCACACTGTCACCTGAGGGTCCCCTAGGGCTCTATACTTGGTCCAACCCACTTTACCATCTACATACCTCCCCTTGGGTATGTTGTCAGCAGCAAAGAATCAATTTCCACTGCTATACTGACGACACACAACTCCACCTCAAAGTCACCACCTCTGGATCCCCCTCTGCCTCTGTCACTGCACATTGAGATTTGCATTCAAATGTTACGTGCATTATAAATTAAAGTTATTATTATTGTTGTTGTTGTTATTATTGTTGTTATTATTGTTATTTTACGTCGTCATGGTGTAAATACTGTGATTCATACCGTTTGGATCCATTTTAATGCTTACAAGGTTTAAGACTGTAGAATCATCATCATCATCATCAAAGATCATCTTCATAATTTATTGTAGTGGATTAGGAATCTCTCATGATTCAGGGTAAATGCTTTAAAATGATGCTCTACAGTCTGTGTTTCTGGTCTAAACCCAAAAGCATTTGCAGTGGATCAAGGGGGTAGAGGCTTTTCTTTTTCAGCTGTCACACAAACAGTGCAGTTTCATTTTAACGGACAGGCAAGTGAGCCACATATAAATAGGGTTTTTATACTCGCTCTGATATCCCAACAAAGGTTTTTCACGCTGTAGCCTTGATTTCCTGCAGTGTCCTTTCTATCTCCGTTTCCCATACGTCTCCACACACGCTCCAGTGCTATGATGTTGAGTGATGTGTTAGTTGGTGATAGAGGGGCTCTCTGCTTCTAAAAATGCATCCACACTCTCGCTCTTCTCTTTCCTCTCACTCATTAAGAGGTTGTCTTAAGCCACACAGCTTAACGCTATTTACATTTTCATTATTGCCGCGTTACCGGGAAGAAATGGCATGAAATCCAGCAGTGTTGGGGACATTAGACAAGCTTCATTCTCACTCCAAATGGATTTACATAAATAAGGGGCTTGATACATGGGAGTGAAGGGGAGAGGAATGCTTTTTAAAGGGCTCAAGGCTTGCAAGCGAATGGGCAAAGGAAGATGTAAAAGTGCTAAATGAGTGGGGTTGTTGTAGCTCTGTAAAGTGGGCTCTGAGGGACTGGCAGAGGTCTTCTGATCCACTGCGTGTGATCAATACGGCTCTGCATTGGCTCATTACTGGAGCAGACCTCGTCGTGTTTACCATACAATGGACTAGGGGATCACCAGTGCTGCGTGTGCGTGCACCGCTTTGTGCGCACTCAGGCATAATAAGGCACTTAAGTTCTCTCTCTGTTCCCTCGCTCCTTTTTATTTGCCTGTGTATGTGGCCCAGCAGTGAATATGAGAGTTTTATAGTCACACTGCACTGTGAAATAAGGAAGTATTATTATGAGCATACAATATTCAAAGTTTGTATAAAGGAAGTAGTGTTTCTGTTTCTTGGATTTGTTTGTATTTTAGCACTATGAAGTATACAGCTTTGTGAAAGGTTTGCACCTGTCAAAGGAAAGCACAGTGTATAAAGAAACACAGTTGTATAAATATTAGATTGTTTTAAGATGAAATGGCTTTGATTGAGTGCGATCAAATGAAGACAGTGTTTATCTCTAAATTAGAAGATTTTTGGTTTGTGTCCAGGCCCAAGATCACCCAACCGATGAAGATGATGATCCTAAAATAATTTGTTTAAAGATACACATGTAACATAGAAAAACAACGTTAATGTGAAACACAGAGTCTGGAGCTGGTGGATGTACTTTCACTTTCGGAGAGACGGCTCAGAGAAGTGAAGAGAAGAGAGTGAGGGGTTACACTGTGGTCACACACATGGCACCACTGCTCACTCCCTCCTCACACACATACACACACAAACATACACATACCTACACACCCCTACATACACACACACACATACACACCCCTACATACACACACACATACGCACACATACACTCACACATACACACCCCCCCACACACACACACTCACCCCCACACACCCTCTCACACACACTCAAACACACCCCAACACCCCCACATACACACACACATATATACACACACATACACTCACACACACACACAGTGGTTCTGTGTGCTCTCTCAAACCCACAGACCTCCTTGTTACAGCGTGAAACTAAACACATCCACATATTCCCCATCCCCCTGCACAGACACACACACACACACATACACACACTTGTGGATCATGTCGCTGACACGTCCTCATGCACTACAACCTCTGAGTGCACAAAGTGATATGAGAATGAAACAGCCTCTTCTGTCTGTTTCGATGAAGCATTCATTCTTAAATGTTTAAAGGACAGGGTAAGTCAGTGTTAAAATGTTGTGTCAGAGAAGCAGAATTCACTTGTCTCTAAAGTTCCACGCGTCTGTGTCCTCTGCTGCAGCGTCTCCCCCTGAGCCCCGCCCTCTTTGCCCCGTATGTCAATCAAACCTGCTCATTATTGGCTCTTTATCAGCTCATGTTCAGATAAATCTCATTCAGAACTCACTTTGCATTGTCTTTGATGGTGAAATGCAGGTGTTAAAGGGGCGTGGGATGAGGTGGGATCATGTGCACAGATCTCAAACTTTGAGAGGAGAGTGTGTGAGGGAGTACGTACGGAGGGGTTTTATAAATCACGATATTTTTTCAAGTACGTGCATTTGCATTTTGTTCGTACAAACTCTTTCAAGTAGATTTTGATGCATTCTTTTATAATTGAGGCATAAGATTTGTGGAAACGTGACAACGGCCACAATATAATTTTTCAGGTATTTTTAGCAAAGGAAAACATCTGTATACATACATAAAAATACAGTACATATGATACAGTATGATGAAATGATTCTCCAAAATGCACTGAGAAGTTTTCGAGCGCTGCTTGAGGTGCCAATCAGGCTCATAGTGATATGTGTTCTATTCTATGTGCTTTTTTTTTACTTTCATGTCTTTAGAATGCTAATGACAGACTTCTCCTCAGAGGCTTCTTCCTTGAGCTCAAGTCTCTTTGCTTCAAGGGAAATTTCAGCCAATCAGACGCAGGCATTTCCTTTTTCCTCTTTTCTCTTCAGATTCTATTCTGTGCAGTGACCCCAAACCCTCCTCTTAAAAGCATCAAGAACAAACAAGAAGGGAACAAACACTTTTACTCGACACCTTTTAAAATTCTTTTCCAGCAAAGTGTCATTTAAATGTATATGTGAAGATTCTTGGTTTTATGTGCTGATGGATATTAATACTAGCATTCCTAACCTTTTCAAAGCAACATTTTGAGAACTCAAATATAACCTTCAGATATTAGCTATTACAAACATAACCAGCCCCTTTGGCCTTGGCATCTTGAGGAGATAAAAGCAGAGACCAGAATCCTCCACAGACGATGTTCTAATGTGCTTTATTTTGAGTTCAAATAAGAACTTTTTTTAGTTTGTATTGGCATTTCACAATGGTACAAAATCCTACCTCAAATAGCGTGCAGGTGGTTTTCATGAAGCGTACTAGAAATGTAATTATTCTGTCCTAAATATATCTCTGAAATGTTATTTACAAAATGAATAAATGTTATAACTATACATAACCTTCTTGGAGAAGGTAATTACATTTTCTATTTGCTCTGGATTGTTTGGTTATTATGTGGCAGAGTAGATTAGAATAGAGAGTGAACACTATGGGCGCTGTGGCTTTTATAGACACATCTCCTGTTTTAATGAAAGGTAAACAACATGAACACACAGGCGGGAAGCATGTGTTGTGTGCTCAGGGGCTGTGTACACAAAGCTGCGCTGCTCTACAAACTCTGCTCTATTTGAGTGTGGGGGTCAAAGGTCATTCCTTTTTACACACTGGAAGATTGAGATGAGAGTCCGTGTGTACGTGTGCAGACGGACTCCATTCCACGTCAATTTATGATTCGAGGATCTTCGATATCAAATGTAAAATGAACAGTCAGAATTTACATTGAAATGAATCTGACACCGGAGGTTTTATTTATGACAGATTTTAAACACTGAACAGTGAGGAGCATATCCAAACCTCACCCTTCAACATTTGGTATAAAAAACTGTCAACCACCGCCCCCATATCAACCCCCAAAATGACACTGTGCACCATTTCCTGTCCCTGTACTTTGACAAACACGTCCCAGTGTTTTTGACCCAGCATCACCCAGACTCTGTGTCGCCTACACAGGCTGGACATTATGGGACAAATTTCATTTTGTTTAGTTTTTGCAACCCGCCATCAAACACAAGTGATAATTCACATGTACTTTAGCCAATTTCACTCAAACTGTAATCTTTGGTGGAGACCCAGGTTCTGAACAGACTGATATAAGAAAATACCCATGTGAGAGCGCCCTCTAGAGAATCTGTATGAAACAATAACATTTTACTTTGTTGTAGACATACAAAATTTGGTACTCATATTCTTGACATGGTCTCGATCAAAAAAGTCAATGACGCGCACACAGCGTCTCACATCGAGTTGCCGTGGGACGTCCCAACAAAAGCTTTAGTGTGGCCAAACAAAATTTGGTACAGAGATGCATCACAGCAATAGGAACAAAAAATTATATTGTGACCATGCCCCCTTACAAACAGGAAGTCCAACATCTTGTATTAATCATGTGACATATGTCATGATGTGATCCTATGGCGACATCAAATTTTGCCACATTTTCAATTATTAAACTTTTAAAACAAGGATAGCCTAAAATGTTAGGAAATTTTCTAAAAGACACATTTACGTCTCCGACTGGGTGGAACACACAATTATAATGGATAAAATAATGCAGCCCAACAAAAGCACAGAGTGAGTGTGACGCACCACAGGACGAACTGTTCCCACTTTACTTTTACCAATCTAACCAGTCTGGAAAAAAGGGATGAAATGGGGCATGTGAGCACCCTCTGCGAGTGCTCTGGGCAGTGGCAGGCGAGGGCCAATCATTGCCGCTTGCAGCTATTTTTCTTGCTGAAATTGAAGTAGACCAGGAATGTTGTTTTTCTAGCGTGAATGTCGACATAGTGAATGAAGGAAATATTCAAGCAGTTTGAATCATTGGCTCCATTTCATGATTAATCATAACCCTTTTAAGATTCATGGACCCACTCACCTTTTCGTTTTGAATCCAAATCAAAAACTTGGATGTCTCTGTAACTGAAAGCAAAACTGAACCTAACCTTTTTGAAATAATTTACGGCGGTGAAGTGGGTCAGAATATAAAGTGTATTAAGTTGAGGTGGGATCCTGAGCTCTCCAGCTGAGTGCTTGGGCCTGAGCTGAGCCTGTCTGCGTCACCTCCACTTTCTACCTCCATTCATCTATTATTGAACCCACAGATTTCATCCAAATTAACGGAATTCTTTTGAAGTCACTCGATGCCGACTCTTTTACTAATGGGCTTGGTGCTTTTGGGCAAATGTTTTATTGAAAAGGAGAGGTTTTAATTCACTTTGAATATTTGATAAGCGGTGTTATACTTAGATTATAGGCAAACAGATTTTCCTTGTTGAATGGATGGGGAAACTGTTGTACCAACTTAGCAACAAACACCGAATGCTCTGGGGCTGAAGCACTTTCACTGCCGCCCATAGAGTGGAAAATTTCTGTTTTTGAAAGATTGTAAGAGACAGTAATGACCATAATTGCCTGCCAAGACTCATTCACATCCACAGCTCAATATGCTGCAGCTTGTATTTGCTCTTCTCTGTGCGGGTCTTTTTTCACTTGTCTGAATTGCATGATGTTATTCTGGGCCAGTAAAAGTAAATTCCATCTCGCTCCACTGTATTAAATGAAACCTTTATGTTCACCTCTAAGTGTGTAGTGTCTATGATTGCGTTGAATCCCAGGTGCGTTGTTGGCATGTTGGAGCGAGGCGCAGCTGTTGTGGAGCAGACCGGGCGGCGGGCACGAGTCCAGCCGTGCAAGCAACTGGATTAGCGTAGAAGCCATTAGCATTTGAACTCCTGTAATGTGACAATATGACAGGGATTATGCCATTTGAAGGCGAGTGGCAGGAGCAGCAGAAGGGAGGTGAACTGGGAGGCAGGCACTTGGGAAGATGTTACTGGCACAGACAAAATGTTAAATGAAAAAGTCTGGATGCCTGAAAGAGGGTTTATACTGAACACAAGTACTTTCAAAGATGCTGTAAAGGTGTAATTGTATCTACACAATAGTAGCGTGGCCAGTCTAAAAACAACTATCAAAATTATGTCAAAGGTGTGTCATTTCAAGATTAAAACGATTAAAATAAACTCACATGAGAAGAAATTGTCACATTTTGCAGTATATTTAAAGCAATGTTGGCAATAAAGACATCAAACCTCTTACCATCTGCACATTTCATCCCCCCTCCCCTCACATTAGTCTCACCTGTGGTCTCTGGTCCAGGCCAAACCTGACACACTATCAGACAGCAGTCACCTAGATAGTCTCTAGTGGTGATATGTGAGAATACAACAGGGCTGGATCATTCAATCTAATTACAAATGGTAGCTTTAAAGCTTTTGTACCTGACGTTTAAACTGAGAAGAGTAGAGGTAGTTTGAACTGTTACTGTTGACTCTAGTGTCCCGAGATCTCACAATTCTTTGGCACATAGGGAGTGTTCATGTGCTTGTATTTTTCAGGCGCTCTCTTTGGGGTTTGTTATCAATAAAATGCTTTGTAATTAGCTTTAACATTCTCTATTCTCAGACCTCAAGATAATAGTTTTATATTACTGTTTTTTCCTTTTTGTTTGTATTTTATTCTTTTACCACTGGCCCAAATAAAGTTTTAATTAAAAATATGAATTATTACAGATAATGATCGTTCTGTGTAATGTCTCCTAAAAAAACAAAGCCATATGGAAGGAACATTTCTAAGTGGAACTACTTGACAGAGTATACAAAGCCACATTATCGTCCTGCAGAGTCGGTGAGCAGTAGTGACCTTTCTCATTCAAGTGCTCAGTAGTTGCTGTGGAGACGAGTTCTCCTTTTGGCCTCCTTGTCCTCTGCAGAAGTAGGTCAGGTGAACTTTGGACTTCAAATGGCCCCTATGGAGGAGCTGCACGCACCAGTGTGTGATTGCAAAACACAGACCGACTTCTAACCACTATCTGCTATCAACACAAAAGGGCATTTCAGACCACTTAAGCCAGGCCACCACCAGTCGACCAGATCTCTTTTATATTTTTAGTGGCACAAACGAGATTGAGAAAGCAGTTTTCTTTTATAACAGCGTCGCATCTAAATGAAGGTGTATTTGTTTAATTTACAAAGGTCTACCTGCCCGTCTAACATGGGGGCAGTGTAGATAAAATGTCTACTTTTTGTTATTTTGGCTAGCTGAGGTGTTGCCCAAGAAGTAAATTCCCTGATTTTACGACGAAAAAACCATTTGAGTACAGTACTTTCTTCTACATTGAGAAACACACACAGCAGGAAAATAGGATGAGTAGAAAAAATGACAAAAAACTGGGATACTACTATTAAGATGTGTCAGTCATGGGATTAGCTGACAGTAATTAAAAACAAAAATACTTAATACAGAAATTGGCCAGTAGCGACTCATTACTCCAGTGTTTCTAGGGGGCAAACATCAGTTACATGTTAAGCCGCTCCGCCCTGCCCTGCCCTTTTTTAAATCCCATATCCTCCAGTAGCGTTTGAGCGATTGTCGTCTGGGGAAGTTACTGTTAACATCCTGATCTTGTATGTGAATAATGACCAAAGTCACTTTCATGTAAAAGTCGAAGCAATGATACGTAATCTTTTCCTGCATGCAGTTTGAACTTCTCCCATTCATTATCTCTTGAGTTGGTATGTGGCAACAACCTTACAATGTCAGTGCTATTAAATTGCAAGGATGAGTGCATTCTTAGATACAGTTCCTAGACGCTTGCACCTGCCCAATCCGTTCATTCATCTCCTCTTTGCGACTCGCTCTGTGTTCTGACCCAGTAGTGGCTCTCGTAGCTGTTGGCCCGTTTCCCCACATCCCCGCGGAGTCCAGCGCTTGTCCCAGGCACTAGCCGCATTTAGATACAATGCTCCATTACATCAATTATGAATCTGGGGATGAAGGAGCAAGGCCAAATGGGATGGGACAGCTCACTCAAGAGAAGATGACAAGCGAGGATGAGTAGTGCTCGTGTGCGCACTCTGGTCCCGGACGAGGAGGGGATGTAAGTGGACAAGACGACAAGAAAAGAAATACTGAAAAATATTGACTGTACCGTGTGGGTTTGCGCAATGACGGCAACGTTTAAGATCAGTCTGACCCAGTTCCTGCGGAGAGACCATACCTTTTGGATAATCCCTGGAGAAAATTGCACAGTTGGCCTTACCTTGCCTTGGGTTTTTTGTGTTTTTACTAGAATTGGGACTAGTGACAGATGTGGAACTTAAAATGAGAGTAACAAGTCACATTTGTGGGTCTTGCAGCAAGACAGATGGAGACTGGTTTGGACCTTTCCTTCAAATGCACTGGGCAGTTTCGGACAATAACGTATATATTAAAAGTAATTTGTCATGAGCAATTACGTGACTATATTTAATTTAACCGGTACATTCACTTGCGATTGAGTATTTCTTGGGCTGTGTAACCAAATTTCTCTTTCCGTCTCTGCCTCATGCTAAAAAGGGGTACCTAATGCTAAATCACTTGGTTAAATTGAGGACTTTCATTTTTTAGCTAAAGTGCCCATCCGGCGCTTCCTACCAGCTGGTGGTTGTAATGTGGCGTCATGCGTCAACCATTTAAATCATTACCTTTCCCACATTGATCCAGCCAGAAGGTAATTGGCTCAATCAAGAGAATTAAAAGCCCGGGTAAGATGGAATAATTCGGCTCACAGATCAAAAGAGGGGGAAAGGCAGTGGCGGCTGATGCAGGGGGGAGGGGGATGCCAATATTAACACTGCAAGTAAAGAGGAGGGCCAAGAGGAATTAAAGCAGATGATTAGCATATGAATGAGAGAGTGGAAGTAGGTGAATCAAAGTGGGGCAGGATATAACAGAGTGATAGAGAAATGATTGAGTAGAAGAGCTCTGATTGGACGGAAAGAGATAATGGAGCAGCACCAGGCAGGTAAAAGATGTAGAACGGGATAGGACTTCAGTTATATTAAGTTGCATTTACATTTTATAAAAGACACATTTGGGGTTGTGTGTGAACTCAATGTTTCACAGCGCTAGCAATAAAGGCGTCGATGGACAATAAAGGGCCTTGTCGAGATCAAAAGTCAAACAAGAAACGGTCTACTTAAGTAAGTGTTGTTCTCTCCACATATACACACAGATTCATACATACGCCATGGATTAGACAAGTATTTTTCAACCTTTATAGAGTCACGACACATTATTTTGGTTCAAATTAATCCACGGCACAACCCACTAAAATATTACCAAACTATACAATTTATATAAACAATGTGCACATATTTCCATTGCCCCTGTGTTCTTTTTCTTTTGTCTTTCTGATCTCGTTCAACAGTTACTCAGGGCACTCCAAAATTAAATGCATGTGTGAATTAACATAACTAAAAAGAAGAATTTTGTACCGAGACGCACTTGGCAATACCTCAAGGCACACTGATGTTGCCCGAAAATCAATAATCAAGCGAAATCACACAATTTCCCACTTCGCCCAATGATGACCTTTTCTGCAGACACCAATTACATAGAATACAAATCTTAAGAACACAGTATTTAATCATGAGAAGTTAATAATAAACTGCAGGGGTATATTTGAAGGGTTAAGGATCATCGTGAGCCTCCACAGAAAGCAGTCCAAGCAATATTGTTCTTAGAGTCTCGCATTAATTGTGCTAAAAGGTCTTTGAGTTATGTAATAGTATCTTGAATGATGAAATAAGCAGCAGAAAAAATCTATACTAAATGAAATTGATCTGTTCACGCTCCAATAACAAGGCACACTGAATCATAAAGTCCCTGTATTAGAGTCCCAAGTCTCCAAATCTTGCAGGTTTAGCTGTAAACTGGTTGTTATAGCGACAGTTGTTCCACCACATTGCCTTATATTGAGAAAGTCGAGTAATATTCTGCCTCCATATCTTATCTGCCCGAGCACAGTTGCAGCGTTTAGTAATTTTGTCTTTCCGTCCATCCGCTAAAGCTGTGGTTTTATCTCGAATTTGGAAAAAGATGCAGAGACTGGAAGAAGCCATTTGAGCCGTGAGCTGCTGCTTTCATGTAAGGCTTCAGTTCCTCCTCAGCAGATCTGCATTAGCCTCGCTGAGTCTTCCTGTCGACTTAACCGGGCTCCCCTGTTGTTCATTGCAGCCTGTCAGGAGTTTTTTTTTCTTTTTTTTCCCCGTAGTAGTAGTGTCACATGTCGCCCTGGATGCTCCGCATACTCCTACACAAAAACTTCCAGGGGAGACGTCTGCTCCTTCAAAGCGCCATCCAGCCGGGCTAAGAGAGCTAGCACAATGAGCTAGATAAATACGCCACATACCACATAAACGGCGGCTAATCCAAACAGGTTACATAAGCTTTCACAAGTGAGTGACGACGAGGATGAGCAGCTAATGCTAAATGGGGTCTTGTTTATGGATGGATTTTCACTAACTCTTGTAATTACATCGGATCAGTTTCATCAGATCGTCAGTGCAGCGTCCTCATACCCCTCCCCTCTCGCGCCGTGCCCTCTATCGCCAATCACCAAGATGAACGCGAAGTCCACTGTCAGGTAGTAAATTAGTGACGATCATTACTTCATCATAGCATGGCAGAATCTTTAAAGACTTAAAAGCAACAGATGACGATCAGAGCGTCTTCAAAACTGCACTTCTTGATATATAGTCTCTACCTGTCCATTCTAAAATAAATAGCTGAAGAAAATGTGTCCTTATTTTGATTGAGATGAATACTGTGTTATATTAGGTTTTAAATTAGCCACAGTGTTAGCAATTACCATGAATCACATCCAGGTGGTCGTACTGTTGCGGGTACATTTGTAATTCTTCTCCTGTTGGGCAGGTCCAGTCTCAGGATCCATAACAGCAGAGGTGGGTAGAGTAACCAAATATTTTGCTGACATAAGAGGACAGTTACTTTAAAATAATATTACCCAAGTAGAATCAGAAAGTACTTGTAAAAGGTAATTGGGAAACTACCACTTGGGTATGACTAAAAGTATCTGGATGGACATCGGGGGACAGTACCTTTGGACTGGCAGACCGGGGTGGTGGTCCCTTTATGTAAGTAGGCTGACCGGAGGGGAGGAGGTCCCAGGGAAAACGCAGGACACGCTGGAGGGACTATGTCTCTGGGCCGGCCTGGGAACGCCTTGGGGTCCCACCAATGGAGCTGGAGGAAGTGTCTGGGGTGAAGAAGTCTGGGAGTCCCTGCTTAGACTGGTAAATATAATACACTGAATAATAAAACAAATCTGGTATTCTCAGACAATATATACAAAAATGTTTTTCAACTTAAGGCTTTTGTCACTTGTAGAACTAACTCACAGTGGGACGAATAATAGTACAATAGTTTAGTCCTCCAGTAGAAATAAAAATCTACTCGGAGAGATGCTATTTTATTTTAAAGGATGTAACTGAGTACTACCCACCTCTGCAAATCAGCTCATCGTGCACTCCTCTGTATTTTCTTAGTGCCATTTTAAACATCACAACATTACTGTCTTGCTTTTAATATAACACATCTATCTCTTGGCTCCTCCCATTTCAGCCTTGTCTTCATGAGAATGTTTTCGTGCATTGCAATGTTCCGTGATGCTTAGTTTCACGCAGTCCATCTCTCCACTCCACGCAAACCAGCACGGACACTCTGAAAGGACACTCACCCGTGGCTTCACCCTTATTCAATATTTCAGACTGCACTCACGATGCTCCTGTTGTTCCACTTTCCTGAGTCTGCTGACCCAAAATGTCTGTCCTTTCTGCCAGTATCAGCACAAACCCGTTCGTCGACGTTAGTTCAACTTGTCAAACCAAATGGCTCATGAATTATGGACATGCTTCATACATCATCGACAGTGTTCACAATGTCTGGTGCACACTCACAAATTTGCATAGAAGATTAGTTAAAGCTGCTTGACCTCTAAACCAAGGGCGTCATGGGCGGTTGGCTGGATGGATGGCGGGATGTGGGAAGACGAGGCGCTAAAATATGAGTCAATTTCCTTTGGGGGCTTATCTGAATAGTTTGACTGGCGTGGGAGCTGCGAGCGGGCGTCACTTGTCAGGATTTAAACTTAGAGAGGAAATGAGCGACTAGGGTGTGCTCTGAATTTGCCACGATGATGGGCTAAAAGTGTCTGAACAAGCCAGATAAAACCCATACATTTTATACCGCGACGGGCTATACTGTAGCTGTTAGCATGTTTAGATCTGCATAGAAGCTAATCTGCGGCAAGGTATTAGCACTTTAGCTTTTTCCCCATGTGTTTTGAATAGATCCAGGACTTTAGCGGTTAGCCGTGGTGATGCTAGTGGTGGCTGAATGACAGACACATCATCCTCCCATCCCCCCTCCCCCATCCCCCCTTCATTAATCTCCATTTAGTTCTGCTCTGGAGAGGAGAGGAGAAGTGGAGAGAGGGCAGAGGGGGGAGCGATGGGGAAGAGGCAGATTATAGATATGTCTAGCCATGAAATCAGAGAGGAGACGGTGGACAGGGCAGGAAGGAGGAGGAGCAGGATTAAAAAGGAAAAAAATACAGAAAGGTGAATAGGATATTGAAGCAAACTCAAAGATGTCAACTCATTAAGAGAAACTGCAATGGGAAAGTAAATTAGTGTTCCAGCAATCAATTTCACATGTATATCAATGAATGCATTTGGTGGGAGAGGGCTCAGTGGTTAGTTAATAGGTAAAAGCTTGAGGAGTTCTCATTGCTCTGATCAATAAATGGTGAAACTCATTAGAACATGCTATGCAAAAGGAAATTATAGATTGTAGAGATAGTTAGTTGTGTTATTTTTAACTTCTGTATAGGAAAGGGACAGGAAAACTAAGAAACAAAGAGGGTAAGACAGTACTTTGTGGTACGCTGGATACAAAATGATAATCTGCAACAAAGATAATGGCAATTACAGCATCAGATTGTGCAGAAAACAACTCCTTATCCTTAATGTTCGCTTCTATATCTTTGTTGTTGTTGTTGTACATGTCTATAATAGTTGCTTAAATGTGAAGCTTAATGATAAAGTTAAATCTATCGCATTTTTAAAATCTCTGAATGACTTCGTTGTCCCATATCCTTCTGTAGAACTAAACTACAATACTCTGAGTGTTCCTCATTTTTGCATGTCCACGTGTGAAATAACATATTATCCTATAGCGTCACCCTCTTTATTCTTAAATTCTGGTAATGACTCTACAAGAACGACGGTAGAGGCTTGAAAGAAGGGCCATTGTAACATATTGCTCCACAAGTGATAAGTAAACTGCTGAGATAAAGCCTGTAATGCAGACTGCAGCTAAACAGTAGAAATATTGCAGCAGGAAGAACCCGCTGTTTGATCTTTAACAGGATTACTTTCCCCTGCTGTCCTTTTTATTTACTTGATTTTGCCTCATATTTATTCATATGTAAATGTTGGCGACGTTCCAGTGGAGGAGCCATATTGGAGCGAGGCGGTGCTGAACGCCGCCTGTGACTGTGCATCAGTGATACTCACGTAGCACACACAGGCTAAGCCCAGTGTGGACCTCTGCCCAAACTACAGGCCCCTCCCCACAGCGACACCGTTAGTATAAGCCTACTTTGTCTCAGCATAATAATAATAATAATGACTGCACTCTTCTCTTTTAATGTTAATTTTGAGATGATTATTTACATTTTGACTTGTTTATATTGTGACTTTAATGTTTCTTTCTTATTCTAAAGCTCTTTGAAGGACTTTGTGTACCACTTGTGCTATACAAATAAACTCGCCTTGCCTTAATGACTGCACAAAGTTAAATAAGCAAAAGTATTATGAGTATTCACTAAACACCAAAATTACTTATTGATATTATATTTTTAACCTGCCTTTTTGTCCTACCAACCAATATATTTCCCCTATAGTGTTTTCATTGTTACAGAAAATTGTCAGAGGCATGAGGCTTATAGCTCTATCAATAAAACCGCATTTTTCCAACTTACCTTGAGTTGTTAGTCTATACCAATCCATGGGTGAGGGATTTGTCTCGTTGTCCTCCAGGAGATTTTTGAGTCCGTAAACCTTCTGGTGAGTGCAAGGTGCTGGCTTGTGTAGTGGATATTGATTTGGCCTTTTTCTCAGATTATACAAGGCTGGCTCTGTCATCTTGTCAATAAGACTATCATTAGAGGACAATACACGATCTGTGTGACCTGCAGCCCTAACATGAATTTGTTCTTTGTTTTTGCTGGTTAGCGGATGATATAAACAGTATCGACAAACTGGCCATTTGGCTGCTTCTTTCAAGTTCATAAATGCCATCCATGAATGCAGGTACAGCTCAAAAAATGACATTATTTTTCATTTTCAGTGCACTCAGGTAATATTGTGGGGTGCTTGGGTTTTTGTTTCCTTCTGGGCTTTTCTATTTCAGGTCAGCAGTTGTGTAGTGATTGGTTAATTTTTGTGGCACAGGTTTACACTGGGATTGCGTTTGCTTTACCAGTATCTCCAGGCTATGCTCTGACCCTAACTCAAAATATATTAAACCAGAACAAATCAAATGTTGCGGTCATTTAATCAAGTATGTTTTTATGACGTCTTCCCTGCATAGAGCAAGTGGCCCCTATAAGTGACTGTTTTCTGTATGTATTCTAGTGGAGTGCATATGGTCTATTCTTAACCTCTCATGTGGGATGCGCTGTGTGCCATTCGGGTCACTAAGCAGGAGCCGAGAGGGTTGTCCTCTGTGGTGTAGCAGCATGCTAGCAGGCTGTGTTAAAGATTCAGCATACGCCTGTACGGAATGGAGAAAAGCCCTACATACATATATATAAATACCCTCCACTGTGACCTGTAGACCCATACAAGTGAGTTCCCAGCATCACTCCACTGCAAATGCAAGCAACCATCATATTGTTAAGTCTATAAACTGGTAACGTACTGTATTGTACGCTGACATATAGTGAGAAGCACAGCCATTAAAGCAGCATTGTCTCGTAGGGCGCTCGAGGCCACGAAATACAATTAGATCCTTGTATAAAATATTTATTTCCACAACACCTACTGTGCAGTGTAGAGCAGTCTTTACCCACTGTGCTCTTAAATATGAAAATACAAGTATAAAGAACAGGCCTGGGAGACCAGAGGACACAGCTGGTTTGCACTAAGAGGCAGTGCTGTGCCTTTTGTGTGGCACAATATTAAGGCCATGCTAATATATGACTCCAGGCTGAGAGCTTTCATGTATGTGAATCTGAATATGAATCTGAAGCATTTTTGGGTCAAGAATGCACAGCATTCCATAATGGTCCAGTCATTCTATAAGATCAGGTTCATTATTCCAATCACAACATTGCAAAGCTGTGAGTGTAGGCCTGTCATAATGCTATAGTTTAAAGCACATATTACTACAGAGAGATACCACGATAAACAAGAATATAGAAACTACTTTATGCCTCTGACACAATAACAATAAAGCCATATAACCACAGTAAACAAAAGTTTACATTTATAGTGTTGTTAAAAGGCCTGAGCTGCAACAAATAAATGGTAGAATGAAGCTGTAATCAGCAAGAGAAATGACTTTTTCAACCCTCTGCAGCTCATTTTATTTCATATTACAACAAAAATAACCAATATGCCCTCACTATGGAAAACACTCCATAAATAATATTCTCTCTGCAGGTCCTCTTCATTCATGCAGTACTTTTCACACAATTACTTATATTTTTCACACTGTATTTAACCTGTAGTGATATAAGTTCTCTGTTATCATAACAGAATGTTATGTTACATTTATGGTTAAATGCACAAGCAACAAACGTTGATGCATGTTATTAGACCATAGCACTCAGCGGACAGTGTACCTCTGTATTATTTGTGTTTCAATTCAAACTTTAGGGAATCAAATAGGTGAAAAGCATACAGTACTTTATAGCTGAGCGCTGCTGCTGCTCAGAGCACCATGTGCCTGTGTGGGCGGCTGAGGAGAGGAAGAGGGAGCAGTTCATACAGAAAGCACACTCTGGATACCATAGTTACTGTAATCACAGGTGGCTGTAGAGCTATTCCAGTGCATGTGATCTATAGAGTGTGGCTTCTTATGGATGGCACTTGCAAACGAGACGTGACCTCTGTAAAGTTTTAGTGAAGTGTGAAAAATGTTATTAACTTTGAGGGCAGATAGGGATATTTTTGGTTATGACACTTTTAGTGGAGGTCAGTAATGGGCCGGGAAAATGTAATAATATTTTTGGAGGTATAGATTTAATGGTCGTTTATCATATTCTACAACATATTGAAATGAAATTCAAAGATACTAAACTTTATTCTCTTAAAGTTCAAAGTAATTATGGTGGTAGCGCTCTAGTCTTGTGTGGAAGACAATTGACCTAAACTGTAGCGGTGACGTCTGTGCAATAAAGATGAGATCAGTACATTGGCAGCTGTCTCAAATTTAAATGCGACACTATTCATTTTAATTATGAATTCTTGGTGGGAGTTTGGTGTATTTGCATTATGCATGGACAATGGGCATGAGTGTTTGTGTTGCCATGCACTGGGAGGATTACTATAGATTTACATGGCCCAGTAACAATGAGCGCGCCCACCCTTAGGACCCTCTCACAATCACAGCTATAATGAAACACTGCTAATTCCTCTTTAAAGCTGCAACACAGGCTCTGACCGCCCCGCTTCCACCGACCACCGCCGAGCCAATCTATATGACAGCTCCATCTGCCCCATTCATATCCTAATCTCCATTGTCTGCATGTCTTTTAGGAGTTAACTTCCTCACAGTAATTTGTGTCCCGCCCAATCGCTGCGCATGTGACTGTCATCTGCCTCTGAAGTGCCCACCCAAAGGCCCTCTCCTCTTCCCTCTAAGGCTGCATCTCGCCGACAAAGCATTGAATAATTCAGCACTGACGATGTAAAGGAGATCGCTTTAATTCGTGGCGGGCAGGTTAATGTGCGGACTCAGTTACTGCATTAACCGCTGGCAGTCATTTACCATGTCAGCACATAGAGGGGGCTGTAAACAAACACTCGAGAATGATATTTCTGTGCATTTGTATTGGTGTCGTTTATGGGCGCAAGGTGGACGCCAATGTCATTTAGAGAAAGTAGACATTAAGACTGCAGAGCAAAGTGCGGTGCTGTGTTTGCTACATTTGGGGCAGCTTCCCTTCCCTGGCTTCTGCACAACAGCAAATGCACATTCATTTGGAGAAGAGCTTTAATTGGGCCCTGAATTAGAGACAGGAATCTCGAGCTGCATAAATATTTTAGAGGAGCACATCAGACAAGGCTGCCTATCTGGCTTTCTGTGTTTTCCTCCTCTTCACTTGCTTACTGCGTTCCCTTTTAACTCTATGATTACATCCTCACAAACGCACCCAGCTGCTGCATATGCTACCACACAATATAAAGTCAGACATCTACTTTGGATAATAAAAAGGCTAGTATTACTCTGGTGGTTAATAATTTCCCTTACAAGTTAACACAAAGGAGCCCGTGATGTTGCAAACGCGTAGCATGTGTTTCAAGTGGGTCAGTCCCGTAATAGGCCTAATGTTTTCTACATTATTAATAGACCAGCCTTCGTACCCATAAAATCTTTCATCTTTGCTCATTTATCTTCTCCCCTTTCTGCATGTATTGTAATACTTAGTAATATTCAGTGATATTAACCTGGGCGCATAATTCGTGGCATGAAAAATGTGTAATGTTTTTTCTCGTGGAATACAAAATGCCATGGCACTTTTTTCATTGACGTAATTAGCTTCTTTTCTTTTCTTTTTTTTAAATTGTTGTGTAACGGCGTCTAATCTAATGTATTTATTTCATTCAGCCATGCAACAACAATACAGTGAAGTCAACACATGGGTGAAGAGGAGCATGAAGAAGAGCATGAACTGAAAATAACCAGTCCCGTAACATAAGGCCACTACTCAACCAAAAAACAGTTCCCCGTGACACAAATCTTTCTATGTAACACTTTCCACATCATGTTTTCACTAATGTTCCTCAATTCTTCTGTATCACAAATACTTTAAGGAGCAAGATTTTTGTCAGCTGAACAATGAAGCTGCAGGATTTGAGGTCCATGTGTAGAGCATCCCACAGCTTAACACCAGCCACTGAAAACCATCTTTGCCTGAGCGAAAAGCGGGAAAACGACACATGGAATTTCATCTGTTTCATTCTGAATTAGATTTACGCCAGATGCCCTTACTGCCACAACTTTTACATTTGATCTACACCTGGGAAATAAACCAGTTTGACAAATGCGTTGAGTACGTGATAAAGGAAGCGCTATATTCATTTGTTACGAACTGTCGGCTTAGTTTCGTACTATATACTGTAATTATGTTCTGTATTTGTTTGGCTGCACACGTGACTTTCTTTGTTAACGTGACCTTGAAGACGCGAGCCCTGCAGCGGGTAACAATGGCGGCGGACCACCTGTTGTTGTATAAATTGCCGTGAAATGTTGTCCATGTTTTGTCATATTAGGGACTTGGCGAGAGGCTCAGAGAGTGTGAGAATGACAGGCCAGTATTGAACTCCTCCACTTGATGTTATCAGTCAATGAGCAGCGCGTCAGGTGATGTCAGTGGGATGGATGTGCTTTTCCTCCCTCCTTCACTGCAGCTCAGACCTTCATGCTTCTTTGGGTTTGATAAAGGGCACACCGGCCTACAGTGTGCGATGTGTACAGCAAAATGTATGGGAATGGATTGACAGAGGTCAGTTTCATCCAAAGCTAGATAAACAAGTCAATGAAATGGAAATGACATATTGAAAAAATGACTTTTAGTTGTTTAAATGTATTTTTTATATATGGTAGATTCAGCAAACTGCCCAACAAGGGGTCACAAACTGGTCTACCCTCAATAACTGTCCAAAGTTAAAGTGAAAAATGTTGATTCGATACATATCTGATAGATTGCGCTCACGTGACAACGCAATATCTTCAAAAAGTCGTTCCTATAATCCAATCCAAAGATGTGATTGTTGTCAGCTTAAAGAACTTCAAGCTCTAAAATCAACAAGGCCAGTTTGTGGAGCTAATCCATAACAAACAGCGATAAGGCTCAACATTCGTGGATTATAAGTTTGGACATTTCTAAAAACTGTAAAACTCCCATAGAGTCATACAGCCCTACATCTGTAATAAATCAGTAACATGAACGCAACCTGTTAAACATTTGTATATAAAAATGAATGGAAAAATTGCGCTACAACTCATTTTTTTCTTCTTCTCTGAATTGGTACACTGTTTTTGACTAGAAACGAATTTGTTGATGTATCCAGCGCTGGTACTTGTTCTTAAAAATATAAGTTTGAATGGATCATTGCCTCTGTCCCTCCCTGCTCCTCTGTATTGCGAGTCTTCTCCATCATCCTCACTTAACATCAACTCCGTCGCTCAGGCGTGCACACATTTTTGTTCTTTCGGAGTTATTTCCTCCTTTGCCTTTATTTCTCTTATCTCGGATCAAAATAAACAACCACACAACGGCCAACCACCCATTGAAAATCCTATAGCATGATTTAAACATTACTCGTACATCACAATACAAATCTCTCTTGTGGAGTAAAAAGAAGTGGACAAAATGGGAACATGGGAGGGTTCTTAAGCAGCGTTGAATGAGTCCATACATTTAGTTTCAGTAGGATGCTTGATTCCTCACATGAATAAATCATTGTAGTGTATTATGAAACATGGTAAATAATGCACAGTGATCACCAAAGTAACCACTGGCTGACAGCACAGTAAAGCCATGAACACATCTATGAATATTACATGTGTTTGGCCTGTATACAACCCATTACACCCCTGAGGGTCCGACACACTCACCGCTCATTCAGATGGGCTCTTATGCGCTATGGCCGGTGTACACTGCACATATCCTGGGCTGCTAACAAGTATATTGCGGTTCTCCACTGTAAGTAATAGAGGCCAGGGGAATCAGTCTAAAGCCCCAAGGATATAAATCTCAGTGGCCCACTAAACTTTTCAAGAGGAGACGCAGTTTGGATAAGTTTGGAGTTGTGTGCTACATTTACAGTAGCCGGAGATGGAGTTCTACATCTTGTTTTTGGCACAAACATAATATAAAAGTAACAATTCACTTAAGGACCAAGCAAGTTGTAACTATTTATATCTTACGTTTTAGTCTGAAGTTGTCAATGAATAAACCTACTCAACAGATGGTCCACTCAAACTACTCAATAGAAGGTCTTATATTACGCAAAACTGACTCTTGTGAGGTTTTAGCCATGAAAAACATCCTTATGTACTAGGCTGTCTGCGTCCCTAAAGCTCAAAATGCTCTTCTCCACCTTATGATGTCATGTAGTGGTAGTTTTAAATCAAATCTTAATCTTTTACCTTTTGTTTAGACGAGATTAGCAATTCCACGGCTGGAATCCAAATGATTTTAGTGAAGGTGTGTGGAGTTTAAAAACACAGTGGAGTGTTTTCTGACCTAAATATGCAGGGTTTGTGTGTTAAACATGTGCGAATGAAACAAAACACAACTCCAGCTCTGTTTGTGATGAGGAAACATTATAACAAAGATCAGAAAATAGTGTAATATGGGCCGTTTTCATATGAAACGATCCACGATTTTGGGGGTAAAAAAAACAAGTATTGCGATTGCAGTTTTGTAGTTTATGTTTTAAATGTGGTTTAAACATTTAGATTGTATAACCTTAGCAACTTCTGGAGCATTAACAACCGACAGACTGAGACTCAAATTGCGATTTTTTGATTTGATTGCGATAAGTTCTGCAGTCGTACTCGGTGCCAAAGTGCCAGGCAGCGTGTCAAATCACAATCTAAAAGTACAGTTTCAGATTCCAAATACTGTCATGTACAAATATAATTCAATGAGTAGAAATTGCTTGCAGGGTTCACTATACAAAGCAGCTGCTGTTTTGCTTAAATCCATGATCGTGAACAAAATCAACATGTTGTAAGAGATTGCTGGTTTACATGATTATCCTGAACCAATAAGCACATTGTTTTGTCTCTTCCATTCCATCTCCCCTTCTTTATTTTTACGTCTGGGTCCCGCCAAGAGGCAAGAGACTGAGGAGCGCCAGTGATAATGACTTGTCAAATTAGGAGCGATGGAACCTGCAGCGAGTGTAAACACGATTCCGAATGTTGGGATGACATTTTCCACGCTGTATTTCTACTGGGGGAGATTAGCCGAGTGACAGCTCTGCCTGAATCTCATAGATCACAGCTGCACAATGCAACCGCACACACCATTCAGAGCAGAAGAAAATAAAGTCTGGCATTTTGGCTCTACGCTGAGGACGGACACCTGCGACAACAAACGCTGCAAGATTTCCCCAAAGTAAAATGTGCTTGAAAACACTTTAGGGATTTCAAAACCGTCTACTTCCTGCTCTTTTCTTGACTCACTTCTATTCAGATTGATGGATGCTCATGCAGTCTCCACTTGCTATAAACACACACATATTTTTCCAGCTCCATAAGCCTGTCTCCTGGTAAAATATTGTTACACACAGTAAAGTAGTTCTGCCCTGTGTGTGTGGATGGTAGCGAGATTTGACTTCACAAACTCACAAAAATCCATCTTGTCGACTTCCTGCTGAATCGTCTGACTCAAATCCACCGCCGTATTGGACAAATGCAGTATTTCCATCAAAACGGTGTGTTTTACATTCACTTTGGTGCTAAAAAATACAAAATAAAGGTATGGCGCTGTAGAGAGTCACAAAAGACTAAACGAATTTCTTTACTCAATATTGAAAGTTAGATGTTTTCTTGTTTAGTTTTAGGTTTCGAGTTTTACAACGATTTATCTAGTTGACAGATTTGAACTTCGCCTTTTGCAATGGATCTGACCTGGACGACTGAGAGATTACACAGACGTTTCGAGTCAAGGCAAGTTTGATCCAATCACTAGGAAAAACGAATTAAAGTTCTTCGGGAGCCAGTTTGGGGATAGCTCAGTTGGCGAAGGTTGGCATTTCGAATCCCGCTCTCGATATAAACACCATTGGTTGAGCGCATTGACCCACAGGTTGGCGATGCAATTCCAGCCCCCACAGGTGAACGCAGTCATTGTATCCTTGGGCAAGACACTTAACCCATGTCCCTCCCAGTTTCTGCGTACATTGGCGTATGAATGTGAAAAACGCTGTATAAAAATGTGACCAAATGTGACCAGCCAGATTCATGTCACAGTGTTAACGATCTTAGCTTATTTTCACCCATCCAACTCCATATATATATATATACTCCATTTACCCATAAACCCATTCATTATATCTTCCAGTGGAGTAGAATTCACTGTAACTCTTGCTTCACTTTCGAGCAAACACAATTCCATTCAAACGACTTGTGCTGTTTCACTGTTCATGTTCACAATCCCATGTAATCACACAGCTTGTTGGCCTGATGGATGTTTTGCTCATGCTTTCCTGACGTTATGACTTATAGGAATCTGGATCTGCATGCGTCTTGATCGCCAGTAAATATGTAACTGGATTTTACTCGCCTGTGTTTCCAAGCTTTCTATTTTACGCTTGACTGTGTTGCAGAAGTCACAAATTCTCAAGCTCATTTGCCTTAGCTTCGGACTATGAAATAAAGCAGCATTTACAAGGAATAATGTCTCGGTCCGGTTGCCACTTCTACCCTATATCCCGTCCTGGCCCCTTTTGCCGTTGGTGAGATAGTATTGAGAGTCGAGCAGCACATCAATTTAGGGCCTCAAATGACTTTCTCCAGCTGGCCAAATCCTGACAAGCTTTCTGTTCTCCTTAAAAAAGAGCCCTTTATCGTCAAGAGAAAAGAAGAAAGGATAAGAGAGACGGAGGAGAGGAGGAAGAGGAGAGCAAAGTCAAAAGCTAATGTCTGTGTGACACCCTTTCACACACAACAGGGAAATTTCTGTTCTATTACGGGTCCTGCTTAATTTGAAGTCAATTGCGTGGGAGTTATTAAAAGGATGTGAGCCAAGCTGAACTTGGTCAAGGTCAACAAAGCTTTGATTTTTGAGTGAAACAGGAGGAAATCAACCTTCAAGGTGATGTGTATTTTGGCTCCACACCTTTTGTGTGACATGTGCTGGTTGGCAGTTTTCAGGAACACTAATAATCAGCTGTGGAATGTAACAAAGTAAAAGTACTGTACTGGGTATCTGTTCTTAAGTACATTTTGAAGTGGATGCGTTTTACTTTTACTTCACTTCATTTGAGAGCAGTATCTGTACTTTCTACTCCAGTACATTTTTGAACTGGACTGAAAAGTAAAAGTATTTTTCATTATCGCTTAAGACCTGCTGAAAAGGCTGAGGGTTTATTTTTTAACACATCTGTAGTTTGAGCAAAGAAAATATGCAAATAAAAACTGGGGGAAAAATCCAGCACAAATCTCTACAAATCACTACATTTGAAGCTTTATAAGACCCCAACATCTGCACAAATACTGTCTTTTTACTCTTTAAGTATATTTTTAAATGGGTGCTTTAGTACTTTTACTTAAGTCCTTTTTTCACGTGATACTTTGCCTTTTATATGAATAGTTTTTGCCCTGGTATCTGTACTTTTACTTAAGTAACAAAACGGAGTACTCCTTCCACCACAGCGAATAACACACTAATAACTACACTACACACAGCTTACAGCCTTAAGAAAACATGAAGAAACACTTAATTCATAATGAACACATTGTTTATTCGAATGATCCAGGCTTAATATCTATAATTAAAGGTTTAGGACTTGTGTTTTTTACAAGTTTCCCAGATCCATGGAGATTGGTTTCTTCACATTTCTGCTGTTCCGAGCGTCTCTGCAGTGGTCGATGTGAGCGATGGGTTTGGTTCCAAATGTTTTGCAGATGAACTCGATTTCTTCCCTCACAAGTTCCTTCACCACCATTGTCTTCATTTTGTTGAGGAAGTGCAGCGCGAGGTCACTCAGAGCATCACTGTGTGTGTGAATGGTCATGTATGTTCGCTGTATGTTTACTAAGCATGAATCATTTTAATAAACCATTATGAGTGAAGTCTCTCTTTTCATGTGTTATTAAGACTCATTGAGGTGGTTATTATACAGTTTTCCGCATATTCTTTTAGCAGTAGAAGTAGCAGTAGTAGTGGCATGGCAGTACTTTATTGTCATTAGTATTTGAATTAATGATCTTTGCAATTAGCAGCACTAACAATGGCACAGGCTGTTGTCACTGTAGACTTCAGCCTTTGCTCTGAAACCTTTAGCTTCACTCTTTCACTCAGCCCTTCGTTTCATAACAGGTGATATATTTAAACCCATCACTGTTCACTCTATGAAAAAGTAGGTTGGCCATCGCTGTCTGTCAGAAGAACAACACTGTATAAATGTATTTATTTATAAGCGACGACTTGATAGACTGCCGGAATATCTCACTTGCGTTTTGAACTTTGATACGGAAACTTTTAATACAAGATCTCATGATTGTCTACGTCTGTAAACAGGCAGCACTAGCACTGAAATGGGGAAAGAAGGATTTTGGTTATTTTACTTCACAAAAATGGAATATATTTCAAGGACATGCAAAACTGGAAACACTGGTGCCACTAATGCACTTTAATAATATGGAGATAAACATTTATAATCACACCTGCTCCTGTTTTTAATGTTTTAAATGGATTTACGCAGTTATTTAGTTTGTTTTATTTTTCTGGATTTTAACAGGCCGTCCATGAAAAGCTGAGTCTGAGTGCTCCCTTTGGTCTCATCCTGTACAGAAAGAAAAAAAATTATATTGTTATTCATCGATTTCAACTTCCTGTTTATCAAAAGATACAATAGTTGGTTTTAAATTGTCAGTTGCTATGGTAACTGTCCTAATATTTTATCATTCTGTCTGCCTGGACTATTTTAAAGCATCTATACATATGTTTGCCAATAATAATACAAATATTTTCTATTTCAATGCCATACGTCCGTTGAAGGTCATATAGAACACATGTAGGTTGGTGAAATAGTACTTTCTGGTTTATTTTCACATAAATGTACTGCAGCGTGTGACTATAATCCCGTCTATTACATAAATCAAATGAACAGGGTATTAACAAGCCTTATACGCCTGTAACTTGGTCTCAGCCGACGTTCCCATCTAAACTCCCATTCTGATGGTACCTAGTAAATCTGGCTCTGGCGGATTTGCTACAGTTGTAGGTATAGCTCCTCTTTTATCTCCTGTAGCTTTAAGTTGATTTTGATTCCACTGGGCCAATATGTATGCAAATGTCAGCCTTGGCAATCCACAAATTAGATTTAGTGTATTTCCCTATTGTTTTTGCCGTGGTGCCAGCCGTACACATGCAGGTTTAATGTAGCGCCGACGTGTTATGGGACAATTTGCTGTGTGTGCACAACAAATAAGTGAAGAACGGGGAAAAAAACCACCTGCCGGATCAAAGAAAAAGCTGATTTGTTTTTAGAAATGTTTGTTTATAAGAAATGGGACCCATCTAATAAAGTAGATTACTATATAAATGTGTATACAACATGTTAAGACGAGAGTGCCATGCTGCCCCCTGTTGTTCAACACCAAATGCATGTTAGGGGTCTGCAACCATTAGGGCTGGAGTTGACAAAAACGTTCTTGGTCAGCTAAAAACATCAGCTGTGCATGGACTGATTTACTAAAAGTGGGTGTGGAGCTGAAGAGCTACATGTTATTAGGATTTTGCACAAAAAATACTATATAGACATACAATTGCTTCAAGTGAAATGGCAGATTTAACCGCCCAGTCACTCCCAAAACTCGATCATGAGAGGTGAAAAAGGCTCAGACTCATTTCTATTCTAATACATATGGATTCAATGATCAGACTATTTACTTTTACCTTGATGCTAAATTTAAAAATGAGTGAGCAGTGGTGTCCTCTCATTAGATTTCAACTGTCACAAGTGTTTGGAAAGATTATATCAACAAATCTACCCAGACCACCATTGGGTTAGCATTTTGATGGTTGAGTCGATTGGTAAATTCTGTAACTCAAAACATGCACATGGACGCATAGAGCTTTTGTGTAAGTGGAAACACCAAATTTCCATCAGCCTGTGCACCGCCCCTTGGTACTATCTGCTCCAACACTGACAGCAGCTTCATCTTGTGCTGTGACTGACACATTCAGTCATTTAAACGCAAGTCGTCTTCACAAATTTCCCCCATCGTAATGAAGGAATTAGACAAAACGGGCGGATTTATACTGAGCAGGGTAACGTTCCCTGTCGGACTCAGAAAGTTTTTGGCGAGACAGCCAAGGTGCTTCATCACCTTCTTTAGAGAGAAATTATCAATAATGGTGTGCATTTGCATATAAATGAACTATGGTGAATTGTAGGAGGGAGACAATGATTTGAGTCTAGAGGAATGTGGAGTGGCAGGCCCAGAAGAAAAGATTCAAAAAGCTGATAGAAAGTCAAAGTACATTGGGGAGAGAAGGACATGATATATTATATAACAGAGCGGATGTTGCGGTGGGTTTTTTAGTTTAACATGGAATATATAGAGTACATGGACACATAGGAGGCAAGGCATGTTTATCTGTACAGCATACTTCATACACAAAGTCATTCAAAGTGCTTTACAGAATAAGAAAGACATTAAAAACACAATACAACAAATCAAAACATAAATAATCACAAATCATCATAAAATTAATACTAAAAGAGAAGGATTTAAACATTGTCAAAGTAGAGGCCTGTCTCACATCTTCATGAAGACTATTCCAGGTTTTAGCTGCAGAAAACTGAAACGCTGATTCCTCATGTGTAGTCCTGGTTTAGTTCTGGTTTAGTCTTGGTTTAGGCCATGTTTACTCCATGTTTAGTCCTGGTTTAGTCCATGTTTAGTCCATGTTTAGTCCATGTTTAGTCCATGTTTAGTCTTTTTTTTTTATCCCTGGTTTAGTCCATGTTTAGTCCATGTTTAGTCCATGTTTAGTCCATGTTTAGTCCATGTTTAGTCCATGTTTAGTCCTGGTTTAGTCCATGTTTAGCCCATGTTTAGTCCATGTTTAGTCCATGTTTAGTCCATGTTTAGTCCATGTTTAGTCCATGTTTAGTCTTTTTTTTACCCCTGGTTTAGTCCATGTTTAGTCCATGTTTAGTCCATGTTTAGTCTTTTTTTACCCCTGGTTTAGTCCATGTTTAGTCCATGTTTAGTCCTGGTATAGTCCTGGTATAGTCCTGGTTTAGTCCTGGTTTGGTCCATGTTTACTCCATGTTTAGTCCTGGTTTAGTCCATGTTTAGTCCATGTTTAGTCCATGTTTAGTCCATGTTTAGTCTTTTTTTTTTACCCCTGGTTTAGTCCATGTTTAGTCCATGTTTAGTCCATGTTTAGTCCATGTTTAGTCCTGGTTTAGTCCATGTTTAGCCTTGGTTTAGTCCATGTTTAGTCCATGTTTAGTCCATGTTTAGTCCATGTTTAGTCCATGTTTAGTCTTTTTTTTACCCCTGGTTTAGTCCATGTTTAGTCCATGTTTAGTCCATGTTTAGTCCATGTTTAGTCTTTTTTTACCCCTGGTTTAGTCCATGTTTAGTCCATGTTTAGTCCATGTTTAGTCCATGTTTAGTCCATGTTTAGTCCTGGTATAGTCCTGGTATAGTCCTGGTTTAGTCCTGGTTTAGTCCTGGTTTGGTCCATGTTTAGTCCTTGTTTAGTCCTGACTCTGGGCCCCAGCAGGAGGCCGGCCCCTGAAGTCCTCAGAGTGTGAGATGGTTCATGTGGCTCTAACATGTCAGGAGGTCTGCTACTTTTAGTTTAACGACTAAAATACTCCAAGCAAATGTTTCGATAGAGTTTTGTTTAGTACATCCAATATCTGATGGTATATTTGTTCATTTTCCTACAACATTTGGTAAAAACAACAGCAGTGAATTTGAACAAAACATGAAGTTCCAGAAGATAATGAAGAACACTTTTGCATTAGTCCATTGATGCACTTTACAACTATGACTCATTCACACTACGAGCTGGCCACAAATATCCAACAATATCCACTCTGTGAGAATCCACTCCTCACTTTCACTGCCAAATGCACCGGGTCACGTCTGCTTGTTTAAGGGCTGCATTCAGAGCTGCTCTAATATAGGCCTGTATTATATTGTGACAAATTGGGACACAGTTATAAGTAAATCACTGGAGCCGAATGGACTGATTGTCTGCGTTTCCGAAACAGCTCAATTTGGAAGTGTCAGATGAAAGGCTGTGTGAATTCAGAGTCCAGGCACAGACGGGGACGAGCGGTGGAAGTGTGGGCTCCAGACAAAGATGGTGATTTAGAGAGACAGCCCAGAATCTAGCGTTTAGTCTCGGCCATTTCATGTGTAGTTATCCTTGAAGTATATAATAATTTTGGTGATCTTTTCCGATATGTCCCCTATTAGCCACTGAAGTTTCTTTCTAAGGCTGTGTTACTGGTTTGTTAGTGTGAATATAAGAAACTACTGCTCGTAATGGGACACATAGAGAAATCTCTTTGTGTGTATGCCCAGAATGCCAATTGTTATACGATATCTTAACTCACGGTAACTCATCCCTCGACTGAAATACGCATAAACCCCTTCGTAAGTGGACTATGGCGTTGTTTCCTCTCTTTTCCCCTGGCCTTTTTAAGTTCCTATATGCCACACTGTGCGACTTGCAGCTTCCTTGTAATCTTAATAATATTTGAATGATGCACCACGTAAACTCGATCTGGATTGAAGCTGATTAGGGAGCTGGGGAGTTAGCGATGGCCGATGGGCGTAAAGTGAAAGAGAGAGACGGAAAGTTATTAGCAGTGTTTATCCACATATAGATCATTGAATATCTCTGTGGCCTGCAAGAACCCGGCCGCCCACCCAACATCTGATCATTACACTTCATTATGAGAGCAGGTAGCGACGAGGGACATGCCGATGAGCTCCGCGGCTGCTGGGAGACATGGAAAAATGCATGTAAACAGACAGATGAGGAGAGGCAGGCTTGAGGGATAGGATAGGAGGAATTTGACCGGAGGGGGATTTGTTGATCTAAGGGTGTGGGTGGACATTTGTGTTATTCATGCATGAATAAGAGGAAATGTATTCTACCTTATGGCTCTGTATTTATTTGCAGGGTTTAGTGTCACACAGAGAGTGGCAGGCCTGCTCTGCAAAGGTGTAATAAGCCCTCACAGACAGATGTCCTTTGCCTTGACATGTAGCCATCGCTGTTCTCCTCAGCTGTCCAAACCATCATGTGGGAGGGGAAGGGGTGGGGGCCCTGGAACGCAAGGGGAAGATGGAAACGAAGCAATAGAGTGGACAGAGTATGCAATCCCTACCATGAATTTTACATTTTTGTTGCAATATTGTCGAATCAATTGAAAGCACCGAGCATGTGGCTAACGCTAACACCTGAGCGGAGTTAACGCCAGCTGTGGAAGCTCTGTCGGCATTAAGCACTAATAATCGCAGATAAAAGAGCCATGTTGGTTCAAACTGGGACGTAGTGTGGTGTGCAAAGCAGTGTCCCATTTTACAAAGCCAAATAAGCTCACAAACTGTGCTCAGCGATAAAAAAAAGAAAACCTTTTGGCCCAGTGTTGACTTTCATTAATATTTCACCAAAACACTTTTTTTCTGAGCTACAAATCAAACCATTTCTGCCAATTTGAATCCACACAGTGCACTCTATTAGGTATTATTTGTACTAATATAGCCATTACTTCAACATTGTCAACTGCTTTAACAACCCACTTTGCCGAGTATCTGTAATTGTTTTCAAATCAAACTAAAATGTGAGGATTCCTTTTCATTCCACGTTAAATATGTTCTGTTAAATGTACTCAGAAGGTCCATTATGTAGTTCATAAATGACTTGTGTAGTAAACCATGCAGTATCGTGTTACATGTTCGCTCTGCGGTGCTGGTGCTGCTTGTGTGTACGTGAGGAGAGATTGAGTCAGAGGAGGGGACTGCAGTATTCCTCCAGTGGGATGCATTGATTTTCCTGGCCCAGTGTGGGGATGTGGGAAATGTCAGCCTCTAATTGAGTTGATAAAACCGTTTTGAGTTTCAGACGTAAATATGACTCTCGCACCAAAAGGCGGCGGCGTGGACAGGTCCCATGGGTGGGCTGAGGACGGGTGAAAGAGCCCCTTGTTGCTCCGTTGTGTTAACATGTGCATACACTTAGCATGCACTGTTTATAATGCACCAGATGATATTTGAATGTTCCGTCAGGACACGAGGGGCGCTCCGCATTCACAGCGCTTTCATTGTGAATCCGGACACAAGCTCATCACTTTGAATGGTTTTGTTGTGGGCAGAAATGGACAGGCAGAGAGAGAGAGCGGCAGAGGTCATTTCCATTAGAAGTGCAGTGAGTGAATAAAGAATTGGCTGAATGGGGCCGCGCTGCCAGAGCTGATTAGCAGATTGCTATGCAGAGAGAGCACATAACTTACCTGCTGCCGTCAATAGAAATCTCCTCCTAATATCAGCTCCGAGTGGGTCAGAGGTGCTCTCTATTTAAGCTTTAAATCATCGGACATGATCGTTACTGCAAATGAGATGTAAATAGTGCGTTTTTTCTTTTTCAGAAATAACATACGCAACTGCAAGTTATCCATAAGGCTGTCTCATTATCAAGGCTTTTCTATGGTTTCATACTAACAAAACTGAGAGGCCTTACTCTTTACTGTAGTAATACTCCTACAGTTAATATAAGACATTCATAATTTTATTTTTTTACTTTATAATTAACTTTAGAAAGACTAAAAGTCACTTAATGTAATTATGGTTAGTTTCTAATATTGCAGAAACATTTTAAATCAATTATAGTCTGCATTGTTAAGGTCATCTATACAGCACAACTCTTACACAAAGTAATTCAAAATGCTTTATAGAATAAGAAAGATATCAAAATCACAATACAAACACATCAAAACATAAATAATCATCATTAAATGAACATAAAAAGAGAAGAGTGCAGAATAAAAACCTTTCAGTTATATGCACAGATAAACAGAACAGTTTGGAGCCTGGATTTAAACATTGTCAAAGTAGAGGCCTGTGTCACATCTTCAGGAAGACTGTTCCAGGTTTTAGCTGCATAAAACTGAAACACTGATTCCCCATGTTTAGTCCTGACTCTGGGCACCAGCAGGAGGCCGGTCCCTGAAGTCCTCAGAGTGTGAGATGGTTCATGTGGCACTAACATCTCGTCATGTACAAGCTGTACAGCTTTTTGTTTTACAGAAATAACTCACATCGTCTGATTTTTAGCCTCATTGACAGAGATGAACCAAAGATTATCTTTGTCACTTTCTACCATTGAGATGCAGCTTTTTCCTAATCAGTTTGAAAGTCGCAACACGTCAACACATGAGCCACTGTGTATCTATAGGGCCTCCTCTCTAATTATTCATAGTGATAATGAGAATTTCACACATTACTCTGTCACACATAGACACAGCACTGCCTCTGCTTCTCTCACTTTCATATGTAGACACACACACACTTGTGGCAATGCCTACTGGTAATTAACTGACATAATTAGGCAGACAACCATTTGTATAGGCCCGCACACACACACACACACACACACACACACACCTCCCTGGTAATTAAGAGTATTAATTACCAGCATAGCTGTCCCTGTGAGGCTCCGTATCACTCAGCGCCTGGCACACAGCAGGGCTCTTATTGCCTTATCTGTGCTCACCATCACGTCTCTCCTGGTGCCCGCACTTACACACATGTCCTCCCAAATACTCTCCTGCCGGAGAAACAAATGGTGTCTAATTAGTCACAGACTGATGGCTGGCCATAGGTTAACTTCTGGAGGCCTGGGACTTTGAGAGAAGTGAAAAGAGGCACAGATGAAGAGCAGGGATTTGTTTCTGTTTTCAATATTTGTAGTTCATTTTGTGGCATAAAATTGGCAGCACCCGTCAAAGAGTTCATTGAGACCATCTGTACATGATAATCTCTCTTCAATGTCTGAGAGTCTAAGCCAGTTTTATAATAAGACAAAACATCATAATCTAATATGTCCTGTCACATTTCGATTTTAAACATTAACTGTCCAATCCACTGTATGTAAAGAGTCATGTGATTCTGTGGTCATGCCCATGTTTTTTACAATAGATATGAAATTGTTTCTTCTGTTTGTTTTCCAGTTGATGGCTGCACAGACTGGTCCATAGACTACCTGAAGTACCAGGTGCTGGTGGGAGAGCCTGTCAGACTGAAGTGTGCTCTGTTCTATGGCTACATCAGGGCCAACTACAGCCAGGCGCAGGGCGTGGGCCTCAGCCTCATGTGGTACCGCAGCTCTGGACTGGGACACAGTGACTTTGAGGAGCCCATCTCCTTCGACGGTGTGAGGATGAGTAAAGAGGAGGACTCCATCTGGTTCAGACCGGCCGACTTCCAGGACGTGGGGCTGTACTCCTGTGTGCTGCGGTAAGACACCAAGTAGATAGAAGTCTAATTTTACTTTATTAAACTCACTGTTGTGAAAGGTAAAGGGCAGTTATTATTGGCTTTGACAGGTTTAAATAGGTTTAAAGCCAACAAACAAAAACAACATCTCTGACACATTCATTCATTTGACTGCTGCTTAAACCATCTTCATGATCATAATACAGAGTCCATCACAGACAATGTGCTGAGGTCAGCTGCATTCAAAAGCTACTCCCAAAGCATTGTGCTTTACAAGGCAAAGGGGATCTATAAGAGTTACCATTGAGAACGATAACAAACCCCCACTGCTTACATGTGTGTAACGATGTAATACCGTGTTCTCTGTGTTTAAATATCCAGATAGCTTAGAAAATTGCCCAGGTAATTCTCATCTAAATGCCACACGAATCCATTTAAACATACACAATACTGTATATTAGCGAGCCATTGCACTGTGAGTCTCCTAATACCAGATGCATAATTATGTGGCAGTAACTTATTAACCTTTACAGTGGAGAACATCCCTCTGTAAACGGCTCATTGCAGCGCCTCATCTCACAGAGTTTTTAATAATGCCGTTAAAGGCCCCTTAAAGAGCGGGAGATGCTCGGAGAGTACATGGGGTGTGACTAGAGCCGGCGTTTGTGTACAATGAAACCCTCGCCTATAGTGCATTTCATTACAGCTCTGTGTTGGAATAAAGGCCTTTCACAAACATTGCACTATCCCCGTAGTGAGTCGGAGATATTCATGCGTTTTACATTCAAGCCGGCACAGAGAGGAGAGGATGAGCTAAAATAACAATCTGGTTGAGCTTGGAGGATAGAAAAACGTCAGATGTACATATAAGAACAAAGCGCTTAAAAATCAGTGTGGTTGGAATGGATTTTAGCACAACGACCTCAAACATGTAAATAAACAACCCATCTCAAAATTGTATGCCATTAAAATTGAATTGTCATTTTTTTATTGAAATACTTGCATCTGTGTTGTTCTCTCCATAGATCTGACCTGTAACTTGGCCTGGTGGTGTCACGGAGATAGATTAGTTTGATGCCAGACAGTGGAATATTCCAGGCACGCACCCTCCACCAGACACATTACATAGTGTCCCTTTAAGACTAGACACAGAAAGTGAGAGCACATTTAGCACTGCACTGTCAAATTCAGCCCTGACAACATTTCCCTACACAAATAAATGCTTGCTCTGGGTTTCTTTAATATTGTCCACACTTGTCCAATGCCAAAAACATTATTCGAACAAACAGTGACACAATGTTGCAGTGCACAGCATAATTTTGTTATGGTCCCTAACACTTAAGAATAGAAAAGTGCCTTTAGCTCTGTATTATAAAAGTTAGTTTCTGGGCCGCCCAGATCTTTCTGCATCTGGGCGGCAGTCGAAGGCGGGGACCTCGACGACCGGATCTCCGGACATGGAGACTAGCTTTGGGGACATGGAATGTCACCTCGCTGGGGGGGAAAGAGCCGGAGCTTGTACGGGAGGTTGAGTGTTACCGGCTAGATATAGTCGGCCTCACCTCCATGCACAGCTTGGGCTCTGGAACCCAACTCCTTGAGAGGGGTTGGACTCTCCATTTCTCTGGCGTTGCCCGCGGGGAGCTGCGGCGAGCTGCTGTGGGCTTGCTCATTGCCCTACAGCTCAGCCGCTGCGTGTTGGAGTTCACCCCGGTGAACGAGAGGGTTGTGTCCCTGTGCCTTCGGGTCGGGGACAGGTCCCTCACTGTTGTGTCGGCCTACGGGCCAAACAGCAGTGCGGAGTACCCGGCTTCTTGGAGTCCCTGGGAGGGGTACTAAACAGTGCACCAACCGGGGACTCCATTGTTCTCCTGGGGGACTTCAATGCCCATGTGGGTAATGACAGTGACACTTGGAGGGGCGTGATTGGGAGGAATGGCCTCCCCGATCTGAACCCGAGTGGTGTTTTGTTATTGGACTTCTGTGCTAGTCACAGTTTGTCCATAACGAACACCATGTTCGAGCACAAGGGTGTCCATCGGTGCACGTGGCACCAGGACACTCTAGGTCGGAGGTCGATAAGTTAGTCAGACCTGTTCCCGGTGCATGTTGGACTCAGCCAGGGCTGCCCTTTGTCACCAGTTCTGTTCATTATATTTATGGACAGAATTTCTAGGCGCAGCCAGGGGCCGGAGGGGGTCTGGTTTGGGAACCACAGTATTTCATCTCTGCTGTTTGCAGATGATGTTGTCCTGATGGCTTCTTTGAGCCAGGACCTGCAGCAGGCACTGGGGCGGTTTGCAGCCGACTGTGAAGCGGCTGGGATGAGAATCAGCTCCTCCAAATCCGAGGCCATGGTTCTCGACCGGAAAAAGGTGGTTTGCTCTCTCCGGGTGGGTGATGAGTCTCTGCCTCAAGTGGAGGAGTTCAAGTATCTCGGGGTCTTGATCACGAGCGAGGGAAGGATGGAACGTGAGATTGACAGGCGGATCGGTGCAGCGTCTGCAGTGATGCGGTCGCTGTATCGGTCCGTTGTGGTGAAGAAGGAGCTGAGCCCAAAGGCAAAGCTCTCGATTTACCGGTCAATCTACGTTCCTACCCTCACCTATGGTCATGAGCTCTGGGTAATGACCGAAAGGACAAGGTCGCGGATACAAGCGGTCGAAATGGGTTTCCTCCGCATAGTGGCCGGGCGCACCCTTAGGAACAGGGTGAGGAGCTCGGTCACACAGGAGGAGCTCGGAGTAGAGCCACTGCTCCTACACGTCGAGAGGAACCAGTTGAGGGCATCGGACATCTGCTCTGGATGCCTCCTGGACGCCTCCCTAGGGAGGTGTTCTGGGCATGTCCCACCGGGAGGAGGCCCCGGGGAAGACCCAGGACACGCTGGAGGGACTATGTCTCTCGGCTGGCCTGGGAACGCCTTGGGGTCCCACCGGAGGAGCTGGAGGACGTGTCCAGGGTGAGGGAAGTCTGGGAGTCCCTGCTTAGGCTGCTGCCCCCGCAACCCGGCCCCGGATAAGCGGAAGAAAATGGATGGATGGAGTTTCTGGGCCACCAACAAATAAGTCAGGCCTATGCGCGTGTTTTCCCTCCAAATGGTTCATAATATACACAATTTCGGCTTAGCCTTCTGGTTTTTTGAGTTGTAAGTGTATGTAGTTCTGCAGCGTTTTAATATTGCATACGCCAACATGGAGACAGATGCGTTTACAGTTTAGTTTGGATTTGTTACCTTCTTTCAACTTGTGTACCATATGTGAGTAATCAAATGCCTTCATGTTAAATCCTTCCAGATGTTTCCCTGTGTAAGAGATATAAAGGAGCATAGAATGTGTGAAGCGTGCATCCTGCGAGTGTATGTGTGAGATCACACTTATCTTTGTCCTTCTCTGTCTTCAAATTTCACTCTAATCGCTGCTCGTGTGAAGGTGACTTCATTTACATAGCAATCTCTGGGCTTTTCTTTTGCCTGGCCTTTCTCTCCTCCTGCCTCCCACATGTCAGCGCTCAAGTGGGGACCTAGGGTGTGTACTGCTCCTCCAGATCCATCAATCTTACTTCTTCTGCAATTCATATGCCGCGTTGCTTCCATTTTTCACTGGATAAATAATTTTCTAATAAGTCTGGTAATGAGACACAGTTGAACCACTTGTATTTGCTTCCTGTGATCATGCAATAGGCGGCATAATGCGTGGAGAATTACAGCTAATAACTCCACGGAAATAGAATGTGACAGACGTGAAAGACGTCCACAGAAGCGCGCGTCCACCCCCTCGCTGTCCATCAATCAAACACCACCTCTGACACGTTTCCCACAATGCCACGGGGCGCCTGTTGTGAATATTTAACATGCAAACGCTGCCTCACCACTGGCTCCGGGGGGGATTTGGATGGCTCAGGTGCGCGACTGCGAGAGGTCAGTCCTGATCGTCTCCCTATTATGTAAACAAGCATCAGAGATTGATTCCGGGGGATTTAATGCTGCGTATGTATGTCCACATGTGGTAGATGTAGTACAGCGGCCTTATTTGTTCTTCGCAAAAATATACTTCTCAACTTAGCAAGCCTTCCACCGCGAATCTTCCCACTCTGTTCGCTCCAGATAGCATTGGAGTCGATAACGTTAGATACCAGCTCCAGGAGGGCAGTGCTCTGTTGCAATACCTGCATCTCTTTTGCTTCCCACAGCGTTTTCAAGATGTCCTCTGAGACGTCTCCTCTGTAGTAGAAGCAAAGTCTTATTTTTCCATTCGCTGTCTCATACGCTCCCTGTGTGCTCCATGCTAGCTCCTTTCTTGCAGCTTTGCAGACAGCCGTCGCATTAGTCAGTATAAAGGTGGGAGCGTGCACGTGTGTGTCAGTGTTTTATGGCTCCCGGGGTCAGAGGTGCTTATACGGCTGAGGTGACTCCCTTATTGCTTCCATAACCTGAGTAGATCAAATGAAACCCTGTCATTTACACTCAATGGAAGCATCCGGCACTGTAAATGTAATGTAATGAAAGCCCCGTATGGCCGTGGCGCACAGGTTGCTCTCGCTCACGGTCTCGACACATCCAAAGATTATGTGCTGCTATTCCTTCAGTTTATGTTATGGTGGGAGTGTACTTTCTTTGCCTTTTTGTTGTGAACTCTTCAAGCAGCACTGTGAAGTTTGGGATCGGGAAAAAAAACACAAAGAACTCAGCTGTCATTCTTTCTACTGATGTAATTCACAGTAGCTGGTAGGCTATGGGCTAGCATGTAAGAAAGGCTTAGCTGACAGGTAAGTCATTAAAGAAGATGGCTCCTTAAAATATCTCAGAGATGTGTTATCGACTACTAAATATGGGGACTTAATGTGACGCCCATTTTATCATGACATTTTTCTTCTTCTTCTTCTACTCAACTGTGCACAAGTATGTATTCTATAACTCTGTAACTTCTATAACTCACACGCATGCATTATTTAATACAGTTATAAAGGTGTTGGCATAAAAGGAAGCATGCATGCAATATTTAACAAAATTACACCTTCATCTCTACATTGAATCTAAACAGATATGAGCCGTTTAATGCTGTAATCCAAAGAGTGTCCTGCAGTGTGACATGAAAAATCACATATTTAGAAAGACTAGAAAGGAGCTCAGCTGACATTTATGCAGCAGGGGGCGCTCTGGGGTTAAAGGTTTCAAATACAAGTTAAAAGAAAATATGAGCAGGTTTTTATTTTTGTAAAACCCAACAAAAAAAAAAAGCTTTGAACATTCTAATATGTTCTTTCAGATGGGACAGTTACATAATTATTAAACTGGCACTACAAACATATTAAGTGTTAACATTTTTAAACATTTGTAGTGAATGTCCAGTGGGGGCTGGAGATTCACACACAGGACATGTTAAAACGTCTAAAACTAAGAGTTACGCAAACAATGATGTAAAGTTTGTAAAAAGGCTTCCTTCTAATTGTAGCAGAACTGAACTAATTTTTGTATTTTTCTACAAAGGCGTGTCACTCCACAGGACAGAAAAAGGTGTTACCCCCAAACACCAAGTACACTTTTTTTTTTTTTTTGCATTATGATGATTTCCCAATTTGCTCAAAATCAAACCACTTATTGATGCTGATTTTAAACTGTGATGAAAATACCTAATCTTATAACTCTGCTAATGCTAATGCTAATGCTAATGCTAATACTAATACTAATACTAATACTAATAATAATAACAATAACAATAACAATAATAATAATACATAGTAACTCTCTAGTAAATTTAGTATATAACTATGAATTTGTTTACATTATCAATTAGTGCCATTATATTTTTTAGTTTTAGTTACATTCATAAAAGTTATAAATTGTCCTTCGAAGTGCATTTTATATTGAAATACTCTTCATGTCTAACCTTCTAAATTTGAAACTATTCCACGTTTCGTACCACCGGTTGGAAAACACTAATAATAACCCATAAATTGAGACCACTTTTATTGTGAGTCACTAAAATATTCGCTCTTCAAAAGTAAAATAGCGAGGCCACGGGCAGAGCAAAGTTACACTGTGCTGCTCCAACGAATGAGTCATGACAACTGATTTATTTGTTCTTGTCACTTCAGCCTTGACACTGTTCCACCACGTTGGAAAAAAGTGCGTCGGCCGCGTCTCTGTCAGCTCACCGCTTTAGCCGCACATCGCTCCTGATGCTTCTCTAGATCTTTCCCATTGATTCTTAAGTGTGTCACAAATGTAATGTAACGTCCCGCGGGGGGATACCGTGTTCTGGGAGCTCTGGGATGGCATTATGTCAGCACTGATGAGCTCTCAAATGATAATGATTGCAGCTGCGTTTATAAGAACCGTAAAGGAGGGGGCGGCGGAGACAGTTACCCAGAAATGATGCATGGTGCGTGGGGGGGTGGGGCATGTCGTGTGTACGGGGCATGTTGTGATGACCAAGCTGCTTTTCCTATCCTGGATGAGGCTGTCTTAGTGTTTCTGTGATTAGCATCCACGGGCCCAGATAACTCCCCCCATAAATCCAATAGAGGCCGCCCTGAGCACGACGCATTGACTCAACTAAGCCTATGAACGTGTCGTTATTGCAAACCCAGCAAATGGTCACGTTAGAGGGAGATGCAGAAGCAACCATCAAAGAACTAATAAGGCAGAAGAAAATACTATCGAGCTTGTGTCATTTTATTTAAGCATGCTAACTAATCACTAATATAACGAAATGTGTTTTAGACCTGTTAAGAAAGTCCAGACGTTAACGCACTGCCTGAACCATGACTAGATGTGATCACTAAATCTGAAATATTGTTTAAGAATCATGACCAGCAATAAATAAACAGGTGAATTAAACACTTTAGTTGTTAGTTTGCATCGGTAATGAGTCATAGAAGTTATTAACTCAACTTTTTACAGCTTAAATCTGATAATAAAGCCAAAAAATAACCACAAATGTCTCAGAAGATGAAATATTATTCTAGCTTTACTGAACGATAAGTCGATATAGCAATTACTGTGATGATTTAACCCCAACTGGATCCAAACGTATGCACACCAAAGTGATACATCTCTCCAAGGGTTCATTATATACTCCTGACCATCTTCACAATTCTCACATCTCCTTATTAAGCTCACCTGGCGTTAAAGAAAAGCTCTGAAGAAGACCTTGCGTTGGCGTCTCTTGCTTCAAAACACTTACTTAAATCCTCACTTTGTCAAATTAATATCTTATTAAAGAGAAGGAAAGTAAAGGTAAAATGTATGTAAAATAATTTGCGTCTGTCCGTAGGAACTCGACGTACTGCATGAAGGTGTCCATGTCTCTGAGCGTGGCGGAGAATGACACGAACCTGTGCTACAACTCCAACATGAGGAGGATGGAAAAGGCGGAGCTGAGTAAGACCAAAAACATCACCTGCCCAAACATCGAGGACTACGTGGAGCCGGGGAAGGAGCTGGAGATCACATGGTACAAGGTGGGACGACTGTTCAACTATAGCGTGCCTGTTAGCTTATTACGATTTCATACATTTTCATTTTCTTTTCCTTCAACACTATGGTAAGGTTAACGTGTCTGTTTAGATTCAGTTAAAATCCCAATCGTACAGTAGTTGCAATAGTTCTAGTGAGTGCCTTTGGTAGTACTCCTTGGTATACGTACTTTGAATGTTTTGAAGTACAAGCGCAGGTTTTGGATAGTTCTCTCCTTTCCCCAAATCCCTTAGAACACCTATGCTGGTTTTGTACAGTACTCACCTTGAATAAAGTTATTTTATTTTTATTTTTTTAGTTTTATTCCAGGAATCCAAGCATCTACTGTATGTGCCTTAGTCATGCTATTCACTCTAACACCCACAAGGAGTGAAGGAGTTAAGTGCTATTATGTATAAATTGTATGCAGTATGATTTGGAAATTAAATTGGCATGTTATTATTTTCATCATTCAAACCATAGAGGCCATATGTAGCGATGTCCTTAGTAATGAAAAGCTACGAGAGCCCGTTATCAACCTCTTCCCTTAAGAAGCGAGTGTCCTCCAAAAGCTCCTTGGGCCTTATATCTATGCAGCCTACACCTCCCTCACATGTCACCTGGCTCCTTCTTCCCGGGTCAGATGTAGCCGGCGGTCAACAAAGTGCATTTTCAAACCGGGCCAGACTAATCACAGGTAGATTACCACTTGATTAGCCTGACCTCTAGATTTTTCCCACAATTCAATTAGGTTCTGGGTAATGACTGGGAGCGCTGGAACATATAGTAATTTGGACCCACCGCCAAACTAGAGTGATTGAATTTAAAGGTTTGCCCGAAGCACTGGTGGAATAGGATACACCGTGCTATCGTCTTGGGGCTAGAAAGAGGATCAGGCCGTAGACTTGATGCCTCCACCCACACTCCGGAGCACATACGTATCAACACAGCAGACGCGCACCTATTTTGTCGTTGGGAGACCTTGGTAAATAACATTGCGCGTCCTAGGTGGCCTTGCCGGATTATTGAAAGGAGAGTATTCTGTTCAGCGCAATAAATCTTAATCAGATAAACAGGATAGTGGTCTATGCGTTATCATTTTAAAATATAGGATTTTACATAATAGCATCCTTACTCCTAATGGTTCATGACATTTTATATGCTTTGGGAAATACTCATGGGCAAAAGTCAGTGGTGGCTAAGTCTGGATCAGCTGCCGTTTTGTTTATATGACAATTTGATGGATTGTCCAATATCTAAATAGGGTTTGGAGTTACCTGTGCGTGTTGATGTGATGTGCAGGAATGCCGTCCGAAGCAGTGGCGAGCCAGCGTCCTCTATAAAGGAAGCAATCTGACTTTTGAAGAGGTGACGGAGGACGACATTGGAAATTACACTTGCGAGGTGCAGTTTGGAGGGTTTTTGGTCAGAAGGACGACAGAGCTCATAGTCACCGGTAAGTCTCAAGAGTTTTATTTTATGACAGTGCACACTTTGTAATACGTAGCCATATTTGTGTGTGTTTAAAAAAAACAACTCACAGTTAGTAAGATTTGCGTGTCCCCATGGCAACAGTAGCTCAGTTGGTGTTTGTGTGTTTTTCCACTGATCTGAAGGTTGGCGGTTCGAATCCCGCTCTTGACGTAAGCATCAGTGGTCTGATTCACTGACCCACGGGTTGGCAGTGCGATTCCAGCTCGTTGTGTTCATGGGCAAGACACTTAACCCGCCTCGCCCCAGTGTCTGCGTAGACTAGTGTATGAATGTGTGTGTGAATGTGTGTGGTTTCTTGATGTAAAGCACTTTGAAGGTGGAAAAGAGCAATATAAAATGTGACAATTTACCAAGATTTGACCAGGTTCAACTCTTACTTACTATTTCATCCTGATCATCTAAAATTCAAGTTGAGTTTTCATCACGTCCAGCAAAAATCTAATAGTTGATTGCAGGTTTTATAAAGGCATAGGACAAAATATAAACATTATATTGATTTTTTTTTTTTGTCATAATGTTTGTGTGCATAAAGAAAGTAGCATTTGTGTACAGTACAAGCATTTTAAGCCACAGAATCTGCTCATTCCTGTACATTTCATTGCTCCTGAGTCCTGTTGGGCGCACGTTAGAATGCCCTGTAAAAGTGTTCCAGTTTTTGAAGCTTAAGTAAAAGCCTGCGCGTGATAATGGGGGTATCCATTGCCGCTACACATCGGTGGAGGATACCGCAGTGACATCCCGCTGCTCTGTTAATTGCTGGGGGAAGTCGAACGCTGTGGTCTGGCTTCTATCACTTCTCCCCAGCTCAGCACTTTGCAGCCGGGAGAGCTTCAGTGAAATATTTAAGTCTATAGGCTAAAGCCCCTCACACAGAAAGCTAAAGAGCCAGCACCAAGGTCACAGGATTTACAGTGCTGGCTTGTGCATGGTTTCTATCCATCTCTCACACAGCTGCAGGTGAGCGGAGCGGCCCTAAATGCACCCGTTTGTTGTTTTTCAGCCTGAGTGGACTCCAGAGCTGGGGCCAGGGCTGGATGCTTTTAGCCCCGGTGGTCCAGATGGTCAACTGCTCTGATTAAGGTTAATGAAAGGAGTATAACAGGGAGAAGAAGAAGAGCTGAGTCTAAAAGAAGCAGGCTTAAGGTTATTAGGCAGTAGTGTATTTAAGCGGTTCTGAGTGTTTGAAAACAAAGTAGAGATTGTGACAGAATAAATAGTTTGAAAATAGGAATCATAATACAAGTAGGTATAGTAGGGATGGGACAATAAACAATAATATCGTTTATCGTGATAAAAAGGGTTGACAATAATCATTCGTGGGACGTTTTATATGGTAATCGTGATGATCGCCCGCAAAGATAATCGCCATTATATCACCGGAATGTGCAGAAAAAACAACTTATCCACAGGGAAGTTGAGAGTGGGGGACAAAGGGGTCTGTTGTCCCGTGCCTCAGGGTCTTAGGGGCATAGAATTGGACCCTCTTCCTATTACAGGGGCCCATGTAAGACCTATTGCCCTGGGCCCCCAAATTTTCAGTTGACGGCCCTGCTCATCCATAATATTCTCACTTAAAGTTATAATCATTTATATTCATAACCACTTGAATCGTCATCGTGATAAAAATCATTAATCGCAGTTATTTTGGCCATGATAATCGTCACATAATTTCAGTATCGTCCCCTAAGGTGTAGCATGAGTTGTACAGCAAAAATCATGATTAGGAGTGAGTTTCGAGAACTAAAATCTAGCTTCAGCTCTAATACAAATGTTCTCAGATGTGTATGTCTCCAGCGTCTCTGAACACAACCCATTTCTCTGATAGTTGTGATGTGTTCAGGCCAGGTGTTGGAGTTGATGAGTATCTTGGGCTGGGGTTTATTTGTGCGGTCGGCCATTGCTCTTCTGTGATGTGAGGCTGATAACGTGTGAGGTCGGCAATTCGTTATCGCGCTAAGATCCAACATGAAGATACAGGTTCTTGTACATGGTTCACGGACCAGGCTAAAGTCTCAGCGTGGAGGGGTTTACTAATAACAGTTCAGCATCAGTGTAGCAGATAAGCAGGACCAACACTGGGTTTTAAAGTTGAGGGTAGAGAGCTCATGACTATTTAATGAATAGATAATTATTCAGGTCACAATATCCATAGACTGTATAAAGAAGTGAACTAAGTGAGTGTGATGTCACCTGTAATGTTCGGCTCCAGCCAAATGAAACTCATGAGGCTGCATTATAGGGGCCAATTTGGAGCCGACTTCCATATTAGGAATTCCAAATGTGAGTATCATAGCAACCAAAGAGCCAATCAGCAGTGTGGGCGCTTAGCAATGCTGTCAATCCAAGCAGGAGCGACCTCGGGGAAAGAAGGCGACTGATTTGTCTGTTATTAATGTTCATATCTTGAGTAACAGACACAATTGTAAAATAATAATAATAATAATAAATACATGAGTTATAAATAATAAACACCAGGATCATGTAGAGCGGGATAATACGAACATTTTAAGAACAAAATGGCGAGGTTCACTGCAGCAGTTACAGACAGAGGAGCCACACGTTTTCTAATGTAAAGTGATTTGGAGCCAATGGAGTCGATGGAGCCAGAAGCGCAGCCCATGATCACTTTCTATTTGGAACACGGCAGCTCGCAGTTTAGCTATGTTCATTTATATATACAGTCTATGGCAATATCATAAGGACTGTATGAAGAAGATGTTGATGTTGATTTAAAATACCAGGATCATGTAGAGCAGGTTAATACAAACATTTTAAGACCAAACTGACGAGTCTGACAGCAGCAATTACAGACAGAGGGGCGACAGTTTCTAATGTTAAAGTGATTTGGAGCCAGAATCAATGGAGTCAACAGAGCGCCCATGATCACTTCCCATTTGAAACGCGGTTAGCAGGTTAGCTATGTCCATTGATATATACAGTCTGTGGTAAGGGTGTCCAGTGTCCCGTGTGCCCCTTGTATCCAACTGCTGCTGGCCACACTGTGCACGCTGGTGATTTGTGTGGTGCCGTGTGCATGTTTGTAAATCCGCTCCACGGCTCTAGACCGTCTCCATGACCCCAATGTTCTATAATGACACTGGCTGTAAAACTTTATAGGCTGATAAATGTATTGTATAGCTCATGTTCCAAATACACAATATGGAGGCGGACCTGGGCAGAGGTGAAGCCTACTTTGTATACAAGTAGTACTTTATTATGAATACAAATTTGAAATGGAGGGATTAACTACAACATTTTGTACAACATTTGTAGACCTTAGTGTTCTTGATGGTGGATTAGCTGTCTGCCTTTTTGGGGTTGATGGTGGAAACTGGAGTATTTTAGACCCATCCAGAACATACAAACTCCACACAAAAGGCTTGGGAATAGAACCTGAAACCATCTTGCTGCAAGGTGAAAACGCATAAACACTACCAGTCATACAGAAAACATATATATGAGGTAAGGTAATTAGGGTAATTATGTAGCAAAGAAAAAAAGATAAAGAACACTGCTATTTTTATATATATATATTTTTATATTCAAATCCTCAAAGTACCCACTCTTTTGCTTTGAGTTTTTGTTTTTTTGTTGGTTTTTTTACTACCACATAGTTCCACTGAATGAGAAGGTGTGCCCAAAATTTTAACTTTTTTAAATTTATTTTATTTTATTTTTTTACTACTTTCTACATTTTAGATACATTACCTATATGAAGTAATATATATGAAATTAATAAATAAATAACTAATATTTTTCAACAATGCAAAAGGTGAATACTTTGAGGATTTGAATGTAAAATATATTAAAATATAGTAGAGCGCTTTACCTGTTTCTCTTTACTACATAATTCCATATATCTTACTTCATATATTTGGTGTCTTCTGTATGTGTATAAAATGTAGAAATTAATAAAAAAAACACTGAATGCGAGTGCGTGTCCAAACTTTTGCCTGGCAGTGTATCTGTACATGTCTCATTCATTGGCTAAATGACAAGAACCTTTTGCTTCTACTAACTTAGAGCTAATATTAAAAACACAAACATTTATTCACTGTCACATTTGATAAGACTAGTGAATTTTCGTAACACTTGTTTGTATTTGGATGCTTTAAAAATGCAAACCACTTTGCATCTACCTGCATCCAGCCTCATCCGTGCACTGTACAGCCTCCCTCCTTGCGTATTGCTGCTTATATTGTTCCCAACATACACCTGCAGTGTTGAGGTAGACGCATGTTTTCTATAATGAAACATCAATAAGTCATCAGAACACAGAAAGTAATTTTGGTTGACAGCCACCTTGCTATGCTCGGCTGCTTGAATCCTGCAGAGAAATCTCCAGCCTTGTGTGTGTATGTGCGTGCGTGTGTGTGTGTGTGTGTGTGTGTGTGTGTGTTTGTCTGCGTGCTCCCCATTTGAACCATTTACATAAAGAACATCATCTAATACGAAGTTAATGTAGTGCTCTCCAAAGACTCCATGTGTGATTGACCTCTTTTCTTCCACATTTGTTTGATAACTTGTTAGCCGTATAAAAAGCATTTGTGTTGAGAAAAATACGCCAATTGTGCCTCAATAACTCAGCAGCGCTCGCTATAAAAATGTGCCCATTCTTTATCACTAGAGCATTTTGCCTGATTACAATAGCAGTTAGATGGCTATTCTTTAACGCCGGAGTATCCCACTAGAACCGTTTTGGGCCCGTTCTGGCTTTGGGCTCATTTGCTTTAATAAACCTACACATCATCATCCCCTCAAGTGGGCGTGAGATTACCCACTTTTTATCAGGGCCTGTAAAAACTGACATTGCCTCTGCCTAAAGCATAAAAAGGAAAAAAAAGTGTAGTTTTGTTTGATAGGGCAAAGAGGATGAATGGGGTTGTTAAGTTTAACTGATCTGAAATATAAGGCAATAGACACTGGCCTGTAGCGTGACCCGCGCAGTGCCGCATTTTGCACCTGCGTCTTCAAGCTCTGACTGGGCCACGCCATGTAACAGCCCCCATTACAGAGGGGGATGGAGAGGACGGGCGCGGAGCGATGGGCCAGGGTCAGCAGTGTAATAGAGGTTAACTATGGGCATAAACACAGCAGCCCAGTTCTGAAAGCACCTTAATCAAGAGTTGATACTAGGCGGCTTAATAGAAATGTAGAGGAAACACTGACCCCACTGCCCTCATTTCATGTACTCTCACTTTATGACCTGGGCGCTACATCTGTACAATATGCTACAATTTATGAACATACAAGAAATACAGGGAAAATAAATGGAAGTATTTTTTATCTTAGTAGAAGATTCCTAAGTGACAACCAGCACTGCCTGAGTGTCCATTAATCCAGGGTAAAATGGATTGTGGCCCGTAATAGCGCTTATACCGGAAAATATATATTAAAAAAAAAAAAAAAAAACTGGAACAAAGAGGGGCATGTAGGGCTGTGCTATAATGATAAAACTGAAATGCTGAAAGACACAACCCTGCTTATATTTTCATATCTTCTTTTTGCAGCTTTTTCTCATTGTTTTTATGCTTAATGGTGTAATAGACAGTATCCTTTATTCTCCCTTTACTTTTTTACATTTTCTAAAATTAGTTTTACTGGTTTAAAAGCTAAATTAATGTAAACACAATAAAAAAGCGTATATGGTGGTGTTTTATTACGCCCCCTACTAAAGTTCTGTTGTACAGTTTTGCTTAGACGGTGGAGTGTTGTCCTTAAACATCTGACGCTCTGTCTGCTACGGAAGTAATATACTGAAATGTGCATCCGATAGTGGCGTCCTATCACTAAAGTTCATTGTAATGTCTATCTGAACGCTCTCACTTCAGTTTGATGGTCCTCTCAGGCCTCATTCGTGGCTTATGATCTTTACGCTGCAATATTGTAACGGCAGAAAAGCACTGGATTCAGCTGACGTATACTGCCCCCTCTGCATTCTGTATGCACAACATATTATACAGACCAGAAAAGGACGAAGGAAACAAGGGAGTGAAAAAGACTGATAACGGAGAGGCGGAGAGAGAGAGAGAGAAAGAGAAAGAGAGAGACGTGACTGAAAGAATGAATAAGACAAAGTGGTGGCTTCTCCTGTATCTTATCTGTATTCGTGTCCAGTGTTCCCAGCACAAACAGTGTGTCCGGGCCCATAAACACACTATTATCCCGGTGTTTATCACACTGCACATTACCGTTTGCCTCTGTCCGACTTACTGTAATGGAGTCGTTTGGTTTGATGGATGCCTCAGGCGTGGCTTTCTATCTATGGCTCGTATTATACCTCGCCCGGGCCGGCACGCGCTCGCCTGCTCCTTTGCAAATGTCTGTGTGCTCATTCACCAGAGCCCTGAGCTGGTGATTGAGGTTATGGCCAATGTAAATGTACCATTTGGCACCGAGAATTGGAGGTGCAGAGGGCAAGAGGAAGTGGAGGGGAAGAGAAGGAATAGTCTGCTTCACTGCAACTTGTGTTCATGTAAGAGCAGCACTTTACTTTTAAAACCAAACAATTAGAGAGCGGATTACAGCGCTCTGCTTCCACTTATCAGTTTATTTTATTATTTGTTCATTTGAAATGTTAAATCTAAATCTAATTAATGCTTCACTTTTCACAGCCTAAACAGAGTGAAGATGCACAAACCACACATGACCTTTTCAAGTTCATGCCTGTGAATAATTGTCTTCTAAAGCTGCAGAGGTAAAGCTTTTAAAACTCACATTACTTGGCATGAAAATATAAAAAAGTCTCGAATGTCTGAAAATGGTCAAATCTTCATTAGTTTAATTAGTTTAATTTAGCATCTCCACAGAGGCCTGTGTTCACTCTCACATCACTGACGTCTTTTCAGTGATCTGTAAACTCCAGGTGCACGTGTTACTCTTGCTGTAGTCGTCTATTTATGTTCCCATCACAAATGAGATGCCAGATAATGATGTATATCCTTAAAATCTACAAAAATGACATATTTCCTTCTGTGTGTTAAAAACGGCAAGTATTTACCCGCTGGTCAACACTAAACCAATGAAATGTCAGAAAAGTGTTAATGCCGCCTAACACTGCTTCTGATCACCTTTACAGTCAATCTTTTTTTTAGCCAATCGCTGTGTCTAATCCCTCGTCTCAGTCTTGTTTACTTCTCAAAATAAAGGAAAAACTTTGCAGCTCCTCTGAATGAGACGAGAGAGTCTGATCTGTCACCGCTGCTGCGACTCAGTAAAATAATGAGCCCTGTTACACTGACAGTAACTAACAGCGTTACAGCAGAGGAAAGATTACTCACTATTGATCAAATTAACGCTGTTACTAACGCCGTTATAGTTAAATGGGATTATTCTCAGCACTGCTTAACACTGACTTAACCCAGTAACGTAAAGTCCAGAATGTACCAGAATGCCATCATTAGTCCAAAATGATCAGGTCTCCCTTCTCTCTGTCTGATGGTGGGACACCCACTTGCATACAGTATTTGTAATCAGTCTGTGTTATGGAAGTAGTTGTGAGGTGATCTAGGACATGTTCTCATTGCAGTAAAAGGCTCCTTGTGTAGGTCACCTTGAGCAGCATGAAGACTTGACAGCCTTGTAAAACGTTAGTGCCTGGCTCACAGAGCAGTGTCTGTGTGTCTGTCTGTTTATTTGGCCTGAGCTTTAGGCTGGAGCTCTACCTGACCAGCTGGTGCAATAACTGCAGGGATGCAACACCAGGAAAGAGAGGAGTCCACACCTCCCCCGTGCGTTTCCCTGTGCTGTTCATCACACCAGAGCCAGAGAGAGCCAGCGATTAGTGCAGATATAATCCCACAGACCAGAGAGAGGAGCAAGTGAGTGAGATAACACAAAATAAGATAGTTTTACCCCTGTCTCAAAGAATCACTATTGTATATACACTGTAACAACAAGCATCTTGAGTGTGTCATTTTACTTAGTCAGGTACGCTGAGTTATATTATAGACATTTAGGACGTAACTTATGTCAAATACTTTGGGTTGGTCCAAAGTTATTCCTCACTTTCCCAGTGTATAACATCCTAATAATTCATCACGAATAATTTATTTGTTAAGTTTATTAGCTTGTTTCACAATTTTCAGAGGCACAAGCAGAGTTTGGCACTCATGGTAATGCTAACAACCATTAGCATGCTAATAGCACATTTCCTGTCTGAGAATACAACCATAAAAGCTTCTGCCAAATTTTGGCAAAAAAAACACAGTTTTAAGAGTCAACAAAAGTCATTATTTAAAAAAGTAATTTTAAATCAAATGAAAAATGAAGACATTTAATAAATGTCTGTATTGTCTGGAGTCATCGGGGAGATGTTTTTTACAGTGCATGTCTGAGCCGGTGTCATTTACTGCGCTCCCCATGTGTCACGGTCATGCTAAACACAGTGTGTCCGGACACATACAGTACTCGTCCTTGGGGATCACATGATGGAATCACACCTGAGATAAGTGTTACTCCAGAGGCTGACTCCTCCTACACATCCAGACGGCTCTGCTGCAGTTACATCACTCACAGCATGACGGCCCCCTGCACACCCTAAAGACCTGTGCAGAAAACGCCGCTGCCTTATATATGGCAACGCATTTATCAGCCTTTGTAGAGATAGGCTGAGGAAGGATCTTCAATCTTCCATTTATTTTAGACAAAAGTGAATATAACAAATATATTATATTACTTGGACACTACAGTCAAGGTGCTTCCAGTAAGAGACGTCTGTGTGTCAGTCTCCAGGGATTATTTCAACTCTGCTCATATTTGCAGTGTTTAACAGGGGTCTGATCGTTGTTTCTTGTTCTTTATTTTAAGGGCTATATGAGACAAGCAGATGATACTGTACTGCGGAACATTGCAATCAAAACATTAATATCTCCATGACGAACCCTCTGCCAGAAAGGTTACATAGTGCACCTTTAAGTGAAATCATGACCATATAGGGAATTATTTCTATTGACAACCTTTCGGAAGGCAGCCATTTTGAACCAGAAATAATCAGGATACAGATGTCACCGTTTGCACTTTCTGTTAATTTATTCATCCTTGCAGTTGCTATAAAACGTTAGCATAGCAGTGAAGGGTGGGACACAATGGCTCATTAGCTTAAGGTCAGCCATAACTTGCTTTCATTAACTAATCTCTCACTGGGTGTCTCCGTTAGCCACCCTCGCCCTTCTCCACCTCCTTTCTTCAACTCTCTTCATCACTATTCACCAGCTGTCCTCCAGGACTGCAGGCAGGCCAGGGTTCACATTGTTTTAATTCAATTAAAATTGACATCAATCTGTATGTGACGAATGAAATTTACATCCCGCACAATTAATCTATTCTGACCTCCACCGCTCCACCCACACAGACCCTCAATCTCTGCTTATTACCATTATCGGCCCCGTGAGCTGGCACTACTGCACAAGTGAAATGGAAATCATAATTCTGTATTTTGAAGGCGTTTGAAGTGTAGGTCAATAATTAAACAGTGTTGAACCACAGAGGAGCTCCGCACATCTATGTCAAACTTGTCCATGTCAAACTTATTTATAAAACAAATTTAAAACAACCACAGGTGACCAAAGTGTACAAACAAAACAATACAATTTTAAAATTACAAGTTAAAAGTTCAATATTAAAGCTAATAAAAACGCTACTACATAAAATGACCTGGTCTCCATTGAATTAAAGCCAAAGCAAAAAAGTGTGTGTTTTAGTTTAGTCTTAAACTCCTCCACAGCCTGAGCGGAGCAGACATGAAGAGGCTGTTCCAAAGTTTAGGGACCGCCACTGAAAAGGCTCGTCTCCTCTGGACACGAGCCCGGACTTGGGAACAACCAGGAGGAGCTGATCTGCAGATCTAAGAACTCTGGAAGGAGAGTCAGGCTGCAGCAGCTTAGACAGGTGCAGCGGTGCCAATGAGTTCAAACTGTAAAAACAACCAGGAACATTTTCAACTTTATCCTAAATGCTGCTGCTACCGCTTTTGTTTCATGACACAGGATCAGGTCTTTTCAAACTGGTCCCGATTTTCACTGTAAACGCTGCAGCCTCTCATTTGTTAATAATAAATGTGATGCAACGATTGTGACAAAGGCATGCAAAAGTTTAGTAAGTGAAGAAAAAACTTGGGGTCACAAACATCCTGAGCTTCACGAGTAATTGTAACCTAAGACTCGGACTGGTATATTTATATTTAATCATAGGAACACATGTCCTAACTTGGACTCACTCAATTTACTCAGTTTATCCTCATGGGCTACAAGCTAATGCTAATTTGTGGTGACCTCATTTGATTTGGATGATGGACTTTTACGTTGGAACACCCACTTCGAATGCAAACGACAACTCAAGTCCAAGAGCTACAGTGAAAAAGTTGGTCAGTACATCCTATTACTTCTCCCCACGATGAGTATCCTAACCTGTTCTCCAGCTGGTGCTTTGGATCCCGTGGTATCCGTGCGAACAGAAGGAGGTACTGTAGTCGATCAGTGCAGTGTTGGCTGTAGTTCCCATGACAGGATATGAAGAGGCTGAAGGTCACTGTGGCGGCTCTAAATAACCCACTCATTATACATGTCCTTAAGAAAAGAACACTCCAGAAACCCTCCTACCAATTAAAAGATAAGAATATGACCATTAAGCAGCAGTGGCGAAGGTGACAGGAAGCAGAAAGGGTGTCAGACATTGCACTTGTAACTATAGACACAGTTTTCTTTTACAAATCCTATTTTACTGAACTAATCAAAGGTTATAATCATGCATTTGGGCAGCTCTATTCAAACGTGGCGTACGGCTGATGTTCTGTGTTGGGTCTGACGCTCGAGGCTGTAGGTCGACAGGGTACAAAGAAGTAGAAGTAGACAGAAGTGGACAAAGAAGTAGATATACTCGTGCAGATTGTGAGGTGCACATACCGACCATGTTGAATTTAAAGGTTTACATTGTGTTATTACTTTTCTGTTTCATGCTTTCCCCCAACACAATCTGTAAAAGTTTTTTTTTTATTTTTTATATATCACTGTAGCGTTGTTTTTTGTGTTTTTTATGTTTTATTACGTTATGGCGCCATTTCATCAACACTTTATATTCGAGTTCTGACTTGTGAAACCCACAGTATTGGGAATAATACTTCAAAATTGAATGTATTTACTTACAAAATACTGAATAACCGTCTTAAATTGTGTTTTGTCTCATATTCCATTACATTTTCCAATCAGAGTAGTGAAAACAGAACTTTACCGACCATTACAGTGTAAAAAAAACAACATAGCATTAAAACAGCTTCATGTTTGTTGCTCCGTTTATTATGCATTTATTATAGGAAGCTGAATTCTGACTACTTTATGATGAACACACAAACACACGATAAGTCTGTACGTAAGAGCAACAAAGCTATAGAAACTTCAGAGCTGCACAAGGACACGATCAACTCCTCAAATCCCTTGAATAGTGTGACTCATATGCGACACATATTTAACACCGCTCAACTTATTATAGATTAACCAAATTCCTACTTCTTATGGTTTTGGCTGTTTCTATTCTGATCCTAACCCTATTGTGAGCACACAGTTAGCCTGAATCTGTCTTTTGTATACTTTTCCATGCTCTTGAGCCTCGCGGTGTGTGACTTACTCCCTTGTCTGGCCAGCTGTGATAAATGAATAGCACAGTTTGGCTCCACCTGTTCCACCCTGAAGCCAGTTGCCACTTTTGGTCACGCAGGTGTAGGTGAGAGCGGTAGAGAAGGGACACCGGAAGAGGCAGATGACGAGCTCGAGAGTTGCCGCCTGCCGCTTTAATAATAATGATATTTTTGATCACAGTGGCAGAGACGGGGCGATGACTGGTTTAAGTGACATGGTGCCAGCAGGTATGTGGGCTGAAGTGTGGCTGCTGTTATGTTGCTGATGAATGTCTTATCAGAACAGGACTATATTTCTTTGATTTCAAATATCATAAACTATTAGATGAAGATTTCTTTTTCAGTTCACTGTAAGATAAAACATTTTTGTTGAAGGATCTGCCCTGGAAATGTTCTAACTTTGTCATTAAACGAATCTACTTTGCCTTTAATTAATCAAACATGCATCCTTGCTATGAATGCGCTCCCCATTCCACAGATCTAACCTTGTAACGTGGCTTGGTGGCGTCACTGTGTCCATGGAGATGAGGAGCAAAAGTTCAATGCCAAAGGATTAAAATCTCCATGGAAACAAGCAGATGGCAGACCCTCTACCAAAAGAGTTGCATAGTGCATCTTGACGCTCAAGTATTTTTCCCAGAACTATGATTGCTGCGTTTTAGGCGACGTCACAACATTTTATAGACTTTTTAATACAGGCGGGGAGCAGTTGAATGAGTATTTCGCTGTAGTACGGAGAGTTCTGGGGTCTAAAGGTTAAAAGAAATGGTCAGAGTGAACATTTTCATGGCAAAATACAATTTAATCAACGGGGAAAACTACCAGTAGCTCTTGTCCTCCATCTGAGAGTGAAGACATGATCACATCTAGAATCTGAAAACGCAACAATAGGATCGAGGATATAGGGTCTATATATTTAGCATTGCAGGTTAGGGCGCTCCGTGGGTACTTGTAGTCTGGATAGTCTTACTCAAAAGTAGGTCAGTGCCATTGTTCAACCCTAACTTTTCTTTTTCTTTTCCTCAGAATAATATGAAATGACATCTCCTCTTTACTCCCACTTCCCCCTACAGTTAGCCTTCCCACTGCTACACGTGGTTTCTTCAGTAGTTGCTCCGTACAATGGGAGGTAGACAGGTAATTACTGTGGGCAAGCGCTTTTTCCCTTTGTCTGTGCAGATTATTTATATTCTCTATCACGAAACTGTTGCCATTCTGTCTTTCTCCGCCGCGTTCACCGGTTATTTTTAAGCTCGCTTTAATAACACAATGCAATGACAAGAGATTTCAGACAGAAGTGAGAAAAGTATAAAAAAAAAAACTATGATAACTTTTAGATTCCCATTATCCAAGTAAAAGAAAGGAAACGCTACACAGCTGGATTTCCTAGTGTTACTTAATGCACTGTCTGTCCGCAAACTGTTGTATAATATAGTCGTTCTTATAGCGCGAAGAGACGGCGTAGTTGTTTAGAGTGGCTCAGTGAAGTAGACGTTATGCTAATTAACTGCGCGCATCAGATGAATTCTGCGTGACCTCTGACCTCTCAAAGCAGTTCGAGGCTTTCCTTTTTAATTAGGTAGAAAGGGAAAAATCTATTAGCGCGTTCAGAATGAGCTGAGTTCGAAATGAGGGACCTTCCCGTGTTCATAGTGATGCCATTTTTGTCCTTTTGTTTAATAAGTAAAAGTAAAACACTGCTGTTATGACAACTACTACTAGCACCTGCCTGCGCTAATGCTATTACAGATGCGGGGGGACAATACAATCGCTAGAATTGCTATTACTTTTAGCGCCGCGGGCAACCACAGTGGAGCGTCTGGGGACTTTGAGGCAGGATCGTGTTCGCGACTCGCCTGCTGAGTGTTTGTGTTGATGGAGGAAACAGGAGAGCCCAGAGAAAGCCGATCTAGACACGAGGAGAACGTGCAAACTCCGCAAACGGAGGCTCAACATGGTCCTGGAATCCTGAACGACAACCACACTTTCCACGGGATTAATAGATTTTTCATAGTGCCAGATCGCAGTTTCATTTTTATCACGATTCATGCACATTTTGTAGTTTTCTGTCTTACGCACAGACAGACACACACGCCTTACTGTGATTGGTTAAATCCATGTGTCAGTCAGTGTTTGAGGCTAACTGGGGTTTGCAAAAAAGTGTGTTTGAGCAGACAAATGTGTTCAATGGAGAAATAGTGACTCATATTAGCACCGAAAAGGGTGAGTGTTACAAGAGATTCGATTTTTCTCACCATATCGTCCTATTAAAACCTAGGTGACAATAGCTCAGTTGGTAAAATGTTTGTCCGCAGATCCTAAGGTTGGCGGTTCGAGTCCCACCCTTAGCATAAACATCATTGGTTGAGCCAGATCCACTGTTTCCTTGGTATAAACCGCCTTGAGTGTGTAAAATGTGTATTACAACTCCAAAAACTGTAACCTTCTATTCAGCTGCATCCCATTTTTCAACAGGCCTTTTTGTCGTTCCATATTTTTAATCATTGCAGTGATATTAGCCTATTCAACAACATCCCCTTGTGTTTGCGTGCAGCATCTGTACTCCGTGGTCCATTTGTAATCTCTTCATCTGCTCTAATGGTGGGCCCGGGGCTCCGAGCCACAGCTGATGTCAACATATTGTGCCACACTGAAGCATAGTGTTTGTTTCTAATCCATAACACACAACCGACCAAGCCAGTGTGATCCTTTGATGGAGGATCATAGACGTGCACTAGAAAACCTCTTTACTGACTCTGGTGTAATAGCCAATCTATTTCCCAATACCTCCCATTGCTTCTCAGGCATATCAGTAGTTAGTATAATGCCCAGTGATGAATAAAAGAGCGTTCATGTAATGTTTTATTTATTTGAACACTAGGGAAACGCATGCCCCTAGTTTAAGTCTCATCATAATCTCTTTGCGATAAAACACAGTCAATTTTTAATATGGTCGGGCCAAAATTCAACGGGGAAGCGTCTGCGGAATGATTAATTCAAACTGTCTTACTTTCACGGAGGAATATTTGTTTACTAATGAGCTCAAGTTCATGCAAGGATGGCCCTACTTCTAAAATAGGAGGGGGGGCACTTTTTTGTGTGTTGTTTTGCCTGAATGCTTTACCGTTTCTCCGCCGTTGTAATGCAGAACGCGGGCGAAGGCAGATGTGAGACTGCAGAGCTCCACAAATGCACTCGTTTTCTCACAAGCGTGTCTCCTGGCATCTGGGGCGTCTTACTAGGATAACATGTTACATAATTAGCACCAAATTAACACTTAATTAAGCGGGCCGTGTAGAGAGGGTGGGGACGGGCTGTCAGAGGATTTATAACTCGCATTGGGGCTGCTAACTCCACCTGCGTAAAAGACAGATTACTGTTTAGATCCAGGAGTGTTTTAATGGATTCTGTGCCATTTTGAGATATGGACTGGAGCGGTTAACTATAGAGCAAATTATTCTTTGTAACAGTGGGTTGCAACCTGAGCTAGAATTTTTGAGTTCATGGGACTTTTACTATTTTAAGTCTTGACAAAAGGCTGTTGTATTATTTTTTCTTCTTCTTTTCTTATGTTGGTCGAGTTCTGTGCATACATATCTGTCTTTGTCAATAGCAGCGGTTCCCAAACTGTGGATCATGGAGTGTCACAGGGGCCAGATTTTTGAGGGGAAAAAAGAAAATTGACATGTGGGACTGTAAATTCAACCCAAAAGTCTTCACTCTTGTGTTTAAGGGCACTCAGTCTTTCTTTCTTTCTTTTTTTCTTTCTTCTTTATTTGTCAGGGACCATGTACAAATTCATTAATCTGAGATGATTTGTACCAGATTTAGACACTGCTACTTTCCATGTGCAGTCCCTGGGCAAATGAACACACAGTAAGAATACACATTTCATTAAAACTGCTTTATAAGAAAACAGTTCATCATTAACATTAGCAGTAATATATAATAAAATGTCACCAACACACACGTTTCCTACAGTCCGTACAGATGTGTTCCATGTCTATAATGTTTTATTTTTTCAGACAATATTAATTTTATATGTAATCGTCTTAAGAAATTATTATTATCTTATATTACAATAATTTAATGGTGCAAAGGGAGAAAGGATGTGCCAAACCTCTGCTTACTACATGTGTTTTGCTTGTTAGGATTGACAAGAGCAGATCTTTTAGTTTATTTTGATACGAGCTTAGATTTTTGGGCTCTCCTATAGCTCTAAAAGCTTTAAAAGCGATGCCCATGTTCTGATATAATAAAAAATATTCCAACTATCATATAATATGTGTTCAGAGTCAACAGACATTTCCTTCCAGTGCATCGCAGTGGGGGGAAGGAGGGACACGGCTATAAAAAGGTTTGGGAACCACGGGTCTATAGGCTTTCACTTTTATGTATCAGTTTTTATGAATCAGTTGTCCTCATATGTTCCCTTCATACTCTACGTTTGATAAATGGCACAGTAGGAGCAACCATCTAGAGCTGCAGTTTTGGATTGCTTTGAAGTACTCCAGCCTGATCTTCTTCGCCCTGGTCAAACTTGGCCAATTATTTTGCTTGCCTATAAACCTCCTGCGAAAATGTTCAGTAGATGCCTAATATGCAAGTTTCCCGACTTCCTACACTGGATGAGGAGAGTAAGACTATTTCAACTTTTTGAGCTAATAGATTTTTTGTTGTTTTGTTGTCTGTGTGTGAATGAGTTGTGTTTGCAGTCTGGCATCTCTGTTGTAGGAGCTGCATATTTTCACTGTGCGTCCCTTATGAAGAGACACAATTAACATCCAATCACGGAGCAGCCGTCCCAGCTGTACTGATTATTCCTTTATTATGCAGACACGAGATAAGACTCAAACAGCAGCTTAAGAGACGACGCTTTGCTTTTTCTAAAGTTGAGCACAAAATGTGCGGCGATAGTACAGCCTGTTCTCGTCCAAACTCGTTATTTCAACAACTTGATCCAGTCCCATATTATACTGATTTGGTTTAAGTGATGCCTAATTTGATAGACCGCAGTGTTAAATATCTGCAGTAATGCTACACACGTTGGCACAAAATTATGATGTTTTATCCCCTGGGTAAAAGTTTACAGTAACAATTAGCATTTTTAATCTGAAGCAAGTAATTATGTTTTGATTACTTAAATCTGCATTGCAAAAACTTTGCATAGGAAAATTCAACCTAAACAAAGCATGTTGGTTAAATATATGTGGCCTGATCAATGGCTTTTTTAATTTTTTTTTTTTTTTATTGTTTTTTTTTTTATTGTTTTAGTTGTATTTTGGAGTACTTTTGAGAAATGTTTTCTTTGCATAGCACTACACGTTTAGGGATGCACCGATGCCACTTTTTCCAAAACAAGTAGAAGTTCTGCATTTTGAGCACTTTCTGATACTGAGTACCGATACCAATGCCAGACATTATTTTCACGGGATCTAATACAGTGGTAAATCCAGTTAATATTTCATGATTTAGTATCCAATATTAATATGTATGTAATTAATTATTTCATTACATATAATTTAAATATCATTTATACATAATTTCATTATTATATAGCCTACTTTTTCACTGGAATACTTATTTGAGAGGCTCTGTTAAATTTCTACTAAAATCACTGTAGTTAGGGATAATTCTAATATAATTATAATTTCTGTATAATTTAGAGAACCTTTCCTATCACCAATCTGCAGACTGTGCCTGGGACTAACCGCTAACGAGCCATGTTTGGTATAATAAAGTAATGACATTGTGATTTTTATCTTTGAAAAGCTTTACACAAATAAAAAAGTACTTCACATTAATAACTTGAAATAGAAAAAAAAAAATAGAAAAATTAACAACCCAGTCGGCTAACAGTCTTTCTTAACAAGAGAGTCTTCAGCTGCTTCTTAAAAGAGTCCTCTGAATGGGCCTCACTGAGGGCCAGGGGCCCCCGAAAAGTGAGGACATACAGTGTAAAATCCATTCAGTATTGTACTGGTAACCAGTGACGACATGATAGTACCGAGTGATGTGGGCTGTTCTGGGGGTTCTTGTTCAAATCCTCGCAGCAGAGTTTTGCACAAGCTGAAGTCTTTGAAGAACTGCCTTATTAAAACAAGTCAAAAGTGAGCTGCAATAGAGACGAGATAAAAGCATGTATGATCATCTCCAGAGCGGTCTTTGACAACAGTTTCTTCACTTTTGAAATGTTTCTCAGGTGATAAAAACAGAGAGTATTGTTTTATACCACAGCCACACTTTGACCAATATAGGCCTGCTATACCTCTTTTAAAAACACTGGACCCGCTTTATTCAGCCGCTAAATTTGTTTGTCAATTATAATAAGTCACATTGCATGCACCAGTAGACAAGCACCACTTAACCACATTAGCCTTTTACTTTGTAAGCACAAGCACTGTGCTGATATCCTTTGTGAACTGTAAAAACCTTTAGGAGTCTTAAATATCTCCATAGTTCATGTGTCACTCACATATGAGTAAAGCTGAGCTTCATGTGCAGAACAGTTCATGTGCTCATCTCAGAGACCAGCTGTGAGTGTCAAATAAGACTCATTTACAGTGGTATCGGCATTCATATCAGAGGCACATTTACGGATACAAGTACTGGCATCTGGTATCACACTTTACTGCTGTCGATATTACTGCATCTCTGTTTATGTCCTTATGAAGCTTTTAAACATCTTGCTAGTTCTTAGACTCTTCTGATTCTGATTCATATCTCAAGTCTGAGTGATCGCTTCTGTCTGCCTCTTTAACAATGTCATACTTACACATGCTAATAGATCATGCTAAAAGATAATTAGAATAGTCACATGTAGAGACTAGCACAGACAAAAGATAGAAGATTTGAGTTGTCAGATACTAGAAAGGGACCAGTGTGATTTCTAGATTGAAGTAACTTAACACTAAGGCACTGCAGAGAAAAGAACTGACTAAACTTTTTGGAGCAACTCCTTGTAAATGATTGTTGTTTATGCCGTTGCCATCCTTCATGCTTACAGAGTCCAGCTGTGTTCAGACACCTCCACACCTTGGATAGGGCGGAGTTCTTTATTTCATTATCAGACGCTCGCATGCCAAAATTCATTATGCCAACCTTCTGTTCTAGCGCAGCCAAGCATGCCAAGCTAACGTGCGGAACAAATACCTACCTTTCGTCTGGTATAGCCCCCGCTTGCCCACCCGCCTCTCCTCCTCCCCCCTCGCTCTCTTCTGCTAATAAGTATGTTTAGTGCGTGATTCACCTGCATCAAAGGACTCCTGTGAAGTGGGCCGCTTTGTATCGCTGGGCCGTGATTAGTCATTACTGTCAAAGCCACAGTGTTTCCCTTCCCTTTCTCCAGCTTTGAAGCCAACAGGTGCTTGTAGCCCAAATGCAAATGCGCCGCGCAGATATCATACCTTTTCTAGCACATAGTCAAGAATTTGCTAGTGGAGGGCTGCTGCTCACGCTACCATCGGCCATTCTCTTTCATCAGAGCAGGGAAATGTGTAACATGTGACACAACTTTCACATGGGATTTGCACAGCTATTTTATTTGAGGATTAGGATGCAGCTTGGGCGCCAGACTGTCAGCCACATCTATACAATCTTAAAGTCGATCTGTTGTCTCCTCCTTACATCTAATTTCCCAGTTCACTCACTAAATGCGTCCCACCTCCACGCCAAAAACACCACGTTGCCATGGAAATTGATAGGGTGGCACCGTGGGTATACCGCTGCAGTGTGACAAGTTATTCCAACTGGAATAAAAAGAGGCTTTGTCCTGAAACAAAGAGGTGGCTTAGGAAGGCTTTGAGGCACTCAGGGACTTCCCTTATTTATGAGATCACAATGAAAGCACAAGCGGAGAATAGAGCGGCCAAACTCGAATGCCACTCACCAGCGCTCCCAGTCTCCTTGTCACTACGTGTCCAGTCGGCTAGTGCCAGCAATCTACAATTTTGTAACCATTTTACAGAGGAGCTTTGTGGCTACTGACAACGAGGTGAACATTTGAAAAGCACACAGCAAGAGGTTGGACCTGCCCCCCATTTAACCCTGACCACCTAAAGAGAGGTCAGACCACCTTTTATGTTTATCAGCACTGGTTTGAAGCACTGACCTTAAGCGATTCGACTATAAATGAATGGCGCATTGTTACATAATTAAAAAAAATATAAAATGAAGCCTTGCATGTGCTTCTTCTTATCAGTACAGTTCAGTGTAATGAGCTCTTTGAAATGTCTTTGTAACTGTTCCCAATCACTTTCTGAATTGCCAAGTCCGAGGAGTATATGGTTGCATTCCCTTTGTTATAATTTTCACTGGCTGTCTTTGATAAACAACAATTTAAGAATTTTTTGTGGGTGTAATATTTCAAAATTTAAGAAAATACATCGTCGTTACACAAACCAACTTTTGCTGGTGGTGGTAAAATGTTTTTTAGCATGACACAGGCTCAGTGTGACCCTGCCAGTTCCTACAGTGTCATAATGAGGCACGAGGACTCAGCGGCGCTTAGGAAATACATTTGAAAGTGATGGATTGTGTCCAGATGGTCACTAGCACAGAGTGGCCAGTAGGAGCTCTGTCAGCGTGTCAGCAAAGATACACTGCTAACTACATAAACACACTATTCCACGCTGTTTGGCTAATGACAGCGACGTGTTAAGCGTTGTACATTCGACGTGTGATTCACTCAAAATTTGCACATGGGAACATTTCGGCAGCTGCGGATCTGACCGGCGATTGTTACCGTGCCCCCGGTGTTGTGCAGAAACAGAGCGTTGCCTCGTGTGACCTGGCTCTTGTTGGGATTACAGGGTGGCAGTGATGGAGGCCGTCTTCTTCTGTGTAGGATCAGCGCAGTCTAATGGATGCTCATCAATTCTTGCTGTCCGGGGGAAGTGGGTGTCACGACTCCTGTAACTACTTCTGACAAGAGTGATGAAACACTTGTTCAAGTTGTAAGATTGCAAGTTTGAAACCTTTCGATATGACTTTGAGTGGTGGCGCACGAAGAGGGGCTCGAGAAAAGACAGTTGAGTGAAAGAGCGTCTCGGGGTAAGCGACAGGAGGAGGGGTGATAGAAGCTAATGATCGCCATCTGTCTTCGGCTGGGAGAGCGTCTTTTGGGCTTATTGGAATAAAACAAAAACAGGGATTTGCTGAGGTGGCCTTGGCGTGGTGGGATACATGGCTTGGGTGAATGGTTGGACGGGTTTGGTGGAACGGGTCAGAGAGACACTTTAAAGAGGAGCTTGTCTGTCTCGCACTAATGATCGCTGCTGCTCAGTGAGAGGCCTGGAGTTTGCTCAGTGTATACTTACTGCGTGCCAGAGTCCACATCGGGAAATATGTTAGCGTGTTTGTCCATGTGCTTACCAGCTCACATGAGAGATCTCTTGGAAGACGGGCCAGATTGATTGTCTCTTCAGCTGTTCTGGCTGAATAACAGACTCCTTTTACACCATCTTTAGATAGAGAGGAAATATGCTGATAAGAAAAAAATATATGAGGTTAGCAGCAAATCTCATTCTTAAAGGCTACACTATGTAACACATTTTAACTAGCATGCTGTAACAGCTTTTTATGGCTTACAAAATACATTGAAAAATACATTCTTACTGTGAATGTGGACGCCTCTCCACAGATCTCACCTGTCACATACCCTGGAATCTCTCCTTTTCTCCATTAAGATAGATTTACTATAAATGCTATAAACAGTTAGGGCTAGATCTTGTAGTTTTAGTTATAGTTACCCCCCAAAGTAACTGTTAGTAACTGCATTACTGTGTGATGAAAGTAACTAAATACCAGATAAAGTGACTATTAAATTACCAACCAAAAATTCCTCACAAATACTCCTCAGCAGTAAAAATTAGCTCTATTCAGCCTTCTTTGGCTTGTAAATCACCAAATGTCTAAGATCCAGCATTATAAGCTATTCCACTCCACAGAGCTCAAAATCACCATCATCGACTCATAACTTTACAGTCACAACAATGCAGCACAAACACCTCTTTGCACAGCAGATATCAGGGCATTTACTAAACGCCCTGATATAAGAACATTACAAACATGTGCATGACACATGACAGAGCTGATACACTTGCAAAACCTGAGGTGAACTGCCAAACAGATATAAGATCAGCTGCACTTATGATAAGTAGCGTGAGCAGAGGCCTGTGTCCACTATCACTGCGCTGACAAAGGAAACTCCTCTGAATGAGACGAGAGAGCTGAGTCTGACCTGTCACCTGCTGAGACTTACAGTAAAATAACAACCCTGTTACACTGACTATACTATAAATATAACGCCGTTACAGCAGAGGAAAGAGACATTTGTTAGAATACTCATTAATGATCAAAGTAATGCTCTTAAACTGTGTTATTCCCAACACTGGCTATAAAGCAATAACATCAAACATCAAGACAAATAGGTGGTGGGCAACCTGAAACGTTAGGAATAACAAGGTCTAATAATAAGAAGAACATACCTATGTGATAGTTTCATAATAAAACAGCATATACATAGACTTTCTTATGTATAAATGTTTTTGCTGAGGCTAAACACGCAGAAATGCAGGTCTGATATATATTTATATGAGGATATCTCTCGAGCAACCACAACATAAAATTAAACACGCTGTTATTTTCAGCAGATCGATTCCTACAAGACTTTTAGAATGTGTTTTGTTATTTCATGGTGTATAAATTAACAGTTAAATTGCTCTAAGTGAGATGTAAAAATCATTCACGTTGCCCCTGGTGACAATCAATTCTCACGGGTTGAGGGACCCTAACTTCCTATTGATTAACACACTCGTCTAAAAACTTTGCAAAGACAGCACCCTCGCATGCCATAACACAATATTCACACACATAAAATAGGCCATTACCTAATAATAATAAAAAGTATATAGCAAAATAAATACCGAGAGAGATACAGCGCATCCTCCATCTAAAGTGGCGCTTCTCACGGGGGACGTGTTTTGGCTCATGAATTTTTAAGGCAGAATTGCTATCAATGGGAAAGTTAAAGGTCAACAAGTCAATAGTGCCCCCCCTGTGCAGCCGGCTGTTGGTAATAGAAACTGTGTGGCCATTTTAAACGCTGCCTTGCATAGTTTCTCAACAGCGATGCAAAAATATATGATTCCTTATCCGTTTTGCCATCAGGTAAACAGAAGTAGAAGTCAGTGACCCGTGAAAAGACATCACCAGTATAAATGGAGTGTAGTGTATGGCTGTGATAAAGTACCCAGGTATCCACGGCTCATTCCTCACCTACTTTGTTATATCTCTCTCTCTCTCTCTTCCTCCTATCTCTCCCGTCTCCCCATTCAACCAACACTACCTACCCTCCCGTTCAATCTTTATTTCTTCCCTTTCATTTCCCGCCAAGGTCACGGATGCTGTCATGTTCACCAGCTGTTTCCAGAACTCCGGCATTTAAACTTTGACTTGAGGTCGTAGACTGTGGTGTATATGTGCATTAGTCTATATGGTTTCTGCCGCTTAGTTTAAAAGGACAAGCAAAACAGTGAAAAATGGTGTTACCTGCACTTAATTTCCATCAGCAAACTCCAGCCACACGGGATCGTAAAGGATATTAAAGAGGGACTATTATGCTTCTATGGAGTATTCATGGCTGACACGTTACATTTATAGATTTATTTTATAGTTTTGAACATGCTATATTTGCCAAAAACTACATATTTACATGTTTAATTAGTTTCCATTTCGCTTTTGAGGCTTTGAGTCCCCCCTCCCTTTGCTCCACTCACTCCCCCTTCAGAGCACTATCACAACAAGCTACGGCACATCGTGTCAGGTTTGTGAAGTTGTAGTGTAGTGTTTTGTATCATGCTTTTGTATATTTATGGAAAATTATCGCGCAGGAGCATGGGTGACGCAAAACAGTGGGCTGAGTTTTGGACAGGATCATACTACTACTGTGAGATATGTTCAAATAGACCCCAAGAGAGATCACAAGATTACTCAAACATGCATGGATTACATATGCAAAACCTCTTCAGGAATGTTTTTTATGAGGGAAAAAGGTCACGGTAGAAAGCTCCAAAAAGTGGATTTTGCATAATACCTCCTCTTTAAAAAAAACAAAAAACAAGTGAATGTGTGTAGTTCTAGAAGAATCTTTGAGGATTGTCTCTGAGTGTCACAGATTTCACAGAAATTATCATTGAAGAACTAGACATCTATTAAGATGTGTGGACAAACTGAGACCACACATCACATACACAAATGTCTTTGATATATTTGATAAATAAAAAATAAAATAAAATTGAATTGAATTGATGCTAGAAATGGATTGGGAAGAAGTTTGCCTGGAATCCAGAACAAAGATGTGAGTCTGGTCACCAGTGAATCTACCCGGTTTCAAATCCACCAATGACAGCTGGATTAGCCAATCGGGGAGAGGCATAGTCCTGTATTGGAAATAATAAAGGACCCTTGAAGAGACATCACCAGTTTCACATGTGTCACTGAAAAAAAACAAATCTGACTGGATAATCATGTTTGATCATGGTTTGAGATGCAACAGAAGAGGTGTGGATGTAACAGAGGAGGTGGGGACCAGACTGATATCAATCTGTTTACAAAATACAGAGAGATACAAGTCTGGATTTGCCAGGCAAGAAAGTAAGACTTCATGTTGTTACATGTCATTACTACTGTATTTGAAAGAAATAAACTAAAAATTCTCAAATCTTTATCTTTATTTGTTTAGGACTTTTAATGTTGTGGCTGGAAGTCCTTTCAACTGACAACAATCATGTATTTACAGTTCAACAATGACAATACTTTCTAAAGCTATTTCTCTTTTGTTTATTTATGCTGACAGAGAAGTCTATCTATTTCCTCCATATCAGTTTTACACTATAGGGATTTTAGAATATCTCTCAGTGTCAAAAAGAAACACAATTCAACTTTTGTGATATGATATATGTTATGAGGCATAAGCTTATAAAGAAGCCTCATTTTGTGGCACATTAATGAGTAGGTGTGGTGGTGGTGGTGGTGCTCAGGTTGCCGTGGCGACAGGTCAATGGGAGCCGTAGGAGCAGATGGCCGGCGTGGTGACCCTGCATGCTGCTATCTGCCTCTCCCAGCTCTGGATGTGTCACTCGAGGTAGTGTGTGTTGGCAGCGCACACCTGGGTAGCCCTGGGACTCCTGCACACTGCACCCCGCCACAGACACAGAGCCAGGACTGCGCTAATCCCGCCCCACAGGTCCCTCTTCCACCTGCCACCACTTTTTAGCCCGCAGTTAGCATGTTAGCCCGCTCTGAGCTCAGAACAGAGGAGACAGTGGGGCAGTGAGGGCTTCCCTTTGAATTACCTGTGGAGATGGACACTGATTCTATGACTAATCCTCTGTCATTGCCAAGCGCCCCCCTGTGCTTCCTGACAGTCCGATTGCACAGCGACATGTCCCCTCTGTGAATCCCTTTTTTCCTGCATAAGCTCCACACGCATATTTGCATGGAGCAGAATAGAGGGACCTATTGAGGTGGACTCCTGGGTTTTGTTATCTAATGCATACAGGTTATTTTCTTTGCCCGTGTAGCTGCAAGGTGCAACGTGTCCTTGTGTTTGTGCGGCTCTAGAACCTAAGCATGGACCTGCATTATTGAGTGTGCGTTGTCTGAGAGCAGGGCCCTAATGGAAGAACACTGTAGTGTACACCGAGGCCACTGGGGAGCTTTAAAGTTCACTGTAATGTTATTCCACATGAAGCACACACATATACACACAAACCGCAGACGGACCGCGGGGCTTTGAAATGGTAAGCTTCACTTTAAGGCAAATACAACCGTGTTTGCACAAAAGGGAAAATGTAAGAAAGTGGGACATTGTATTTGTAGATTTAGATGAATATCAGGTCTTAGAAATGAACTGTTTTAGTTTTGTGTTGGTGTTTTGAGCCGGATTCATATTTGTTTTAAAATGGTGTTGCTTTTTCATTCGATCATTGATTATAGTTGCTTACGTTCCAGAATACACACTTCTCCAATACTTTTACGAAGATACGAGTCTGGTTACTGCAGAATCTCCCAGAATTCAGATGGATGTTACTAACAGGTGGATTAGAAACACACACAGTCCATATCTAAACAAATATGGCTGCTCACAAGGAAAAAAAAAAAGAAGGAAATGAATATCGCAGGAACTGAAAAACATTGTGGATTTTTGCAGAATCACTGAGCGCTAATCTGAAGTGAGAGAGATGTCATTTTATCGTTTAATCACCGACAAAAAATCTGATTGCACGGTTGTGTTTGGGCGTGGGTTGAGGCGTGATGCAGGGAGTGTGGACTAGATTGATATCCCTCTGTTTAAAAGATACAGAGAAATATCATTCTGGATTTGCCAGGCAGAGACGATAGAACAGTAGAAAATGAGTAGCTGCATCATGGTTGTATTTAGAAGCAGCTATAGCGCTAATTGGCATCCAAACTTCACTAAAATTTTAAGTTTACCTCGCAGAAAACCTGTGTCGTCTCTTTGCACAAGCACTTGTTTTGTTTCTTCCACTTCCTTGGGCTTCTGTTACCCTTTTTACCTCGTTCATTGTTCATCCATACTCATTGTATTGCTTCCACTTCAGATCCAACTCAGGTCCCAAATGCAGTCAGGAGCACCACCTGTTCACTGGAATCTACACTAACAGCCTCACAGCCCTGTTTACTTCTGCTGTGCTCACTTCTCCTACTCGACTATCACTCATGCCCGGCTGCACAGACAAGCACTGGTTTGGAAGACTGAGGCAAACACTCATTTAAACTCTTTGGTGTCTTGTTTTGGGCTCTTGTATCTCTTCTTGAATCTTGTATGTGGTCAAATACAGTGAGCCATATGTTTTGGAGATGCTGAGATTTCAGTGTTTGGGAAAAGTAAAAGGAGCAAGGGAAAGTATTGGGTATTTTTACATCGTGGTAAGGAGAAATATTGGGTAAATGTATATTGTAGTAAGGAAAAGTATTGGGTACATGTACATCGTAGTAAGGAGAAATAGTGGGTAAATGTATATTGTAGTAAGGAAAAGTATTGGGTACATGTACATCGTAGTAAGGAGAAATATTGGATAAATACATCGTAGTAAGGAGAAATATTGGATACTTATACATCGTAGTATGGAAAAATATTGGGTACATGTAGATCGTAGTAAGGAAAATTTTGAGTAAATGTACATTGTAGTAAGGAAAACTGCTCGGTACTTGTACATCATAGTAAGGAGAAATATTGGTACATGTAGGTCGTAGTACTGATAAAGCAGTATTGTTTGTGGTAGTGGTATTCTCAGATTTAGAAATGTTGTAGTAGTAATAGTAAAAATGGAAGCTCCTGTCTTCTTTCTGTGTAAACATGAATTATAAAATATAGTTTCCTGCATTATTCATAGCCTTAAATATTAATAATTAGGAAATCAATTGAATTAAAGCTGACCTAGATGTATAAAATTGACTTTCCAGAGCTTTTAGGCATGTTATAGTTGTTTCCTCATCTGTTTTACCTTCTCAAAGTTGTTTTTGGAGTGTGTGTTTGCGTAATCTTTAATCACTCGAGACGCCATATTGCTGATCAACCTCCGTTTTCATGGCCAACAGTGCACATCCACCGCTCTCTACTTTCTTTGTTCTTCAATTTGTTGAATTTAATGTAGGATTTAGCAGCGTTGGATAGTCATTTTGATGATCTGCTGCTGTCCATCAAAGGTGCAGACAGCTACATGGCTCTTTGTTTACGGCGACGTCAGCTCCCATTGGGCACCGCAGTTTTCTAACACGGACTTATATCTTTTATTAAGTAATTTTAGATGAATATATAATTTAAAATGTGCAAATTATAATGTCATGATCCGCGGGTGTCAGATTTGAACTATATAGCAGGCACAAGCACAACAGTTCTTACATTACATTACATAGATTTACTCAAGTACATATTTTAAAGTCCAACTACTAAACATACTTGTGACAATATCTAACTTGTCATTATTCAGTGCAAGTCCAGCCACAGGCCTCTAGTTTTTAAAATGGCACCGGCTCTGACTTTAAGCTTTAACAAAGGAACGGGGAATAGAAGATAAATGAAATAAGAAACCACTAGCGCTAAACGACACTGCACCTCCTGCTCTCATTACATCTGAATCTCAAGTCCTTTCAACATTGAACCTGCCTAATGTCTGTAATAACACATCCACTGTTTCTCTTAATATTGCCAATTACATTTGCATACCTGTGAGCACGCATAATTACGTTTCGCTCCTCTTCAGCACCACGGAGAGCGCTCTATCTGTAAGGACACCTCTAACTGCCCGCCTCCTTTCCTTCTTTTTCTGTACCTGCTGAACAAAAGCCTTGTATAAAAACGCTTCTCATTCATTTCAAACACTCTCATGACTGCTTAATTGAGCCTCTTACCGCGAACACAATGTGAGTTATTCTATCAACCTGTGCAAAAAATATAATCCTTGCGGAGAGCTGGAGAAAACAAATCACGGCAGGTTTTAGTGAGGTTCCTTTTAAGTACATAATAATGCTGTACTGTGTAAAAAAAAAAAAAAAAGAGGCAGAGGCATTTAATTTTCTCAGCCTGGCTCCTGGAGATATTTTATCTAATTAATCATTAGTTTTATAGAAAGCACTTGTTAAAGGTTTGTTGCACAGTGAGAACACAGTCAAAGTGTTTTAGTCCAAGGTGACACCAGCAAGATTATGAGAGGTTGTAATATGAAACAAATGGGCTACATAAAAGAATTACCCAGGACATTTTCAAATAGTAAACAAGCTTTTAAACAACGCTTTTAAACACACTTTTAAACAAGCTCTAATTTGGTTTTTAGGCTAAACTTTAAGGAGTTATGTGAGGGGGAAGGGGGGTCGGTTTCTCTGTAGTTTTGACAGGAGATCTAAACCCCTCTCACTCTGTAGAACAAAGCAAACTGCACTTCACTGACTTTCTATCAAAAGGGTGTCACAAAATATTACCGTTATTACCAAAATAACATTGACTTTATAACATTATCTTTTTATGTGCGATAAGTCACTACACCGGATATTTAGGGACATGAATCCACTTTCATAATGCTCAAATGTCCGGATATTTTAGTTTAGCCAGAGGCACTTCTTGGAAAGCACAACAGAGCAGCTCGGTAGGAAGCGTGCTGTGACTCAGGTTGAATAGGAATCCTTTTATTAGCTTCCTCCGGATGACACCATACAAGTTCTCGCTCCTCTCGTGTGGGGAATGGTGGGTAGAATTGAATCCAGCGTATAGTCAGAGGTGGCTTTATAAAGGAACCATACAGTACGGTTATTGCACCATCAGGGCTGTAATGAAAGGAGCACAGGGTGACAACCGTATAGAAGAAGGTCACTGTTAATATATGGTGATCCGCTGCTGTCCGTTATAGCCGCACGCCAACCGGAGAGAGGAGAGGAGTCAGGCTTAAGTAACTGACTCCTACCCGAGGGCTTGAGTCACCAACCTACTATTCTTTTTCTGGATTTGTCTTGGATGGAGAGAGAACATGTAAGCCGCTAAACTAAGACTAGAGCTGCCAATCACTATGCGTAATATCGCGGGTGTGAGATATGTTTGAACTTTAGATAGACGGATAGTTACTTGATCTTATTCTGGTGTCGAGTAGCTTCACACGTTCATGCATGAAAGGTTTTCTTCCTAAATAACAGGTACTGATCGCACATTGATTTAACGTTATTAGCAGCTGTAGCATGTCCGACAACGCTGTTTTAGGGAGTTGTTTTACAGGAAAAGAAGAACAAACTATCTCTATGCTATATTGTACCTCATGGGCGGAGCTTTGCACGCAAATCTTACAGGAAAGAGGCTTCGATTAGGGTCCGAAGAGATCTTTAAAATACTCAAACGTGCATGGATGACATCTTCAGGCATGTTTTTAATGAGGGAACAACAATAACACCCCTTGTTTAAAGTACTAAGTGTTCGTTGGCATGAAATTGTGTGTTAAAGGGTGAGTGGTTCCTTCACGTAAAGCGATTAAAGGTGTAAAAGCGCTATTTACAAACCCGCTGATATAATTCATACGGTCGTCTTAATGTCAGTTCTTTTTCTTAGTTTGATTCACTTCTTCCTTCACCTTTAACGACAACATGATTTCCCACCTTTAAATATAACCACAATGTGAAAATGTAACAGGAGCAGCCCAGTGATCCAAGTATGTCAGCTCTATCCTTAATTCATTAATTTGCTGTTTCCCCCAAGTCACTCAGCCAGAATAATCCATCTGGAAAGTCCACTGAGCTTTTCTGCCACCAAGCAGAAACGTGCAGTGTGGTTGAGTGCTCACAATGCCATACACACCGTCACTATCTGAGTTAATGTCTCTATATGCTATTGGCTGTTCAGGCAGAAACATAGTGCACGCTGTGTTATGTGTCAAAACATCCCTCCTGCCATATGTGTGACCGCGTTTGACATATACTATACAATGGGAAGGAAGAAGTCCTGTTTTAGAGATACAATGAGCTTAATTAATGCAACCTGCTTCATGTCCATCAATGATTTACAGTGAATGGTGGGTCTCGGATTATGCATTTTACAAAAGTAGATTCTAATGGGTTTGCCTGTAATGCTATATATTTAATTTGTAATTACATTTGGCAACAGAGAAATATTGGTTAATGGTCCTATATTACGCAAACTTGACTCTTGTGAGATTTTAGCCACGTTAGAATGTTATTACCACGTAAAAAACATACCTGGAGTTGTGTTTTGTTTCATTCACACGTTTAAGTAACCTTTTATTATTGGTTCGTCTTCGTCTCCCAAGCTCAGAACGCTTTTACTATAGTTGTTTCAGAACTGAGGAAGCGGCTTGGATGAACAGCAAAATGTCTTCACCCTTACAACTTTCTGTCCAGTTGACAGATTTGAATTTTTCTTCTACACAGACAACTACCTTTTACTTTTTATTTAACGCTATTGTGGCAGATGCTTGTCGCCGATAGAGCGCGGTTGCGGACTTTCCATTACCGTAACTCCGCAACCACTTGTGCTTCATGTAAATACAAACAGCATCTCAAAGCAGAGGCATGGGGCTCTTTAAATATTTTACTGTCATTACGGTAATCTGCTTATGTTGTCCCTCGAAGACGACGAATCAGAGCGCAGGTGCCACGGGGATTTTCCCAGTCAGTTGCTCGATGCGTCAAAGAAAACATATGGATGGACATGTAAAAAAGAGGTAGTTGTGTGAAAAAATGCAGTACATTCTGATACTTCCTTAAACATGATTTTTATGGCTGAAAAAAGAATAAAAGTCTAGGCGAGTTAAACTTGTCTATAGTGTGCTCAGTCCTTAGTAGAGATTGGCAATTCCAGGGCTGAAATTTATCCAAATGAATCAAGTGAAGGTGTATGGAGTTTAAAAACACAGTGGAGCACTTCCTGTATTACCACATGACGTCATACGAAGGAACAGAGCGGGAAGGCCCAGTCTCAAGGTCGAGCTCTTTGTGCTTCAAGTTGTACATCTAATAGAGAATGAGATTTCCAGGAAAGAATCGTTACAAATTGAAAACGTGCCTTGTTTTGAATTGAATCTACAGTATGTTGTAACTGTACGGGGCGTCTTATCTCCTCTCCACTGTGCAACATCTGCTCCTCTCCAACACGCCGCTCAATAGTTTGTTTGCCCAGTTCATAATTAGCTATAGGATCACCCATTGTGTAATTATGTATAGCAGTTTGATATGTAATTAAAATGGTATCAGTATGGAGTGTAATTTGTGCAGTCTGATTACCTATTAACAGTGCAAACAGTCGTGGGTAAAAGCCCGTGACCGCCCCTCTCCTCTCTGACACTGGGCTTGATTGTGACACGGGCCAAACCGGAGCAACACAAGAATATACAGTTGGTGTTTGTGGTTTAGAGATTAAAGGTCCTATATTACACAAAATGGATTCTTGTGAGGTTCAAGTCATGTTAGAATGTCATTATCTCCTCAAAAACATACCTGGAGTTGTGTTTTGTTCCGCCTTGTGCTGTTATAAACTGATAGTTTTCAATTTAAAGTCCGAAATTATCCAAATGATTCAAGTGAGAGTGTATGGAGTTGAAAAACACAGAGAAGAACACGACCTAAATTCAGGATTTGTGCGTTAAATGAAACGAAATTAAACTCCGTGTTTGTTTGCGACGAGGAAATAACATTATAACATCAGAAAATAGCGTAATATGAGCTCTTTAAGCAAGTCGTACAATTTTTATCAGTAATTTCTGGAATAATTTTGTTACTTTTTTATCTCTATTCCCTACTGTAATTATCAGAAAGTGAGTTCATTCATTCGCTTTGAGTGTTTGAGTCTAGCGGTGCAGCAAATTGAGATAGTGGGTGCCATAGTGGGTGCCATTGTCCTACCGTTTTAAGAATCTGGCAGTGACACTTAAAATGTTTTCTCTTTTAAATAACGGGTATTTCTGTTGTCTATAACTTTGCCCTCAGTCGCTTTAATAAACACCAGCACCACCTGTGAACCAAAGTGAGTGATCGCCATGAATAATCTTGTTGAGCGTCTTTGTCAATCACAAGAACAACAACTCATCAATTCTTTTATTCCCGGTTTGTCCTTATTTTGAACTTTTGGTGATTGGACCACACAGAGACACTGCACTGCTTGTTCCTTCCAGATACAGACAGTAAAAGAGCAGGGCTTACAAACAGCTTGTTAGAGGGTCCTTTATAATGGGTTTAAAAAGAAGGGCTGATGAGGACACTCTAAGGAAATGTGCTAACAAAAGCAGTGGGCTACAAACTGACCCAAATGAGCAGCATTTGCAAATTTCTTTTAAAAATAATTAGTCGTGTCCGAACGGTCGGGCTTTGTCATATTGCATTAAAGTCCTTTCCGTAACTGCGTTGGGAGTATTTAAGATTAAACAGTTTAAACTCAAACGCGCTGTTTATCTTAGCGCGTGTAGCCAAAGGTCAAACACAACTGTAAATACATGCGTTCTCATAGAGTCCATTCGATAAAGACAAACCAAGGTCTGTGATTATGTCAATGGTGTAATATTGGAGATAACAAGCTTAAAAGTGGCCCAATTTTCTCTCATGATGTAACGGCGCAGCAAGAAGAGACTGTGCCCTAGGCTTGAATTGATCACTGAATGTACTAAAATGTGAAGAAGTGGTGAAATTAGTGAGAGGAAATATGCATGCGGCTTTATTATTCTGACAATATTCTACAGTTAACACAAAAGGGGTTAGTGACTGTAAAATCGTATGGGAACATTTGTGTGTGTTTTTAGCTCCAAAGAGACTAGATTGTAAATGAGCTACTTAATGTCCGTGTACTAGTTGGTCCGTGCAGTAGGTTTATTTTTGTAGCCTCATTTCATCTCATCGGTGTTCATTTTAGCGATAGGGAAGTCCTCTTTTTTGATTTGGTCCAATGTAGTCACGGTATTGTGTTTTTGCTCAGTACTTAAAGGTCCCGTATTACGCATGAACTCTCGTGAGCTTTAATCCACGTTAGAATGTTGTTACCTCCTCAAAAACGTAGCTGGAGTTGTGTTTTGTTTCATTCACACGTTTGAGTAACACTTTATTATTAGTTTGTCTACATCGCCAAAGCTCAAAATGCTCTGTTCCACCTTGTGATGTCACGAAGTGGTAGTTTTCAAATTAATAGCCACCTTTTACCATTTGTTCAGTAGAGATTGACAATTCAAGGACTGAAATCTTCCAAATGATTCTAGAGACAATGTATGGAGCACTTCCTGTATTACCCCATGACATCACAAGGTGGAACAGAGTGTTTTTAGTTTGAGAGAAGAGCTCAGCCTAAATATTCAGGGTTTCTGTGTTAAAGATGTGAATGAAACAAAACACTCTTTAATAAACTTTAATAATAATAATTTCAATACTACAATCATAATAACAACATTCTTTTATACAATCCAATACAGTTTCTTTAATATTACCATGTGTTTTTATAATAGTTACAATGTAGATCATTTAGTAAAGGTCAACATTTGTCCTATTTGAGTATCGATTTTTTTCTGGCCAGTGTAAGTTTAGTTCTTGTGGAGTCATAGATTTTCTGAAATGCTAAAAGTTTGAAAACCACTGCATTATTCCATCCTTCAGCCCGTGCAATTTTCTACTGTGAAGCAAAACCCTGTATCAGTTAATGCATTAAAATTATATCATCAAACTCTGCAGCTCATGCATATTTAGAGCTATGCATTTCTCTTTTGGATTCTGACCTTAGAGCCAGACGAGCTGTGATTTTAAAAGGCAAACATTGCTCTATAATAGCAAAAAACATAGACTGTATAAAGAAGTGGACTAAGGGAGTGTGACGTCACCCGTAGCGTTCGACTCCAGTCAAATGGAACTGTTATTTATTGTTCATATCTTGAGTTACGGACACATTCGCAAAAACAATACCATGTTCACTTGGTATAGTGGGTTAGAGAGGGGCAACAGTTTTCCAATGTAAAGTCAATGGAGCCAGAAACGTGCCCACTTCTTGTTTGCAGCACGGCGGCTAGCACATTAGCTATGTCCATTTATATATACAGTCCATGAGCAAAAAGCACTACACTTGTGTTGCAGTAATTACATTTGAGTCCAACAATTTATGTGAGATAGCAGACATAAAATCTACATTATCGCTTCTAGTCTCAGGACGTCCCGCTCTGAGGATCACAGACCATTTGAACACACAAAGGCTTTTAACCACAGTGAGCTCTAGCATTGTTTTGCAGGTCTCACAGGGGGGAACTTCAGGCATGTTTGATATTCAGTGTATAGATGATTAGCAGCATTAGTGAATCAGCTGCTCATCTCACACCAGATCTATAAACCCTGCTCAGATATGCACCTTACACTCATGAACATTGAACTGTGGCTTGTTCCTGGTGGTTAATTTATGATTAGAAGAAGGTCGAATGAATGTAATCCAAAGTCTACATCCGGCGCTGTGTGTGTGTAAGAGTGGAAGGAACGACCGATGATATACCAGGTGTCTCCAACCTTTTTCCTCCGGTGAGTTTCCTTTACAAAACGAAAATGCCAGACAGCTACTCATTTAACGGTTGCAAAAAATTAGAGTAAGAATGAATATGAGAGCCACGGCAAGTCTCCGATGGTGTACAGCTATAAAACATGAATTATTATCCATTTATTAGTGCACAAAGTCAGGCATTTAATTCATGACATTTTATACGTATAATTCAGAAATCCCTTGACGAGCTACTTGGAAGAGAGTGGAGAGCTACTGGAAGCTCCTGCGCTACAAGTTGGAGATCCCTGGTCCAGATATTCTCAAGAAAAAACAAAAAACATTGTGAATCAACTCATTGGTCTAGGTAAAAAGACACCAGGCTGGCACTATGCACAGTTATATAAGTAATGTGGGTCTTTTTCAATAGAGTACACATCAGATTTGGGTCACTTGAGGTCATCATAGACTTTAAAATTGAACATTATGGAGGTGTGGAAAAAGTTAAAGGAACACTGGCTGAGAAAGAAAACGAATCAAAGACCAATATGAAGTTGTCATAGTAACATTGTTCAAATAAATGTCATCCTCACTGCATTGTGTCTTCTCTCTCTTGCAGCTCCTCTGACCGACAAGCCGCCCAAAATCCTGTTCCCGTCTGAAAACAAGATTAGCAGCATGGAGCTCCAGCTAGGTAAGAGCTTCAGCGGATTTCCTCCAGCGGCACTCTGTTGAGTTTGTGTCATTTCCAAACGACAGGAAACAGATGACTTTACAAACCTGCTCCAGCACACCTCTGGCTGTTTCTAGGTAGATTGATGATGACACTTTTATTAGCTTGAGGAATGGCAAAAAGTATATAATTGTAAGTATGTTTCCCAGCGTTATGCTAATGGTGAGCGCTAATATCCCTGGGCTGTTTTGTCAACAATAGCGGTCCCATATGGCGCCACATGGAGAGGCAGTCGCCGCTGTTTGTCTTGTTTGACGTGGGGTCACCATGGGCCCGCAATGTGTCTCGGCCGGAGTTTTTTTCTCCCACTGACAGCATATTGCCGCTTGATTTCTGGGCACACTCGCCTGTCCACATGGCGCCCGCTGCTTTGTGAATGGCTAATGCGGCTGTCGTGGTTGAGCCCGATCGGACGCGACCACTCGAAGCTGCAGGAATGAAAGTGTGGACAGAGGAGAGGCAGCTGGGAGGGGGAACAAAAGCCTTAATGATGAACATTGAGGTTAGCTTTTGTCTTTTGTCCAGAGCTGTTTAAATCCAGATACTTGACTTCTGGCTGGATGAACAGGAGTGAGAAATTACTGCTCTGTATAAACTGACAGCACACCTGAACCGTTTGGCACGCATTGTAATGGATTTTTATTGGAATCAGTTTTAAGGCTTACAGTATTGTCAAACTAAATTTACACAGTAGTTTTGATTTGCGTGTATCATACAATGTTCATATTTTAGTTCTTAATATTGTCTTCCAGTTGAAGCTCACCACTGCACTGCATGATAACATCAGATAGGTGTAAAGTATTGCCAGAACATCAATAATCACAAAAATATTTTCATTTTTGCCCACGCTAGCACTTAAAAGCAACAGTTTTATTTCAGGAGTGTAAGGTCATAAGTATTTCTTACAAATATTTCTTCAGCCCTGACATTTTGGTCATAGTTGACTCCTAATCATTTGTGTATATTTCCCATTAAAAGACTGGCTGCTGGAGTGTCTCATCACAGTCTGCAGTTACGACACCCTGAAAGCAGAGCAGACAAAAGGTCCGGGAGTCTAGTTTTTCTTTCACGCCACTTGAACTACAATATGCTGAAAGCTCGCTATGGAAATTACAGCCAGCTTTGCCAAAAAAGTGTCGCTGTCTGAAGCTTTAAGCTCCAGTGGGCTCCAGGCTTCACTATTGATGAATGGATGTCTTGTAAAGTCCAGGACTGCACAGAGGCACTTGACTTGACATGTAAAGGAGAAAGTTTCATGCTGGTATGTATTTGACTTTGGGCTGGTTTAATCAGGTTTGGGACTGGCACAAAGAGTATCCTGTATGACAGGAAACAACGAGATAATCATAGAAAAAAATAATTCTAGTTACTGAGATTATGTTAATATTATGCAGATGTTGAACAGTTAAAATAACAAGGCAAATTCCTCAGATGAATTTCATTGTGTTTGGAACTGCTATTTTTTACATGCTAATTAAAGACTGCAATCATAATGATTTCAAATTAAAGAAAATGAATTCATCTCATTTAAAATAAGCCCTTGTTTATTGTTTTAGGAAATTTAAAGCAGCACAATGATTTGTTGTGACAGACCCTACGTCAGGGGTTAAGAAAGCACAGCTTGTGTTAATCTGTCATCAAAATTAAATGTTCAAACTTTTTTAATGGGATCTAATGGGATCTAGTTATAAGCAGCAGAGAAGAAATTCTATTCAAAACTTGCAGACATATTCGTATTTATACAGTTTCTACATTACATGTGTAGCCTTCCAGTCACCCTGCTGATCAGATAGAACTATATATTTACCACAGCCCTGTGTTTGGTTGGTTGCAGAGTTGTTGCCCTCCATACTAGACTTTCATTTATTTATCCTGCTCTTCCTTAATATTTGTTGAGTCATGCCCTGAGCAGCTTTATGGGGCCCATGGCAGATTTATGGTGGTCAGAACGTGCAGGGAGAAAAGAGTGGTCGCTCCCTCATGGCAAGTGTGAGACAGAAAGAGATGGGATCCAGTGGCCGGTGAATAGGCAGTAAAATGGGAGCTGTAAGCAGAAAGATAAATCTGCAACACTGCTGGGAAACACAGCCCCACTTTATCTCCCCAGCCGCTGCAAAACCCAGAGCTTCTCAAGGCAGCCGCCATCTTCGGCTCAGCGCTACACAACAACAGGCATAAATAAAACACACCTTATATAAAGGCAGATGCGCAGTACTAGGCTTACAAGCAAATACAACCAACCTGTACACAACCTGCTCCCAACAAGGCCGGTACACAGCGGGAGGGTAAATCAAAAACAAAATGTATTTTATCCATTTTGTAAAAACATAATTTTACACATTGACTGTTGGAAAACCTGGCTCACAGGACATTGATACAGAATGTGCACTCTGAGTTTAACACATTATCAGTCTGCAACAGCTCTATGAAAGCAATCCCCAAAACGCAGAACATCATGACAAATATTTGAATCTGATTGGTTGAAGCGTCAAAACAGCAGATCAAAAACTCAACTTTAGTTACATCCAGTTGAGAGAGAAAAGCACAGATGTCTTTCTTGTCCATGAATGCACAAAGCACTTACCTTCTGCACATTCTTCACAAACTAAACAGTTCATATTTTTTCTAAAATAGGCTGAAGTACATTGCCATGTTTGTTTTGGTTTACTCAGGAGCTTCACCTTTAGTTTCTATGTAAACCTCAGTGCTGTTCTGTGATTGGTCTGCCCACTACTGGGCAACTTTGAACGTTACAGTGGAAGTATCTCAGAATTCTTGTGATTTTGTGAACAACTATCATGAGACTCAATCTTGCTGTGCAAAGCTATTCAACAACATCTATTTTGCTGCTAATTCACTTCAATGATGACAGAAATGAGTTTGGTTATAGAAGGGAGCTTTAGATGACGGTAGACTGCTCCTCCTGAGTAATGTGAATGAGAAACTTGTATCTTGGGTTGGGACAAAAGGAGTCATTATCTTTAGCTTTGGATTGAATTATAAAGATTGTCATGTCCTTAACTGCATCTTTTAAAAAGTTGTGACTCTGTATATTTCAGATTTGTGATTTTTGCAAAAAGAAAAAAATAAGAGATGGTATAGCAGCGGCCTGGGACGAGACAGAGACAAATGACAGTCTAATGGAGGCAGCCATATCAGAGACACTGGTCTTATCTGAGGGTCCTCTGCCCACCGCGCCTTTGGTCGTCCTGTCACTTCTTACCAAAGAGCCACGATCCCACATTGTCAGTCAAAACCACTACTGCCTCTTTGCTGCTGTCGCTCTTACAAAGTCCCACGGCCCATAGGGAGCCCTCCTCAGAAATGTGCAGGAATGCTAAAAGCAACTAATCCTATTAAACAGAACTAAAGAAGAACTTTTGGGGGTTTACTGTGGCTTAACAAAGCTTTTAACTTTGTGTTGCCATTGTTTTGATGTTGGTAAATGTTAATCGTCTTTTTACCCTTTTGTGTGTTTCTTCTAGTTTTTGTGCTTAATCATTTGCCTGTAATATAAGACTCAAGACTAGACACAACTTTAAACTGAAGTACCATCCTATTCTTGTAGTTCCTTTTTATTCCCCACAGAGTATATTATATAAGATTTTATTTTCTTATGACAGAATCAGATCACTGCACTATCTACATCTAATAATGAAGAATTCCATCCATTACAAACCTGGAAATAAGAGCTGTAAGTAAAAGTGTCACAGAGATTTACTAGCAGTCCACCCGTGCTTCACTTCTCTGAGTGAAAATGGCCGTTCTAATCCAAAGATTCATGCATGTAAATACTCACAAGGTGCCAGCAGGTTTGTGAGAGTTAGATAAATACACACTTCCTGTTTTGTGGTTTAAAAATAGGGTAATATAACGTTAAGACATCCTGTTGTGAGTCCTGACACTCTTTTAATATTGTTTAAAGTATAGTCCACTTCTGTACTTGCACGGCGATGCTCGGACACTCATTTCGCAGCCTGGACAGTCTATCTCTTGCTCCAGTGTGACCGAAAATGCTGACGTTTCAAAATTCCCCGCTGTTTCTGCAATGTTTTTTGACAAGCTCAGACAAATTGACAATGTGGAAATTGCCTTGAAAAGACTACATTTGTACCTCTTTATTTGTTACCTCTGATACTCAATCCGGTAATGCCTCTCTGTCGGACACCAAACTGTGACAAGTTGTTTTCATTTCCATGGGATTGCTCGTGTCAGCAGATCCTTGGTACATTCAGGAGATTTGTTGGTCTCAATCTGGGTAAAGACTGAGGGAAATAGAGCTGACCCAAGCCTTATTTCGGAGCTGTGTGTTTCCCAATTTTAAAGTACCACTATTCAAAATAATATTACTCAGGTTGAAGTAAAGTTTGCAACAAAATGATTAAATGCAATGCGCTCTATGCAGTACCATTACGGCTATTAACTTTTTTATTAATTCAAATAAGTACTATTGCGGACCAAATTCAACAAATAGAAAGAAATGGTAATAGTTGTATCTCACTTTTTGCCTTGTAGAAAGTTGGTGGGCCTTATTCATGTAAGGAAGAATCCGTATATCTTAGGTTATGTGATCACAGACTGTATAAGAAGTGAACTAAGGGAGTGTGAGTCACCCATAGTATTCGGCTCCAGTCAAATGAAGCTCATCGAGGCAGTTTTACGGGCAAATTTTGGGCTGAGTTTCATATTTGGAATTCCTACCACGAGTATCATTTTGAGGCACCACTGGTTTAGCAGGAAGCGGACACTTACCAACCCTGGCAATCAAATCTGTTGCTAATGCTAGCGGGAAGGACCTCGGGGAAAGAAGGCGTCTGATTTTGCTGTTATTAATATTCATATCTTGATTTTACGGGCACAATAGTGAAATAAAAATACCAGGATCATGTAGCGTGGGTTAATACGGACGTTTTAAGACCAAAATGACAAGGCTCACTGCAGCAGTTATGGAGAAATGGGTGATAATTTTCCAATGTAAAGTGAATCGGAGCCAGAGTCAATGGAGCCAGAAGTGCCCATGATCACTTCCTATTTGGAACGCGGTGGCTTGCAGGTTAGCTAGGTCCATTTATATATATACAGCCTAGGCTTGGGATGAGATCAAGTTTCAGTGCGAGGGCGGTCCACCTTGCAAAGCTGTGCACAAGTTTAAAAAAAATACATGGCGTGTTAACGGGTTTGTGAGATTTAGAACCATTTAGAACAGTGATTAGCTTTGTTTTTCTTGCCCTAAGGTTCTACTGGACAGGACAGCTTAAGTATGAAATGAGGAGACAGAGGATAGAGACATTCAGTAAATGGTCAGAGCTCGGACGTGAACCCATGACACTGAGATGGAAACAACCAGCTATGTGCCCGTAGTTTAGACCAGGCTTTTCACGGTTTGAGGACAGAAACAGGTAAACTATCTTTGTTCAACCAGTGATTGTGTGCCTTATATTTTGGCTACACAGGCTTGGTATCCAGCATTAAAAGTCTGTTCTCAAAGGTCACACTGCAGACATGCTGAATCACCAATCATATATTTGTCTTCATTGCATTTAGCTCCGGCCTCCGCAGCACAATGCCCATATGTTAAGTAACTCAGCTCGAGCTCCATGCTAGCGGGCCGCGACAGCCAAACAAAGCTAAATGTTTAAGTGTGTGAACGGTTGTCATTAATCACGCAGTCTGGAGCTGAGAGCGCGAGTCTGGCCCTATGATAAATGAACCGGGGGCGCCTCTGCACACGCCTAACAGGGAATCAGCGAATAAGCCAAGAGGACTGTACAGGAGAATAAAAGGGAGGAGAGAGAGGGAACGAGAGAGGGAACGAGAGAGGGAGAGAGACACGTAGCTGTTTATTTCTACCACAGCATTAGTCACCAAACTGAGTCGTCCAAGAGAAGGTGTGAATGTTTAATACATGCAAGATGGATTTTGTTCTCCTCCTCCGAAGGCCGCTGATGCCCAAGCGCTCTGTTAGACTCTGCAGTTTTAGTGAGGTTATTTTTTATCAGCAGCAGCCTTACAGCCGATTCAGCACAGGAAGCGGCTGGGGAGAGGGAGAGCTGTCTGACTGGCTTCTCAGCATGTCCAATCAGTTAGTTCAACTATTAACCATGGATTCTTTTTACTTTTGCTCTCTTTTCTCTGTGATGGAAGGAGTACAGTACAGCTGCGCACCGCAAAGCAAAAACAGCATTGTGTCAGCGTGAACTTTTTACTTGACATGTGCTCCATTTGTATTTAATTGGGAAAGGAATCTGTGTAGTTCCTCCCCCTCACAAACACTCGGCAAGTCACTGCAAGAAGCTATTGTTTTCCACTGTTCTATGGCTGCCACCTTCGCATACAGATACATAAACAAGTAATAAGAAATGTCAGACCAGACATTTTGAAGGCCCTGTGAAGCCTACAGTATACTCCAGGAGAAGGCTGTGTGTGTAAATCATTGCTACCCATAGGTTATGTTAAGGTTAAGGTACTTACATGACACAGATAAGATCATCAAGTGGTCCGCTCTGTATATAATTTACAAACGTTTAAGAAGAATTCCTGGACTGACAATTAACTATTCATTAACAAAGAACATTTAACATTAACATTTTTGCCTAGTTTTTGGTGAATTTTGTAAATATAGGCTGTTCTGGTTGGATACAGGGAGTAAATAAGACATACGTCATGTTAACTCCATCACTGTTACCTAGCAACCATAAGACGTATTAGTTATGATTAGACAAATACAAATAGATAACAACACCGCTATTTTGTTAACCTGTCAAAAAAATGTCTTTCTTGCTCGTAAATTGTCTCCATTTTGGATGTTTGGATGATCCACAGCTAAAGAAAAATGTTATTCTGTAAACTAGACAAACGTTTTAGAGAGAAGATGTTCCGCTTCTTCAGTTCTTGTCAGATTACTGCTGGACACTGCCTTATATTTGTCTGAAGGGAGAAGCTAACTACAAGGAAAATAACACACCTATTTGTTTGTGTTTTTTGGCGAGGTCTGTTGAACTACACTAAATGTGAACTGTGCCTGAGTCATATTTTCCATAACCGTTCACACCCCTAATGGGTGCTCTCACACCTATTAGCATACTGGCTATCACCCTGCTTCGATTTAGGTCTGAGGATGGAGTTATAAATAGAAGATATTGATGTCTAAGGCCCCATTCTTGTCCTCTTTCCTAACCTAAATTACCTCTTTAACTCCCCTCTCAAATCATTTCAATTTTTTTGGCTAAGATCTGTACCTCATCATCTTCAAAGGAGTGGTTAGTGGCTTTGAGACGGAGATGCACCGCAGACTGGGGTCCCGAGCTGCTCTCACGACATCGTTGGTACATTTTCTTATGCTGTGGCTGTTTTGTTTCTCGAATATAACACATTTTGGACGGTATTTTCAGTGGTGATGACATTGACGTATTCCATCTTAGAACAACTTCCTATATTTTTGTACTTTTATTCAACTTTTTATTCCCATGAACTGCAAATTGCCACTTATCTGTTGATGGGAATAAACTCGTACTAAAAAACAAAAGCTAAAAAACTAAAAAACATAAAACACTTCTGCATTTGACCCATCCATCAGTGCAGCCAGGGCAAGCCGTTAGCACTGTATATGTGACATCTATCCGCTTTCATGTCAAATACAATGTCGACCCAGGGCCAAAGTCCGATTTTAATGGCTGGGGAATGTGTTGAAAGCATGTTATTAGGCGTGAGCTGTCAAGTCGTCCATCTCACTGATCTTTATGTACCTTAGACAAAAGCCTGACAATTGACCACATGCTTTTTGGCAGCTACAAACTCCTGCGCGCTCGCCTAGTCCAGTGTCTTCCCCCATTAGCCTGCCTGTTAACGCGCTAACATTTCCCCAGTACTTTGAGCCGCGGGTTAGCACTAAAGAGAGATGATTTAGATAATGGCAGCTTTAGCCTGGCTTGTGTCTGAAGCTCACCCTCGCTGACAGGTAATCAAAGGGAAGAAGCGCCCCAGTCATCCCTGCATCACTCTGATTTTAACACAAGTAGGGCAGACGCGAGGAAGAGGAGGCTGACACAATGAAGGCTTCACAAACTGCCCTGTCATGCTCTTCACCCAGCCACTGCCACGTTGGCTTGGTCATGCTGTTAACAACCTCCGACAGGAATAGACTCGGATCCAAAGCAACTTGTCAACACTATGAATATAAAAGTTATTGTTCAGTTAATTAGTTAGTAAACCTCGACTTGACCAGGACTGCATTAGACATAAAGTGGGCTAAACTAGGCCCAGAGCAGGACAAATGTGAATGCATCCCCACAGTTATGTACACATATTCCTAGCTCTTTTCCTAGGTTTCAAAGGTTGCATCATTAGTTGCACCCAAACAAAAACAAAAAAAATCCACAAATGGTGAAGCTTATATGGCTTAAAGTCCATTCAGTTGTCAACAATTACGTCTTTGGGGTTGAATAATAGCACCACTTTCTGAAGCTATAGTGAAAAAAAGATTGTTACGTTTGCTGATTTGTGCTGACAGAATAGACAGAGTAGAACTTTGTGCCAGTTTGTATTTCATGTGGATAGGCCCAGTCATTACAGAGATATTAACCATAATAAACCAATCTGACAGTTGAACAGTAAATTTGGACCTGTTCTCCTGCTCAATTTTAAACTATAGAGGTTATGCACTGACATAATTTTATTTGAAAAATGCCCCTCCACTTTCTGAGTGGCACGGAGACAGATCTATGGGCGGCACAACAGATAAAATGTGTTTCTTTGCTTTTTTGGCCTAATTTTTGTCCATGAAGTGATGTGTCTGTGTCTGATCCAAAGTTTGTATCAGTGATGAATGTGAGTGTAGTCTGCTTTATCTCTGTTGTTTAGCTAAATGTTAACTGGTTTTCTATTAGGCCGAGGTACAAACTCAGGTACAAACTAAATATTTAACAGAGTTGCAGACTTTTATATTTGTTTTTAAGTTGTAGCAGATCTTTCATGTTTTAGATGTGTTTTGAGCTGGTCATTACTTGCCAATAGTTGCATTTTCATCACTTAAATGCTAAATATTGCATGTAGAACTTTTAATTTGCATAAAAGTTTATTCGCTCGCTTCAGGTTGATTTTGATTGAAGCACAGAACAGTTGAAGCACATTTTAGAAGTTGGAAATGCATTTAGCCGCACTAACTCACACAGCAAATATAACAGACAACATATGTGCACAAAATCTTCCAGAGCAGCAAGTTAGTTGCACCACACAATTTTTGAGGTTCAAGGTAAAAACAAACATTGGCCAACTCATGACTTGCCCAGAGACACATAGGCGCGTCTAATCTTCATTAGTAGAGTAACTCAGGGAAAGTTTAAGTCTGTCTGTGCAGTAGTTTGGCAAACACTGAGGCAGCAGTCTTTAGTCTTATGGTAAAACATGTCTATTGCATTATTATGAATGTTAGAATGTTGTCATGTCACGTGAATGCTCAAATTGATGCTGAGTCCACCTAATTCCAAACTGGGGCAATATATATCACACTCAAGCAAAAGCATTGCACAGAAAAGTGGCTAAACGGTTAGGGACAGTAAAAGGATGCAGCAGACAATGGAGGTAGCGGGGAGCTGTGGTGCTGGAGTGACATGCATGAACAGCAAAGCGAGCAAGGGAAAAGACAGCTTTGCCATTCACTTTGAAGCCTGCTCCACTTCTGTCTGTCTTATGTAAGAGAAAAACTAAGAAAAACAAGTGCCAAAAACCAGACAGGGCCGAAAGGAACAAACAGGCGGTGCTTATGTTCCCAAACTTAAATACTGTATAGCTGTAATGTTCCTGTCACAGTGGGCTAGTGTTGTCATGACACTAATCAACAACAATGAGCATATGACATCATGGAGGAAATATATATTCATTTTGGTTGCTTTATACAGTTTTAAATGTGGGAGTGATTGTATTCCACTTGTTTCCTCAACATTTGTTTTGAGGAGTAAGAAACATAAACATATCTCCGTCGAGGTTTCTGCCCTATCCCACACTCACTAGTTTGTTTAGTCTAATTCATCTATCCATCCATTTTTTTCCGCTTATCCAGGAGCAGGAGCAACACTCCCAGACTTTCCTCCCCCTAGACACTTCTTTCAGCTCTTCCGGTGGGACCCCAAGGCGTTCCCAGGCCAGCTGAGAGACAGTCCAGGGCAAGGGCAAGGTGGGTTAAGCGTCTTGCTCAACTAATGATGTTTATGTTGAGAGCGGGATTTGAACCGCCAACCTTCGGATCAGTGGACAAACACTCTATTGTCGCCCCAGTGTGTCCTGAGTCTTTCCTAGCATCTCCTTCCAGTGGGACATGCACAGAACACCTCCCCAGGGAGGTGTCCAGGAGGCATCTGGAACAGATTTCCGATCCTCCTCAGCCTTCTCTAGATGTGGAGGAGCAGCGGCTCTACTCCGGTACTACTTGACCGATAAATCAAGAGCTTTGCCTTCCACCTAATCTCCTTCTTCACCACAAAAGTCTGATACAGCGCCGCTGCACCTGTCAATCTCACGCTCCATCCTTCATTCACTCGTGAACAAAACCCCGAGATACTTGAACTCCTCCACTTGAAGCAGAGACTCTCCACCCATCTATTTAGTTTAATCCCTTCTATATTCTCACAATTTTCATATATTCCACGAAAGCTAATCATTTGATGATATCTTGACCCCTTAGCTGGATGTTTTATCCTTGGCCTTAATCTCAAAGCTCTGATGAAAGAAAATGATAAAAGTCAGCATTTTTTAAGGGGACATGACAGGCAAACTTGACACTTTTGAGCTTTTAATGTTATATCATGGTAATTGAATAAAGAGCACCTAGAGAGGCACTACTGATGCAAATAAGATGTGTTTGTCAAATCAGTGGCATTATTGTAAGTTCTAAAACATGAATTACCTGTGCAGAGGTATTCAAAGGCATTAGCCTTTTCAATAATGCATGATATTACCCCACTATCACAAACTATATGCAACTAAAACATAGCCTCCTCAAACATTACCATTTTCTCAAACTTAACATTAGTAGAAGCAAGTCGTATTTTGTCATATTTTGTCATTATGGATTGATGACCAAAAGTTTTCCAGAGTAAATTAAGGAGGTAAGTCCATTCTAGGCTCACCAGTCCAGTGGAACTGCTCATATGCAGTTCATTAGCCTGCACAGACCCCTCACCCCCCAGTGTGGCACTCCACATCACACCTTCATCGTGGCTGGCCTCTGCTCGCTCCCGTGTTCTTTTTTATGACAATCAATCTTCATGATGTCACCGCAGTCGCCCACAGCAGCCAGTGTTGCTATGGAGATGAGTGGATGTGTGCCGAAGTGCAGCCGCAGGGAGAGCTGAGGCGTGGACGTGCACGTGTGGGTGGGTGTGCGTGTGTGTACGCGTGTATGTTGTGCACGGCTCATCTTTAATTGCCATCTGCAATCTGCATCCCAAACATAGTCAGTAATTCGAGAAGCCCAGCGTGGGGTAAATAGCCGAGACTCATTTACAAGTACTTTCTCCCCGACTGTCTCTCTCCTACGCTCCCCTGCTTCCTCATCTTTCTCCAGCCCACAAACAAATCAACACTTTGCTTGACCCGTACTTTTGTTGCCATTGCTCTAACCTTCATGCACTGAAGCTGTCCAGTGCTAATGTACATCAAATTAAATAGCTTGAAAATATATGAATCTGAAACATTTTTCACTCTACAATTTACTCAGTGTGGAAGGGCTCAGGGCTATTTTCGCCTCCCTCTTAACTTCCCTCTTTCCTTCCGCTTGTAACTGCAGCCTCCATCTCCTGAAGTGTGTTATTTGTATTAAACAATGGCAGGCATTTTAACTAGCAGCTTTACTTTCCTTAATCACTACCTTCTGTGGTAATAATTACTCCTTTGAAACAAAAGGGAAGAACTGCAGCTTTTCAAGGCACAGTGCAGCTGGGGCCGGGACAAGCCCTCTGATGCAGATTTATGTAAAGAGCTGATCATGTGCTCTGCAGACCTCCGCAGCGCTGATTGTTTGTTCAGAAAAAGAAAAAATCTAAAACAAATCACTGATTGAATCAGTACGTGTTCGCACAACCAAAACAACTTTTATTGTACAACAGCATTTCTTATTAGAGGAGAAACACAAGGTGGTTGCTCCTTGATGATCCTGTGCGTACTGTTCAGTGTCCCACATTGTCATTGTCAAAAGGTGAGAATGTTAACAAAATTAAGCAATTATTTACTGACTGAAGATTTGAAGGATCGTTACATAATAATCAAATTAGAAAATGCACACTTGTGAATAGTAAAACAATTACCCTTTTGTGTTGAATTTTCTGGCAATAAAAAAAAAGTTTTGGATACTCGCCCCTCTCTTATTTTAGGACTCCAGCGCTCTAATAATGGAGCTACTTAAATACCGTGCTAATAGTATGCCCTTTTCAACTCAGGAGACAAAGCCCAACCAAGCCCACAGTGCTGACGCGTTATTCTACTGTAGTAATCGGCCCCGTTCTCTTAGAGCCATTGCCTTTCTGATCGCATGCAGTCTTCTATTAGAGATAACAGGACCTTTGGAGTGTTGGCAGTTCCACGTGTGACCTTTGCGGGTGAAGCCGACTGCAAACAGCTGTGAATTGAGTGGAGCATAATGCAGGTCTAAAGTGGGCACCTTGATCAGGCTCAGTCAGGGACAGCCTTCACAGTCTTTGTTCTGATGTGGAAAATGAAAAAATTAGTCACCTTTACATATGCTCCAGTGTGCTCGGGCTTACACAGACTGTACTGACCTCGCCTTGTATTCTCTGCTTTCTGCTGTTTCACAAAAGTAATCTGTCACTTTCGCTATGTCGCGCCGTTCCTCCTCATCACCGTTCTTTTGCCGCTCATTGGTTTTGGATTTAAGCTTCTATTTTCCTGCATCACTTCCATTTATAGCTCTTATTCCTTTTCTTCTTTCTCTCAGTGTGTTTTACTAGGCACACTGATGCGATACCCTCCTCATCAGATACTGGGTAATGTCTTGAGTACGTCTGAGAAGGTTTAAGAAATATTATAGACACCACTGTTAACTTGCAGGGCCATAGTGGTTGGAACAATTGCACACACCTAAAGATCAACATCTCGATCCTTTTGACTGTCAAATCAACAAAATTTCAAATGCACGCTACATTACAATGATATTACTGGATTGACAGCTATTGTACTGATCTTTACAATAAAACCAAACAACCAACACTGTCAAAACATTACACTACAGTAGAGGAAATAGCCTGTTCCTACTGCCAAATCACGGTTTATGTCTACCATGTGCTGGGTCAAATACGGGGCTGTATTCACATTCATAGGGCAGGTGCACAACAGCTTTCTTCCACGTGATTGTTTTGGGTTTCATGTAATTTGGCCAGAAAATTGGCAATTTCAAACGATTTTGAATTTGTAGGTCTTTGGGGAAAATCCATTCTGGGCTTCATGTCATCCTGCAATTAGCCATTTGGGAAACTGGCAAAGAGGTGAAGGGTGCCGTCCATCATCCAGCTGTTATAATGGAGCTGCGGTGTATAGGCCAATCAAAAAATACGAATTTGAAAAAAGGCAAATAAAGGTACAATGTGAATTACCAGCTCCTGATTTAAATCTGATTTTTCCATTGTCCTGGGAGCACGGTTATTTATGGTTTTGGGGGTTTTGCTGGGATCTGTCTACCCAGGTATCCCCGCTGTCTTTAATCTCATCGCACGCAGCTATGACAATATTTCCTCTAGTTCTAAAAGTGGTGTAATCCCTCATTCCTCTAGGAGCGGTCCAAGGTAGAAAAGGTTTAAAAGGTTGTCATCTGGACTTTTTGGAACAAAGGCAGGGCAGTTTCAATTGAAAACTTAGCGTGTTTTAAATCCTAATGTCTCAAACCAGACCCATCAGACTTAAAAAACGGTGTCCAGATGACTACCTTTTGAAACTTTTCCAGCTTATGCCAATATTTAGTCTTCAAACAGGTCTTATTTTAGCGTGTCTTATGAGGATAGATAACTGCGCTGTGGTTTGGGCCCTTTCTTATTAGCCAGTCTTGAAACACAGAATGCAAAATTGTATTCTTCACGTAGTCACTCATTCCCACCTGTACCCGCTGTATTCCCAATCCATGTACCTGCAAATAAACACATGGATTTTGAGTGTGATTGTTTCTGCTTCTGGATGTCCTATTGTACAACCGTGCGTGTGTGTGTGCGTGTGTGTGTGTGCTGCGGAAAAGGACCGAATGGTAATGATATCCTACAGCAGAAGTTCCAGCCGCACCGCTATAATCATTTCTACAGGATTAAGACATGACCCACATCGGCCCAACATATTAGTATTCGGAGGGAGAAGCACGCGGCGCAGGGATCCAAACAGCAGCTCACAGGATGGAAGGAAGAAGGAATAACGTGGGAAAGAAATCTGGTGGAGGTAAACATCCCCCGAGCTGCTGCAGACCCCTCCACAATGCATGGAATCCTGGGTGGTTTTGAGGCCAGGTGTTGTGTCAAAGAGACTGCTTTTGAACTGGGAAAGAAGATATTGTGAAGGTACTGTTAAGAAATAGTCAAGTAAAAATACTGAGTAGAGATAAAATACACTGATCCTCACCTGTTAAACTGAAACTATGCGCTTCCAGACTGTTCTAGAGTGTAGTTGTTGTAGATACAGGTCCGTCAACAGAAATTTCGGGACTTGGAGCAAGAACTCTGGGCCCCCTTTAATTTAATATAAATAAAATTAAATAGAATAGAAAGGTCCAATTCTGGGCTCCTAAAACCCTGTGGCCCGGGAAAAATACAAGCTAATTTGAGACAAAACTTGGCTATTCTTGGGTGTTGTGCGTTCAAACACAGAAGTCACTCTTTTCTCTGTTCTTATGAAGAAAACGGATGGATCAAGACAACTCAAAAGCATCTTGACATTTCTACAGATTTATCAGCACTTCAGATTGTCACCGGTGCAATTGAAGACTTGATAGCGCAACATCTTGTCGTAATTATAAAGTTTAACAAACAGCTTTTCAGTGGGCCCCTGTTCGGATCTTTGATTTGCATTTGTGGTGGGTGTGAGCATGCGGCAGATGGGAAATAAAGACAACACTGAGCTACTGGCCCACTCAGTGTGCCCCAGAGAAGCCAGAGTGCATCATTTGGAAATACATTTGTTTTACTTTCCCTGTCGTCACTGTGATTCATTTTAACACAGGTAGTAATGTAAGATGTACTACAGTAAACAAGGTGTGTGTGCGTAATGTGTTTTAATGATGAATATTCACTTTACCGCATGGCTTTTAAATAGGTGTGACATTTGGATGTAAAAAGAACATTTCACAGAACATTGGATTGCGTAATTGTCGTGAGAAGATAGTTACTGTTTTATATCGTCTGATCTGCGTTGATTTGTGTAAGTACATATACATTTGTTGTATTGGTAAAAAGACATCACAGGTTTTTTTAAGTGTATTTAGTATGAAATGATCACATATGCTCATGATTTTATGTTTTATTTATTGTAAACCATTCCTATTCAAAGTCTTTCCTCTTCGGATGTACATGTACTTGTTTCTTTGTGCAAAAAATGAAAGTTGCTATTGACATATATGAATCCTAGCTGTATAAGTCCATTTTTTAAAATAATTTTCTGAGCACTTAAGTCTCAAATGCACAAAGTTATCAAACATGCATGAGACCATTGAAATACAACTTTGAGTAGCCGTGCGATGAGGGAGCACTGCAAAAACATGGTGAAACGCTCATATAAGTCGATTATACATCATCATTTCCACCTTTTAAGCTAACTTATGTCCAGTTAGAGTCTGAATTTTCCTTTTACTGTGGATCGTACCTGGACAACTGAGGGATTACACAGACATCTTTAAAGCTAAGTTGTTTCTGATGAGTTTAGCGCTGCTTAAAATGTCGGGAAAACACGTAATTAACCTGATATTTGTTAATTAGTGAATCGTTTCTTGGTCTTCCAGTCACATGGCCATTCACACCTGTCCATTACATAACACTGCTTATTAATACAGGAGACGTGTGCCCACTTTAATTGAAGCATATCAGAAAACATTTGAGAGATTTGACACGCCAAAGCACCTCCTCAAAGACTAATGGCTGTGAGAAGGTTCATCTGTGGCGCGCATGTGATTGATTCTTGTGTACATTTTGCAAGTGGATCTCAGGGCCACTTGCCTTTGAAATGAATTACATAGACTCAGTGGTAATACCTGCCTCTTTATGCAATCAATTAGAGTCCGGCATACAGCGCTGCGTCTGTTGTCACACTCAGAATAATGGCTTCCCCCGAGCCCAATGGAGCGTGGGTAAACCAGGCTTAGTGTATATTTTAGTGACGCGACGCTACTTATTCATCATTTAAAGATTGCCTATTGTGATAGCTGTGTGTTTTGGTTGGAGCGTGAGGGTGATTTTAGATGCAGATGTTGTTGTTTTTTTCCTGATTCTATGCTTATGCTGCACTCTGCACGCCCGCTCAGCATAAAACACATAATAGGTTTTCTCATGCGTAAATGCGTGTGATTCATATAGTCTTTCACTCATAGGATTAAACACAAAAATGTCATATTTGTATACAGAGTCAGTGTAAGCAGTCATGCAGATGCACTTCTGATTTTCATTTGGGGTGCAGATTTGAAAGGTGTTTTTTTTTTTCTCTCTCTCTCTCAGCTGGTGGGGAAATTCGTTGAAAACTAGGTGAACTTTGCACAGTTTGTATAGTAACCGAAGCCTCAGTTGTATTCTTTTGTTGTAATGATCCTCTGGGACAAAAAACAGGTTTGATTTGACTCGTGTGTGTCTCTTAGATTTCTCTGCTACATCTATAAGGATATAAAGCCACACTGATGCAGTATTAATTAATGAAAGGAGGGATAAAGACAACCCGCCCCTGTTGTATTCTGAAATATCACCACTAGATGCTGCCTGCATGACTGTTGTCTGATCGTGTTTAGCCTGTACAAAGGATAGATGAGGGGAAGGGGGAGGGGTTAATAGGTGAGGGGAGGGACTGACACGTGAGGGGAGGGGTCAGGTGATGGGAGGGGCTAACAGCTTTCACATTTGCTATCTACTGCTAACAAAAAATCTAATAAAGTTACAGATGGGAGGGTTCAGAACATTTGAATGAGAACATTATCTTGGCAGTAAAGACACCGAGCTTAAACACTGAGCTACGATAATTTGTCTCGTGGCCCTCACAGTAGTGGTAGATTCATAATGCATTTCTATTCATAGGTTTTATCCTCCTGTTTAAAGGCAGCATCTCGAGCACTTTTCAGCATTTGAAAGATTTAACGTTTTGTATAAAAACTAAACACATTACCGAGGCGATGGTAATCATCACTCTGAAACCTATGGATATTTTCACAAGTGCAAAGTAACTCTTCTTCTTCTTCTACCCGTAAACTAAACTACATTTGGGTGGGTATGTGCTATAGGCAGCTTGGGGAATTATTGTTTCAGCAGCTTGCGTCAGGAAGGGCATCTGTAGTATCCATCTATTTGTTTTCTTCCGCTTATCCGGGGTTGGATCGTGGGAGCAGCACTTTAAGCAGGGACTTCCAGACTTCCCTCAAACAGACACTTCTTCCAGCTCCTGTAGTGGGACCCCAAGGCGTTCCCAGGCCCGCCGAGACACAAGGAAAGAAGATCCTGTTGCTGTACTGGTCCTCATGAACAAAATGAGACAATAAACTATTCGAGCTTACCGCAGAAGGGCCTGTCACACTGTACCAATGTTAGATTATGAAATGATGTCCACAGTGACAGAACTTTGAGTCACTGAAGAGGATTTGTGACATGTGTGCTCCTGTACAGTGTATTCTATGCAAATCCACACACAAATCAAAGGCAATGGTGTCGTTCTCACAGGAAATCATTGGTGGTAATTAACATCCTGTGGCTTTCCGTTCTCTGCGCTGTGATTGGTTGGGAGTTGATCCACAATCCCAGTGCAGGCAGAGGTACCGCAGGGATGTCATCAGGCTGTGTTAGTGTGTAAACATTTGTGTCCTCCCCAGTGTCTCCATGTCCCCATGTCCCCAGCTCAAGTCATTTGTCAGCTTCTGTTTGGATCTATCAACATGGCGGGCTCCCACTGTTCACAGCCTGATGTGAGCGTGCCGTGGAGATGCTCGGACCTGCACTTACCGATCAAGAATGAAAAAATAAAAAAACATTAAGATGTATGTTGGGTACAAAAGAAACAAAAAATAAAAAGCCTTTCTCCTCAGGATGTTAAAATATGTGTTGGAGATAAAAGAGAATTTGTAAATGAATTCCTTAGATGTGTTATTCTCCAGATAGACCGTGTGCGTTAGAGCGCCAAGTACGTGCAAAACTCCAGAGGCTGAGCACAAAAAAATGTGTGCGGATTCTAGTTAGATCAAATGAAACATACATGTAGATTCACACTGGATCAGGGTACCTTTCAGAAAAAAAAAAGACCGACTGCATTCGAATTACTCCACACTAAAACACATCATTGGCTTTCATGACCCTGCACATAAAACACTACAAATGTAATGTTTTATCCATATTTTGCCATAGCCACTTAAAATTTCAATATGGTTTTCTTTGCACTTTATGTAAAAATGATTGTTAATGCACTGCGGTGTGTAAATATGCTATACTGGGAAGCAAACGAGCCAGGTAGAACAAACAGGTGGAACATATGGCATTTTCATTGTATTATTATTAGCACAGCGAATGGACTGACAGAGCTACTGATGTGATGTGTCAACTGAGAGAGTAATTGTTGCCACTAGCAACAAGAACAATTGTTGGTTCAAGCAACATAATAAATGATCTTCCACCACCATCAGATTATGATCCCACGGTTTTTATTTGCACATCTGCATAGGCCTGTCACCATAATTGCCATATCGACTTGTGTGCAGTTTCTTTGAAATAGTGGGGACATTTTCGCCATGTTATGTAAAAAGGTAAGATTTCAGCTGTAAATAGTCTTTCTGCGGATAACTATTGGTTCAGTCTGTTATGTATTTGTTGTAGCTCAGGCCTTTTAATGATACTGTGTATGTGTCTGTGGTATGCATTAGTTTTGAATTATCGTTTATCGCAATACGGCTCGAAGAAACCTTAACCTTAGATGTGATTGAAGACTTAAATGTATTTATGATGAGATATGGGTGATTTATTTGCAAGATTTCCTTTGATTTTAGCTTTTCTTTATAGTTTGACATCGGAGTACAGTTTCGACATCGCTTAGGGGTCAACATTTGAATGAATTTGTGAGTCAATGCCCCCCACAAAGTTCGTGGAAATATAAAAGAAAGTGGCAGTTTGAAATGCTCGTAGTAAGTTAACTTGAACTTTTTGTCATCTTTGAATCTCAACTCTTTGTCCTAAATACTAGCACTTTTCTCTTACTTTTCGTCTTCTTTTGTCATTTTTCCGGCCGGTTGCGCTTATTTCCCCGTTGGACTGTATTTCTGCCGAGGCCAAACCGCGCCGCCGTCCTCCCAGTCTCCAAGAGCGTAATGTTTAGAGGCATGTCACCCACTGTCACACAGGGAGTTCTTGAGTCCCTTTGCTCTATTCTGACCATAAAAGGAGATTTCACATGAGTCTACAGTGGTGGGAAAAAGCCAGTCTCTGAACCCTCTGGCAAAAAATGAAAGCAAAGGAGAAGGGAGCCTGCAGCGCTGATAAGACTAGAGTAACAAAGACACTTTTGTGAGAGAACAAGCGAGCGTTTTTTTTTGGTTTAAAAATCTGAGTTGCACTTTGTTGGAGTGCGAAGAGGTTAGGAAGGCAAGAGTTCACTACATGCGGAACTGTTTTGAGGAATTCCCCCTAATGAACCAGTGAACAAAATGGACACCAAAGGAATCTGATGACTAGACCCAAAGCTTTGTGGATTTTCTGGATAGAATTACTGAAGAGAGAGCCATTTATTTAGCTCATTATCTTTTCGTCAGGTATAAAAAAAACAGTGGCTCCTAATGGGTTTGCCTTTTGTTTCCGTGGACATAGACTCTATTGTGTCATCAAAATGGGACGATTAGAGATGAAAGACGAGACAAAGGCGAGGGCACAGTTACCTGTTCACGGAGGTGGTCATTTTTCTCTGTAATTAAAGGCTTACATTTCCCAATCGCACCATTGTGAACACACAGTTTGAAGGAGCAGGATTCACCTCGATTAAGCGCTCCCAGGCTTGTGAGGGTAATTAAGGGTCTTTCTCCAGGGGCGGCCATATTGAGACTGTAACAGAGGAAAGTGGGCACAGATATTTCGACGTGCATTGAGTTTTGCAAAAAAATGTTCCAACCGTAATTAAATTTAAAAGTCAAACATAAAAAACGCTCCAATAATACTGCACAGTACCTGGCCTGGTACTGTGTGTCCTGACAAAGCTCGCTGCGCTGCTCCTACCTCGCACACAGTAGGTGTTGTCATGGCAACCCGCAGGCAGCTGAAGGAAAAAGGAATGTTGACGGACACATTTGGACTTCTTGAGCACAGAGCCCCTCGCTGTGATACAACCAGAGCAAAAGGCTTTGTCAGGCTCCTCTGGGGGAGGCAAAGAAAGAGCGCGTGTTTTTTAGGATCAAGATAAACACGATCCAAGCGTCAGTGGTGCAGGTTCTGTATGTCGAACATAAATATCCTCAAATCGTATAAGAACTGTGAAATAGTGTAAAGATTTTCTGCTCGATCATTTTGTTCTTGCTTAGGTCTAATCTGCCTGCAGGAGAGGACGTTCATGGAAACAGAATTACAGAGAATGAACTGGTGCTGCGTAGAAAAGGCGAAGATGAACGGGCAAAGTAAAGGCTTTGTCAAATTGATGGGTGTAAATATCCACGAAAATGTTGTAAGAATAAACATTGAAAGATGAATTCACATAAGATTCACAGATCACATTTGCATTTCATAGTAAGCATTTAGAACATAACAAACAGAACAGCCAATCGCGGTCAGTATAAGAACAAAACGTTAGCTCTTTTTCCAGTGACTGACATATAATCTTTGGTTTATAGCGGAGTTCAGTAATAAGGCTGCTTTCAGATTCAAACTCCAGATACAAAAGGTCTAGGAGCTAATCATTTTGTTTTTGTGATTATCCCACTGCTATAAAGATTCTAAGATAACAGTGTTTATGCCATCATTCCCTCTAACAATCTGTTTTGTGTAGAAGGCAGCCCATATGGCAGAGCAGTGATCCGGTGCGTATTTGAGTCCCTGCCTCTGCGGTGACTGTGCAGCTGTGCTTAATCCCATATAGCATGCTGTCTGCAGAGCCATGCATGTGTTGTTATGTCAGATGTGCATTTGGGACTTCGTTCTTCCTTCCCATCCATTTTTAACAGCGTTTATGAATCTATTTTCCATCCTTGTCATAAACAAACTTATGAGCTCACCAACTTCTAAACTGTAATGTTTTAATGAAAGCGTTGTCAAATAAATCAGGAATAAACTCTGAAAATGGTTTGAGGTAGCTTGCCGCTCGTCTATTTGTTGCGTGTCTATTTCGTTCCCCCTAGCAGATCGATGTGCAGAGAAAGGATTCTCCGCTTGCTCTGTGCACTTTTCCATGCTTGTTTCACACTTTGTGGAGGCAGAATCATGACTGACAGGAGCGCTATCAGATCCTCCTGCCGTGAGCTCCACACCAAATCTTCACAAACGCACTCCCTCGCCGCCACACACACAAACTGCCATTTTAATTATTGCACAACAGGACCAAAGTGTCAAAACGCAGAAATGAAGCTTGTGATTTTGTTATCGGGGGCATATTAGATCAGACTGCACTGTGGTGGTCTGCAGAGGTGTGATAAAGGTATTGATTTTGCATAAATATGTGCGTTTATGTTTAATGACTTAACAGTATTTATTTAGAGCTGTTTGTGCTTGTCGGCTTGCGTAAAATATGTTCGTATAGGAAGCATAGATCAAAATAATCGTCCGGTCCAATGCAGAGCTGATGATAATACATTGATTGGCTTAAGGCCTTAGAATCTCGCTCCAAAGATAATAAACGTTTCATCTGTACATTATGTTAAATTATGCCAGTTGGACAAAGTTTTTAGGTTGAAATGTTTAGCTTCTCATCCAAGTAGCTTCTTCAGGCTTAGGGACGGGTTTAGGGAGATGCACTGAAACTAACGCACCCAAGTTTTGTTCTGAATACATAATTTCACCTTCTTTTGCTATAGAACCGACCTGTAACTTCCCCCTGAGCTAAAAATCTGCTGGTTGAATAAGATGGCGAAGGGTTGCTCGCTGGTAGATCTAGATTACAATACTGTCCACTGCAGTGTCCAAAGAGCTGGTGAGTGGCTGTGTGTTTGAACAACAGGCTGCCAAAGGTAAACCGGAGTAAATGGATTCTCACAATAGGAGTAAAAGAGTGTTAGAAAACGGATTGACTGAATATTAACATATCAGGCATTACAAAACAGGAGACTCCTGCCAAACACTGTTTTGGCAGTCAGGGACGTATTCTCCATCCTTTTATTTATTTGTTTGCTCTTGACATAATGAACCACAGGTGTATTATTGTTGAGCAGCCTCACACCTGACTGTGGCTGGTTTTAAGCACTTAATTTTAACCACATTTTCAAATAGTCTGTCTAAAAAAAGAGATGACATGTCAAAGTAAGAAAATCTCATGTTTACAGGTTATTTTAGTTTTAGTAATATAGATTATTGCAGTGCGGTCTTATTATATGTTTTGCTAGATTTAATAAACAATTGGCTGTGGTTTTGTTCTTTTGAAAACTACTGTACGCATTTGCAGTGAAGGTATGTGCAATTTAAATGTTTTTCCTCATTTGTAACTTTTGCTATAACTAGGCTAACTGAAGTTGCGAATCAGCTGTCTGTATTTTGAAGTAGACTCTCCAGATTGCTGCTGAGTCTTGTGGGAGTTGATCAAGTAAAAGCTGTTGTCACATCCATCTGCTGGTTGCGACTATGAGACTGGACATATGGGGGCTTTTTAGTGACATCACAACTCATGTAGACACCAGCCATATTCTTCAACTTCCCACCGCCTATAACATCCTGTTCAGAATATAGTGTGTGTCAAATCTCTTCTGCTTCAAAATAGTAATCATTTTTTCATAAGAGAGGCTCCACTTTCTAGAGTGTAGTTTTTTGTGCACTCTTGGTAACCTTGTGATTTTGGTTTGGATAGAATGCGATGCGATGGGAAGTGAAGAGGGGCTACTTCAAAGTGGAATTAAACATTCATAGCGTTTAAATGACCTTATTTGGCTTATGTTAATAGTAACTGCAGTGGCTTCAAGCAATGCAACAGAAATACTATGACCATCAATGATAAATGATTACACTTTTATGTAGCGTTTTTTCTACTCAAATCAAAGCACGAGGAACCAGTCACCCATTCATGCGCACATTCATACACCAGTGTACGCAGACGCTGAGGACGAGGTGGGTTAAGTCTTGACCAAGGACACACCGACATTATTAATTTGTGGGAGCTGGAATTGCGGCGCCAACCTGTGGGTCAGTGGATTTTATTACAAATGATTTTTTTGTGACAAGAGAGGGATTTGAACTGCCAACCTTCGGATCAGCGGACAACAAATGCTCTACCAACTGAGCTACTGTTGCCACGGTGTCCAAAGTAGGAAAAAACCCAAGTACGCTTAATACAGGCTCTTTAAAGGTGCGCTATCTAACTTGGTGCTTGTCTCCATGGAGCTATTGTTGTTGTTAATTTGAAGTAATAACAACAACTTTAATAAAATAATTTCAAAAAACATTCCATGCAAAGTGATGACATGACCATGCAGACGTACAGTGGCAGACCCTCAACCAGAAAAGTTTCACAGTGCTCCTTTAATATACAGTAAATCATTTCCCGGTTTATAGCATCTTTGTTTTTTTAATGCTACGTCTACACCACCAAACCTAATCTAGACCTAATACTAGATCTAATACTAGATAACTCATCACATCAGTGGTTTTGATGTATTTTCTCTCATAAAAGTAACAGTCATTAAAACAGGGTTAGTTCCAACTCCAACCATTTTTCACCTCATAACGCTCATGTTAGAATCCCCTTTCATCAAGACGTTAGCTTAAATGAAAGTGACTAAGTACAGAGATCTGATGGTTCGCTCCACGCCAGACACTGAGTCGCTTTGAAATGGCAGCACCAGCAGAAGACCAAAAAGTGTTATTACTCACCAAAGACGCTGTGTGAATATGATTTATTCAGAATGCACAGTCTGGGCTGTGGCTTCTTCTACACATAAAACATTGTGGTGTCTGTCACGCTGAGCAGCTCTGGAGAATGGACTGCAGAGATACAGGACATAGAGGCTGGATTGTTATTCACATTTTTGTCTTTGGAATTTTTTATGACTTTTTGTGTTGGTTTGTTTGTTTTCAATCGTTAGAATTTGCCTTTTTTATTGAATCCAAGACAATATCATAAACCTTTATTTCAAAGACTTGCAAACATTGTGAGATAGTGCCAAGGTTACAAAGATGCACTGTGTAGCTTTTTCGGTAGAGAGTCTGCACCTGCTGGTCACAACAAGGCCAAGTTAGATCTGGGGAGAGGCAGCGGCGCTCACAATAACAACCCATGCTTTTCAATTAGTATTTTTTGTGATGAAAACGGCTTGTCAGGCGAGAGTGCGAGGATAATAACTGCTCTCGCCTGATAGATATGTGTATCTTTCTGAATACAGTTCAGTCTGGGATGGCGCTCTCTGGAACCTTTGATTGGAGCATTCAAACAAATACTTCACGCTGATTGGTTAAAGCGTCACTACAGTGGAACACACCAAAAAAACAAACTTCAAATCCAGTTGAGAGAAATACGCAGGCGTCTTACCCGTCCACAAATGCACAAAGCACTTCGCTCTGCACAGTTTTCAAAAATGGAATAGTCTGGATGTTTGCAAAAATAGGCTGAAGATTGTCTGTCGGCTTCACCGTGATGGTTTTGGCTCCTTCAGCAATCTCGCAACATCAGAGATCTCGTCCCATCCTGAGCATTTACCCCTGAACTTAGCTGAGCGCAGTGAGTGAACGACACGCTTTTCTGTTGGGCTCAGTCAATGTTTCTATGGTGATTCTGATCTGTCTGATCACTCCACGCCCGCCTGTCAGTCTTACCGGCTGCTCCGTACATCTGTGGTCAATGTGGACAGCATCTGCACTCTGTTTTATGAGCAACATTTGCTTTTCCTTTGCTCGCACTCGAAAAGCCTATTTTCTTTGCCTTTCTGAAGCCGAGAGTGTCTGCTCAGAGAAGCCCAATTACTCCAAATACTGTGAAATCAACTAAACATACGGCGAAGAGCGAGGCCAAACGGATCCTTGACCTGTTCTAACGGACTTCCTTTAATAGCTTGTCATACACACTCCGCTGTCAGAACAAAATATACTACATCATTTCCTTGTTTATAAAGACATTTCATGCACCCAAGACCCTGGTGTGGGTTTGACAGTCTGTTCTGTGCATGTCAGCGGACAAGGTCATTGTATTATTTTATTTTTGTACTTTATTTTCATGTCATTGTGTTATTGTTTACATAATAGGCACAGGTAACAAGTGGACCATGATTCTGGGACTGGATCTTTCAGTTTCAGAGAACTATTTATCCCCAAGGGTAATTGATTCAAGAGGCTTTTGAGAGACAGATAAAGAGATAATGCATTATACTGATAAAAGGGTGTGTATAGTTATAGTAAGACCTTAATATGGACTTTATTTTTTTGCCAATTTGTTCTCAACTCCATTGGATTTGAGATTTTTCTTTTTTCTTCTTTGACTTTGCCTTTCTGGGTTCACTATGAATCACAAAAAGGGCACGTTTTTTCAGAGGAATTCCACTGTCTGTTCTTAAAATTCTATGCAAACCAACACAGATTGGGCTAAAATGTCAGCAATTTCACTTTGTCCGTACAGGAACAAAACCCTAAAATGACCTCATTATCCAAATATCTCCAGACGCACCTGCACTGAAGATGGTGTGTGCAAATTGAGCTGGCCATCTCGGCATATCTGACCATTTTCTACCACTGCTGAAGAAAAGCTAACAAAGCGGATTAGCCCATGTTTCAGTGTCCTCCCTGACCTGTCACCTGCCCTTTACACCTACTTATAATTAGGTTCAGGAGATGGTGCAAGGCATTGTGGGAAACTATGATTTTTTTTTTTTTTGTTCTTGAGCGAGAGTCATGGGAACACGAAGAAAAAGGCACCCACCCTTTTTTCCTCTTGTTCCCATGACTCCCTCTTAAGTCTATGTAATCCATCGGGAGCTGTGTCCACGTAATGGCTGCGGAGATGTGTCAATCACTCCAGATTACATAAACGAGTTCCACACTTAGGCAGGCCAAACCACACACACACACGTACTCAAGATCTGATTCCCACTCCTGACTCAGCGGGGAGCATTCACACTATTATTTGGAGAGATGTAGCCGCTGTGTTTGAATTCATGCCGCGTGTTTCATTGTGTAAAGGCGTCAATGAACATATGTGAATAATACCACAAGAAAGTACGGGTTATGGGTTATGTGAGGGTGGTTTTTGAAAGCCAGACATAAAAATCGGAGCTACAAAAAAAGGGAGAGATCTAGATAGAAGAGGTGGTTTTCCTTATGAGACTTAAGACTTGTGATCCACCTCAAATGGCCAGTAATGAAATCAATTTGTTAGTTTAAGTACGTTTTTTTTTTTTTACCAATTTCAGTATTTGACTTTGGGGTTTAGTGGACAGAGCAGTTGAAACTTTTAAAAATCCACTTTTAGTTTCAAAGCCGGGATCACTAGACTATCTTGAAAGCAGCGGTGGATGATGCTCTCAATTTTGTTAAGTAAAAGTACAAATACAGAGGTAAAAAGTTACTCAAGTAAAAATAAAAGTACCAGATTTACACGTTTAAAAATTGGTTGAAGTGTGAAATGTAGTGATATTAATTAAAAATGGAACATATTTTGGTCAACAGTAAAAACATGAATACATTTATTATTTTTTCTTATGAATTTTATGTATTTATTTTTGTTTTGCTCAAAGCCAAAGCTTCAACTCGGAAACTTTAGTCAGGATGTTTCCACGAACATGGTCAAAATCACCCCTCAAATCATATGAAAAGTACTTTTTTACTTTTCAGTCCAGTTCAAAAATGTAGTGGAGTAGAAAGTACAGATACTGTTCTCAAATGTAGTGAAGTAAAAGTAAAAAGTATCCACTGTAAAATGTACTTAAGTAAAGTACAGATACCTAAAAATTCTACTTAACTACAGTAATTTACTACTTGTACTTCGTTACCTTCCGTCACTGCTTGAAAGACACAATACAGCACAGTCTGATGCACCGTACTGTTTAAATAACGATGCTAGTATTAGTCATGCTGTTTTCTCTTAAAAAATGTTTTGGGGTAAATTCCTTATCATTAAAATTCAGCTCGGAATGAAACATAAAAAACAATCATTACCATGGAAATCACCATGTTACCATGTTTTTTTGGCAGCATCTCAAAACATCCATAGAGATACATTGGCAAAAACAAAGTAAAATAGGGAGAAAAAAGAGCTGTGGAACCACCCGATAAGCGGCAGGGTCAGTACTGGTGAGAACATCTGAATGCTTTTGAATGAACGCTAAGTGTAGCATTTAGCATCTGAAAATCTCCATTGGTTTTAGACCGACTGAAAATTCTATGAGATGTGACGACACAATCCCAAGCTCTATAAAATCATGATAAAAGTTAATGTGAGGAAAACTCGTAAAGTGGAAATTGTTCCAACCGGGATTCCGTACTCCCTGTAATCACTTTCCTTTCCTTGATTGCTTTGACAAATGTTTATCACAAATAATTCTACGGAAACTACTGCCAATCACTACTCAGTCAGTCAGAGTGAGATGGCAAATAGCTGTAGAATCACAGTGCATTATGATAATAGAAGTCTGTGTAATTTGACAGCAGGGGAGTATGGGGAACTGAAACACTGCTGCCCCTCCTCTGTGCTCCGATGGCGTGGGGATGGTTCACCTTATTGTTTCTGTGCTGGTTAATCGTCACGCTTCCATCTGCTCACACTTGTCTTTGCTTCCAATAACACTTTACTCACCTCACAACGATACGTGTCAGGTAAAGCCGTATCTTGGATGATGTCTATGTCGCTGTTATAGAAAAAAGTTTAACCAGTTTAATCAGTGTTGACTTAAGAATAAGGACGGGCTGATACTGATATTTGATATTTTTTAGAACGATAATTGATGTAGATAACTGAACGGAAGCTGCAGTTAAGTTCACAAATTAACTGTTTCCTCCTTTGTAATTGTGAAGGAAGAGATTGCAGACCAGGTAGAGAGTTGAAAGAAGTTTATCTGATCTGATGAATGAAGTTACAGACAGCAGGCACATGCGTTGTGTTTCAAAGGAGTTTTCCAGTACTTAAAGCTCCATAAAGGTACTATCTATAGAAGGCAGGTCTTATAAGGAGTTAACTCATTTTACATACTGTCCGTACAAGGTCACAAAGGGATGTGTAGTTAGCTGTTCACAGAGAGGTAAAATACGCACGAAACAGATGCTAGCAGTCACTAAAAAGATGCATTACAAGAACTCTCATCAACTTGAAAAGGAATAACATAATATCATGTGACCGAAGCAGCTGGTTCTAGTGAAGACATCTTAAAATAAGTATGTGTCACATTCTTACAGAGAAACACGTTCACCTGAATGCTTAAGACACAAAGTATTCAACACAAGGTTTAAGAGTAAAGTAATACAAATCATGCTTTCATCCTTTTTCTCAGATATAACGTCATTGTAATGTTATTTGCTGTACTTCTTGTTGATCGAGTAAAAATACTGTCATCTCTAGCCTCATTTTCCTTCGACTTTCATTTGAAATAGAAAAATATTGGCCTGATATTTTTAATTTTTATTACCGATATGTGAAACCATCCGTAAAAAAAAACAATATCCAAGAATTTGTGCCCATACAAAAGACGGTTGTACGTATATAATTGCAATGCATACAGTCAATGGGAACTGGTCAGTGGTCACATTTTACGTAGACTTTGGGGGTGAGGTGGGTTGAGTGTCTTGCCAACGCGCACAACGACAGCATTCATCTGTGGAAGCTGGAATGACACCGCCAGCTTATGGATCAGTGGACAAACACTCCAACTGAGCCACTCTCGCCACCATACTGTGATACACGACTCATGAATCAAGTAAAACCCACAGATTTGCTTGTGTTCAGTGTATAAAGAGTCATCGGTATCAACATCACAACAGAACAATACCCACAAAAGTTGCTGCTTAAACTTCGATGGCTGCATTTTGCTAAACGGCATGAGGCCTGTGTGTTTCCTGTAGGCCCATGGAGCTCAGTGGAGACTTCCTCCCAGGAGCAGCATGACATTCCTGCTTCACCACTGCCGAGGAACTGGTCCAACACAAACAGATATGATTTAAAGAGCAATACTAAACATTTTCAACGCCTCCCCACCCAACCAGCCCAGTATATTATGTTCGAGTGGGTCTAAAGTGGTGCGATGCATTGTAAGAGCCCACTTGTGTGTAAGCGGAGCATCTGTTTTGTAGGTACAACATGTATCCTTTGTAGCGGCCGGCTGTGCACAAATACCAGGCGCAGAGAGGCTGTTGAACTTTAAAAATGTCAGCTAGTACCCCTCACACAGACTAGAATGAGCTCAGTCCCCTTGCTCCTCGCCCGTGCGCATCTTCACATTTCCATTGTACTCGCGGTGACCTAGCCAAGTCCCCCTTTTTGAAGCCGCGTCCGAGCTCCGGGCACGAGGAAGAGCGCAGGACAGATAGCCTCAATTCAAACGGCGGTTCAATAGTGACCTTGGATGTGCCGGTCCAGTGTCCGGATGGTGAGGGGAAGAGACGGAAGGCGTGAGCTTGTTAGTGCTGTGACCAAAGGCAGACTGTTAAAAAAAAAAAAAAAAAAAGACTCATATAACAGGAGAAGTTGCGTTTTGCTGGAAAAATATGGATAGGAGAGATATGGGTTTAGTCTGTGGAGCTGTCCGTGGTGCTGAAACACAATGAGGCACGAGTATACGTCTGTTTTACTGTATTCACTTCTATAATCTTGACAACAGATCAGTGACACCTGGTTATTTGAATGTAAAAAAAAAGGATTGTTTTCATAAATGAAGATAATTTGACATTTGGCATTTAATTTGCATATATATGTTTAAAGATCAGGCAGCTCAGATGTAGTTACTGAGGGTAAATGTAACTTTTAACATAATGTTTTTGCCAAACTGTTGAAGCTGTGCGTTTCATAACTTTGATTGACAACTCTATTTAAGTTTTTGCTTTAAAAGTTAAAGCTAAAGTAGATTTTTCACAGATTGCTTGGAGTTTTTTTTTGTTTTTTTTGCATCCTGTGGTCCCTGCCTGCGCTCATACATGTTCTTTCTCCAAAATATTCCCTTTACTGTCCGTACGGCATTATTCGTCTCTTTGATTGTTTACATGTTTTGGTGTATATGCTACACTGAGCAGCGGCATCCCTTGGGTTATTGCAGAGAAATGCAAAAGTACACACTGTGAATACAAAACAATGTTCTTTAGGCTTATATACATGGGTTTGAAAGTAAAGGGAATTAAGCACCATTGCCGTAGCATTTAACAGTTCAAAACACAATAGTCTGTCATTTGAATGGGGAAATATCCTCAAAATGCTGTTGTTTGGGCTAATTATATTGTTATCTTTGTATTTGATGTTCCTACAACACTTTTTTTTTCTTTAATTGCTTCCGGCGTGCGTTGTAAGGCACTCTATCACCTGCCCTCCGCTGCACAATGGCCCCGTCGACTGCTAAGTGACACTAACTTTGTCTTGAGCATATTATGTGCGGGCAAACTGCAGTTGTTGACTCCTAACCTTCTCTCATGGCCGCTAGCAGCTGTAAATAAAATAATGTTATTGTGTGAGCCTCTCCTCCTCCTCTTCCTTACTTCCTCATTTTCTAAACCGGTCTCAGGGGGCACTTTGTAAAGCTCTTGAGTGCCCCCATGTGGTCTGTAACTGCATTTGTTTTTAAGCTTCCTGTGTGACCTCTGTGCTGTGGGAAAAGTCTGTTTTAATTACACCTTGATTCTGGCCTCAGGTGGGGAGCATGCTAGCCTCACTGCGGGGATAAAGGTGAAGGACTGAAGCTAAGACCTGGTATTGGAAAAGCCGATAGCTGCGTCAGCGAAACAAAGTCAAGCGCTATTGTTCTTGGAGTACAAAAAAGTATTGAGTACTGTGTTTTCAGAGGTGGAAGGAGTACTCAAAACGCTGTCAGCTAAATTTAAACCAATGAGACGACTACTGTTATGTTGTTTCTATCATCCAAACTCTACTGGGACAACAGTGCTGCAGGAGAATTAGCACATTGCCCATTAACGGGAGAGTTTGACGGCCTTATAACGTGTATTTGGAGTCTTTTTACCAGTATCTCTTAAATCAGTCTTGTGGTTGCAACTGAACACACATCTGATCTAAAAATGTGCATTTATTTGAATATGCTACTTCTAAAACAACATGCCAAGGTCACTAAGCTTAATTAAACTCATTTATTTTTAAACGCATAAATGCAATTGTGTTTTGCATCTCTCCAATTAAAATTAAGCTCACTGAACTTAAAAAGTACCCTCCTTTACTCTTTGTGTGTTGTGTCTGTGCAGGTAGTACTCTGAACCTGACGTGCCGAGCCTTTTTCGGCTACAAAGGAGAAGCAGCGCCGATCATGTACTGGATGAAAGGGGAGAAGTTCGTGGAGGATTTGGATGAAGAGCGAGTTCAAGAGAGCGACATCAAGTAAGAAATCTCACCTTAACGTGGCACTAAACAGCTGTAAACACACGCGGAGCTGTCCGTGGTCCTGAAACACATTCTCTTGTCTGTAGCGATTTGGAAGTGCGATTCTTTCCTCTTTTCGGAGCAGGAGCAAATCACTGAAAGACATTTAAGAGATAAATAAATGCCGAGAGAGGGTTTGACTGTTTTAGGTCATTAACTTCGTATTGGAAATGATAAATGCATGTGAAGATTGAGTCGCTATCTTCAAAATCTGTTCCATTGTGTTTGAGGTTTTTATATCACGCAGATATGTAGCTCATTAGTCAGACTGAATGTATTTTGGCATTTTTAGTTTTATTACGTACAATAAACATGACAACTGCCAAGGAGGCTCTGTGCAACATCGTTATCTTTTATTACTCAATGAGAAGTAATGATACAAATACGGTTTAATGCTAATGGAGCCAGATAAGACTGTGTGTGTCAGTGAGATAAGATTCACATCAAATTCAGCAAACAAATATGTTATACCCGTTCATGGAAATGTATTGTTTCCATGGTAATTTCAAATATATATGGCTGGTTTCTTTCTCTTCTTTGCTGTTAGAACGCGGTGCAAAGTTTCATAACACGGACTCCGGTAAACTTATTACTACATCTTTTGTCTTTTACTCTTTTTTTACATATTGCCTAGTAGTAACAGTAGTAGTTATAGTAGAAATAGTAATAGTGATAGTAGTCAAAGAGTCCATAGCGTTTTCATTTTCATGTATCTTTATTAATACAGAGAGAGCCCAATAAGAGCACTCAGACTCTACTTTTCATCAGCGCCTTCTGTTAAAATACAGAAAAATACAAACAAAAAATAACAAAACACATTAAAACATTAAACCCAGGTGCAGGTGTGATTATAAATGTTTATCACCAGGTTATTAAAGTACATTAGTGGCACCGATCCAGTTCCAGTTTTGCGTGTCCTTGAAATGTATTCCATTTTTGGGACGTAAAAAAAACAAAAGCTTTTTTCCGATTTCAGTTCTAGCGCGGCCTGTTTTTAGGCGTAGACAATCATGAGATCTCGTATTAAAAGTTTCCGTATCAAAGTTCAAAAAGCAAGTGAGATATTCTGGCAGTCTATCAAGTCGTCCCTTATAAATACATTTTATACAGCGTTGTTCTTCTGACAGACAGCGATGGCCAACCTACTTTTTCATAGAGTGAACAGTGATGGGTTTAAATTCATCTCCTGTTATGAAACGAAGGAGTGAAAGAGTGAAGCTAAAGGTTTCAAAGTAGAAGCTGAAGTCTGCACGTAGATTATATCTCCATAATCTAGTGCAGAAAGGTTATTTGAACAATTTCTTTGCCGTAGTTTAATGGGATACAAGATTTGTTTCCATAATAAAACGATAATTTTGATTTTAAGCTGTTATGTCATTCTGAGATGTGTATTTTAAAGGATAAATTAGCATAGCAAAAGAAATGAACTTTGTGAACTGGACAAAAAATTTTAAGAGTGAGACTTTAAAAACTTGTATTCACTTGAAAGAATTTAATTTGTTTTTGCTATAGTATTAGCGGTGGTAACGGCAGTAGTTGTTTTAGTAGTAGTAGTAGTGAAAGTCAGAGCAGTCGTCCACTAATTGAGCATTCGTCTGAAGTAAGGGACTACGGGATGCATTTTATTTCACAATTTTCAGCATTCAGAGTTTTATAGGTCCAATTTCATCCGTCCATGTACATAAAAACCTAAACAGCCCACCCCAGTTTGTATCATACGGTATGTCATGATGTCAGTTTCCCTGTCCTCCCGTGCTCTCTCCCCCTCCCCTACCTGTGTGTCTGGAGCTGGGTGGAGTGCCTGACTCCTCCCGTGCACACCTGGGGTGCATCAGCCTAATCACCACCACCTGCTGCTGAGTACAAGAAGGCTTGGCAGTCTACACTCGGTGCCAGACCGTCCGCGTGTAAAACGTGAATGTTTCTTGCTAAGCTTTGTTATATGGTACTTTCCGGCAAATGCTCATTTGGATTTATGCACCCTCCAGATTCCTGCCTCTACTCGCCCAGCTCCTGCCGCCACGTTCCAGTCCCGGTATCGCTTCCAGCTCGTCTTGTCTCCTGCTCGTCTCGTCTCCTGCTCGTCTCGTCTCCTGCTCGTCTCGTCTCCTGCTCGTCTCGTCTCCTGTCCGGTCCTGGTCTCTGGTTTGTCACCCGCTCCCCCGCTCTGGTCTTCGTCTGATCCGCCTGCCCTGGTACCGCACCTGCTTCTATCCCCGTCCTGGTCCTGTCCTGCCCGCCTCTACCTGCACCGCACCCGCCTGACCCGTCTCCCGCTCCCCGGTTCCTGTACCTGCTCTTGTGACCTGTTTAAAGACTGCATTTTCACCGCTGTAAATAAACACTGTTAAAACTGCTCTGGTCTGCATCCTTTGGTCCTATCCGCACCGTTACGACAGAACGGTCTGGCCACTATGGACCAAGCAGGCTCAGATCCGGACCAGACGCGCCGCCTCACGCACTCTCACCCCGAGGCGGTGCTGGGTCAGCATGAACAAGCCATTCGAACTCTATTGGAGCTAAATCAGACATTGTCCCAGCAGGTGGCACAGCTTAACCACCAGGTGGCCGCGCCTCCTCGTCACCCCGCCTGCTGCAGCTGGAGCGCGGCCACGCCTCCCGGAGCCGAGAGGCACGGATCCGGAGCCGTATGCTGGACAACCTCACCTCTGTCGCGGATTCCTGTTCCAGTGCGAGTTCATGTTCCAGCAATGCCCTTCTCGTTTCAGCTCGGGGGCCACCAAGATCCGATATATATGTGGATTACTCCGGGGCAGAGCTCTCCAGTGGGCAGAGGCGCGCCTAATGAAGACGTCTGTGGATAGCCTGGATTTTAATGAATTTGTGTCCACGTTTAAGCTGGTGTTTGACCACCCGCACTACCAGGACAATGCTGCCTCCCGGTTATTGACTCTCAGCCAGGGCTCCAGGACGGTAGCGGATTATTCCATTGAATTCTGGACACATGCGGCGGAGCTGGACTGGACGGACAGCGCGCTGCGGGCTGTGTTTGTGCGGGGCCTGAACGAGACTTTGAAAGATGAATTGGTTTCCCGGGACGAACCCCCGACCTGCGGACCCTCATCTCCCTCACTCACCGAATAGACAACCGGCTACGGGCTCGTCGCCGAGAGAGACGCCGGTGACCGGCCCCGCCGGAGCCACGCGCTGCCCCGCCCCCGCCGGATGAGCCCATGCAACTCGACAGGACCCTTGTGTCGGCTGAGGAGCGTCAACGGAGGCGTCGTCTGGCCGGTGCTTGCCTCTACTGCGGTGAGCGCGGACATTATGTGGTCACTTGCCCAGTTCGGCCAAAAGGGGGGGCCCACCAGTAGCACTGGGAGTACTGGTGGGCGAGCAACACATCCTGGACTCTTCTAATAGACTGCGGCTCAGCGCCACCCTGTGCGTTCGCACAGAGACCTTATGCGTTTCCGCCCTTATCGACTCCGGGGCTGAGAGGGACTTTATTGATGCCCAAGTCGCGGAGCAGCTCGGGGTCTACCTGGAGCCCCTCGAACGCCCCTTAAATGCCCAGGGGCTCAATGGACGTTTTCTGGGGCACATCACTCACATCACAGAACCTGTCACCGTGATTCTGTCCGGCAACCACCAAGAGAACCGTCAGTTTCATGTCCTGTCCTCCTCCGCTTCTCCTCTGGTCCTTGGTTACCCCTGGCTACGCGCCCACAACCCTGTTTTCGATGGGCCAGGGGCGGAGTTTCGGGCTGGAGTCCCGATTGCCACGCCAAGTGCCTTCGGTCCGCCCCTCCCTCCGGCCGGGAGGTCCGTTCCTGTCGCTGATCCGTCCCCAGACACCCCCAATCTGTCCTCGGTGCCTGCTGAATATCACGACCTGGGGGAGGTTTTTTAGCAAGAGCAAGGCCCTCTCTTTACCGCCCCACCGTCCATATGACTGCGCCATTGACCTCCTGCCGGGTGCCCCACTACCATCTAGCAGGCTATATAACCTGTCTAAACCTGAACGCGAGTCAATGGAGGACTATATCCGTGGGTCCCTGGCTGCCGGAATCATCCGCCCGTCCACTTCACCCGTGGGAGCGGGGTTCTTCTTTGTGGCTAAGAAGGACAAATCCCTGCGGCCTTGGCATTGATTACCGGGGTCTGAACAATATAACCGTAAAGAATAAATACCCGCTTCCCTTACTGGACTCGGCATTTACGCCCCTCCACGGTGCGACCATCTTCTCAAAGTTGGATTTGCGGAATGCGTACCACCTGGTGCGCATCAGGGAGGGAGACGAATGGAAGACGGCCTTCAAGACACCCCTGGGACATTTCGAATACTTGGTTATGCCCTTCGGTCTCACCAACGCCCCTGCCGTATTCCAAGCCCTCATCAACGATGTGCTCCGTGATTTCCTTAACCGATTCGTCTTTGTTTACTTGGATGACATCTTGATTTTCTCGCGGTCCCCCCAGGAGCATCATCAGCACGTTCGCCAGGTTCTCCAGCGCCTCCTCGAGAATAAACTGTTCGTGAAAGCTGAGAAATGCGAGTTTCACGCAGAGGAGGTCAGCTTTTTGGGCTTCATTGTGGGGCGGGGCCAAGTAAGAGCTGACCCTGAAAAGATCCAGGCTGTCACTGAGTGGCCCGTTCCTACCAGCCGGAGACAGCTCCAGAGATTTATCGGCTTTGCCAATTTTTATAGACGTTTCATCCGGGATTTTAGTAGGGTTATCTCGCCCTTAACTAAACTCACCTCTCCTGCTTTGCCGTTTGCCTGGTCTCCTGAGGCGCAGACAGCCTTCGAGAAGCTTAAGAGACTATTTACCTCCGCTCCCATCCTGCACCAGCCCGACCCTTCACGGCAATTCATCGTGGAGGTCGACGCCTCCGACTCGGGAGTGGGGGGCCGTGCTTTCGCAGAGGTTCGACCCCCACAACCGCCTCTGTCCCTGCGCCTTCTTTTCCCGGCGATTGTCCTCGGCCGAGGTCAATTATGATGTGGGGGATCGGGAGCTCCTTGCCGTAAAGCTGGCCTTGGAGGAGTGGCGCCACTGGCTCGAAGGGGCGGAGCAACCATTCATCGTCTGGACCGACCATAAAAACTTGGAGTACATCCAGTCCGCCAGGCGCCTCAATCCCCGTCAAGCTCGTTGGTCCCTCTTCTTCAGCCGCTTCAACTTTCTCCTCACCTACCGCCCCGGATCTCGGAACGTCAAACCAGATGCCCTCTCCCGCCAGTTCGCCCTGGAGGATAGCCCGGTCACCGCAGAAACAATTATCCCCTCCTCGTGTGTGGTGGCCGCGGTCCATTGGGATATCGAGGACACCGTCCGAGAGGCCCAGACCAACGACCCCGACCCAGGTAACGGCCCTCCAGATAAACTGTTTGTTCCCGATTCTGTCCGGTCTCAGGTGCTCCAGTGGGTCCATGCCTCCCGTTTCGCCTGCCATCCTGGTGCCGGTCGCTCTCTCTCCCTCCTCAGGAGACGCTTCTGGTGGCCCACGATGGACACAGACACCCGGGCTTATGTCGCCGCCTGCCAGGTATGTGCTCGGGCCAAGGCCTCCCACTCACCCCCTTCTGGTCTCTTGCATCCTCTCCCAGTTCCTCGTCGCCCTTGGTCCCACATCGCCTTGGACTTCGTGACGGGCCTTCCCCCTTCCCAGGGGAACACGGTGGTTCTCACCATTGTGGACCGCTTCTCCAAGGCCGCCCATTTCGTTGCCCTGCCTAAGCTCCCCACAGCCAAAGAAACTGCCGACCAGCTGACCAGTCATGTCTTCCGACTCCACGGCATCCCGGTGGACATCGTGTCCGACAGAGGGACCCAATTCACCTCTCAGGTATGGCGGTCTTTCTGCGACAGGTTTGGGGGCCACGGTTAGCCTCACGTCCGGGTTCCATCCACAATCTAATGGGCAGACGGAGCGGGCCAACCAAGACCTGGAGTCGGCCCTACGGTGCACAGCCTCCGCCAACCCCGCGACCTGGAGTACTCACCTACCCTGGATAGAGTACGCTCACAACTCCCTCGTGAGTTCCGCCACTGGTATGTCCCCCTTCGAGGCATCGCTGGGATATCAACCCCCTCTCTTTCCCACGGAGGAGAGGGACCTCGCCGTCCCGTCTGTTCAGCGCCATCTCCAGCGCTGTCGCCGGATCTGGAAGAAGGCCAGGGCGGCCCTTCTTCGGGCTGGAGCGCGCACTAAGGCGACGGCCGATCGCCACCGTGTCCCGGCGCCCGTATACCAACCTGGCCAGATGGTTTGGCTCTCCGCCAAGACGGTCCCGCTGAAGACGGACTCCCGTAAGCTGTCCCCCCGATTCCTGGGACCGTTTAAGATCATGAGGATCATAAATCCATCGGCGGTGCGCCTCCAGTTACCCCCGTCTCTCCGGATTCATCCGACCTTTCACGTCTCCCAGGTTAAACCAGTCCGGACCAGCGACCTGTGCCCTCCGGCCGATCCCCCACCGCCCGCCCGAGTCATTGACGGCCACCCGGCGTTCACCGTCCGCCGCCTGATTGACGTTCGTCGCCGTGGTAGGGGCCTCCAGTACCTCGTCGATTGGGAGGGTTACGGTCCGGAGGAGCGATCCTGGGTGCCCAGGGCACGCATTCTGGACCCCGACATGGTGAGAGACTTCCACCGCGCTCATCCTGACAAGCCTGGGGGTCCACCAGGAGGTGGACCTTAGGGGGGGGTACTGTCATGATGTCAGTTTCCCTGTCCTCCCGTGCTCTCTCCCCCTCCCCTACCTGTGTGTCTGGAGCTGGGTGGAGTGCCTGACTCCTCCCGTGCACACCTGGGGTGCATCAGCCTAATCACCACCACCTGCTGCTGAGTACAAGAAGGCTTGGCAGTCTACACTCGGTGCCAGACCGTCCGCGTGTAAAACGTGAATGTTTCTTGCTAAGCTTTGTTATATGGTACTTTCCGGCAAATGCTCATTTGGATTTATGCACCCTCCAGATTCCTGCCTCTACTCGCCCAGCTCCTGCCGCCACGTTCCAGTCCCGGTATCGCTTCCAGCTCGTCTTGTCTCCTGCTCGTCTCGTCTCCTGCTCGTCTCGTCTCCTGCTCGTCTCGTCTCCTGCTCGTCTCGTCTCCTGTCCGGTCCTGGTCTCTGGTTTGTCACCCGCTCCCCGCTCTGGTCTTCGTCTGATCCGCCTGCCCTGGTACCGCACCTGCTTCTATCCCCGTCCTGGTCCTGTCCTGCCCGCCTCTACCTGCACCGCACCCGCCTGACCCGTCTCCCTGCTCCCCGGTTCCTGTACCTGCTCTTGTGACCTGTTTAAAGACTGCATTTTCACCGCTGTAAATAAACACTGTTAAAACTGCTCTGGTCTGCATCCTTTGGTCCTATCCGCACCGTTACGACAAAACTAAGCAGCACATAGAACCAGTGTCTCCCATATTCCCTGTCAGCCTTCGCTTTAACACAGAACATTTTTCTTTTTGTAGACGATATTCCAAACCCATCTCCGTGTCGTTTCTCCTTTTGCCGGTGTACGACACATTTAAACAAGTGGCTCTCCAAGTCTGCGTGCATGTTTCCCATTAGAGCTGTTTGGAGAGGCTGCAGCTCCGGGGAGACGGGCCTGTCAGATGGTTAACAACCGCCATTTTTCACACCACTGCCACTATCACTATTTCCCTGCACTGCACCCACCTGTACAGACATGCAGATGGGGTGTGAGGGGAGGGAGGGGGACAGGGCACTATTTTGGATTGTGTGTGTGTATGTGTGTGTGTGTGTGTGTGTCATTCACCATTACTCGCAGGCCCCAGGATCTCCAACAGGCTAAAGGGAGATGTGCTTAATAATTCATGGACATACTTCATGCAGTGCTTCCATCATTTGCTGTATGCCATCTCCTCCTCCTCCTCCTCCACCTCCTCCACCTCCTCCTCCCTGTGCTACTGTTTCCAACCAGAGATTTTCAGTCAATCCTTGGAATTACAGATTACAGGGTAGTATTTTGGTCTGTCCTGGGTCCAGATAAAACCGGATTTAGTGATTTTGGTGAATCACTGCACACTAACGCACTACTACTGTAAAAGACACTAGATAAGTCACTTTTGTAATGCTGGAAGGTTAGTAATAAAATAAAAAAATGGTGTTTATTGTGATGGCAAAATCTTTTTTCGAAGGTTTTCTAAAGTAAAGCCAGTGGAACCGGAAGTACGCTCATGTTCACTGCGGTGGCTAGCAAGTTAGCTATGTCCATTTATATATACAGTCTATGATTCCACAGTAAACTTGTCTTTTATCTCTTTTATTTATTCATTTTCAGGTGTTCTAGCTTTAAAAATTTGCTTTAAAATCATGTGTTTTTAATGTATGCGGGATCACCTCTCCACAGAGCTGACCTGTAACTTCGCCTGGTGAGATAGATACGTTTTATGCACTTTTTTTTTTTTGTCTAAAATAAAAATAAATTAAAAAAACACTTCGAAAACGCTTATTTTCCCACTACGTATAGATTAATTTGGACTTTTATACACTGAATGAAATGACTTTTATGTTATTTTTCTCTTTGCTGATGCACCTTATTGTTTTAGCTCCAACAAAGAAACAATGGGAAACAATATGATAATTATTAAAACAAAATAGTGTTCACTGGCTTTCTCCCACTCAGCCCACATACAGACACTTTTAGCTTTCTTTGTGAAGCTCCAGATCTTGACCTGAGAGGGAGGAGCATCTCATTGCTGGGGCGCGATTTTCCTTAGGCGGGTGTGTTAGCCCAACTTGGAGCATATTGATCCGGAGGAGTTCATTTCTATGGTAACCCAGCTCTATAATTTCACATTTGCAGAAGGCGCTGGAACGAGGCTTTTTTTGCTGTTATCATAACTCGCTTGAACGGGCATTTGCATAGGCCGATGCGGTGATTAAAATTAGCAATACAACACAAAACGTCTGGGGGAAGGGATCAATATGGAGCCGTGCAGTTGTTCAGAGTAGAATGAATGTTATAAATAGAAACGTACAAGGTTTACAAAGATTTATTTTGGTAGCGGTAGGATTTTCATTCATCTGTGTGTCGAATATAGTGCTAATGTTAGTACAGGCAAGACTTCCGCACAACAGTTTTACACTTACAGTTATGCAGCTGTAAAGGAAAGGAAAAGAAGGTGGAAAAATACAATAACAGAATAATTAAAATACAGGCAAATTATGATCAATACATATATAAGTTAAATAACAATATATAAATGAATATGGTGGAAGAAGTACTCAGTTTTGTTAAGTAAAAATACAGATACCAGAGCAAAAAAAAAAAAAAAAGGAAAAGCAAAAATATTACATGAAAAATCTATTTAAGTAAAAGTATTAAAGTACCCGGTTAAAAATGTACTTAAAGAGTAAAAAGTACAAGTATTTCGCACAGATTTTGAGATCTAATGAAGCTTCAAATGTAGTGATTTTGATACAGATTTGTGCTGAATTTTGTTCAACAGACACAATGCAATAGATTTGTTTTTTTTCCCTACTTGTTTTTATTTGTATATTTTTTGTTTTGGGGTTAAAAATAAACTTTCAGCCTTTTCAGCAGACCTCAAAAAATAATAAAAATAATAATAAATCAGTCCTGTTCAGAATATAGAGGAGTGGAAAGTATAGGTACATGCTCTCAAATGTAGTGAAGTAACCCATTTTAACATGTACTTAAGTAAAGTACAGATGCATAAAAGTTTGCTTAGGTACAGTACTTTACTACTTTTACTTTGTTATGTTCCACCACTGCTTATTTATGCATCAGTGTCCTCATTTTTTTTTTTTTTTTTTTACCTTAGAACCAAATTCTTTGCAGGTTCAAGACTCCATAAGACTTAAGTAATAGTACTTGGTGAGAGTTATCTATAATTGTGTACTTGTCTTAAATTTGAGTATCAATATCAACAACTGGTTCTAGTTTTAGCGACAGTATCGTTAGCACTGAGGAAGCTGCTCCCGTGTGCCTCCTCGTGTTTCATTCACTTTGATGTGTATATGGATTAACTAAAAACAACACGGGGAGATGAGCAGCTAATTGCCCGTGTAACTAACCTAGACCTGCCTCCACCCCAACTCCCCACCTCCCCCACCCCTCTTCCTTCACACGTGAGCCCCACATTTAGCGTCCGCGCGGTCATTATCCACTGGGCCGGTCCCCATCAGCTGTGTCGGCTGCTCGTAGCGTACATGCTAATATAAAGAGGCAGGCTTCAAAGTTCCCCGCCTTCCCTCGAGATCCATGAATTATTCCCATTGCTCCTTCCTTCTATCCAAGCGCCAGCATTCCACAGTGGCGAAATATTCAAGGAAAAAAAAAAGTCAAATATCCTCGTTGTCAGACACTCATAGTTAAAACCCGTGATACACATTCAATTACCCGTTCTAAATCTCTTCAACAAGGCAGTTTATCAGCCTGAAGCAGTGACTGGAGAGATGCTTCAAAGTCATTACCCTCCTACTTGTACTCCTCTACCTCACGCATCGCTTTTATTAACACATGATACAGCAGACACAAATATATAAACAATCAACTTTCTCATTTGCACATTGTTGTTGGCCATGCATCACCAGTGCAGTGGAGGGCGCCGTTCAAAGTGGGCTAAGTAGTGTGTATGAGGCTCAAGCAGCCCAGCGGGGGACACTCATTGACTTTATGGAATATTACTTTCTCTCCTTCCTTCCCCGTTACCATGGCAGCCGCTATAAAAAGATTTCCTCCTCATGGCCGTTATTTGATTCCCCCTCCCGCACACGCCGAGGAAGAGCCCTTATTGATTTTCATTTCTCATATGTTTTGAGCGCAGAGAAAAGAATTAACATAGCGTGAAGTACTTACAGTAACACACAGGGGGAGCCGTGCGCGTGTGGCAGTGGTACAATGAGGGCAATAACGGAGGGGTTTTACTTTGCCTTACATTTTGTGTACGGGCCATTGTATTTATGTAGTAAGTCGTATATATTGCAGGTGGATAGTAGTACTGCACATTTTTACTGCTTATTTTTAACTTAGCATCAGTAGCAAGCTAGGCCGACTTGTTGAAGTTTCAGAACGAGCAGAATTGTTGAAAGTAAAGTTGGATAATGCTAAATTTTAAAGGTGCACTATGCAACATTTTTGATGGAGCATTAGCCATCTGTTTGTTTCCATGGAGATGTTAATCCTATGCCCGGAATGGTTCAACGTTTAGCAATAAAAACTCCAGTAATTTTGAATAAAAGCAAGGTAGTTTAACGTCAAACTGTGGAATATTCCAGGCAAAGCGATAACATCATCTCCATAGTGACAAGCATGTGGCAGACTATGCAACAAAAAGTTACACAGGGGATCTTTAATGAGGTGTAATACTTTTTTTCATGTTATTAATGGAAAAAATAAGAGAACTGCGTTTGCTGAATAGAACAAGGTCATTTTGTGTTTTATGTGAAGTTGCTGAAGGCTTTCTTTGTGTTTCAGGGTTGTAAAGGAACATCTGGGGGAAAAGGAAGTGGTCATCTCCTTGACGATAGATGCGCTAGAGGAGGAGGATATGGGCAACTATTCCTGCTACGTGGAAAACGCCAACGGCCGTCGACACGCCACCATGCAGATCTTAAGACAGAGTGAGACTTCTTTCACCGCTCGCTATCTCTGTCAAAATCACAGCTCAAACTTTCACACACTCCACTCCGTATATTCTATAGCTGCCATTTTATCTCCTCATTAAAACTGTGTGAAAGATCAAATATTCAAGGCTCCGTCATCCCATCAGTCAAGTGGGAATACGGCTCTGTGGATGTCTAGAGAGGTTCATAAACAGTTTCTTCAAAAACATTTGCATCTGTTTCTGATCTTGGCTCAAGTTTTTTGAACTGACTACAGCCCTACGTGTAAACATTTTATATAATTCATAAGGAAAAACATCTTAAGTCCATGACATCAGTCTTTGGTCCAGTCATAGATTATTATTATTATTATTATTATGGGTCATATCCTCATTTATTGTGAGTCTTTACTTCTGTATTTTCGCAATATTGTTTTAGAAGTTTCTTTTCAGACAGGTTTTTGTTTACCAGTCGTCTGCTTCCTGTAGCCTTCATCAGAAGCAGGTGATGACATTGTGTATTGTGGGCTGATTAAATTCTTTTGCCAAACAGTTGGGAAAGCTTCTACAAATCAAGCACTGCTGTATGACAAAAAGAAAGAAGACAGAATGAACCTTCAACAAATATATTGCATTTTGCTTTGGCCCTGTGTACATCTTTACAACCGTCTTTCACATCTTTTCACATCTGTATCTGAAAGAATTAGAATTAGTTTAACATTGAAAAGCATCCCTGAGTATGAAAGAAGCGACCTTGACCCTGAGATGGACAGGGACCTCATGCACGAGAACGCATGTGCTGCTCATAAAGAGGTACATTACTTTTAGCGGATGAACATTGTAGCCCGATCTTTTTTTTTTTTAAAAATAAATCACATTTTATTATAATTCATTAATGAACAGGCTGAGATTCACTGCAACAAAATGGAAAAAATGTTCATCTCACCCAAACTAAAATTAGCAGAAATGTAAAACCTTGAGCCACTCTTGAGCCAACTTTTCAAAGAAGTGTTTTTGTGAGAGAGCGGTTTTGTCGTCTCGAAGGACACTGCTCAAATAGTGCCGAGCTCACCTGTAAAAGTAAATGGGACATCTTCACAGCTTTTGTTTTGTGCTTGCTTTGGCAGTCTCCTGTGCACTTGTCTCTCTCACAATGCCACATCTCTTTTCTTCTTATTCGTCTCAAACCGTTTGCACACACTGGCTGTCACCCTTAAAAACTCACAGTTTGATGGCTCTTTAAACAGCAAATTGGTCTGTTTGCGTCCCATGATCGCCCAGCCATTTTTGCCTACCACAATTACAATTCTCCAGTGCTCCTGCGTCTGTCAGCGAGCTTTAATCTACGACTCAGTAAACTGCTTCTGTAGACCAGTGTGTGAGGAGTTCTGCATTTATTTCAAAGCTGAAGAGGGACGCTTCAAGATACTTCAAGTACAAACGCCGTCTTCCTCTTCGACGATATTCTAATGTTTATTTCATGTATCTTTTTCCCAGAATGCATCAGTGGACAGTTGTATGGCCTGCAGCGGATCTGTGGCAGTCTCTGCAGAAATGCTGACAGGGAAAAGGAGGGTAGTGAGGCTGAAGGCTTGTATTTCAATATATTATTCATGTCGTAATATTCTTATATTTTTTGTTACTTGAGTTAAAGTAAAAAAAACAGTAAGTTAAATTTCTGCAACCACACGTAACTTCTTTAGTACAACTGCTAACCACGATTTGCTTTACTACTTCTACTAGTTTTCTTTAATAACTACAAGAAAAAAATAACTGTATCTACATAGTTTTTCTGCTGCTACTACTATAATTACTCCTAACACTACTATTACTACTACTAATATTACTGCCATCATATTACAAGCCCTCACACATCATATTTGTACCTAAGAAAGGTGCTTGTCTTGCCCAAGAACAAATGGATAGCATGTCCTGGTTGTACATGGGACTGAATCACTGCCGTACTCACTATAAGTACTGCATTTTGAAAATACTTGACATAAAAGTACTATATAAGTAGTATTCAATAAGTTACTGTGCTAGAACTTGAAATCTGTTATAGACACATAGCATCTTGCACTGTTCTAATACCCAGTCCTATGTATTCGAAGATAAAACTATGCAGTATACAGCCGCCGTGCAGATAATCTAATAATGCTGTGGTTGCATAGGAGTTGTCATGGTAACGGCTGAGTGTTGCAACGCTCGGTGACAGATATATAAGGTGAGCTGTTCAAGCAGAGCCAGCCAGGTAAATGCCGCTTTAATACACAACATAAGTCATCCTTCCTTGAGCTGTGTCCCTGGGGCGATCGAGATGAGATAATAGAGAAGAGGAATGGAGGAGGGAGAGGAGAGAGAGCTAATACTTTACACAGAAGGAGTGAGATAAGTACTACAGTTTTAAATACAATCTAATCCGAAGAGTGTCCCGGTGTGGACGGCAGCCAAAGTGCGGAGCTGTGTCACTGCTGCTCTGCTCCAAAAGAAATCAAGCCAGTTTCTCATTATCTCTAGTTTTCTTATATAGACCTTCTTCTCCCTAAACTTGTTTCAAACACGGTCTATTCAAGGTTATTACAGCTCTTCTTCTACTTTCTGGGAGTTTCTGTTGTTTAATCTAATATTGTAAAGCTGATAAAAGTGTTTGTCTGTTGCATATTGTTGGTCCCACGCTCCTGTATTGCTTTTAAGTATTAAAAACACACGGTAATGTAAATGTGGCAATATTAAATTGTACTTTCGTGTGAGGAAAACATCAAAAGGATTCGTTTGGGTTGCATTGGACATTACAACATCCACAATGGTTTAAAATTGAGCTGGAGGTCAGAATTCTATTCACGTTATTCTGGAAGTTACGTCGTTGGGGTTGTATTATTTTGCATGGAGCTGCTGATCCCAACAGCAAATGCGTTCTATAGGGACTACAGAGCTGTTTTAAAGCCTCACAGAGATTTGCTGCAGTGTTGACTTGTTGGTCGCATAAACATAGAGCGTTTTACTCAAATCAACCTACTTTATATCAGATTTTAGCAGCAAAACTTTTCACAAATTCTCCAGTGAAGTGCCATCACAAAGACAATGTGGTTTAGTAGTATTTAGAGGCAAGTGGGAGGGGCAGAATAAGGTCTCTCTATAGTTACTGGACGTCCATCCATCCATCCATCCATTTTCTTCCGCTTATCCGGGACCGGGTCGCGGGGGCAGCAGTCTAAGCAGGGACTCCCAGACTTCCCTCACCCCGGACACGTCCTCCAGCTCCTCCGGTGGGACCCCAAGGCGTTCCCAGGCCAGCCGAGAGACATTACTGGACGTATCAATGAGAAACCAAAACTGACACAAAGTTCTTCTCTGACTCACACTTGTTTTCACGATATCTTCATTCTCGCACAAGATTAATACGGCAAGTTTGATGAGCCAGCCTCTAACAAATAATGATAGGAACTGACATTTTTCAATCATAAGTTTGGGTATTTCTTTGAAAAACTGTCAGAGTTTCTTAGGCCCCTACCCTCCACCTGAAACGATCACGTCATCAAAGTCTGGAACCTATTACTGCAGCCCCAAAACAAAACTGAAATTTGTACCCAAGATTACATCATTTATTTTTACGTTTAAACTTTTGCAGAGAGCCGTATTGTATTATTTATTTAGTCAGTGTTTTGTTTTGTTGAAACTTACCGTTGCTTCGCGTGTGTGTTTCAGCAGAGTTGATGTACACGGTGGAGCTGGCAGGAGGCCTGGGAGCCATTCTTCTCCTCCTCATCTTCCTCATCTCCCTCTACAAGTGCTACAAGATCGAGCTCATGCTTTGCTATAGGAGACACTTCGGCAGCGAGGACCTTGACGGAGGTAAAGGAGTACCCTCTACCTTTTTTCCTGTCATTCTAACCTATGTGTTTACTTATTCAAAAAGCTCATAAAGACTGGGTTAGTTGATTTATCTTCCTAATCCCGCAGCCCTGTGGTTATGGCGCTACCCGGGTGACAGCGGGCCATTTTTCTGTCTTTTCATTCCCCCTCTTCTGGTTTGTTGCAGCGGTGGCATGTGTGATTGTGTAGGTGCAGCAGGCGCATTGGGAAGAGCCAAGACAGATTTTCAATTTGTTTCCCATTTAAAAAGAGATCAGTCTCAATATGTCACCAGATGATGTGTCCACCTTTCTCTGGTGTCGGGCCAAGAAGCGGCGTACGGAGACTAGTCAGGCATAAAGCAACTTACCTGTTTGAGATACAAGAACTGGAAGTGTTTTGTTTCACTGTTGATAATATAAAACACGGGAGAGGGAGCTCAAAAGCCGCAAAACACTACTCCTGCTTTTGAAATAGAACTAGTATCTTTTTTTTAAATTAATAGAACATGAATTTCAAATGATTTTATTGTATTTTAATTAAAAGTAAACTACGTAACTTCTCTAGTGGAGCATCCGACACCAGTTTAACTCCATTGAGATGTTTGTAATGCTTCACACGATGGCATTTGACCTCTCTGTGTGGAGCCAAGCACTTGACATAACCGGGCTAAGATACAGGTTAGATCTGTGCAAAGGCAAGCCCAGCCTGCTCACAGTAAAAGTGCTTTTTATTTTTTTGCAATAAGTTTCAGCTATTGAGCAAATGCAACAAAGTTCAACACCATACTGTTAAAATTGAAGTATTTAATTGGTCATTTCTCCTCTACGGTGACTGAGAACTATTTTGGATGAGCAAAAAGTCTGCATTTTGAAGATTTACTGGACTCTCAAGTGACAACAGCCTGAAACACTTAAAAACGACTTAATACAAATCATTGCATCTATTTAATTTAAGGCCAAGTCAAGACAATCAGATGGGAATTCATGTCCCTATTTGACTACAAGCAAGTTTTTGTTTCCCGTGCAGAATTGGACTAACTTTCTCGTGTATAATTTGTCTGCGTCTCTCTTTTACTCAGATCCACTCATCTCTCTCATCTCCCCCAAAAAACTGTGTGGAGCTCAGTTTTGAATTGGCTTGTTTCTTTCTACAGTAGCATGAATTATCTATCACACAGTGTTTTGTTGACTTCCCCATGATTAAGTCACACCATCTGGGACGAGTCAGAAAAGTGCATTTGATTCTCAGACTGAGCTAGGTGCTTAATTTGCAGGTCCTGGTTTGATGCTAATTTAAAAGCCGTATTTGATGTGCCTGGATTGTGCTGAGTACAGCCGTAGTCCTTCCACTTTTCAAACTTGCTCCTGTTTCTTTTTGTCTGGCCCATTTTTGGCTAATAACTAGGACCTGAGCATGTCACCACTGCTGCTCCGTTGTCTGTTCCCATTCTCCTCTGGGAAATCAGTCGGAAGTGGAGAAAGCAGGTTTTGGATATTTTTGTATTTGTAATAAGTGAATCATATAAAATCCAATCATGTCCTCTCAGAGTTACCGTGGTTCACTCAGAATATGTGTCCATGGTAACGTGACATACTTAGTTTTTGTTTGGATCATTTTAAACGTAATTAAGGAAGAAGCAGGAAGTGGGGCTTGTTGTCTGGAACTCCACTCCCAAACCCACTTCTCTCGTAAGGACCTGTGCATAATATTTGCTTTTTTTCAGGGGCCGGTGGAAGGCAGCTCAAAATGCATACAACCCCTTACCCTATAGTTAAAAGAAATGGTCTTAATATTCATGCTTGGCTCTGTAGTTTCAAAATAAAGCTCAGAGGCATAGCAGTTGACTATAAATCAGAAATAAAAGATGCAGATGTTGATATTTTCCTCCGAGGCCTGATCCCAGATGGATTGGGGACTTGTCTAGATTAGAAAATGGCAAAAGAACTCATTTTAGTCATTGCAGAAAGTTGACAAAGTAAGTCTAGTTTTTAGAAGCACTGTTTTATTTTGAACTGCAAGCAGATTACATAATGGTCCTGACAAAAACAAGTCTGCACATGTTTTTGTTTTTTTTTTTCAAATGCAGCTGTTTCTTCATCAAGCTGAGAAGTACAATGCAATGGACCCACCGCATTTAAGCATGGTTCGGATTTACTTTTTCTTCATTTTATAGATAACAAAGACTATGATGCTTACCTGTCCTACACCAAAGTGGATCCGGACCAGTGGAGCCAGGAGACCAGAGAGGAGGAGCGCTTTGCTCTTGAGATCCTCCCGGACGTCCTGGAGAAGCATTATGGATACAAGCTCTTCATTCCAGATCGAGACCTCATTCCAACAGGAAGTAAGTCAAACCATTTTACTCATGTTTTTTTACCAACTGGTTGCACATCTGTTACATGTTTTGTGAAGTGTTATTCATTGTCACTGTCTTGTGTTTCATGTTTTCTGCAATCAAGTTATTTTCAAATTACGGTGAAACAGCAGTGGATTTAAAAATATATACCAAGACAGTTCATACTGCATGGTGTCAGTGGGTATATTCAACAAATGTACCAACTTCTTGGCTATGCATTAATAAATTCCATCTGAACACACTCTCATGAGCGGTGTTCTGTTGAGTTGTCCATCAGTGGCACAGCGGTACACTGCTCTACTTAGAAGCGATGCAGTGTTTTTACTCAGGGCTTCTTCAGGAACAGATAAAACTCAAACACACATCCGACTTGGGTCCAGACAGAATTAAACATCAGTGTGAAAAGTGAGGAGTCTCTGAGCCCCGCTGACTGAGCTGCCTCCTTCCTTTAATCAAAAGAAAATTGCCGCTAGCATCAGTGCCAAGCCAGAATTATTGTAGATGAATGTCCAATCAGAGGAACATGGTATCTGATTAATCATACTTGAGATAAGAAACGGGCAGAGAGGGGATGCGTTTCACCGCTGTGTTGTCTGTTGTCTGTCTGTGCAGTCTTTCTCCTGTGACTTCACTGTCTAAATGTTTATGTTTAGGTCTCACCAATGAGCATTACCCGGACGACACCCGGCTCTTTGGAGGTACTTGTCGTCAGTCTTTCTCCTCTTGTAGCAGCTGCTGTCATTTCTGCTCCTCTCTCTGGAGACCAAATAAAAATATATTGAAACTGCTTCTTTTTTTTTTTTTAAATCTAGGGCTCATTCGGATTTCAGGGTATCCCAACTGTCAAATTTCAAGTTAAAATTATTTCCATTCTTTGCAGTTCTATAATGGTGGTCCCAAGGCCATAGGATTAAGCACAGAAGTGACAGCAGAGCCATCACCAGTGCTGTGTGTTGTGTGTGTTCATGTCCTCATATGTGCCAATGCAGATGTCACTCTTAAGAACCTGTGCTACAGTAAATCACTGTTAGAGTTCTGTCAGTTTTATATTAAAATGTTCTTCAGCATATTATCTAATACAGTTTTTTTATCTTTACCTCTTCATTGCTTCAGCATACATCGAGGACGTAGCTCGCTGCGTAGACCAGAGCAAGCGCCTCATTATAGTCATGACCCCAAATTACGTGGTGCGTCGAGGCTGGAGCATCTTTGAGCTGGAGACTCGGCTCAGAAACATGTTAGTGACCGGAGAGATAAAGGTCATTCTGATCGAGTGTGCCGAACTCAGAGGCATCATGAACTATCAAGAGGTGGAGGCGCTCAAACACACCATCAAAACCCTCACTGTCATCAAGTGGCACGGCCTCAAGAGCAACAAGCTCAACTCCAAGTTCTGGAAGCAGCTGCAGTACGAGATGCCCTTCCGGCGCACAGAGCCCATGCTGAGTCACGAGCCGGCTCTGGACGTGAGCGAGCAGGGCCCCTTCGGAGAGCTGCAGACAGTCTCCGCCATCTCCATGGCAGCCGCCACATCCACAGCCATGGCCACGGCCCACCCAGAGCTGCGCTCGTCCTTCCACAACACCTACCACACCACCATGCGGCAGAAACACTACTACCGCAGTTATGAGTTTGACATTCCCCCCGGAGGCACCCTGCCACCTCTGTCCTCTCTGGGGAACCAGCACACCTACTGCAACATCCCACTCACACTGCTCAATGGACAGCGGCCTCCCGGAAAGAGTCGAGAGCACAGCCTGGAGGAGGCCCATGCCAACAACGCCATGCTCCCTCTGCTGCCACGTGAAACCAGCATCTCCAGTGTCATCTGGTAGAAGAACAAGTGTCTGCAGACAGCTCAGAGGTCATCCGTCCGACCAGGAGAGCTGTCACAGACGTTACCGACATGAAATGATCCTTGAGATCCAGAAGGTGCAGTCTAACACTACTGACTGGGAAACAACGGTTTTGGACACGTCTTTTCTATGTGGACCTCACCTGTGCAGCAGGTGGATTTTTCTATGTGGAATTACAGGAAACACTGTTTGATCCAACAGTGAATCAGACATGTGGGGAAATGAAAAAGGACTTCATGGCATTTGTGCACACTAATATAATCCATCTCCTCGTGCATACACTCAACTAAAGGAAAACAGGGTCCTGTACATATATTTCAATTTATTTGTAGCATCAGTGTTTTCCTATTTGTCCTTTCATTTGTCTTTTGTTTTAGTCACATTTGTTGCCTTCACTACTGTAGAACTTTGCTTTATCTTGTTACTCAAAATTGTATATTTTTTACAATCATTTTTTTAGCTGTTCATTTTTTAAGTAACACATGAACATGTATTTTTGGGGGTATTTTCTTTTTTTACATTGTGTAGTTTACATGAACTTTAACACCTTCAGAATTGCCTGGACAATACTTGTGAAAGGTGTATGTCGTTTCAAATAATTCTCTCTTTAAAAAAATCATAGAATATGCAAAAAGACGGAGGAGCAGGCCGAGTGTATCAGAGTGGACCCAGGTGGAGCGGTTGGGAGGCAGTGCTAGTCCTCTCCAATCACACAGACTCACAGATTTCTCTCTAAAGCTTCATATTTTCTATTGAAATAAACAGCCTTGCTGTTTTAGAGTGATAGTGAAATGCCTCACCTTAAAAGAAATCTGTAGATTATTTTAAAAAGAAGTCTATTTTTGTAATGGAAAAGAGTTTGCTTGAGAAGTCATACTTATTTGCATTTCATTGATCATCAAAGGGGTTTGTGTATGTGTAATGCTGGTTTTGTACACTTGCAATGTGATTTTGGTTTGTTCAGAGATTAAGATGGTTTTTGAGACCGACGCCAATAAATACTACGTCCTCTACTCTTAGATTCAAAAGTACAGCCTTTCCAATGTTTTGATTTGACCAACATACTCATCCTGCTCATTCCTTTGGTTCATATGGAGACTTTATGTTTAAGGAAAGAAAAGAAAACATTTGTGTTTTGAGAGACTTTTAAATATATTTGAAGGTGTGATTTTTGAGTATGCATAGCAAATAGATATGTATTCTATATAATATAGATATTTATATAAATATATAAACACAATTTTCACTTGGAAAGAAATGTCTATCTTTATAGAAACACAATCATTATCAGTTGTCCTTACTTTCGCACTGCACATTAAAACACTGATTTTTCTTTTGACGTTTTTTTCCTTCTGTGTCCTTGTTTGACCTTTTCCTTTGAGCAGAGCAAACAGAGCATTAGCTTTAATAGAGCTATTACACTCAGATATTCATTAGTCAATGTGACTTATTTAGTGAAGACTCAAAACCACTAATGATAGATCGACCCTTTGAGTTGGTGTTTTGGCTGGAAGTCCTGGAGCAGAAAACGCTGCAAAAATCATCTTGTACAGTTGGTGGCACGCGCGTCGGAGCCTCTGAAGCGCGCGCCGTGCGTCTCCGCCGTGCGTCTCCTGCTGCTCTCGTGAGGAAAAACACTCCGCTCTCTGCGCTCTGATCCCGCTGACTGCACACAGTAAATAACTACAGGTTCAATTAGTTTTAATCCTGCTACTGAACCGAGGCCTGGGGGACAGTAATGCAGCGGGTTTGTAAACAGTCGTCTCATTAATGAAATTTATGTCTGATGTCCCTAATAAAATGTTCCACAGTGCAAGTCCTATGATTATAACTTAGGCTATATATTTTATTAGAAAAAAGGGAGTCACAGTTAAACATTCCACTGTAATACGAAGCGGCGTCATTTATCTCCCATTATCTTAATACTTGAGTGGCTGGGGAAGATGGGGGGTTGTTAGTTGCTTACAGCTTCGGAGACTTTTTGATGTCTGGTTGTATTTGGCAACATAAACACAGCGGCAAGTGGAGTGCTGCCAAATAGTGCCCTCTCCTGGGGATTAAGCGTACCTACAAGGGGTGTTTGTGATGGAGCGCTGGTAAACACTGAAACATTACTGTTTTCCCCAGAACCCCACGGGAAGCCACATAAAAACAGAAACTGGGGCAAAGAGAAGACGCACCAGGACACAGTGTAAGAGCAAGAGCAAAAGTCAAACAAAAAAGAAAAGTAAAGAGTTGTCAGAGTTCAACGGAGGAACCGCTGGGATATTTAGGCCCCGTCTCTTTCAAAACAGAATAATGTCTCTGGTGTAAACACAATGCCTCTGGTGTATACAGAATAATGCCTCTGGTGTATACAGAATAATGCCTCTGGTGTATACAGAATAATGCCTCTGGTGTATACAGAATAATGCCTCTGGTGTATACAGTCATGGACGTTTTGCTACTTAAGTAAAAGTATCACATGAAAGAAATCTACTTCGAGTTAAAGTATTAGTTTAAAATGTACTTAGAGAGTAAAACTTAAAAGTATTTCGCACAGATTGAGATCTAATGAAGCTTCAAATGTAGTGATTTAGATTAAGATTTGTGCTGAAACAATTTAATCAATAGTTGTTGCTTTTTCATGGTGGTTTTTATTTGTACATTTTTGTTTGCTCAGACTACACGTGTTAAAAATAAATCCAGCCTTTTCTGCTCTGACTATAAAAAAACCTTACTTTTCAGTTCTGTTAAAAAATGTAGAGTAGAAAGTATAGATACCCTTATCTCAAATGTATTGAAGTAAAAGTACTGGAGTACATTTTGAAGTGGATACTTTTTTAAAGTACAGATACTTAAAATGTATTCTTAAGTACAGTTCTTTACTACTGTCACTTCGTTACGCTCCACCACTGGCTCTATTCCTTTTTACGCACAGCAGTGTCAGACACTAGTTGCCCTGACGGTCAGTGCAGTCAGTGCTGGAGCTGGCAGGCCTCGTCCAAACAGATGGAGGTTTATTAGCAAACACAGAATTAATAGACTATTTATTACTCAGGGCAATTAAGGGCTTAATTGAAGGGAAAATGGACCCCATCGAGACCAGTGAGAAGAGCTGACAGACAGGACTATAAGAATAAGTTCACCTCAAGCCACCGCGCGCAAAGACGGGCGCGCGTGCGCCTCTGTGGACCTGCAGCTGCAGTACCACAGTGTGTCTGTGGAGGGAGGTAGAGGGTTGTATTTTGTTGGTCTATAGACCAGGAGCTGGCAGTACTTTACACTACATATGTTACTGTGGATCATCAGTACTAATACACATTGTCAGGTGGTAATTCAAAATGCATTGGACCAAACGATGCACAACCAATCCAATAATATAATAATAACACATAAAACATTACTGAACCTTTTGGAACAATGACCTCTTAAAATCGATTACTCCTTTGTCATATTTTTTCAACCACAAATTGAGATAAAGACGGCGACATTTAGTCTTATGTATTTAGTGGAATATTTAACATTTTGTGGTACGGACTAAGTAAGAACAGGAACAACACTGGACCGTGTGTTCTTGGGTGTATAGTGCTGAGTAACCTCCACCTAAGCAGTTTTTTTAATGTTTGTTTGTGATTCAATCTGGCAAACATCTCGCTCTACACATTGTTTCAATAGTGTATGACACAGATACACAATATCCAAAAAGACAGTGCCAGCTCTGTAATATCGCCTGCAGTTTGGGGGGATTAATTGTCAGGACCACTGGAAAAGGTGGTGTTCTGTTGCACTCTGCTGGTGTAAGGGGGCACTTCACAACCAGTCTAAACCTACCTGCCACTTTGGAAAATCTTTTTAAGAAAAAAAAAACTATGCTGAATTGAATGAGTGAGTCAGATTATTCAAGGAGACATGCGTCATTTGTAAATTCAGTTATCTCTGCTTACGTCTTTGTCAGCTCTATCGAACAAGATGCTTCAAATACAAATGTGTCCATGATGCAGATATGTGCTATACAGAAATGAGAATGTAGCAAGCAATGTTGAGATTATTCTTGTTTTATTAAAAAAATAGTTTGTATAAAAAACAATAAGTTATGAATTCCAGCAGCTGCATTGTTTTCCTCCTAAAGCTTTCCTCTTTTGTAGAGCGCACTTACACTCACTATAGTCCATCACTTGTAAATTCAGCCCTACGCCTCCTAAACAAGAGTCCACTTTTCCAACCTTTACTTCCCGTAGAACATCTCCATGAGCACCTCCTCAATGTTCACGGCCCCAATGACCGGTCTGAAGAAGAGCTGTGCGACCACAGGGGGGCTGATGGCTCGGAGCATGGACAGGGCGATGAGGAGTTTGGCAAAGCGTGTGGTGTCCTCTCGGTGCACGAGCCTCACGTGTTCATTCAGAGCCTGGTGAGCTTCACGCCGCAGGGACTGGATGTAGTGAAGGCACCGCAGACCTTCCACATCTGAAACAGGGAGCAAACAGCACATCAGAACACTCTGCAGAGAATAACTTTACATTTCACATTTTTATTCACATTTTGTCATGTGCAAAACATATTTTCTTTCTTTCATACATGAATATTGTTAGGCAATAGAACTTGAGTTGTTGCAATTTAAGTCTTTTACATGTAGCATTTTGTGTCCATGTTTATTTTGTCCTTTTAAGTATACTGATTTATATCTCCACATCAGACCTAATTAGGCCTAAGAGCAGGATATTGGCACACACAGTTAAGAGCACATTTTAAAGGCGCATGTGTCACTCAGGTGTAACAGCCTAATGTCTGAGCCATGACCCACCTGGGTTAAACAGCACAGCCCCCTTCAAATAAGCGTATTCTTTGGTGCTGATATCCACACTCCAACACGTCTTTAGAAAGGCTTTAATGGATTCGATGTCCACCACAGAGACCCCTGCTGCAGCTCTGTTCTGCCCCGTCAGAAGCTCACTGTGTCGGTCTGGCACTCCAGTGAGGATCCGCTGCAACATGCTGGGCTCCACGGTCTCTGAAGTGTCAAAGTCCACGCGGTCCTGTGCCAGCCCCAGCACGAGCAGAGGAGCCCACCCGCTGCGGATGAGGGCCAGCTGGTCATCCTCTGGCAGCTCGCGAAAACACGGCACGTTCTTCACAAAGCGCAGCGTCTTGACGAGGACCGCGGACGCGGCTTTGCAGGTGACCTGCGGGGACCGGAGCACCCCGCGGCGGCGCGTGGAGCCGCACGAGCACGGCTGCTGCCGCGGGTCCTGCAGAGAGACAGAGCTGCTGGACGAGGAGCTCCTGTGGAACATGTGCTGCGTGGCTTGCTGCTGGAGTTGAGGTTGCTCTTCTTGTGGAATGGCGAGGCTGTCACTCTTCAAAATGTTGTATAGAATACTGTTGTTGTTTCGGATAGTGGTGCCCCGACAGCGGCAGCCCTCCAGCGCGGCCATGGCGACTTCTACATGAGCAAAGAGCTGCGCTCCGCCCCACGAGCTCTGCCAAAACGCTGGAGGTCAGGCACGGGAGCTGGTAGCGCTGTTATTTCTCAGTCCTGATAGCCCCGGAGTGAAGGGCGGCTCGAAATAATAACTCCCGTTTGTCCCCGAGCTTAAGAGCTGTTTCACTCTGTGCATATGCCGCCCCCCACACTGTGGCACCGCCTCCTCTCCACCTCCTGCTGCCTCCCGCCCCGCGGTGCACACTGTGATGGAGAGGTAAACTGTGGAGCAACTTCAGTGCAGGGATTATTTAAGATAGTCACATTAATTAGCCTGTATTATTTTAACCAAAAGCCATTGCCCTCGGCCTGTTTGAATTCATTTGTAGATGAATTTGCATTGTTTTATTATCAGAACACAGCTCACATAAGCAGTGCAGCACAGAGTACATCCTGTGTCACTGCAAGGCTCACACAGCCTTACCTTTAGAAATGTCTCCTTTTCACACTGGGGTTTCTGAATATTAAATGTAATTCATGCATTTGTTCAATCATCTTGGGTCATTAAGGCCTTTGTTCATTTAGTTGACCTGTAAAACTTTTTGACAGGAAAAAACTGCCCGTGTGAAAAAATGACAAGGAGACTCAGATAAGACTTCAGTGGCCACTTCTATTCCCAGCATCACCTTGACTCTTTGGCAGCGCTGTTTATCACCAGGCTGCTGGTAAAAATATAGGGCATGGATGGATCTGAAGGCTTAATTATTTTAGGGACAATTTATATGATTTTCTATTAGAAAGAAGTAGGAAGGAGCTGAGCTGTGAAGGCCAGTCTCCAACCTTGACTCGGACACACTGATATTGATTTAACCGTGAAAACAGGAGCTGGTGAATTATGATGTCATGACTCACTGCTCTCCTCGCCTGTCACTGAAGGAGGATGCGGCAGGAGAACAGGTCAGAAAACTAAAGATGCAGCACACCTGAAAGAAGCCAATGAGTTTGAGCTTTCACTCAGTGCTGTTTGCTTCAGTTACAGGGAAGAGTGCAGTGACAAGGGGAGAGAAGTCTGGACTGAGCAGAATTACAAAATTGTCCCCAAAACAAAAGATAGACCATATTGTAGTGTTTCTGAACTTTAAAAAAAAAAAAAAAAGTCAGCACTTCCATAGTTCGAGTGATGTGATCGTGCACTCAGGCTCAGACCAAACTCACTGACACCTGAGTTTAAAGGAGTATTAAAGGGGGTCATTCTAAATATTTACACGAATAATGATGAACCCATTACAAAAGGACAATATTCAGTGATCAGAAGTGAATATGAGTTGAGCAGAAGTTGTTGAGGTTAAAGTAGTGGCCCTATTTTCTCCCAGTGATATCTCAGGTGTCCACTGAAACCACTCTTTGGCGTGGTTGAAAAGATGACCCAAAGTGCATGGCCACATTCATATCAGAGCTGTAACTAGGGCCCCATGGCTATGTGTGCTTTGAAGGACAGCACTGTGAATGAAGTCAGGATGAAAAACTTTCACAGTAGTGCTACAACATTGTTCAGAGGCCGAATGTCTTTGTATTGATTTAGCCGAGAGAAATTTTTCACATGTTTATATCAAGGACGAGCACGGGATAAACAGCCTTCACTCAGCCTGTCTCTTCTGCCGCTCAAGGCCTAACAGCACAGGTTATAAAAATCCTTCTGTCTCAAGGAGAGATTACATTATGTCTTGCTGCAAAAGCACAGAGCTGAAAACACAGGGCTTTGTTGCTCATTGCTTTAGTCTCTCAACCTCTGTTACTTTATTAAAAATGTACAAGATGTTTTTTCTCATATGTTCCTTATTTATAACCCAAACCACAGAGACAAAATGTGGATCATGGAAAGTTTGTTTTGTTTTGAGATAATTGAAGTGATGGTTATAAAACAAAAAACGCATGAAGGTTGTGCAGATTGTTCATTCCTCTTTGTTTTTGTCTTGTGAAATTGCATTTTCCTGAAGGAGTGATATGTCATCCAGAAATGAGGAAATGTCTTTTTTCTTCTGTTGTTTCAGAGAATATTTAGTCATCCTCTGCAGCCTGCTCATCCCAGTCCCTCTAGAGACATCTGGATCACAGGTTGGTTTAATAGTGTTTAAATTTTATGTGAGGAAATGTATTCAGAATGTTGTTTGTGTGTAATATGATCACATATACACACAGTACATATATCCCATTACATTTCCTCCATTATACTGACGGATTCTGCCCTGGAACCTTACACATGCCAAATAGACAGCTGTTTGTATTTAAACAGCTGCGGTCTGGTTATTTTAGGAGACATGTGTTGCAAAATCACCTTTTATGAGCGTTTAAACATGTTGTAATAGCCCCCCTCATAATTAGATTACTAAACGCTGTATTTTAAGTGATTCTTGCGTCTGCATAATTCTGCATTGTCCCGCATTTGAAGCTTGAGCGCTCAGAAAATCATCATAAACGAAAAAGCCCTATTTGCTGCAGTGAAATGCTACTCTACAGAGGATCAAATCTGTAGTTTCAGGATCAGTGTGGTTTACAATGAACACATGGTAAATAATGATCTGTTTGATGTGTCTTCTTTATGGAGGATGTTGAGGTGCATGGAACCATTTGCTTGATCCAGGGATTTAAGATTTCCTATTATGAAACAGCAGCAGCGTCTTAATGGATGGAGCATTTATCCTTGAACTAAAGGCTTAATGTTTGTTGAAGTGCTGAGGAAGAACAGAGCACAATATTTACATCTTATTTCATATATTTTTTCAGTTTTGGTACCAGCTGTAGAAGCCCATTGCCTCTACATTGCATTGAAAAAGAACAGACATTATTTCTGGCCGTGAGCCTGGTGGTTCTGGTTCCACCTTTAAATGGGGCAGTATGGAGCGGCACATGCGTGGATAGGTAGTCCTTGCTGGATCTGCAGCTCTTTCCTCAATGTTTTTACAAGTTAACAAAAACAACACAATATATTTGATTCTGTTTCATGTCACTCATTAACCAAAACATATCCATTCCATTTAAATGCTGTAATATTCATCATTTGAGCCAAAAGCTGGCTGCTCTGTGAAAATCTGGAGCAAGGCCACTTCTACTGCAGCTACTGAGACAGACACGGGTCATGGGAAAGTATGAAAGCTGTTTTAAAATGGAAAAAAGCCATTGTGTGGAGAGCTGGTAGGTGTTTTGGTTGTTTGATAAGTGTTAAGCAGTGCGTCTTGCATACTTAACAAAAGATATATCAAATAAACGTAGATCATCATCTTTAAGTACACCAGAGCCCCAAGTCGTATTGTTGTGTGCCTTTGCAGTGGTAAGCATTCTCACAAAGAAATCCTGAGGTTGCCGTGACCCAAAAAGACAGCTCTTTGGCACATTCAAACGAACTGTCCTTGAATCACAAGTGTGGAGAAAAAAAATACAAAGGTTTTTTTTTTTCATTCTTTTTATTTTTTACCAAACACTGGGGGCTTAGAGACACCCACCGCCTCACCAAGACAGGTCTGAGAAACTTGAGAAGACAACTTTGTATGATTCAAGGCTCGCCATTAAATTGCTGCCATGGAAAAAGTCTTGTACTGTATTGTTTGTTGATTTGTTGGGTGCTCTTCTGGCGGTTGCTATAGCGACTGCCTCCATTTTCTCTCTGTGGCTGCTCTCATAAAGGGCCTCGTCCTTGTCTCTATAATAGTTACAAATTGAATACTGCACTTTCCAAGGACTCATGTCACCAACTTACAGCAGAGTGAAAGTGTGTGCGTGTGTGTGTGTGAGTGTGTGTGTGCGCAGAGAAGAAGACAAGTTTGCTTTATATGTGTTGGATAAATACAAGGTAAAATGTTCCAGTTCTTTCGATCGCTAAGCTTTTATGTATTTTATAAAATGAAATGAAAAAGAAGGGAAAATTTGATTAAAGTTTAACAATGTGAGCAGGAATCAAAGCTACACCACATGTAAGAGTTATAATTATTCATTTAACTATAGAATGTTCTCTTAGTTATATTAAAGTCTGTTATTTGACCGTTACGATCTTTGAGGCAGGTATAGGCGAGATCAGGGGTTCAATTCAGCAGACATAATGACATAACGTAAGGAGAGTATCAAAACTAAAGGTTCACTGTGAAATTTTGGTCTGTGTCAGCTGCCTCCTTGTCTCCTTAAATAATCTACAATGTGACATTATATTTAGGCTATTTATCTTGCATTAGTGTCGTCAAAAGTATCGAAAATCAGATGCTAATTGATACTAAAACTCGTGTTAAAGTTAGATACAAGTACTGATACTAAAAAAGTCACATTCACAGGACAGAAATGAACTTTTAGTGAATGTTTTTTGAATGATCTTGAGCTGTATCAGAACAAGTATAAGACTAAAGTACTGCCATTTAATGTTGAAAATCACATTCTACTATCTAAATAAAGTGTTTTTATTATCTTTGTGGTATCAAAATTGGTTTTAAGTCTCAAGTCTTAAACTAGTCAAATTCGGTTTCGATACTATGCAATTACAGGTCATTACAGGTTATTACTCAAAAAACCTTAGAGAACATGCATTTTTACTGTGACCTGAATGATATTCTACTTGAGTAAACCACACTTTCTTTGCGGTGGCACTTCCGGTTTTGCTGGAATCCCATTAATTTCAATAGAGAATCTGATATAAAGTAGATTGGTTTAAGTCAACACTGCACAGATTACAGGAAGCTTTAAAACGGCTCTGTAATCCGTGTAGAAGTTATTCGCTGTCAAGATCCACAGCCCCCATACTAAAATAATACAACCCCAAAGACGATGGCGGTGCCCACGGCAACGGCAAAGGTGCATAGATTGGATGAACTTTCTGTTTACAGGTTTAGTCTAAAAATTAATCTGCTTAAAGTTTGAAAATCTCTAGGAAACTGCAGTATCACATGATTATTTCTGCGTGTTCTATAGTATCACGTTTAATTAGTGTCACGTTGTAAACAGAGTGTTGACCCAAAAATGACTACTTAAATGTAAACCTTAACAAAGACCAGAAGTAAAACGATACACAAAAATACAAAATGGAAACTTACAGGACATGACAAAGCTAATGGACAGGGTTTACATGCACGCACAGAACGAGACACAGGTGAAACGCATTAGGGCGGGGCAAGCGCTCAATACGACAGCAAGTAAAGCTCAAAAACACACAGGGATACAGAAATTACAAAATAAAAGCAGGTACTGAATGGTAAAATTATACAAGGAAAATCATGACCATCACAATTAGGGTTGGGAACTTAACTGAAAGATGGAGAGATTGTGAATCAGTCAAGTCTAATCCTGAATGATGTGTTTTTGATTCGAGAGGTTTGCAGTAAAAGCAGGTGGTATGAAGCCGGAAGACTTTGGAAGAAGTAATTTGATTTTTTTTTTTTTTTTTTAGATAAATGGCACAGTTTAATACTAAATTGAACAATATGGGTGAAAAAATTGTGATTATTTTTTCATCCATCACTCAGCTATTTGTGCAATGTGCATTTCAATACCACAATGATATAAAAAACACATTCTTCAGACAGTAGAATATAACTGCCAACATAAAATAACACCATGGTCTTATAATAATTCTGATATAGATCAAAACCTAAAATTATTCAGTAATGGCCTCATTTTGTTTATCTTATTTTGTTTGTAATTTAGGACCAGTTAGTATCTGGGTAGTGATGTTTGACATACCCTTTGGCAGAATGTGGTTGTGGGCTGTTGTTTATGTGAAGAGTTTGTTGTGAAATCCCTCTGTGGAGGATGGACAGCAGTGACCATCTCCTGGGGCACAGTGCTCCTGGCCTCTCTGTCAGGGCACTGTGCATCATGGGAGTCTTGAGTGGGAGCAGGTTTTCTGTCGACACACTGCCAATACAAGCCACCTGCATCATACAAGTGTGTTATTTAATGTTGAGCCATCACTTTAACTGCAACTGTGGTCATTTAGTAAAAATCTGATAGTTTTGGCCCAGGATAGTAGGATATCTAGGATAATGAAATATCGAGCACTTGGTTTGTGAGATAAGGGTGAATCTTTACCAGTGCAGGGTTCATAATAGTTTTTAAGATTAGGGTATACTTTATTGATCCCACCTGAGGATAATTAATTCTTTACATTTGACCCATCCTTCAACCATTGCTGCTGGGCAACCTGTCAGGAGCACTGAGCTCCTGCAGTACAGTGCTCAGAGACCCATCTCCATGATCTTGAGTTCGGCTTGGTCAGCTTTGTTAGCTGCAAGCTCCTCCTGTGTGACTGAGCTCCTCACCCTATCACCCTAAAGAGTGCCCAGCCGCCCTTCAGAAGAAACTCATTTCGATTGCGTGTATCTTGATCTTGTTCTTTTAGGCATTTCCCAACGCTCATGACCATAGGTGAGGGTAGGAATGTAGATTGACCTGTAAAGTGAGAGCTTTGCCTTTCGACTCAGCTCCTTCTTCACCACAACTGTTTGATACAGCGATACACTGCAGATACTGCACCGATCTGCCTGTCGATCTCACGCTCCATCCTTTCCATGAGATACTTGAACTCCTCCACTTAAAGCAGGGGTTCTCCACCCACCTGGAGAAGGCACACCACCTTTTTCCAGTCAAGAACCCTGGCCTCGGATTTGGAGGAGCTGATCTTCATCCCAACTGCTTCACACTCACATGGTAGCTCACGCACACATTTATTATATTTTTTGTGGTTGTCATGGTAGCACATAACAATACGCAAAAATATAATGGCCAAGAAAAATCTAAAAAATGAAAGTAGCAAAAACAGCAATCGACTTGTGTCCAACAAACAGCAAATGTATTTATCTATGTACAATAAAATAAAAGACAGTAAATAAAAATATATCTAGGCCATATGCCAAGAGGTGGTAAGGTAAGAAGATACAAAGGTGAAATGTTTTGACATGACATTAGTTTATCTGTTACATAAGGATGAGTTGTTGTTTTTCTTTTTTATCTCTGAAAGAACAGCAGGGCAGGGTGGGAAAAGATATTTGGCAAACCTGGATTTGAACTCTGAACAGTAAACTGAACCAGACATGTTGCCTTGCATATGTGCCGCAGCTCGTTCACTAAGCCACAGAGTAAGTTGACATAAATTGAATGTGATTGTGATTTTGAAGCATGAGCGTGCCAGGAAACTGAGCAGGAGGCAGCGGAGGCGGGACACTGCAGTTGTAATGTCCTTGTTGTGGATAAATCGTGTGGTGAACATATGCCATTGGGACATGAGCTAATTAGCCAAGGTTGAGTGGGACCCGGGGGAGAGTGGGGCGCGCCAAGGTCGACCCTCTGAGCCGTAGCGCAAGTGCGCTACCACAACACAACAACACTTTGCCTTCTGCCTCCACTTTGAGGACTTGGTTGAGTCTATGCATTGCTTATAACCAACACGTGCTGGGCTGTAGCTGCTAACTGAATGCCAGGATGTAGAGAATTTACTGTGTAGAAGAGTCGTAAAATACAGTTAGGCCCAGAAGCTATTACAATGCAGATTGCCTAATACCTGGTCTGCTGGATGTAAATATTGCCTTCGCTCTATGTGCCCTTGCTTATCTGTTTATCTTATTCAAATGTATGTCACACTATGAAATAATGCTCCTTTTTCTTATGTATAGCCACTGCCGGATTATGCAGTGAATTATGAAATACTGTAGCCGTGAGACAATATTTATGTCCCCACTTTCAGCTTTTTTATTAGTCTCTCTGTGACTACTGTATGAATATTTTGCCAAACAGCATATCCAGGACAGGGTCGTGTTTGCATAAGAGGCTAAATTATGATACTAATAAGAACGTCAGCATGACAGGGAGAGGTTAGGGTGAAGGGTAGGTTTTCAAACGGGGACGGTTCACATGGGCCCCCAGGTGGGTCACAGGGGGCCTGAGCTTGCACACAGCACTCAAGTGGAGACAAAGGGAAGCTCTGTCGATACATAAAAGATAGAACGAAATACATTATTGGACTTGGAACCATGCATACAAAGATTATATGAGTGTCCACTGCCACCAGTCCAAGGTCAAGGGTCAGATCTGTGGAAAGGTGACCCTTCTCACAGTAAAGATGTATGTTTTCATTGTATCTTTTAGCAACAAAAACACATACAGTTGATTAAATGCAGGTTAGATAGGTTTAATGCCATACTGAGGGAAATTCCAGCATAGCAACAACATATGAGTGAAGAAAGCAGGTGACAGAAAAGTTTCATAGTCCACCTTAGGGTAAGAATGGCCCAGTGTTTGCCCACTGATCTGAAGGTTGGCGGTTTGAATCATCATCCGTTGAGCGGTCATATCCACTGACCCACAGGTTGGTGGTGCGATTCAAGCTCCCACAGATGAATGCTGTTGTCATGTACTTGAGCAAGACACTTCACCCACCTCACCCCCTCGAGTCTGTGTACTCTGGTGTATGAATGTGTGCGTGAATGGGTGAGTGGTTCCTTGATGTAAAGTGCTTTGAGCTTTGAAGGTGAAAAAGTGCTTTATAAAATGTGACCATTTACCATTTGAACTGATATGACATTGATTTATAGAGCTGCAGTTTATCCAGGTTCATTTTGGTTAGTGATTATTTGTATGTTCAGATTTTTTCAGATTTTGTCCCCAGGATCAGTTTGAAAAGAGAAAGCCGATCATTTTTAGTGTCATGGTTAAAAATGTCACTTTCTAAACCAGAAGTTGTTAGCCTTAACCTAAGTTATTTATTTTTTGTTTACTTTCTCATTCTTCCATTGAGAGACATTACCTTGGAGAGGTCCAACCCCTTCACCGCAGCAGTGAGTCAGTGCCTCAGTCTACCTGTATGCGACTGGTATGACTCAAGTTTGTCAAACCTTGAAACCCTCCATTTTCCATCCTTAATGACAGGATTAAACTTTCCTTAATGAGTATCAAACCGCTTTTAAAGAAAACTAGAAATCATCTTAATTAGTTAATACATATATATCACTTTTTATCACTATAACGTTCTTGTGTCTCCTGTAACGGTCATCTTGTCTTCTTTTAAGATGTCTTAAACTGTTTAATGATGCACTACAGCATGTTTCTTGTAGAAGGTACACCATTTGCTTGTCTCCACGGAGCTGTTATTGCTTTGCCTAGAATGTTCCACAGTATCTTTATGGAGAGAAATAGGTAGCACCACCAGGCCAAGCTGCAGGTCAGATTTGTGGTGAGGTGACCCTGGTTACAGTAAGGATCATGTTTTGGAGCACTAAAAACACCTGTAACTCAATAAATAACTATGGAATAATGCCCTCTGCCTGTCAGAACCTCCATCCATCCATTTTCTTTCGCTTATCCGGGGCCGGGTTGAGGGGTCAGCACTCTGAACAGGGACTCTCAGACTTCTCTCACCCCAGACATGTCCTCCAGCTCCTCCGGTAGGACCCCAAGGTGTTCCCAGGCCAGCTGAGAGACATAGTCCCTCCAGCGTGTCCTGGGTCTTCCCCTGTTTCCGGTGGGACATGCCCGGAACACCTCCCCAGTGAGGCATCAAGGGGGCATCCAGAACAGATGCCCGAGCCACCTCAACTGGCTCCTCTCAACGTGGAGAAGCAGTGGCTGTACTCCGAGCTCCTCCAGTGTGACCGAGCTCCTCACCCTATCTCTAAGGGAGCAGCAGAAGAAACCCATTTCAGCCACTTGTATTCATGACCATAGGTGAAGGTAGGAATGTAGATTTACCGGTAAATCGAGAGCTTTGCCTTTTGGTTCAGCTCCTTCTTTACCACGACAGTCTGCTACAATGACCGCGTCACTGCAGATGTTGCACTGATCTGCCCGTCAATCTCACGCTCCATCCTTCCCTCACTCGTGATCAAGACCCCGAGATACTTGAACTCCTCCACTTGGTTGAGAACCATGGCCTTGGATTTGGAAGAGCAAACCACCCCAGTGCCTGCTGCAGGTCCTGGCTCGAAGAAGCCATCAGGACATCATCATCTACAAACAGCAGAGATGAAATCCTGTGGTTCCTGAATCAGACCCCCTCCAGCCCCTGGCTGCGCCTAGAAATTCTGTTTATAAATATAATGAACAGAACCGGTGACAAAGGACAGCCCTGGCAGAGTCCAACATGCACCGGGAACAGGTCTGACTTACTGCCGGCAATGCGAACACAGCTCCTGCTCTGGTCATACAGGAACCGGACAGCCCTTAGCAAAGGGCCCCGGACCCCATACTCCCAGAGCACTCCTTCTCCAGATCCACAAAACACATGTGGACTGGATGCACTGCCATGAACCCTTGAGTACCCCATGGAGAGTATAAAGCTGGTCCAGTGTTCTGCGACCGAGACGAGAACCGCACTGCTCCTCCTGAATCTGAGGTTCGACTGTCGATTGGATTCTCTTCTCCAATACCCTGGAATAGACTTTACCAGGAAGGCTGAGGAGTGTGATTCCCCTGTAGTTGCAACACACCCTCCGGCCCCCTTCTTAAACAGAGGGACCACCACCCCGGTCTGCCAGTCCAGCGGTACTGTCCCCGACTGCCATGCGATGTTGCAGAGACATGTCAACTAAGACAGCCCCACAACATGCAGAGACTTAAGGTACTCGAGATGGATCTCATTCACCCCCTGAGCCTTTATTGTTGTTAGCCTATGTGTCATATATCTGTAGATTTGGGGGGGTTTTTTTATGTTTTTTTTTTTTTTACTTTTTATGTGACATACTTTGGGCAGCTTAAGTTGTATTTAAATGTGATACATAGATAAAATTGAATCAAATTGAAATTGAAGAAATGTTTAAAGCCATAATGCAGAACATTCCAGGGAACAAACTAATATCAACATCACATGGTGGACCCTTCACTAGAAAAGTTCCATAGAGCACTTTTAAGCTTCAAATGACCTTTAACCACAGCAACAGCACATAGAAATAAAAAACTGAACAAGTTAAACATGAACACAGTCATTTGTTCAGACTAGTGGATTATAGACGTGCTCATATTAGCTGCTTATGTTGTGACTGTATAAAGATATTTGGCATCTGCACAGTGCTCTTAAAATGTGATTTACATCTGAATTGTTCATTACAAGGACCACTTTTGAAAGAGAATCCATCAAAACATGATTACTGAAATTTGTTCAGCTGTAAAAAGAGAGGACTAACCACATCTAATAAAAATGAAATCTGGCTCTTACTTGTGTGGTTGAACATTAGGAAAACGCAGTACATTAAACCATCAAAACTAATCACATACATTCACAATTTAGCATTTCCCATTTGTATCTTTGTTGTAGTTTTAAAAGGCCATGTGACTGGGTAAATTGTCCCTGAACTATACATTTCAAACACCTGTCTCTCTTTCATATACCAACACAACTGAATAATACACAGAATTATACACAGCTACATCTGTTTGCATTCACAGTATTATTATAGTGGGTCTTTAATCACTTCTTCCAGAGTCATCACCTTGAATGAAATAAATGCTTTGTATTGAAACATCACCTATGACCTTTTCTGAGAAACAGCTTCTGTTGATATGCAGAAAAGCCCCAAATCATCCTGGTAAACCTCCTTTTACTTCTATTGAGCCTGTGAATAAAACCATGTCCATGTGGCTGGCATCCACTTTCACATGTGTGCTGCTTCCTGTGATATATAGTCATGCATTACCACATTATGTTCCCCAGCTCTTTGAAAGCCAGATCGCGCTGCCCCGCTGTCTCCCAAGGCCAGCCTCTGTCTGCTCTACCTTAGCCAAGGTCACCTGCTCCGCTGCTGGCTCCGTGTTAACCTTGAGTGGCTAACTGACCGGGAAATGTGCGCTTTTGCTCCTACACTACCTACATGTACCTGGGCCCACCGCACAAACCATGCACTGCTGTACAACCGGTGACCCCTCTCCATGTCAACCGAATGATGCACCCTCTCTCAAGGCTGTGCAGGTAATTAGAAGGACAAACTCTCTTGTGTTATGCTAATTGAGTTAGCCCACATATCTGATGCATTCATCTTGAAATTGTACTGTTTAAGTGTGTTTAAGTGAGATGCATTTATTGAGCAAGAGTTTGTTCTATCTATTTGGTGCTTGTGCATTGTTAGTTATTTCTAATCATCACTAAAGATGATCCAAATCCAGCCCTAAAATCAGTGTCTCTGTTTTATTTTGAGGTGAAGGTGTGACTGGAGTTTCTATTGTATAAAGAATATCCCCATCTCGCAATGGTGAACAATTTCCTTTGATCCAGATGATGACATAGATGCACTCTATAACCCAATGATTGTCCTCTGTCACTGCTATAACTTTTCAAAAAATCTAAGTAAATTCTAGATTTATGTTGCAAGGAAACTAAAAAGGCTAAAAGTCCAAAAGAATTCCAGTAAAACACAACATCATAGCCTTATGCATACTATTATACATTTTACCAAGAAGAAAATAACTGTCTCAGAAAATAATCTGAACTTTAGAATCTTTGAACACTGTTAATGGCAAATCAAACAAAATGAAAGCTAAGCAGTCAAAACATGTTGTCCAAAGACCTAAATTACTTTCTCAAACAAGAGCAGCCTTCAGGGAACCCACTGCACACAGGCAAAGAGACAGGGCTAAATTTAGAACATGAACTTTCAAAGTCAAAGTCTGCGTAATCTCGTCAGTTCACAGAAGCTAAGCAAGGCCAGGTCTGGTCAGTACTTGGATTGGAGACCACTGGGAATATCAGGTGCCACAGAGGGGCGCTAGCGGCAAAAACTGTTGTTGTGTCCTTAAGCAAGAAACTTCACCCACACTGCCTGTTATGAAAGTCTGTCCCAGGGCAGCTGTGGCTACAGTGTAGCTTATCACCACTGACTACAGAGTGAAAGAATAATGCAGTGTAAAGCACTTTGTGTGTCATGAATGGTACAATATAAATCCAGTTATGAATGAATTAATTGATAATTGATTAATTTGGTCAGATCAGTGAATTATTTACAGATTGCAAAAACGTGTGAAGTTTAGCACATAAAATGCATCTCATTTAGACAAACCAGGCCACTAATAATTAAAAAAATCATCACTCACTTCAAATTACTGTGGATAAGCTGCAAAATGTATAACACATATCACCGACTTCACCCAGTTTTGACCCAGTGCACCCATTCTCATTCTCAAGGTTACATACACAGCCGGTCTGAGAGATCAAACAAATCTTAGAGAGTGAGGAAGTCTACAGGAAGTTCACTCGCAACAATGCTCAAACTCTGTGTTTCTGCTCTGACCACTAAAGTATTGGTCTTGAAGTATGGCCTGAAGGATACGCTGAGACGCACAAGGATATGTGCTTTGTCCCTGTCAATACAAGGCAGTGTTTTTGAATAGGAGGTCTGAGAACTGTTTGAACAAAACTGTACCATTTGTTACGTTGAGTGAATGAGTGTTTATCTATGATTCACATAAATGCCCTTGAAAGTAAGTCTTTTCTGGGAGCGAATGGTTTGAACTGCAGCAGCAGCCAAACAAACTTTTCTATCAAAGGCTTTGAAATTCAAAAAAGAAAGAACAGCCCCCAGTCTGTAATGTCTTCTATGTGTGGATTGGTCTTTTCATTTCTCACCAAACATATACAGGTACTAGTGAGTTAAGTTGTTAACATAATACAGGAAGATTTGCAAGTAAAAAAAATAAATGTGTGTCAGTAGTGTATGCCCGCAGTTAAAGGTATCACCACTTAATGCAAATGTTTTGTTGTTTTTTGTATTTTTTTTTTTAGATACCATCTCCAGATAAAGTCCAGACCCAAACTTCCCGCACTTTTATGAATGCGTATGAAACAGAGAAATGAAAGTCAGTTAATATAATTATCATAAAGTGTAATGGATCAGAACCATCTTGGCGACCTCCAAAAGTTCGTTGTCAATAGACCTTGACAAACAGCGGTGGAAGTTTTTTTTTCCTCTCTCACAAAGGGATGAGAAAATATAAGTAAACAGTATGTGACTGTTCCAATTAACAAGGCTACATACTAAAAGCTTTTTAAATAAAGGCAAGCCACATAGTGCGGCACAGCGTTAAAACCACAATGGTGACAGTGTATTGGAGACCTTGGCTTTGATATGAAATCTTGTAGCCTTGCCTCTACCGCCCTCCATGTTAAAAGCTCTTTGTGACAAGGAAATTACTTTTATGAACCTCTGAAAGACGCTCCAACACTTCAACCTTCTTGTTAGCTTCATTGCTAGACCGTGAGAGAAGTGTATTTTTCCATTTTATTTTTTTCAAACTACTGCTATTCGTTTCATCAGCCCTGTCCCTGATTTTATTACACAGATAGTCCTTCATCTTTTGAACTTTCGTCTCAATCTTTACTTAAGGATAAATAGCCACATATTATTTGTATTGTGAGACAGAATAATAATGTCTCAACATAAAAGTGTTGATGTGAATAATTTAGATGATTCGTGTAATTTATTAAGGCTGGTAAGAGAATATTCATCGGCCGCCAGCAAGTTCTTTAAACAATTCTTAACCTCTGTCAAAACAAGAGGTCTGTTTTTCATTTGTTTCCCAAGGTCTGTGTAAATCAGTTTGTTGGAATATGTTGGCATTGGCTGAATCATATTTATGAGTGTGTTTTTGTTTAGTGCTGCAGTGTGAGCCTTGGTTCCTGTGGCGTGTACCTGGACCGCTGAATGCAGAATGCAGAGCTACATGGGCAGAAATACCAAACATGTGTCGGAGCGGCCTTGAGACTTCACAGGACTCCGACTGCGGTGCTCCGCTCAGTAAACAGGGTGTCCTCCTGTGGCTCTGTGTTTGGAAAAGGAAAACCAGGAAGCTGATCAAACACCGGCGCAGAAGGCCACGGCTGCAGCAAGCTGGAATAGAGTCGTGTGGGCCCTTTTTAAACTAAAGGGGAAATGCTCAAAATAACATGGCTCTGCACGAGTGTACGTCTACGGCTCTGTGCCCCTGCTGAGCTGTGTCTGCTAGTTGAACATACAGCTTTTTTGCACATTTAAATGACATATTTCTCTTTGTTAGCCTCTTGAGTCTGTTGTTTTGAGGAACATCAATCCAGAATTTCCCCAGAAATCCAGAAGTTTTCCCCTCCTTTTTTGTTATCTTCTTTTATATTGAAATACACATGTGGAAAAGGGAAGTTTTTGGAACATTTACGTACTGTTATTTTTATCTTTAAGTCAATCTATTTGATCAAGCATTTACCCCTGAACTAGAGCCGTCACTGTCCTCCTTGATATGCATAAATGAATGTACATATTTGTATTATTTACACTAAGAGATCAGAGCCAGAGTGGTTTGTTTGGTTGACCCTGGTGACATGGTGTGTATCATTTGTACTTGTATTCTGCACAAGTCTATCCCCAGGATAACTCGTGCAGTGCAGATAGCTTTATCTGGTGTCTAAAGATGCAGCACAGGAGCTGCTGTCTGTGCTGAATGAGCCGTCCAGCTGCCTCCAGATTTACTGCTTGAATGACATCATAGATTATGAACAGCAGGCAGCAGATCACAGGAAGAATTAGCTAAATGAACGTGGCACAGATGTGTGTGTGTAGGTGTGTCTAGGCCCCAGAGGTTAAAAAGTTAAGTGAGAAGGCTTCCCCCTGGTGAGCGTTTATTAAACTGCAGACATTATGTGAGGCTGTTGGCTCGAGTGTAAAGAGACACAGAAGGACCACAGGGAGGGAATGACTTTGAGCCTAAACAGTTTAGGCTTGAACACTTTTGCATTGTTTTAGTCTACGTCAACAAAACACAACAGTGATCATTCCACTGAAAAGAAAACCCCACAGACACAGATGCTGATGCATTGGTAATATGACTTCAGATATGCAAAATGACAAATAAATTGACACATGGATAGTATAAAATATTATATAGGCCTAAGATTTTCTTTACTTTTTCAACAGAAATTATGCAACTTTTGAAGTTGTTGTTTTGTTTTTTTTTTTAGAAAAACTAAAATGTCAGTTCCTGTTAAGTTAAAGCTGCACTATGTAGCTTTTATGGTGAAGCCTCCATGGAGATGTTATTTTTTTGCCTCGAATGTGCCACAGTATTGCAACAAACTTCAAACTATCAAATTATTTTGTATTTATTCAATTGTTGTGTTTTTATTGCTCAAAATACATCAAAAAACTTATATTTTGGGGACGCTTCTTCACAGACTTGACCTGTAAATTGACATGCTGACTGACTCACTTGCTTGTCTCCATGGAGATAGATTTGTTTAATGCCATAGTGGGAAACATTCCAATCAAAGCAATAACATCTTTACAGACACATGCACCAGAAACGTTTCATAGTGCACCTGGAAAACAACAATAATCTTATTAAAATATAATACCTCTATTTCAAATATAATACTTAAAATACAAGACTATTAAAACATTTAGTTTAGTTTTAGTTTATTTGTCACATGCACACATTTGTCACATGTATGCAATGGTTTAAAGTTTCCAGTACTACAGTTTGTCGTCTGTTTCCTTCTCCGTTGAGGATGTTCCTTCACTGGAGATCTGGAGAAAAGGCGTGCTGAGCTCACTAGACTGCAGGTCCCCCGCGACTCGAAGCAAGCAGCTTAAAACCATGTCTTTGGCCACCCCCGCCTCCATGTTCCCCTCTTTACTCAGCTGGAGCGTGATCTGATCCAGGCTCGTCATCACCAGCTCCGAGCCCAACAAGGAACACATCGGGCCTGCGTGTGTGGCCTCCTTAGCCATGTTCTCAATCATGTACTGCTGGTAAAGATCTTGAAGTTTCTGTTCCAGGTAGTGGTTCAGGAGGGAGTTGGAGAAAGGACCTTCACGCTCTTGCAAGAAGAAACTCCGATCACGTCCGCTGCCCTGTCTCCACTGATGAGACCCCCGTTTGACCGGAAAGAAGTGCCCACCTTGAGGGGATTGCTCCAGAGGGGGTAAGACGTTATATGAATGTAGCAAAGGCCCAGTAGTTTGGAGTTTATTGGGGCAGAATTCTCCCACGTTAGCTGAAAGAGGGAGGACCTGGTCACCGGCGATGTGGAGGTCACTGTAGTTTTGGCAAATGCTTTGACAGAAGGAGGGAACGAGGAACGGGGCGTCGCTGGCGGATTGTCCCTGCGCTGGGATGTCCATTTCAGGGGAGATCTGTCTGTCCGGCCAGGCTCGCTCCAAATCCAATGATTGCAGAGAAGAGATGTGCTGGGGTCCCGAAGCTCCTGGGCTTTTCAGACGGCCAGAGCTGGAGCCATGTTCAACGAGGAAAGTCTGTCTGAAAGCACAAAGGGAAATGTCTGTGTAATCCCTCAGTCGTCCAGGTTTGACCCATAATAAAAAGAAAAATTCAAATCTGTTAAGTGGATAAAAGAACTGAGGGAGCAGCAAAACGTCTTCACTCCTACAACTTTTTGTCCAGTTGACAGATTGGAATTTTTCATTTATAAAGTAACAATACAATACAATAAATCACCTTTTTAACATTTACTTTTACCACGACTTTTACTGCAGTTTCTACTTAGCCCTGGACTAACTACTCCAAGTAGGTAAAATAGTGTTAATATTACACACTAAGGCTGAGCAAAAATGAAAAAGAAAAAGTAAATAGCAATGTTTTTCCTGGCACTGGATTAGCTGCAGACCTGATTTAAATGGCCAAATTCAAAAAGTCCACATTCAATTCAATTTTTTATTTTTTTTGTGCAGCCCAAAATCATAACAGAAACGAAATTGTTGATTTGAAGTTAGAAAATTGAACAGAAAGTCAGAAAAGCCAGTGAATATCTGTGCCTCATTCAAATTTAGCTGCATGAACACACGTTATTACTGTACCCATGTCTGAAGGCGTCTGCTGAGCCGTGAGCAGCTGCACTCGGGACATCCTCCTGACGACTCTCTTCATCCTCGCTGTAGATCACACTCCACAGTCTGCTTTCACACAGCATGGCTAAAGAGGAGGCAAGTGATGTCTGGATGTTGATCTATTATTAACAAGAAATGATCAGTATTTTCCTTGAATACGCACCTTTTTACTTCTAGGGGCAGGCTACCACTTCAAGCAGTTCCCCAATGTTCAAACTCGAGAAATTGTCTTATAATGACCTAACAGGAAGTGAGATATTTATTTGTTTGTATTCCTTCCCTTTTTGTGGGGGCTTGTTTTGCAGGTGTTTTTAACTTAAGTCTTAACTATTTACTGCTATGAAAAGACAGTCATTCATTAAACATAGAAACTATCTGGACCAAACTGGTGAGGCTGAGGGCAGTGGGTCTATCACGTTAATGACTAGTAGATGCCTTTGACACATTAAGCAGCTGACTAAAGACTTGAGTGAACAGTAAAGTGGCTTCTGGTAACTGTTTGTAAAATGAAACCACTCAGTTGCATTTATCAGTGAAAGAAACAGGTGAGTTTCAGGTTACCCCAAAAGCAGAATAGAAAGTGAGTTTTATATTATTATGTTGACATTTCAGGGGAGAGGAAGGGTGAGAGGTCTGCGGTTATTAGGCTTTTCCTTTGAACTGGTGTCAACGTATCAAACCCAGAAATACTCTGTTAATGTGCAGACGCAGGTCAGTGATACTTAGAGCCACCTTAAATCTCACTTCTCTGTTGATTTGCTCTTTCAGTTGAGGTGAAAGTATTGAAACTTTGCATGCTCCATATTTATAACAGGGGTCTTTTTGAGAGAAAAATCCCTTGTGTTGTGTGCCTGACTTCAGTGAAGTCTTTTATTCACACTGCTTCCTCTTAGGGAAGACTAACAATGAAAGCGCATGAAACATGAGCAGAGCTGCTTCATTATTAACCAGGCTGGAGACCAGGAAACACACACACACACTCACGCCTTTCACCATTTTATAAGAGGTAGAGAACAAAGCACAGGAAAAAATACAGAATTATGCTCTAGTAATGTGTATCTATTTTCAATGTATATTTATGGAAAATAAAATTGATTTCATAATTAATGCACAGTTTTTAAAAACAACAAAGTTCATATTCCTTGGCCGTACAGATTCCATTTCCAGGTTTGTTTTGCTGTTTAGTGGGATGCTGCTTGTATGAGTCATGATAACTGAAACAGCACTCGTCCTCTTCTCTGAAGTAATGACAGTGCGAAGTGTACAGTTACAAGCTGTTACCCAGCAACATCTGATAACACTGAAGACATGGTGAGATCAGGTTAGGGGGGATTTGTGCTTCGACAAAGGAGCGGCTTGGACACTTCAGGACCCTGGACAGTGGTAGAAAAGTCCATTTTAATCTATTTTAGTAAAGGAAAGGTTTTTCCAAGAAGCTATGGATGTGAGGCCTAGAGTTTTCCAGGATTTTAAGGAGCAACATGTGTTTATGAAAGACTAGAGGGATGTTCAAGAAGATCAACAATGTGTTTCGGCCCAACCACCACGCTAACAGGAGCCGCGATGCTCAAGGAAGGGGGCCCCGCTCTGAGCAGGACTACCACAGCGCCTGCACCGTCCGGCTGGTGCGCAGTACGTCCATGCTCGTGGTGGGGGAAAGGACTCAAACTGTAGGGTCCACCTTAAAGAGGAGCAAAAGCACCATGAGTATCCAGTCCACGCTGTACCTGTATCAGAGAGAGGAGGACCGTATCTGGCTCTACTCACAGAACCAAAACTGTCTGGAGTATCTGGAGGCACTGGTGGCTCTCAGAAGGCAGTACATCAAGAAAGTAACAGACCTCAAGAGCCAAGAAGCAAATGAGAAGGCCACAATCTCCAACAAGAAAAGATCTGCACCCCCTCCTCCTAAGAGAGAAGAAGAGGTAGGTGTTTGTGGTATTGTATGAGTTAAAAGGTCATGTACAGTATAGTGACTCTTTGTCCCTGCAGAGAGCCAGAGCCAAGCCCTCTGCCCCCCCAGTGCCCAGTGAGGAGGATACCCTGCAGTTCCTGGATGCCATTATTGCCAGCTGTGATGATGAGCCTGTCCGCAAACCATACATGGATGATGGACATGCAGATGTGGACTTTATAGGTACACATCTATTCAATTATTTTTGTAATACAAATCATCACTTAGATATCACAACTGTACTAATTATTAAGATCTTGATCCATGTTTGGCATCCAATTAAACTATCTAATAATCTCACTCTTACAAGATTTTTTTTTTTACATTTTTTTTTAAGTTACACTTTTTAAAAGTGAGAAATTACAACATTACCATTTAACAGAATAAAACGTAATGATATAGCTGAATACGGTGAATTATATAAATAATGTGCTTTTTGACAGTGGCGTCCAGCTCAGCAGAACATGACCTCCACTCAAACTGGTCTCTGCGTGTGCCCCGAGGGCCAGGGGGCAGTAATCAGACTGAAGCAGATCAACCCTGTGCCAACAACAAAAGTGTCTTAAAGAAGAAGAGTTCTAGTGGTTCCACCAGCAGCAGACTGCAGCTCCAGAGGAACCCCATCCACCTGCCTAAAGTGGTGCAGAGCGCCTTCCAGACCATGAGGCTCAAGCCCAGGTTAAAGAAGCAGTGATGTGCCCTCAACAATGAAACCACGTCTGCCACCATTCTAGTTTGAAGGATAGTTTATGTATGGACTTTATTACAAGCATGAACCAGTTACCTTCAGAAATGTTTTATTTAATAGTTTGTACATTCTTCTTGTTTCATTGGAGCAATTATTGGTATTTGTACTTATTCTCAAGAGGAATTCTTTCATAGAAAATTATATACACGAAAACTTGGAATGTTCTTCCACTTGTAGATTAAACTACTTTGAAATCTATGTTGAAAGCATTTTTATACTTCAAGTGTTTTGCAATGAAATGAGTAGAGGTTATAACAGAGACGGGTTTTTTTTAATATAATTTTGTAACAGGTTACACATACTGTATAATCATTTAACAATAGCTTTTCACTCAAGACTGGTAAAAAGATGAAATTTCTTGGTGAATGACTTCACTTAATGGTTAGGTGAAGATACAGTTAAAAAGCCAATCTGAAGGCTGAATTGTTTGAATAGTTTTGAATCATGTGAAAGACTTGTTGAGGAAGTACTACTTTAATATTACTATTATTGTATTACTTCATGCTATGAAATACAATATTCAAATATGCATTTAATGACAAATAGAGATATGTATGCATGTGGCTGATAAAACTGTGCTAAGGCTAGCCATAATATCTCCATGGGGTCTTCACTTTCTCTTACTTCTACTACTTATAGTCTGAATGCATGCCATTTTTCTATTTGTTAAGTTTCTATTTTCTTTGAAATTTGAATAGCCCATGATGTGTTTAAAATCTGAACTGTCAAGAGAATCATTCCTTCTTTTGAAATACATTTTTCTATCCTTAATTTGAGTTGGATTTTTTTTATAAATTGCCATGTCTCCCCCTGTGATCTTGTCCCACATTTTCAAACCATGTTCTGTCCCAAAGAGTAGAAAACATTTTTAAAGAACAAAATGCCAAACCTAAAAAGAAAGGTTTCTTAGTTTGAAGGTAAAAAGCCTAAGCCAAGCAAAACCTAAGCTATGTTGTATAGATTCATAAGAGCAGACCAACTCATACAAAACCAACTGTTCTTTATTACAATGTAGTCCATTATAGCAAAACATTTATTTTTATTTTTTGACCTTGGGACTGAAAAAGGACGACATAGTCTTCATGCCGCTTTTGTCCACTTTAGCCAGCGTTTTCTGAGCAGCCGTCATCTTCTTCGGTGGCTGGAATTAAAAGTTTAAAATAAGTTGGACACCTAATGGCCTTGCAAAAAAAATAAAAATGTTCTAGAGCCCTCTCTAAACAGCCCTTGGACAAAACCTAAAGAAAGCAGTTTATTCACTAGAACTATTTGCTACTTGCGCTACAATGAGTGGCACAGTTACTCCTCATTGTCCAGAATCTCTCGTTCTAATATGCTCTATATACTCTCAACCTTTTAAATCGTTTTATCAGGCAGACTGGTCAATAATACACTCACTTTTCGCACAAAGTCTGCACTGTTGAATTTAGTGTAGTCCTCTCCAGCCTCCACGGGTTTGTCAGACAGTTTCCGCTTCTGTCAAACGGGGAAGTAAGAAAAGCTTACCACATTTTTCTAAGGAATACAGTGTTCAGTGCTCAAGACAAAGTAAAGACCGTGCTTTCAAAAGGGGCAAAAATGACCACTAATGTTACGTGAGGCGAGGACTACAGAAAACATGCATTGTGATTTTCATGCGATTTGAAATGAGAGAAAAGCACGTATCCTCCGCATGCATAGCAACATACCTTTGATGGTGGCTCAGACTCTTTTGGGCTCGTGAGTTCGGGTAAACTGAAAAATGTATGTGGATTGTTAATATTTTGTAATTACTTCAAATGATCTGTCGACAGAGCTTACTTTAAGTGTTTGAGGAGGGCATTGCTCAAATCTTCACTGAGGTACTCTGAGATAAGTCCGTGGGCATATCGCAAGTAGTCCTCTGCCAACGAAGATGTAGAAATAATGTCATTTTAGGTTAGCTCCAGGTGATTAACAGTCATACTAACAAGCACTCCATTACTGCCATCTACTGTTGAATAACATAACTACAAAGCTTCATAGTTGGTGGGTAAATACGTTTTGTCAAGTTTACACATTTGAGTCACCGTACCTTCACGACAGTTTGATTCAGTCTTCACTTTTATATATGTTGCAGACTTTACTCCTTCTCCAACTGAAATATTCTTTTTCTTAAGAGCAACAACTGTTCTGTCAACCTATAATAAAAAATCACAATGAATCCATGTCCTGACAAAACATATAGGCTAATAGGCCAATAAATTTACACAAAATACCTTTTTCTTTAACCAGTCTAATGTCCGTTCTTGACTGTACCGATAAAATTTCCGACTTCCCACCTCTACAGAGTTAAAATCTAATATGAAAGATTTGCCAATACTTGAAGCATTAGCATTACATTTATTGTGTAATCACCTTTTTCTTCTGCAAGATGCTGCACGGAACAGGGACAGCTCAGCAGTCTGGAGCAGGCTGGGAAATTCTCATCCACTAAAAGCTGATCCAAGGGTTGAAACTTCTCCTGTGTTTTGTTTTTGATATTATTAATAAAAATAAATAAAAATAAACACAATTATATCATATTATATCATCATATACCATACCTCTTTGCCAGCATGAAGTAAATATGGCAGTAGAAGATAGAGAGGGTCGAGTGGTGTGATGAAGAGGAGCCTCCCATCTACCATGCACAATAAGGGCATTAAATGTCATAGTGCTGGGTTGATAGCATTGATCAGAACTAATAAAGTCAGTGACAAACCGTGTTGTACAGTTTGACCAATAAACCAGCTGTGGAAGTCTTCTTCAAACGCTTTCACTTCATATAACTGTGTATCACCGCTGCCAAACATATACAGAGATGCTGTGTCTGCAAACACAACAAAGAGGAACTTGTACTTTCACATCCTATTACAGCTAAGTAGAAAAAATTACATAGTGTTAGATTAAAATAAAAGGGGCATCTGCTCGTCTTCATGGAGATTTGTTGCTTTACAGAGAATGTTCCACAGTATGGCTTTAAAGTGATCTAGCATACCGGATGTGATTTATCCCAAAAAAACTGCACATTCTTACGGTAAGCGGGGGTTATGACCTGTAACTTGACCTGATGACACCAACTGCTTGTATCCAGAAGTTTACAGCCACACGATGGAACATTCAAGGAAAAGCAATAATATCTCTATAGAAACAGCCAGATAAGTGACACAGTGCACCTTTAAAGGGCCCATATTACACTATTTTCTGATCTATGTTAAAATGTTGTTTCCTCATCAAAAACATACCTGGAGTTGTGTTTTGTTTCATTCACACATTTAACACATGAATCCTGCATATTTAGGCTGTGTTCTTCTCTCAAAAGAGAAATCAACTACTCTATTCCACCTTGTCATGTCATGTGGTAATACAGGAAGTGCTCTACTTTGTTTTTAAACTCCATAAACATTCACTAGAATAATTTGGATTATTTTGGCCCTGGAATTGCCCATCGCTGTTGAACTAAAAAGGTAAAAAGTAGCTGTTAACATGAAAACTACTGCTTCATGACATCACAAGGTGGAACAGAGCATTTTGAGCTTTGGAGATGCAAACAGACTAATAATAAAGAGTTACTCAGACACGTGTGAATGAAACAAAACACAACTCCAGGTATGTTTTTGATGAGGAAACAGTATTGTAACATGGCTTTAACAATAGTCTCAGAACTGCTCATCTTTAGTAGGCTACTGGGATACATTTGATTGCACCAGAGCATTCATGGGTATATGTAATATTTCCAACCTGTGCGTGGATTCTTTAGCTTCACAAAACATGGGTCTGCGTCACGCCTTTTTGGATCAACAGCAGAATCTGTAAAAATAAAATGGCTTTACAACAGACAGTATGACATGGTTGTAACTCATTAGTAGTGTAACACGCCGTCTATCCAATGTTTGGTGCTTTCAGTAACAGTAAGAGCAGCAAAAGAAGAGAAATCATACTTTGACAATTCAACAAATGCAAGTTACAAGTTCTGCAGCATGTTAGCATCGTTAGCTTAAGTGTTTCTGTTCCTACCTGCAGCAATAACAACCCAACTGTCACTCGGAGCACTGGGCGCCCGCTTCTTTTTTGTTGCCATATCGTGTAGTTACTGTGGCAGAAGTACAAAAGAAGTGCTTTAAACTTTTAGGGATAAAAACAAAACTGCTAGCATAACACTATAGCCGCATCACGTGGTTCAGAAAAGGCGCCTTCCCAACTCGCTTCCTGCTGTAGTCCCACAAGATCAAAACAAACTATCCCTCAAACATCTCGAACCGAACCGAAGCAACTAACTTATAGGTGAGTCTTGATGTGAAAAATATCCAGCCTTTACTTGAAGTTGCGATGTTTAATATTTTAACTTCATAAACACTTAAACAAGCACGACTGGTCCGACACGATTTGTACCGGATGTGCAGCTCATGAAACCGTCCACTAGAGGTCGACCAACCACCGTGATAATATCAAGTGCATTGAAGGTACTGTTTTGTATTTCTTTAAACCTATATGCAGTTAGGTGTGTTATGTGCAGAAAAAAAATCTTGCAGAGTCTGTTATAAGTTATTTGTTGTTCTTGAGTGCACGGTGTTTTCGTGACTATTTATCCTTTGGCGCATGCTTTGGAGCAGTTGGGGGGTCCATCTGTCTTTGGTCCCCTCTTTCTTTCTCTCTCTCTGTCTCTCTCTCTCTCCTTCTCCTCTCTCTGGATGTCACCGTGAGTCCCAGTTGGTTTTCTGTGACTCACTTGTTTTTATTTCCTACCATGGTGTTTGTGATGGTGTAAAATAGTCTACGGGACACGATATGCCTTTCCATCGCCTATGTATTTTAAGCCCATTAATTGACTTGGATATCTCCAATCTGTGTAAGCTTGTTTTGACTTACAGTTGATGACAGCCAGTGCTATTGTAACCATTGCTTTTGTGTGATAAACTTATTAATATTGACAAAAAACACACTTTGGGACTCTAACAATGAAAACAGTAATTTATAGGAGCACGTAAGGTTGTCAAAAAAAAAAAAAAAACACGAAACATAGCCTATCCAGATACTAATTGAAAGGACAAAAACTTAACTGAACAGGTATAGATACTGCAAAAAAATCCACATAGGCTTTTGCTGGGTTTCAGATGACAACAAAACATTCTAGGCCAATATTGATATTTAAGACAGATGGGGAACAGCTAAAAGGAACAATTTTGTTGAAATGCTGATTTGTGAATTTACCTTTTGGATATGTTTGTTGAAATAAAATAGCATGTAATCAAGAGGGAAAACTGTCTCTTGCCCCCCCACCACAGACTATGACATCACTATAGTCTAAAATATGAAAACTATAGGCCAGATATCTAATGTTACTACACCACATGATTATTGTGTACATTACAGTACGTAGGATCTCTAATACTGTACTCAATCTTGTGACACAGTTGCATGTGTTTGCTTATATTTGAATCAAATATGTTAAAATTTTGATTTTCTCTCTTGCTTTAATGATACTGATTTATGTTCTTAAAGTCCGTGGCAATGCGAGCGTGGGTGAGATGTCTGTGAATGACTTGTTTTATGGCTCTCGGGAGAATCATGACACAACAGTACATGTGCCGCTAAACAGAATATTCTATGAAAGCGCTCTTTCTTTTTTAGGCTGCTCGGGGGGATGTCTGTGTTTCTGACTGACAGAGAGAACAACAGCGGTCTTTCTGAAACTTTGGACCAGAGACAACCCTCGGAGAGTCAGTCCTCTGTCACCAGCAAGCAGACCAGAACAAAGTAAGTCTAAAAATGTAGGCCCGAAAAAGTAAAAAGTTCAAACACCTTGCATCTTTTTGTATAAATGCCCATCGTTTATACATCTACAAACAGAATCATAAATGTCTGTGCTTTTTCCTTCCCTTGAGCTATTCTCGCTGCAAGAGTTATGTTTTGTGCTTCAGAAAAGGGAATTATTTTAACAGTAGGGTGTATCTGAGTGATGTGGAAAATTTAATAATATAATAATCCAAAATAAATGTAAATACTATTGACATAATTCCAGTATGATAATATAATGCAGTGGTAGTACAGTATTAGTGATTATGATAGTGGCAGTTCGAGTTTCGACTGCTATGACTGTCAAACAAGTCCAGGTATTACCAGAACACTTGTCTCATTCAGGTACCTCTTTTGCACTTCCACAGCTGTTAAAGCTGCATAGCCATTTTGAATTTGCTTCATATGGAAACTCCATTATCATCATCATCAGCATGAGGAGGTAATGTACACACCAATGAACTCATAGCACACACATGCACACACACATACACACACACACAGAGCAGGCTGCATAAAAACAGATGTGGAGAGAATTCCCCTTGGCAGCAGAAGCCTTTGAGTCATCATCTGGGATTCCCTTCCTCTCTCTTCCAAATATGGGTGGGATTGTGTGAGAGAGCGGGTGTGTGGTAGACAGAGGAACCCCTCCGTGTGATGTCACAGCTCGGAGCCTCGCGCTGCCTGGAAGTGCAGAGGCTGGAATGTCGGGAACGTAAATGTTATCCACTCATGCATGTTTGTAAGTGCTTTTTCTCTCACACGCCGACATAAACATGAAGCACTTTTTGCACCTCACCAGGGAGATGTTTGGTCTTCCCGTAAGGTCTGGTTCCCCCCACCGCTCAAGACGCCGGTGACTCCTCATTCCCAGCATCACTGTGCTGTGTGAGGCCTTGGCTGCACTGGTATTTCCTTTTTCCCTCAACGCTCAAAATGGTGATGACCGTAATATCAAGGGTTTACAGCAAGTCACACCCCAGCTGCTAAACATGTGGATGTGGCTTTCATAAATACAGGCTATTTTTTATAGCTAATTTATAGGTAAATTTATTCACTTTTTAACATTGTTCTGGCATAACAAAGATTTCAAATTGTGATTTATTTGTTTTTTTATAGATTGTTATTACTCCATGTTTGTTTTATTGCTTGCTTGGTTGGCAAGCTCTGTACATACAAAAGGCGTTGAGGTTCTATAGATAAAGCTGTCAGCAGATGCCAGCAGTTACTGCCAAAGTCATCTTAGTCAATGGGTATGTCTGGCACTAACATTGTTTATGAACAACAATATGGAAGAAAGGATCAGTGGGTGTTAAATATTTGCATTTAGAGAAGTGTAACAGGATCACAGCACACATACATATTATACTTATATTACTCTTTGTTGTTAAAGGGAAATTTGTCTGCATTTTTACACCCTTCAATTTATTTTTGTTTGAATAAGTGCCTATGTAGCTGGAGTATTAGACCTATTGTGCATGTTATAGGCTGATAGGGGCAAGCAGAGCACCTGGAGGAAACCCACCCAGCTGCATAAACCAGGAGTCAAAATCAAAAATGGTTATGTGGTCGAAGCATCTGGATGTGTTATTGAGAGAGTAAGAAAGGACACAAGCCTTATATTTTTATCAGTCAATGATTATCTCCAAAATTATTACTTAATCAGTGACCCTGAACACCCCTAGTTCAGAGTGTTATCAGCTGTAGTGTTTGTAATATGGAAGCAGAAATAGTCAGAAATCAGTCATGAATAGTAGCTCTAGTATTAATATTATTTTTGTTTCATGATATATATGTGTGTGTGTGTATGTGTGTGGGGGTGTGTGTGTGTGTGTTTTAATCTCATCAAATAAGAAATATAAAATTCTCTGGTCTCTTCACAATCAATAAACTACTGAAGTAGACTGTCATGCACTCTTTAAATTCATCTGAGTGACAGGGTGTAAAACCCTGAGTACACTTGTGGTCATAGTGAGGCATGAGCTCTACGTAACAGGCACAGACAGATGTGGCTCGGGTCTACGCAGGACTCTGTGTGGGGCGTATGGTCCCAGGGCTGGAGGTGATGCTCTGTGCCACAGTTTCACTGGAGAAAAGATGGTGGTGCAAAATCCTGTCTGGTTTGTAATGTTGTTTGAAAAGCTCAAGCGTGATCTCAGAACAATGTGACAGACAGAGCGTCATGTTGTAGACCTTGTTGTAGACCCTCTCAACTCTATTATTTTGGTTGTCATTTTAGCAGCCACAACGGTAACACTTTATTATGCACTGTCCCTTTTCAAAACAAATAAATAAATAAACTTTATAACTGATTTTATAACACCTTAATTAGCCTTAAGCATGAAGAAAGCTTTAAATTATAATGAACAAATGGTTTATTAAGAATTACTCAGGTTAAATAACCACTTAATAAATACCTATACCTTTAACAAATTGGTTACAAAGCCTGAATTGTTCTTAATAAACTATTTATTTATTATGAGTTAAGTTTTTCTTTGTGCTCTATTAAAGGTGTAAAGAATGTAGTTATTATTAAGCATTACAGCCACAATAGGCCCTGTGCACAACAGTATTTTTTGAGGAGTCATGTTAAAATGAATAAATATTTAAAGATAATGTTTAGAAAGAGAGATGTTTGTGTCTCAATGCTAACGGTAATGCCAATTTTGAGGCATAATACACATTAAAACAACATCACAAACTGTATTCTAGATAAAAAAATAAAAATTGAGTAGTCTTTATTTTAGTACATTTTAATAGGTTGTTTATTTTATGTTTTCTGATAAAGGTGAGTGTTAGCTTTGAGACACAGTGAGCTAGTGTTGCTGTGCACAGAGCCTTTTGTAATAGTGTGTGTTTTCATAAACACATGTGAAATATATTTCATTCACACATTTCTTCCCCTTAGGATGCTAGTAATGAGTCTTCAGCCACCAAATATACATTGGGGTCCACGAGGGGGTTTCATATACCATTGCTTCCTGCCTCTTTCCCTGCTCGTCCTCTTTGCTTTTCCCCGCCAAGTCTCCATGCCACAATGCACCATCCCCAACCCTAATTATTGTTTACTGGGTCTAACTCTGCGCTGGCCCTAAATCTCTTTCTCGCTTTCTCCTTCTTTCTTGTCGCTCTCTCCCACTCTCTGCCTTCTCTTTTTCTTTCTCTCTTTACCCTGAACCAGAGATGATGTGTTAATTATATCTGCCGACCGTTTGGCTCCACCAGTCTCTCACCACTTGCACAGAAATTAGAGACCAAGAGGGCGAGTTTAAAGCTGTAATTAAACTATATCCATGTATGAAGTTTGTTGGTTTATTTGTTTACGAGACCCCATGTTTCACCGGGACGAGTTTATATCAGAAGATCCCACCAAAGCAGGAGACAATGAGAGTGGTTATTGTAGTGGTAGGTGTTGCAGATGAGTAGCCATTGTTCTAAATTATGAATCATTATGGTTTAATTTAGGAAAGTTGTAATTTGGTTCACTGTAATATCTGGGCTTACATCAGCTGTGTATGAAGGGTATGTATGGATAGAATCTTGAGAATGATACCTGGGGAAGATCAGAGGGACCGAAACGTTGTAATAATAAAGGTGAAGTGAGAAAGTGTGCGGAAATCTTCTTAAAAACATTTTCAGCCAAGTGTCTCTGCTTCAACGCACCTGTTGCCCAGTCAGGTGTGCGGAGTCTGCACAGAGACATGGATAAAATCTTGCCAATGTTTTTTTTTTTTTTTTCACGTTGATGATATCCTCCTTATAGGGAAGTTCGACTGCAGCATCATGCTTTTACTGACCCGAGCATAGGCTGTAAACGTCTCTATTAAAAGCCTAACACATACCACTGATGCTTTAAAATGATTGATTAACTGCACGACCCCAGCCAAAACACATGAAGAACAAAATGTACACAGAAACGCCTTTTCCAGGAGTCAAACCAAGGCATTCTTGCTCTGAGACGATGAATGAGCTTCTGTAATATTTTCCTAATAACCAATGAATATAAGCATTAGTTTTGTTTTCTGTAAATGATTAGAAGTGACTATAGACTGACAGTGAGTGGATGGACGTATACCGGACCTCCGACTGACCTCACAAGACGAATTGACCAGAAGTCTTATAAAATTAATAAAAAGTGTTTTAGTAAAATTATTTGTAAGATTGATATTTGCATCAATGTCACAACTGTCATTTTCCACTAAACTAAAATTACTGTTGATATCCATAGACTGGACCCAAGCACCCTTTCAAGGAATGATATTAACTCATTCATATTAATAATGTCAGAAAATGTGGAGATGTATAGAAAAGGGAGTGAAAGGTTTGAATGAGTAAAGTGGAATTTATGTGAATCAGCTCGTGACCGATTCTCTCATTCAGATTAGCTGCCAAAAACATGACCTCACAGTTTGACCATCAACTTGAACTTCTCCCCGAACGCCTGACCCAGAGGTTTTCATTTCTTTAGTAGCGTTGGCGATTACTCACTGACTACCTCCAGTCTTGCAGTCTGCGATCTGTCCTTGGCTTTTTGGAATGAACCAGGCAAGTGTAATGTAATCAAATAGCCAAGCCTGTGAATCTGGCCGTGTGATGTCATCATTATGAGACACTTGTGTGATATCATGATTATGAGGTAATGGCGGGAGGACTGTGCAAGTTTATGACTTTGGCACACGCTCAGTTTACCGTCAGCCGGCTGCGAGAGGGTACTAATGAGAATGGATGGTTCGCCTCAAGCTACTCGTGTGCGCGCTGTGTTTTTCTGCTCTGATAAAGTGAATGATGTAGTCTGAAAGGTCGATGCTAATAACCTATAGGTAGAAACTGGAGGACGCTAAACAAACAAATGAGGAATCTGAAGCACTATTGTCTCTGGACACTCAGACAATGTGCAGCCTCTCACCAGATGAGTAACATGTGAATGCAGTGAATCAGTTTAAGCAGTTCCCAGTGACTTGTTCAAGTTGAGGGGCTTATTTCCAGATGGTCTTGTTGTGGGCCATGACTATTCCTTTAAGTGTTACTTTTTCCAAGCCTCAGAGTGACTATACCCTGTGTATGTGCTCTCAAAGTATAATGCGTGTACTTTTGTGGTCCTTAATGCGCAGTAGTTGCCAGTTAAAAGGGCAATAATGCTTTTTCCTCTGCAACTCTACGCCAGTGTCATGACTTGTAAAATTGAGGCAAGCCAAACACTACATAAATTCCACCGACTCTATCTGTTTGTGTTTGTACAGCCTATACAGAGAAAATACTCACAACTGAGCACTCAAGCATAGAATTCATTTTTGTATGTTTAACTGTCCAACCTGACTTTATATTGTCAATGTCTGTGCATTTTTTATTTTCATTATCAAAACTTGAACCAATATGGCACATATTTCTACATTTTAGTGGGAACATTAGCGTTCAACTTTCAACCTCCACAATTCATCAGAGTGTGTACAGTGAGTGGAGTCATTCTAAAATGAACTGAATACAGCAAAGAAAAACATATCCCTAAGAAACACATAATGCATTGTTTCCAGCTAATTCTCCAATATCACATTTTGACGCAAATCTATCAATCTTTCTAATTTATCAGTTAATTTGGCTCTTCAGATTTGGTGTTTCGCACCACAACCATGAGGCACTGCTGCTTTGTCAATTACTGTGATTTAGAAGTGTAGGTGTGACCTCACCCAAAAGATCACATGTGCCAAAGTCACCCTGCAGAAATGACATCATGGATAATGATGTCATCCCAGATCCTAGCAGACCCTCTCCCTTTCCCACCTAAATGCTTTTAGGCTTGGCTGCACACGCATGCACGCACACACAAGCGCGCACGCACACGCGCGCACACACACATTTATATATACACTTTTACTGGTGCCCACACATAAAATCCACCAGCGCAGCCTCACCCAGAGTCGTGATAAGACAAACACACAACAGATGCAATAAGGATCATTTGGCTTGAGGACAAATCCAACAAGACTCCAAAGCTAAAAATGCCAAATAATTAGCTTGTAAACGGTTTGTGAGACAAGCCAGCTTTTCCTATTCTGCATTGACAGGAAAAGACCACTTACCAGACTTAAAAAATAATCACATCATGCCTATTTTTAACAGGCTTAAATAAACTCAAGTGTTAATTTAGTGTAGTTTGCCGAGTTAGTCACCAAACTGTGAAAAGTGGTGGTGTAGTGGAGAAATATGTGTTGTCTTTTCCTACTTGTAGTAGTGTATTTGTTGTTTTGTGGGGAAGCTTTTGGTTGTTGTAAAAAAATGCATTACGTTGTGCTTTCTGGACAGATTTTTACCAACATTTGTGTAAAAGAAGAAACATTTAGAAATAAAGAACCCAGAGTTTGTACATCTGTCAAGGGAATCACCTATGTAATGAGATCTTCTGGGGCACACAACTGTATCACTTCTTATTATGTTGAATGAAATATGTATGTCATCCACATCTCAAAATGGTACAGAATTCCTTAACAATGCCAATAATAATGATTTGTGGATCAGTAAGCTTCTTTAAACAAAGCATCCATCTTTATATTTTTTATTTCTAAACTTTAAAATTACGTTTTAAAAATATATTTATCTTCCCACTCTCACAATTTGAACCATACCACTTAACACTTAGCGCTATTACGCCTGTCACAATAATCACTATACCGACTTCAGTATATGAAAGCTGGAACAATATATTTTGGAGCTCAATATTTACCGTGTGTACAGTTTCATTGCAAAAATGGGGAGATTTTTTGTCATTTTTATGTGATATGATACGATTTGAGCTGTAGACGGTAGAATAGATCACTTCTATGGCTCGTTATAGGTCCATTCTGTTGTTTATTGCAACTCAGGCCTTTAAATGATACAGTATGTTTAAAAATGTTTAACTCAGATTATCCTGCTTTACTTTAATTGTGTCAGAGGCATAAAGTTTCAATATTATCCTTTATTGCAATATTTCTCTGTATCTATAGATCACGTTTCATTGTTGCTTACATCTGTTATTGTGCTGGTATAATTAGGCCTTTCACGATAACACATTTTGAAACTACAGAGACATACTGTGATAAACGATAATATTGAAACTACTTTAAGCCACTGCCCCAACAACAATAATGCAAGATAACCCCATAGGCAGTATCATTTATGTATGTACAGTATATTTCTTCTACCCTTTACAGCTTAAATCTTTGTATTACAACAAAAATAAGTAAAATCTCCTCACCTTTTCAAAAAACTGTACATATGATAAATATTCAGCCCCAAAATATATTGTTCCAGCTTTCATATATTGAACGATAAGTCGATATAGTAATTAAAGTGACAGCCATAGGTATAATGGGCTTTAGTGCTAAAATCTCACGTACTTCACAGTGACAATAGTACATATTATTAGCTACCAAACATATCAGTCTACTTGCACTTAACCCTTTGCAGCCCCACCCCCATCCTTCCTCTCTTTTGCACACTTCTCTATATGGCTCCATGCCCAGCTCCTGACCTTAGTAAATACGTGGCTAATTTGAAGCATGTGGCGGCAAATTGGAAACACTGAGCTTTTAAAACTGCAGACTTTTCTTTTGCACATGCTAATTCCTCCCAGGAGATCCCATCAGATGAAATGACCCAAACATGTCAATGTCAGGGTGACACTCGGGGCCGGGGGCGGGGGGTCGTCAGTTGGTGTTACAAAGAGCAGCTGAGGGGGCAGAGGGGAAGAGTGAAAGACTTTTAAAGAGAGTTGTTCATTTGAGTCTCGCCTTAATAAAACGGAGCGCTGTGGTGTCTCCTCCCTCCGTTACTATCTGTCGTTTCTTTTCTCACACAGGTGGAAAGTCTTAGTGCCTGACCTCCTGCTCCAGAGAAAAGGCTGGCTGCTCCACACGGGACAACAGGTGCACGCAACGCAGGGGTGCAGCTCGACGTGTGGGCTGCTTTTGTCTGTGTGTGTTCACTTTGCACTTGTCTCTATGAGGAAGAAAGAGAGAATTTTAACATCTCCAACTTTCTTTATTGACTACACAAAGGGTGCCCCCAAACTGATTTTGCCAAGTGTTTGTACAGAATAAACTATGTTGACTAAAGCTTTATAAATGAGGTTGAACTTGGTGACCAGGTTTCGCTACAGCTACACACAAGAAGAGTAGATAACTTTAGTTAAAGATTAATCAGAGGAGATGAAAGGTCAACTGTCATACCAGCAGCCAATTAAACTGAAACTTGTGCTAATATGGTGTTTTACTCATTAAGTCTAATCACATAAGATAAATAAGAATTCTGAGATGCCAATATAAAGGTTATAAGAAGAATATATGAAAAACACATTTCTCAGATATATACTTTCTCACTGATACATATTCACAATGTCGTAAAAAGAGAAAGTATTAATACTAGACTAAAGACTACTAAAGGTTTTTTGTAAGCTACTGGTTCTGCTCCTTGATACTTATAAGTGTATAGTATGTACTGTTACCTAATACCCTTTTGTGGCTTTATTCTATTACTCCTGCTTGCTAACTAGAATACAATGAACACTTCCTGATCATTACAGAATATAAAAACATATCAATAATGTAATCATTCTTTAGTGGGATGCTAAAATGTACTGTTAATCATGTTAATGTAGTATTACCACTGTCAGGATGGGACCCTTATACACTGGTATATTCTCTATAGGTTTGGCACCAAACCAAGGTCCCTGGTTGACCACAATCTGGAGAAGCTCTACCTTCTTCCGTGATGGTCTAAATTTATCGCTGGTTTCCTCTGAGGCCTGAGCAGGTGGAGGTGACAGGGTTCTGGCCCCATCTCACGGGACAGACGGGTAAGCTACATGACCCACTGATCATGACATTTCCACTATATTGCTAACACGCCCACAAAACATATCATTTTTTCTGGATTAAATCATCAAAACCAGGTTAAAATACTAACAACTAACAAGCCTAAATAAACTGGGTCTACATTTTGAACTCCTGACAGTTCAGATTATATATTTTTATGTAACAAAAATCATCATTGTTGTTAATATATATTTTTGCTCATTACAATAATAATGTTATTTCCCTTTTTCTGTCTGTCTGGCAATACATTTATCTGCTTTGACATGATAATCACCTGCCACTTCCATACACCACCTAACACGTCCTTTTTAACGTGAGCGTCCCTAAAACATCCAATTGCTTCATAAACAATAATGAATTTGCATTATAATGCACCTCTAATACAATACCAAATCAATGAATTCACTACAAAAATCATATCTCAATATTTGAAATATTTCATTTTGTTTACAAAAATAATCTGATCCAACATATTATCCCAGCTCAGTGCAATATCCCACACATATATTGTCTGTGTATTCCACAGACCTGCCGATCCCCATATTGCTGGCCCATTCACCAGGATGACATCATCGTCTCGAGCCATGCCAACTGTGCTCCATAAAGCCCAGGCGTGTTCAAGGCAAGTGCCTCTGCTGCTGTGAGACTCACATGAAGACCAGAGTGAGAATATCTGCACTCATTCAGTCAATGTGTATAATTTGACAATGTGGCAATTAGCAATAAGTAATTGTATTGAAGCTGCATCACCACGACAATGCCAGTTATCGGCAGCTTTTGCACTCCACAATAGAAATAAAGTGTCAATATCCAGGAGACTATATTGCCTGATAAAATACAGACGTTTTGTATATACAGTACTAATATATCAACATTAATTGCATTTCTCCATTAACCACATTATCTGCATTAAGGCTGGCGATTATATAAATATATATTTATTATATTATATTTGTTTAGATATTTATTTATTTATGTACTTATTTATTTAATGTGACAGTGTTGTCTGGACAGAGCTCCCTCATTTCACTTAGGATTGGCACAAAGACATGCACAGCGAGTGGTGTTTTCATCTCTCCAGAATCAAGACATTATGTTAAAATTACAGGAGCAGTCACATGCCTGTACTTTATGTTCTGCTTTACTTTTAAATACTGTGCTTTAGTGGTGTTGTTCTATCAGAAATGTTTAACCAACTTGTCCCTTTTTGATCCCATCATTTTCCAATGCTCTTTAGCGTACCTTTACTTTTCCAATCACGCCACTTTTAAGACCAGCAATCTCCAGCCTTAATGCGCCTATTGCTCTCCCATTCTCTCTGAGTGCTATGTGCTAACACGGCACTTTGGCCAAGGGTTGTGGTCTCGCGGCTGAGTGTCAAGCAGCACCTTCCCCTCTGAGGAGAGCAGCAGAGGGAGAGCAGCGGGAGAAGAAAGCACACACACACACACATGCACACACACTGCATGATGATGTCATTCAGAATGACATCATCCTGTGGAGAGGAGCCAAGGGACCTGATGGGTTAGCATCCTCCAGCGAGTTAAAGAGAGAGAGAGAAAGAAAGAGTTGTAAAGAGAGGGCGAGTGAGGAGCTGTTAAAGAGGCGATGACTGAGATCTGTCATTCTTTCATTTACTATTCACTATATGGTCCCAGCCCACTGCTTTTACTCATGAAGCCTTTGTTGTGAGTGTAGACTGCGCTGCTCTTGCTCTAGACACAGTGTCAGACCTGGGAGTGCATCTGATTTGGTCCAAGCCTTACTTTTAGATCTTGAACTCATGTGTCAGTGTGGAACTTATCGATCTTATTGAGATAATGTTTTTTTTTTTAACCATTTCGAATCGTAGCCTTTATTTTTGATGTGGTTTTGTTGAGATTTTACGTTTCATTCAATAGTTTTCTATTTGCCAGTTGGGTCTTAGTTACTGCATAGTCCACATTTAGTATGGGCATTTAATGTTAAAAACATCGTTTTCAATCATTTCAGTATAGATGAGTATAATTTATTTATTCAATATTAACAAGATATGTGAATAGCCTAAATCAAATATAAACATTTTGGTTCCCTGAATATTTTTTAATCTTTGTAATCTTAGGCAGTGATGAGTGCTGATGCATACTACCACAACTTAAAACAGGACAATGACCATTTGGTTTCATGGATGTTTAATGGTTTCACAATGTTAAATGTAGTTTTGTACACAGTGTATTTCTATTTGCCTTTTTATAGACAATAAGCATAGTATATATGCTATATTTTGGTGATGACCTCACATATCCCATTACTTGCTTGTGTCTTATTGCAGGTGCTGTGATTGCGGGAACTCTGTATGAGTGGAGCCATTAAGCAACTGAAGAGACTCAATACCAGAGTGCTAATAAAAGCAGCACAATATAACCGGTACATATTCACTATGTGCAAAGTCTTCATGTATAACCCGCCTTACAAATACACAGACCTCCACACGCATCCCAGCGTGCTTCCAATGTTGTCCACTTGGCTGTGCTGTGCTCCACACTGTGTGCCCAGCATGCCTGCAATCTGAAACCAGACACCTATGTGCAAGCATCCTGATAAATACACCTCTCATTATCTAGAGTTGTGTCCATGATGAGACCAATTCACCTAGTACTAACGCACTACGCTTCAGTCATAATCGTGCTACACTGGTCATCATGCCTGCTTTATATTCCCCAAACACCAGAATCACTCCTTCCACTGGAGCATATTGGCAGATGAAAGCTGGGGTGTTTTAACATGATGATTCAATCTTCCTTATCGCACACTGCTGTTAGTGTCCAATTGAGTCAACAGTCTAAATACAGAGGCATGTCGTGTGGGACAGAGGAAGGGAGTGATGGTGCGCTGGCCAGGATGGGATGATGTGAGGGTGTGAGTATGCACAATATCCCTAAAATAAAAATATTGAAGTGCACGACAAACTGAAACACTCTTTTGTCTTATTTAAAGGGCACATTTAAGCCTCACTACATCTACAGTGCTGTACAAAGGATTTTAGGAATGGCTGAGTTACAATGTAGGCTACAAAAATACAGTTTAATCATACTGTCCTTAGACAATGCACAAACTGTAAGATATTTTTGTTCATGGTAAATGCTCTTTTTTGAGCGACCGGAAACCTACTGTATATAGAATTTTCCAACAACAATAAACTATTTTTGTATTTTAAGCAGCGTTGGATTACATTTTTTTACATTCTAACATTTGCTCTATGAAACTAAATGCATTTACTATATATCATTGTCGTTTTTGCAGCTTATGAAAGAAGTTTGGTTATTTTCTTCCGTCAGACAGTTGAAAGTATTGTATTTGGTCTGTTTTACATGTCTTTGTCTTTTAACAACACATCTATTTTTGGTGTGCATGTGGTATGTGCATAGTCACCATCCATTCTTCCCGCCATTCTTTCTTCCCTCCTCAGTGCAGAAGCTTGGGCACAGGCACACTCCTACTCTTCCGAGCTTAGTCATAGGCCTCACTATCTGGAGCTCTCCAAAAATGATAGTTTTGGTCACTTCCTTGTGCGCTTCTCACCCTCTCAGCATGCCTTTTATCACTTTAGCACACACTGGGCATGCAAATCTTATACAGAGAGCAGATAGGAAACAGCATTTAGCTTCTCTTGGTGCTATCCGGTTCTTCAGGTTGACTCTGTATGCTGTAATGTAAGCCTTTCTAAGACAGACAACAGGGGCATATACTATGGTCATTAGCCATTGTGTTCTGGTTTTCTGTGTTTGGCTTGGGTCGCTAAGTTACCTGTTGATTCCTATTGTGGCGCTGTGCTGACTAGGACAGGGCATTGAAGTTATCAGAGGAACACTGGGTGTCCCTGTAGACACCAGGCCATACGCTCTCTGTAAATATGGGACGCCTTTTGTGAGTGCGAACATGCTCCAGTGAGGGCTGTGTGTCTAACTTCCTGTCAGCTTGTGTCAGCTACTGCTATCTATATTACATAACCTTAAACTGGTCACTAGATAATGAGTTCACACTTCTGCTTATCTATAACCTGACAGCTATTTTCTATACTGATACAGAATCTATACAATGTTGACCATAGCAAATTCATCAGTCTTTTGAAAATGTTCCATTTGTTTTTTATTTTTGAAAATGGTGTCTAAATGTATCCATTCCAGATGTACTACAAACAACTATACATTGAATGCATTCATATATTATTAACATGCATCAAGCACAAGCATCTTGTATTCTTTGGAGAATGTATTTTACTTGAGAAGTTGAATGCATAGTCTATATGATGTTACCTCCAACTTGCATTTCAACAAAAGTCTCCCTGACTATTGACCAGTTTGGTGTTTGGTCATACTCATAGTTAACAACCAAGAATATGGGACAATTTGCACCAAAGGTGTAATTAGCCAGGTCCAAGAAAAGGTTCACTACTTTCTGTCCACTGAACTCAAAGCTTTAATTATCCCTCAATCAATGCCATTTTCTTCTTCTCTTGATTTTCCCTCCCTGTCTTTTCTTTGCAGTGTTTGAGAGAGCAGCATCATTCCAACGCACCAGCCATGGGTGCCCTCAGTTGACCTACTTCTGCACTGGACTCAGGGTGCTGCAGGGACAGGCCTGTCCCCCTCTGTGGGCCTGTGCAGATACATACACTCAAACAATAGCTTTACTGTGCTTATTGCAACCAAGTAGAGATACTGTAGGTAGGTATTATATTGCTCTAAGTTACTTGTAAAACTTGAATAAAGGTTTTAATAATGGCAACTACAAATCCCACATTGACTAAGATGACCAATAATACATTATAATTGTCTGAGTGAGTGTTTCATTAGCAACATTTGAAACCCAAAATGCGATGAGTTATTTCGTTTTGACTCATACAGAGTCCTCCCACACAACGTGACCTTTCAGTGGTTGATCATATTGTAAATATCTCAAGAAAATAAAGATGATGTAAGGTAGTTCTTACTATGTCACTGCTCAGATAATGCAAGAAATCCAAACAAACTTAACTATTTTAACAAATAATTAACACGTGAATTCGTTTCTCACAGGTTTTACAGTTGTTCAATATTTGGACAATACTTTATTCTTATCCAATATTGTATGTAACTGTTGGATGTGCGCATAACTGCGCCAAGGGCAGCCTTGCGCTTTTCCTCTTCTTTTGTCCAGTAATCAACAGCACCTAACGCTTTAACTTCAATAATAACAGGAGTTGAACAGCTATAGAAATCAATGTAAATTGGTGTATGTCTCTTACAAAGTCTCTTTTTCTCGATGACCTTTAAGAGGGAACCGCAACCCATCAGATTATTGCGCTTGATTTCTGTGTCTTCTTTGCATTCTGACTGTGCACCGGCCCACACATTGGGCAAATATTCAAATACCCCTGCAAGCTGCAAAACTGTAGTGTGACACTCCCAAGTCCAAACACAACATTTTCAGTCTTTTAACGCAACACAATTCAGAACTTTTACGCACAAATCGTAGTTTTAAAAATTGCCAACACAGTTGAACGCTTTACTTTTTCCTCTTGTGGGTTTTCACGTTTGCCACAGATGAACCAAAACTTGTTACTCGAAATTCTGCACTCCCAGTCCTTTTGGACTCGTTGAGTATTTAATTCCAGCGATTCCAGGGATCCCTGTTTTCTACTTGCCTGTTCAAGCAGTAATATCAAAATTAAAAGCCATATCACTTTTGTCATGTGCTTTGTGAGTACTCACACTTTAGGCTTCGCTTGTAAAGACGCATACGCATGTCAAGTATTTCCACTGTTGAAGAGGAACAATCCGCTGAACGTTGCCTTTATCTGTTTCTCTGAGGTATTAAAAGTTTAAAGCAATTATAAAACTTAAGTAATATGCGCTAGGTTTTGAATCGCCGCTTCAATAGGACCCCACGCAGTGGTCCCTTCTTTTTGGATACAGCCAGGGAAGAAGCAGTGCGCCTTGATAGTGACTTCATTGACATCAGCAGCTTCCTGATGCAATGCAACTGTAACAGCGTGAGGGAAAACGGGGAGATCACCTTTTTATCCGATGAACCGAGATGATCCTATTTCTGCATAGTAAGCCGTCTCAGCTCTGTAAACTCGCTTCCAAGAACCGTGCAGAGATTGTCTACATGGCTATGTCAATTTCCAGACGTCTGATTCCTTAAATGTGACTTGTAGAAAACGGCGAAAACTCGGGAATTAAAGAGTAATAATCAATGCCGAGATTGCTGAGGCATATATAGCATATATTTCTATTCTCAGCTGCCAATGAGTGCGGTGAGAAAGTTTTTGGTCATCTGACATCTGCGAGAGACATGGAGTCACCTGTCAAGAAAAGGGAGCAGTCTGAACTCTACGGAAAAGCGCGTCTTTGTACTCCAAGTGAACACGATGATGTTGAAGCCACAGTGAGGCGTTACCACTCAGTGCTCGGTGGTAGTGGTGTAATAATCAAGTTTTAGTGAGAAAGGGGCGATTAGGTTTTCACACGTCTTGTTGTCAACACTTGTGAAACTACATAAAGCCACTCGGACTATGCAAATGCGCCTTACGCACGCACGGAGCGCACGGACCTCATCAGCTTGGATAGTGCAGCTTCCCTCTTGACCGGGATGTAGCCACGTGAGCTGGGCTGACTTTATCGCGGATTTGGATGAGGTGTTTTCAGCCCGTTAATGGACAGCCGTGTGAACTATACGTGGTGGCTTTACGCTGCGCTCTGGTGTGTTTTTCTCCTCTCTCCACCGCTCCGCCTCCCCCCTTCGCAACATTGACGCAACCAAAAAAAAAAAAAAAAAAAAACACACTGGAACAAAAGAAACAACTTCCTTGAAGCTTTGCTGAAACTGCACTTACTCGGAGGAGAATGGATGGAAGCTTGTTGTCAACTTGCCCTGGATGGAATTTGTCGAGGAGGTGAGGTTGTCACCAGCGGACCGGCTACTCCTAACGACACATCCATACACAGGGACAGATGCACTGGAAAACACTAGTCTGTAAGTGGCATTTAAGTCAGTGGAGTCTTTGTAACTTTGGCGGTATGATCTGGTTACTAGTTTGTCGTGTAGTAATTGTGAAAAAAGTAATTCATTTGGGTGATGGATGTAAAGTCGCTTTGTTGGCGCTCGTGCTGTCGAACTCAAGAGCGAGAAAATGAGTTTAAGGCCGAGTGTTTTCATTGTGGAGTGATGCCGTCGATGCATAGACGGTGTCTTTGTATATGACAACTTTGTGTGTTGGCGTTTATGAGTTAGACTGCCTGTCATTCTGAAACTCTTTTGTGGATTCGAAAGTCAATTAATGTGGATATGTGCGTAAAGCCGAACATCAGTGTAGAGTGTTGACAACTCGCCCGGTTTATTATTGTTATTCATGCGGCAGCACGGACCAGTCGCCGGTCGAGAGAACGTCCCACTGCGCGAGGAACAAGCCTCGACACGACACCACGATCGTTTTATTCCAATAATAAAATGTGGTTAGTGCAGGGCGTTGTGTTCAACTTTTCTTTGAGGTGTCAGCCACAGTTTTGGGCGGACTATCACTCTTGCTTTGTCGTGTCGGTGTTTTCACTGCACGAACAAAGGGTTGGATGGAGTACTCGGCTCGACCCACAGAGTCGGTGGCGAGGAGGGCTGTTTACAATAATAACACGGGCGGGGCGACGTCAAGCGAGCGACAGCGGCCCCAGCCAATCAGAGCGCAGCACAGCGATCAGCAACACGCTATATTTGGAAAGTGGTTACATCACCGAGGTACAACAGTGCAGTATGGAGGGAGGGACTTCCGTAGGAATTGTCATTTTGTAGTCCAGAAGCAGGACAAAAAGAGATTTGAGTTTTGTTTGTGAAACTTCTTGTCAGTTGTTTTACTTCAAATTGTGGTTCATTTAGGCCACATGAGCAACTAGCTGTGTTATCTTATTATTACCTTATGTGAGTCTATAGATCTACCCTTGAATTTGTTAGTTATTAGGCTACACCTGTTAGTTATTTGGCAGCACCTATAAGAGTAAAGAAAACATGACAAATAAGTGTAAAGTAGTTGCCTCTGTGAGCTGAATGCCATAGGCTGATGTAAACATCGTTGAATAGGTCAACAGTTAATGTGAAGTTTGATGTTGAGCTGCAGTCTTAGCCTTTATCTTAGACAGTTACACCGTTTGGGCCCATTATTGTAAATACTCGGAGTACTAAATGCTCTTTGTCATGCAGTTGTGAGAGTAGCTCCAAGAAAATGAAAATACGGGGTAATAAAAACAATGATTTATAGCCTAATGCTAGCTTTGATTCTTGAATTTGTTTCCTTAATGACAGAATCTATTTTCCAATTTTCCTTAAACTAAAATAGTTATTGTTTGATTTTCCAAACAAATGATTATGGCAGATTCATCCATACATTTTTAAAGTTTTGTTTTATTACAAAATGTAAAACAGTTGTTTTGGAATATTAAAATATGAGTTGTTTATGTGTGTTTGCATATGTGCTTCTGTGGGGTGCAGAGGGCCTGACATGACCACTTTGTGCTAAAAAGAGGTCAGAGGTTGCTGTAGTATTTTCAGGGTGACCTGCTAGTGACTATTAGCCATTGATAAATGTGATGTCCCACAAGTGTGCGGGTTGCACTCTTTAAAGGGGGAGGTGTTATAACACGCCCCACGCTAACCTCTCTGCCAACCCCACCTCAACTTGTTCATACACACATGCAAACACACACTCTGTCCCGCTGACAGGAGCACAAGGGGGCAGCTGCTACAGATGTCTCTGAGAGAGGGGGAGGGGTGGCCAGGAGACATCAATGGATAGGCTTTCTCTCCAAAGTTCTCACTGGGCCTCATTGAATTCTTTAAAAAACACAGCCAAAGAGTGAGCCATGTTAATAAAGTGCATATCCTTTAACACTTTTGTGTAACAGTTAAAATCTTGTTACTATAGGCCTACACAGTGATTGTTATTGTTGGTAAGATAAGTGAACGGGGGATGGTGATCAAAATAAATGAGCTGATGTTCATGTGCTTCAGGTATGAATCATTTGATCATTTATTATTTAAGCATTAACTCTGTGAGTGTTTACGTGCATTGGGTGTCATTGTGATCACTTGCTGATCCATTCAAATGTTGGTTAGATCTATGTCGATTTCCCATCTTTTAAGGTTCTGTGGTCCCATGTCTGAAGGTGGTGTGAAGCTTTCAGTCACATGAAAAAGAAAGACGAAAAATCCGTAAAAACTCCCTGAATGAGAAGCAGCTGAGTGTAACAGCCAACCATGCACACACGCCATCTAACATGAAATCAAATTACACTGGACCAAAAGTACCCCACCATGGCAACTTTGCAACCAGACTAGCTCACTACTTGTGGCCATGCATCATGACAGGGCTGCTCTTGTTCAGGCCATCCACCACACAAGGGAGAGCCCCACACTGTCTCAAACCTCCTCATAAAGAGATGCATTATAACGTGATTTCATTTGGCCCTGCAAAACAACCAAGTGTGGATAGCAGTGCAGCCTGAGTAGCATGCTTCATTTGTGTAGTGACATGTGACTTGTGTTTTCGTGAGTCATAAGGATCTCCTGCCTAATGGAAGGCAGTGTGTGCTCATGTGATGGTGACACAATGCACGATGAACTCTATAGCATTCGCAGGGCTGTGCTTGACTACTGTTTGGCACCACTTTTCTATCCTCACATGCATCTTTATATGTTGTCATAAAGAACAAAAAAACATAACTTTTTCATTGAACAGAATTTGCAGAATTCTATCTTGATTATATAACTTGCTGTATTTATTGATATCTCTTTGCTGTGGCAACACCATCCCTGTCTTCTCAATGGTCACTGTGGCGTTTTTGCTGGCTCATCCCTGCCTCTCCACATGGCTGTTTAACAGCACAGAGCTCCTCCTTACTGGCTTCCTGTCCAAACCAGTTTATCTGTAAACAAGTGTGTTTTTTCCCTGTCCGCCCCATTGTGCACATTACTGCAGAATGTATACACAATGAGGAGCCTCGCTTTAGGCCTTCTCCACTGAAGTACTACATGCAATATAGGATTATATTTTTATATTACTATAGGTTGTGTTCATCCTAGAATTTGAACATGTCATAATTTCAGATGGAGTGCAGAGGCTTATCTCTCTAAGACATTCTCTGTTTTTGAAAGAAATATTCAAAATTACGATCCACAGCTGATGAACCTGATTATTTGTGAGATCGACTTCATGCATGTCATACTAATTATGGCTTGAAGTACTTTCAACTGATGAGAATCACATCTTTGGGTTTGACTAATGTTACCAGTCTTTGAAGATATTGTAAAGCAAGTTTAAGTTTGTTTATTTATACTGTCAGAGAAGACATTGAACTTTATGCCAGTTTTGTTTCAGTAATTACAGATCGCCTATTAACCATAAACAAGGTCAACAGATCTGAAATCAGACAATTAAAAGGTAAATTCCAGCATATAATTCTGCCCTGTCCTCCAGTTTAATGAGACTGTTGAATGTTGTGGTGTCACGTGAACTCAGCCAGGTGAATTCTGGGCTCTTTATTGTGTGTAGATGTGCTCGGATGAAATGGCTGCCCTGGTTTATTTTGCATATGTGCAATGTAATGTGAAGCAATCAATGAACTTTTAATATGAAGCAATAAGTGAAGTTTTTACATCATGGTGAATGAAATGGTTTGGAGGAGTGACCCGGTTCAACTATTATGCGTGTGTGTGGGTGTGTATACAGTGTGGGGACTAAAATCTATACTAACATTATGGAGACCTCAGGTATGAGTTAAATAATACTACTACTTTTGTTTATATTGCTCTTTACATGTCAAAGTGTTATGGTCCAACTGGTTAAAATAGTTTATAGTTCAGGTTAAAGTTATTACTACGACATTATTACTATTAATTAAAGTTACTGCAGTTAACGTTAGTACTATCAGTGAGAAAAATGTGCAATGTCTCCAAAAAAGTATAGAAATCCAACATGCGTGCAAGTAGGCCTGTTTGGGAACAATTATTTTCTTAGTTCTAGACACGAAACCTCAAGTCCCTCATCAGTTTTTGACAACATTTACAGCCATTTCATGCATTTAACACACTTTTGCAGCTTGTGTGCAGACAGATGTGCATTTTCACCCTCTGTAGTGCCCATACAACTAGTTCAACTCATTTCTGCAAGCATATTTTAAGTGTTTTTTTGTTCTTGCACTGGCATCAACCCCTTATAATTGCCAGAAAACTTTACTCTGCTGGGATCAACGTAGAGAAAACTGACATAGAAACCCTCTGAGCGCGTGAAGAGTTAAGTTTCCTCTTGGTTGAGCTCTGCGTGGGCTCCCAGATCATTCGAGAGTGCATTTTGAGCGTCCAATGAGCGGCCAGGACTTCACTTTGCAGCCAGCCAATGGGCGCAATGGGAGGCTCTATCGAATTTGAATGAGGAGTGTATCTTTTCGGCGCCATTTTCGAGTGAGCAGCGATTGCCTGAGCAGCTGCGGTGGAGAGGATGCTGCGATCAAGACTTGCCACTGAGGCGGAGGAACGAACCGAGCGCTCCAAAAAAAACGCTTTTACTGCGCCTTTTTGGATCGGGGCAGCTGTTTTTCCCAGGTAATATCGAGCGAGTTGAGTCGGATCAGACTGTGTGGATGCGTTAAACCGCTGGGATATGTGAATTAACAGCCGCGCGGGAGCCGTTTGTGCAGCTTTGCCTGTACTTTTGCTGCGTTAGCCTGTTAGCTTAGCCTGCTAGCGCTCAGGACTGGATTTCTGACTTTGCTGCGCTGTAAAAAACTGCACAATCAGCGTTCCCTTTCGACAAGGTAACACGGGGCACATGTGAGAGGATAAAATAACACTTTCCCGAAATCTACAGACGCGTCTTAACCCCGGAGAGGAGGTGAAAGTTTTGGACGTGACTGATATTTTGTGCGTTTTTATGGCTGAGTTTTTGAGCGGGAGGTGCAAAAAGGAGCAGCGCAGCAGAGGTACAGTGGGCAGTGTCAACAAATCCACCACGGAGCGCTTACAGGCTTACGAGGGGGAAAGAGCAGTGAAAAAAACACCCTGAGCATCGTCTCGTTTACATTCTGCAAGTTTGTTCTGTCTTTTTTGCGCTGTCTGTCACCGATTTTTCGACCCCGGGCTCGTGTGGTGGGCAGGGCAGTGTGTGAGGCGCACAGACAGACACTAGGTCACTTATCATTTTACATTTTACTGTGGAGATTTTTTTAGGCCGTCTGGTTACACTTAATATGCAGTTTTTACACAGCTCTTACTCTTATTGCGTGTATTTATTTAAAAATATTATGGCTCCGTGCCAACTGTGTAAAGTTTATGGTTATAAAGTTGTAATGACGCATTAACAGTTGGAGACACGTGGCTGTGAACATATTGAATGAGACCAGAGCAAAAACACATCCAGGCGTTTGTTTGGTGAGTTTGACTTTAGGTGTTGTGACTTTTAAGACAAGAAGCACACATTCCTGATGGAGTGGGGTATTTTAGCCTATCCAAAGCTGGCCTCGTAGCTTATATAGAGCTCCTCTTTCCCTCTGCTCTATAACAGTGCGTCTAAAACCTCTCCTTACACTTCCCCACATCGTCTGTGTAGCATAATCTGACAATCTACATTTTTATCATGTATAGTTTGATTACACATTTCTTTATTTGTTCTTTCTAACTGCGCAATCTGACACAATCTGCTGACAATGTGATGTTGATAACATCATTGGTCAGTTTTACTTTTACTATAAGCCTATCATGACCTGGTCAATATATTTTTTCTTATCAGCAGAGTTGCTGCATGTATTTTCATGCGTAATTATTCTTGACCTATATACCAGTCACTTAACACTACAGTGACATACATGTAAAGAAAGAGTCCACGTTAATAATACTAAAACTTTTCAGTTATTCAGATAAAAAAATTGCCAATAATTTTGGAGATAAAATATTTATACATCACTGGAGTCTCTAGTCAAAATTTGTGTAGGGTGTAAATCACAAGTAGATGATTTAATAATAATAAAAAAAAAATGGGTGAAAATATTAAAATTACATATTTGACACAATAAAAAAAATTGTCAGTAGATCTTGTGCTTGCATGAAATGTGCACCCAAACGTTTTTTTAGGGTTTTTTTTCTCTCTCATTCTAATCAGCAGTATATGTAAAAGAGAACACCTGACCATCTGTCTTTATATCTGACATTTTGCAGATTACACAGTTAAATGCTTTGTGTTTTAGGTGCAGTGTAAAATGTGCCCCAGCTGGGAGTGATTATATTAATATTTTCCTTTGTCAGGTATTCAAAAATAGGTGGTTCTTTCAAAACCAAGTACATTTGTGTCAGACCGTGACATCTTGTAATCAGAGTCACCATGGCACCTGCAGTGAACTATTTTAATTTGAAACCTCTTATCTTTACTTGTACATAAAACGTCACATACAGTAACATTACAGCTTTTGTAATAACTCGTGTTGTGTACTGGTCAAATGTGTGAACTTGTACAAATGGACATGTAGAAAAGCTGTCTGTGGTCACCGTAGTGTTCATAGCCCTTGTATCAGATGCTACAGGTCCACATGTGTGCTGGCCTGGTCTCTCTGTGCCGGTGTACTGCTTCAGACCGTTAGGTTGACATTCTGTGACTCATCATTCTGTCTTCTTGGACCCCTCCAGCGAAATGGGCTCCCACCCCCATTTCCTGGTGAAACGGAGGCTCTTCTTGTAGATGTGCTGAAGCCAGACTGCACAGAACCCCCACTCCTCTTCCTCTTTTCTGCAACACTCAGCACAAACTTCAGAGTATTCAAATTTGCTTTGACGGGCACAGGTTTTCATGGGTCGTCTTGGTCATTTTCCAGCAATTAGTCTTGGTTGAAGTTTTGTGGGTCAGAGCATTCAATAGAAGCTGTATGGTTTTTGTAACGGACTGTTTCTCATACACACCATATTGAAAAAGTTGCAAGACTTTAAAAAAAAAAGTGTATTTAAGGAATTGCTTAAATAATAAAGTGTTTGATTTTTTGTTGCATATTTTTTAGATCAGTTTTTCGGTTGCAGCAGGTCAGAGCATGCATGGCTCAGGATTGCATACATGGTGTATAGATTTGAGAGTGACTTTGTATGAAATACTTATCACTGTACAAATGTGAATACATGTGGAACAATACATATTGATATGTTTGTTTATAAATGTATGTTGGCTGTTTGTTTGGGGGTTACACAAACTACATGTGAACAGCTGATGTCTCTGATGTGCAGATGTGTGTATTTTTGCTCTTGTCAGGATTTTAATTTTTTTAGAATTACTTTCATCATAAATAAGGTCCTTGGAGTGTCCTTATTTGTTTTAGAAATATCTACTATTTTTAAAAATATTTTTAATAATATTTAAATAAATTAGTTTCAGTCAGTAGTGTTAGTGTGATGGTTGTGGTGACTTTTGGAGGTGTGTGACAGGACGTCCTGAGCATTTAGTTCACACTTTGTCCTTTTCTCGTGGGATGTCTGGATAAAGAAAAAATATTTTGAATTTTCAGCATCACATTTCACATGGCACACGACACTTTACAGTCTGTAGCATCAGTGCTGTTTGTAACCTTGTGTAAACACCTCTGTTTCTAAGAGTTATTGTGTGCTGACTCAATTATCAGCAAATATTTATTTTAAAAAATTTAATAGTTATTATTACAGGCTGTTTACATGTATCAACAAATAAACAATATATTTTTTAATATTATGAAAAATAAAAATTAATTCTTATTTTATATTAATATAATCAATCAATGTGATCGTGGCTACAAAACTTGCATGTGGAACAAGTTGAGAGCTCTCATTCCCAGATGGAGTGATGGTGTTGTTTTTGTAAATCCCACATCTTCAGTAGACGAGGGACAGAGACCCTCCACAGTGTGAGTGTGGGTGTGCCACAGCAGCTCTGCTTCTTCCTCTTTTTCCCTGTGTCAGAGCAGCACCGGGAGCCGCACGGCCACAGTCCATCTTAACCCTTCACACTCAACATTTGTGTGGAACAAAGTCGTTTAAGCTGCAAACACGTTCTTGTAATATTCGCTGGTATATTACTGTTACTGTTCTTGTGTAAAAGTGTCAACATGGAATCGAAGTAGTACTTGGTTTTCGTCCTGTTCTTTTCTGCCTTAGACCCTGAGGGAAAGTTTGAAATAAATAAAATAACAGCTCCAATTAAATTGGCACATTTAACATTTAATATCATAATTTTTAGTTGTGACATTTATTTAGTATTGTATTTTTATGCAGTGTTATAGTTGTGTACAGTTGTATAGGTACACCATCTTTTTACACTATTGGATACAGTTGACTTTAAAATCTGCTAAAGTAAATTAAAATGAGCCTTTGACAACTTGAAGAGTTTATTATTTGAGAAAAAAAATGTGCATTTTTTTTTTTTAAGGAGAAGATTGTGATCTGACTGTTTTGTGTTTTTCCCAATGTCTAAGTTGAAAACCTTCAGCTGCATGTGGTGCATCCACCTCTGATCAGTGTAACAAACTAGCTTCAGCCTTGGTTTGGGGCTGTGACTGGCACAGTGTCCCGTCCTCGTGCTTCATGTGGAGGGGCACTTGACCTTCGACCCTCGGGTCAGGTGACTCTTGCAGACTATTGGAGCTGGAGCACATGTCAGAGGAAGGGGTTAAAGGCTGTTCAGTGAAGGTGACATGTCTGGACATGCTGCCCTAAAGGAGACACAAAATGGGATAGGTTAGACAGACACACTGATGTGAAACTCACATGGATAAATGTTCAAAGACATGTTACCTTATTAGCACTGTCCCGCACCATCAATATAACGGACAGACTTGACAGGTTTTCCTTTGTACAAAACTGTAATGTTCCAATTTACTGTTGTCATATTCTTAAATAATCTTCACAATATTGTGTTTTTGTTAAAATGTTGTGATTCACCTGACACATTTCAGTAAGAAGGGATATTTAACTCACTTGGCACAAATGTTTAATTCATAAGTAATGATTAGAAACTTGTGTTGTCCTGTTCCTGATGGGGATGAATGGTTTAAGTGAGTCAAAGCATTGCAAAGGTCCTGTAAAGTAGCAGGTGTAAAATGATTTAAGTGTGGTGGTGGTTTTTGCAGTAGCTTCTGTTGGTGCCTCTCAGGTGTGTTATTGTGCCTGCGCCTGAGCCTGTTTTTATTACACACAGCTCAGCTTTACATCACATAGACAAGCTGCCCACTTTTTACACTAAAAACTTTACACTTTTATGTTTATATATACTATTAGGCTTTGTTTTATTTTTTATTGATTACTATTAACATAACATACATTGTTAGCATGCCAAAAATATTTTTGACTTTTTAAATGATTAGGTTTCTTGGTTTTCTCATAACTCGTTTTATGTGATTGTGACTGCTGTGAAAATGACTCTGAAGATGTCCATTTCTGACCAAGGTCATAAATGTGGGTCCATTGAGACCTCTAGTGGCTGCACAGTTGTGGACCAGTTTGCAGGCTACAAATCTGTTTTCATTGCTGGATCTAGCCACAACAGTGTATTGTATTTTTTAGTGAAGTCTAAACGTTTGTTACATTATAGTTATTGTGTTAATCGCATAAAGTCATTTATGTTCTGGTTATAACATGAGAGGTAGGATGTAATGCTCACACACACTTGCATACAATAATCCTGTTTTGTAAAATTTCAAACACTGTTATTAAAAAGTACTAGTAACAGATTGCATTTAAATTAGAAGCCGTTTTACATTGAGGGATGAGTTTTTATTTAATTTATTTATGTTTTTGTTAGAAAGAAAGTGTACTTGTCTTATTTGCTTTTACACTCCCTACTTGTATGTGAGTAACATAATCCATGAGTGTCTTTATGGTACATTTTCCTCTTGTGTGATCTAATTATTAGTGATTAACTTTGTATTTACTCTGCCTGTCAAGAGATATCAGACTTTTAGGGTTAGTTATTGTGTCACTGTTGGTTCTGCAGTATTCTCATTTAGCACAGTGGGTTTTGTTGTTTTTTTTTGTTTTTTTTGTAGCAATATTTAACATTTTGTTATTGTGATATCCCCATATTTGACATATAAGGACAGTGTTGTGTTTGTTGTACATTATGCTATTTTTATTGTTCTAATTTGGTTTGTTCTTTGGAAATACCAGAATATGTGTATGTGCATTTTTATTTTTTTTATTTTTTTTTAAATTTCAATTAAATTTAGACTTTGTCTTGAGTTACTCAGTACATAAGAAGATTTTGGTTTGGCATGAGATTTTAAGCAACTATGAGTGTCTGGAAAAGCTGCTTTTGTTCATTTTTGTATTCTGACGTTTTACATGTGCTTTCGGTACTTTTTTTTTTTTTACTCTACACCCACTGATTATTTGGACTTTTAAAAAAAAAAAGCTACAAAACATTTACCTAATAATATTTCAAAATCATTACTACAAACTGATAATGTTTCCTGTTTGTTTTTTTTATTTTCAGATGGAGAACCTGTATGAGGGGAGATGGAGGTCACTGGGGACACACATCTGAACAAAGTCTACATGACTGTCCTGTGATGCTGTAGCAGCACGGAATGGTTTGTGGGATACACTGAGATGCAGGCCATGCCATGCTGCAGCAGCAGAGCAGGAGCTCCCCTCTTAGCACTCCTCAAACATGTCAAACACCTGTTTGTACTGAAGACGCTGGCGGCCTTACTGTAGCAGCACGTAAATATTGGAGTAACATTGAGCTCAGCCTCCAGTATTCCCCGTGCTGCTGGAGCACAGCTGACCCCTGCCCACTGTCCAAACTGCTGTACTTTGAGTAGATGGGATCAAGTCTGTTAATGTACACCAAGTAAAATGTTTTGATAATGGACTGAGTAAGAAAATTATTTTTTGTTGTATTAGTTGACTTTATAATGATTTGACAATATTTTAATCATTGACATTTTCAAGTTCTACTGTACTTTCAAAATTCTGACTGTCACCTTTTCATAATAAAAAAGAATAAAGTGATCAGATCTGTTTGGTTTTTTTTGAGGTGGGGTGTGGGCATTTGGCCTCTGTGGGAAACATAAAATGTTACTCATGCACTGCTCTTCATTTCCTTTTTTAAACACGCACACAAAGATGGACTAAAAACATGTTATCTTTTAGTTTTGGCTGTACTCATTTTGACTCTTGGGTTGCAGGGGCGTTGCTGTTCACTCCTCCGGCCTTTCGGCCTTCTCCAAAATCCTAAATCTATGCGGATACGTAGAAAGGCATTTACGGCTATTATTTATTTATTTTGAAGGCTCATTTTTCTGTTGGAATCAAAAATATTTTTGTCCAAATTTTGCACTTTTCCTTCTCGTCGAGGTTATGCGTTGAGTAGGTCGGATATTAACTTTCCCCATCGATTTAGAGCCAGGTACCAGGGCCTTTTTAGTTTTGAATAAAGTGTGTTCAGTCAGGTGCTTCCACAAAAGCCTTCCACACATCTTAAATGGTATTTTGTCCCCGCTGTGCTCATGGAATTGACTCATTTTACGCACTCAGATCCTCCTGGACACAGGCGCAGGCCTCATCCTTCCACCAGGAGTGAGGATACAGATGTGTCACACACACATTTGCATTTGCTTTTTGTAAATTTAAAATGTTACGCATTTATTCATTCGTCCTTTATTTCTTGTTCCGCATTTACGTAAATAAATTGCAGGTCTGCTGGTGCTTGAACTAAACATTTCATCGAAATCCAGCTGTGCCTGTGTCCGTGTTGTGTGCGCTAAAAACAGGCCTATATATAGTATTATTTCAAGATGAGATGTAGTCACTGCGCAACATGAATCATATTTCTGATTTACTTTTATCTCATGGGAGTGTGGTTACTTAAATCCCCTTTGTCCAGCGAGTCCACTGGCCTCAAGTGGACAAGGCCCACGCGGAGTCTCTGCCTCGGTGTGTGGAGGTCAGAGAAAGGAGGCCCACGCGGAATCCCAACTCAGTGTGTGGAGGGCAGAGACACGAGGCCCACGCGGAGTCTCTGCCTCAGTGTGTGGAGGTCAGGGACACGAGGCCCACGCGGAGTCCCAACTCAGTGTGTGGAGGTCAGGGACACGAGGCCCACGCGGAGTCCCAACTCAGTGTGTGGAGGTCAGAGACACGAGTCCCGCGCGGAGTCCCTGTCTGTGGAGCTCAGGCTTGCTCTTGGGCATCTTGTTATAAAACTTGTAGCAGTCTTAATGCGATATTTCTTAAATCTTTTTTCAAGTTGCTCCAACTGCATGTATTTAGGTCGCGGCAGGTGACGTCCTTTACGCCTGGCAGCAGACGGACATATGTGATATTACGCACAACTCAGTGATGAGAGCTGACGCGGCGAAGTGTTCAGATTTCTCTTACTGAATGAAAATTGCACTGAGTGGCTAAAACAGTTAATATGTGAATGAACTGTGCATTTGTGCCTTCTAAAAAAAGACCATGTGAAGATTTAAATGGAAATATCTTAAAATGAGCAAATGCCTTTCTGAGATTTTGTTTATCAAAAGCCTAAATTAAAAAGTATATATACAGACCACATCAGTGTTTACCATGATTCATTTCTTTCCCAGGTTTATCTTCACTTGTTTTAAGGGGAGGGGTGCAGCATCACTGTGCCACTGCGCACTCAAAGGCCAATGCGCAACAAGCCAGCCTTTTACGCATAAAACATCACGCAATTTTGTTTTACTGCTCGTCAAATTTATTTAGTTATACTTTTTAGTGTTATAAAATTGTCATATCAAAAGAAAGAGAATCTATAAAACTCATGGAATTAAATATCACCAAGAAACGTTGACTGCATTTAACGAAGATGTATCACCAGAAAACATGGAAAATGATGATTGCCACAATAACAGAAGTCTATGTTCATGCGTGTCTTAAATTAATAAAAGCTGAAGAATTTGACAGCAGAGTCCATGATGTTTATGAAGCATTGCTGGCCTACACTTAATAAACTGGTGGATGATGAGGCCAGGTGGCGCACAAACACGGCGCCCTGAGAGAGCTGGGATGTGACAGCGCTGAGCAGCGGCTCAGAGCGGAGCTGTGCGGAGGCTGTGAGGATGTGCGTGGACAGAGACAGGCCCAGAGCGACTGACAGCAGCAGAAATAAAGCCATCAGCTTGGGAGCTGTGACCCGCGCGCAGCCAGACTTGTATGACACCTTCTCGTGAGGGACGCTTATTTTATCTACTTCTTTGAGCCTCAGTGAGTCCCACTTTTTCACATCGAAATTACGCACGAGTGGTCCTATGTCCATATCTTTACAGCTGGGAAGTGGGGTTTCTCTGAGGACCCTGAATTTAGCACGGAATTCCTGCATCTGCTGCAGGAAGCACAGTGGGTCCGTGATGCTCTTGAAAGACTCTGCCATGCTCAGAGCGCGCTCCTGCTCCTCCAGAGCCGCACTCAGCCTCGTGATGTCCGGATCATATGCTTGCATCACCACTAACTTTAGTGTCTCCAAGTCAGAAAGAATCTCGTTCTTTTTACATTCAATGGTGCTAATCAGTTTGTCAAAGTAGTCGGTCACTTTCTCTGCGTCTCTGCTCACTGATTGGAGCGCCTTCTTCTTTCCTGCCTGCAGAGTCTCCAGGCAGGACAGGATGTCTGCGCTCTGCCAGCTCTCCACCCCGCGCTGCAGCTCCTCAAACGATTCCTTCTCGCGCTTAAACGCGTCTTCTAGTGAACTGAACCTGTGCCCCCTGTGCTCGTCGGTCGTTGCGCAAAAGCCGCAGATGAGTTTTAGGTCCGTAGCACAGAAAATGTTAAGTGGTTGTCCACAGTGCTGTTTACAAACTGACATTTTGGGAAATTGTCTGATCTTGCTATACTTGTCCACGATTCCACGCAAAGAGTAGTTAATTTGCATGCTGTTTGCTCCATTGTGGGGTGTTTCTTTGCGGCAGGTGGGACATTTCAAAGGTGTCCTGAATGCAAGACCTCGGTTTCCCTCCAACAACCCCTCCAGGCATTTCTTGCAAAAGCTGTGAGAACACAGGAGCACCCGCGGGTCTTCAAACAGACAGCAGCAGATCGGGCACGTAAGTTCCTCCTCCAGCTGCTCCATTGCGCCCTGCAAACACAGCACCAACGCGTCAAATATCCGCTTTATAAAACATTTCAGAAAAAAACACCCCGAAGGTTGCGTAAAGGCAGCAAATGGTATTATACTCAAAAGAGAGGCATCTCAAAGGATACAAATAATCAACGGGTCTCCAGTGATTCAAGTCTCCCCGTCCTGAGAGCTGAACCGTGTCACTGTGCCCACGTTAGAGGCGAGCGCCAAAATGTTGGCACTGCCGCCGCGGTCATCCAGACTGTGAGCTTCAGCTGCAAGCATCTTTTCTTTTTGCTGTCTCCCTGTGTCCAGCAGGTCTTGTTCAAAGTCAAATGTGCGCCGTAAACCAGAGAGCCAGTAATCGCTGTTGTTTCTAATTCTGTATACTCCATAACTGCATATTTCTGCTGTGCATAGAAAAACTACTGGACGGTGCGAGGGTGAGTGGAGACTCAGATTCCCATCGCCCGGTGAAGAACCTGGGCTCGTTACGGACAGACAGAGCTCACTTTTGCGGTCTTGCAGCTAGAAGGCACCAACGGGTGTTATGTCAGATTTTGCAAACCCATAGTAACATGTAAAGTACTGGACCAAAAGAATCACTCACCAGCTGCTGAGACGCGCTGTGCAACGCAATAATGGCGCTTGTTGCTGTGCAGACTTCATCGTTTTCCGGGTACAGAGTTAACCCTTTGACTCACTCTAAAGACGTTTTAAAGCAGCAAATCTTTTAGTATCGCACAGCTTCTGAGGACAATCCGTGGTGAGTGCGTCTACGTTTGTGTTTTGGGGGGTATTTTGTTTGGAGAATGTTAAGATATGTTGTTTTTACGTTTTGTCTTTTGCTGTACATTGACTGATGATCCCTGCCAGTGAGATGGGGGAGGGGCTGTTGCTATGCAAAACATTACAGCGTGAAAAACTGTCAACTGTAGCTTTTGGACCAGTTTTGGCATCATTGGTTTTCTGCCGCACCATTAAGTAACTGTTCGTTGGTAAGATACTTTCTTTTAACTATACAGACCCTTTACAAAAGCCAGACACCAAGCATTACTTCATTCACCATAACATGTCCTCCTAACATGCATCACGCTCACTCACATGACGGGCAAGCAATTCGGTTTTTTTATTTTTAATTTTTTTTATTAAAGGGGTGCAGAAATTTCCCATGGCTGTTCCTCGATCCAGAATAAACTTGAGTCATCAGTTGTTATCTAACACTGATGTCCAATAGTTACCAAGTCACGTGTAAAAATGTTGACCTTGATTTTCTTCCCTTGTTTCCATGCCATCAGGAGCACTGCCTGTCTTAGCCGCTATGATTGGATATAGTGAGGCGGCAGCAGCTTAGGCGCGCCACGTTCATCCACAAGGTGTCGCTGTGGTCGTGTCACGTCAAAGCGGTGCTGTGTTTTGGTCCGCAGAGGGAGCGCACTTCCGGTTGCTGTGTCTGATCCGTGATGGCTGCGATGTTTACGTGTTGTCTGGGCTGCTGTGGCGATGCTGGTTCGGGGCATATTCCCTTAAAAGAAATGCCCACGGTTCAGTTAGACACTCATCACATGGGTAAGATGTTTAAACATTTAACCGGTGACTGTTTGTTGTCACGGACCTCGACTGTTTGCTACTTCCGGTGTTAGCATTCGCGAGACGCTGTCGAGCTAATGTCTGTAACTCAACAGAAAGACTGAACATAAACTCATGTCTTTACACTCTATTTGCGTTGTACAGTTGTATGTATCGCATGGTGAGCCAGTAGAATACCATGTTTGGGTTATTATTAATACAAAGCTGCAGGTTCAGTGTGAATGATCATTTTTTGGTCCGTCACGAGAACACGTTTTATTGCGTAAGAAAATATAGACGATAATATTGAATGCCATTAAAAAAACTGACGCATCAATCAGTTTTTTGTTGCAGAACTTTCCCCCAGAACATTATATGTGTAGAGTTAATGAACACGAACTGCAATAAATAAATTAAACAGTTAAGATTTGAGCTTCTATGACTTCTTATCATAGCACAAAAAGATAACAAATGCATCCATCATGTATTGAATGATAAGTTACTATAGTAATTGTTGTGACAGGTCCAATCATGTAGGGCTGCACGGTTTAGGCTTAAAAATAAAATAAAATAAATAAAAACTCAAATGGCTTCTGTTAAAGAGTGCATATTGTAAAGAAAACGACCATAAATATTGGAGAGAAGACTGAAATATGGGTTGACAGACAACAAGAATCCCATGCGTTTCACAAATAATGATCAGAGAGTTAATTTGGCACTATATTGAATATCTAAAGAATTAATTTGCAAAAGTTGATTAGTGCCATTTGAAGGTCAAGTCACTGGAGGCTTGTAGTTTACTCTTAGTGTAGTAATATTTTCAAAAAACAAAGTGTATTTTACTGTTATCAAAATATATGTCCACCCTTTCTTGATAAAATCCACTGTACATTATTGCCATTGATAAAAATCTCTAGAAGATGCTAACTAAAAGAAAAAACAATTTTTGGCATTAAAAAAACAAAAAACTGACATACATCTTCATTTGTTTTTCCAGGCACAGATGTTGTTATTGTCAAAAGTGGTCGGCGGATATGTGGAACTGGAGGGTGTTTGGCCAATGCCCCTTTGCACCAAAATAAGAGTTACTTTGAATTCAAGATTCAGTCCACAGGTAATGTAACTGAGAGCTACTCTGCACTCTTTACATTATATTTAAAATGGAGTACTGGTAATAACAACGAAGATATGTTTGTGATGCTATTTTTTTCAATATGTTCAGGTGTGTGGGGAATTGGTGTGGCTACTCAAAAGGTAAATCTTAACCAAGTGCCTTTAGGCAGAGACATTAACAGCCTAGTCTTGAGGCACGATGGCTCTGTATACCACAATAATGAAGAGAAAAACAGACTGCCGGCAAACAGTATTCCACAAGAGGGTGACATTGTGGTAAGTTCAACTAAATAAACCAAAATACTTGTGAACTTTGTGTGTTACACCTAATTGCACTTTTGTCCTTTTCATGGGAAGTTGTATTCTGAAATGTCTGAAATGTTTGTCTGAAATGTTTCCTTGCTATGTATAAAATATAAAACAGGAGTGTTGAGTGCACCTAATATGTATGAGGTTATTCAAGTTCTCTACACTTTTGACAATCTGTGTTTGAAAATAGTATTATAAAATGAGTTGGCACTGATGAGGATAATGGCCCTTGAGATATTATGAGAATTAGCATCTTATTTTGTTATTGTAAGGCTCTAATGGAGACTTTGCCAATGAACTCTATAAAGCTCTCTTTTGTGTCTGTCGATAGGGAGTCACATATGACCATGTGGAACTGAACTTATATCTGAATGGAAAGAACATGCAGTGTCCTTCCTCAGGCATTCGAGGCACTGTATATCCTGTCATTTATGGTAAGATGTTTAGTCATTTTAAACACTGCTAGTGTGCGTCTCACTGATGGATAATAACCATTCAAACTCAATAGAGGGCAGTATTTCCTTTCCTTTGCTAAGAAATACATACATGCATGGAAAATGTATAAAATGCTCTAACTTCTATTATATTTATGTATGTATTTTTTTTTGTTTACAGTGGATGACAGTGCCATCTTGGATTGCCAGTTCAGTGACTTCTATCATACACCACCACAAGGATTTGAGAAGATCCTATTTGAACAACAGATTTTCTGAAAACTGTATTACAAAGCTTGTATTTCTCTTTAAATGTTTTGTCCATCATAAAGAAACCTATGAATGTTTGATATTAATGGTCAACTCAAAACATTGATCAAATCTTATGTGACTCCAGTGGCTTCTCTTACCCCATATTGTATGTTTAACTTGCTGCTTTTCTTGGTGTCTCCTTCATAAACAACACTACTGCTCACTTGAACACCAAGTTAAAATGACAGTGATTCTTGTAAACCTATTACCAGATATTTTTCATTGGCCTCCTCGGAAACTTAAGCACTTTCATTTAGTTGCAGCTGATTCATTCATGTAAGGTTGCGGGAAAGCCTAATTGCAATGATATCAAACGTTATGTTAGAACAAGCCATGTGTCAGGTATACCATTGAATTTTTTTCATGACAAAATTGCATCTTTATATATTTATATCAGTCTGTTTATTTATATTTGTTGGATTTAATTTGATTGCAGTGATAAGCTGCTTACATTATTGCAGACAAATACTGTATACTTTGCCTTATTAATTCTTTCATTCTTTTATTAATATCTTTCAGTTAAAAAAAAAATCATGTTGATTACATTTGACATTTTTAACAGTTAATCTGAATGGCACAGTCTATTCTCCAATGTATCATATTTTAACAACTATTTCAAATGTGTGTCTTTGATTGCACTAATGTCAGTATAAAAGTAAAACCAAATATTGCTGGGTTAAATAAACCATTCGCACATTGTCTATTCTTGTTTCATGCTGCTTGTGTCAAGTTGTTTTTAATCAACGCTCACGTAAATTTCTCCAATACCTGATAAGAGTATTTGACGCTGCGCTGCTATAAAGAGGGCATCCCGTGCGGAGGTGAGCCCGCCCCTTGCTCCGCTCCTCCCCGCCGCCACCGCCTCCTCCTCTGGAGCAGCGCAGGAGCCGTGCCTCGTCTTTCACGGAGAGGAGATCCCCAAAGCCGGAGTAAGCGCTAAACCTCATACAGCTATGGCAGAAAACAACGGCTTAGAAAACCATCGCATCAAGAGCTTTAAAAACAAGGGACGAGATGTCGAGGTATGTTAAAGAGTAAACACACGTGTCATTTACATGGGGCGACATATTAATGTGTACAAAACTGCACACTTTGGGCCTCGTTGTTTAGCCTGGCCCGGCTGCTACAGCTAGCTAGCCAGCTAGCTAGATAGCAATAGTTCGCCATCCTTGATTTAAGCTAGCTTGTAACTAATACATATTTTCAGCACTAGATATTATTTAGTTTTTATTATTTATCGCTTGAAAATCGAATCAAAAGCTGGTTTAAAATACGTCCACCAAGATGTTTGTGCAATCGCACTTATTTTTGCCTGTATGCAGGATGAAATGGCTCAGTCACTACTCTTTAGCCGTCCATGCTTAGCATGCTAGGATTCAGGTTATGCACCAGGTTTAGCGAGGCAGGGCCTGACCCGGCAACTCTATCCTAATGTTTACTGCTTTTATGACTCATTTTGGGTAATAATAGTTATGCATCATCGTCTTGAATATAAACCTGTCGCAACATTATTGGATCGCGCTAATAAATGTCTTATTTGCTTCAAACTTGTCTTGCCCCTCCTTAGTCGTTAGCATTGTCAGCTATAGGTTGACATTTAACCGTATTGTTGGTTCTGGGGCCTTAATTTACTCAATTATTTGGCAGAGCAAAGGTAAACGTTTCAATTAAATTTGAAATCTGTACATTTAAATATCTGGCGTCGTAATATCTAAATCAAAATACATCATGTGTTATGTGAGTTTTGGGCATTTGTTTGTTGCGTTCTGCCAAAAAATCCTAAGTCCCAAATTGTATTTCAGATCAATATTGATGGATTGTTACTTTCTCTAATGAGAGACTCATGGCGACATTCTGTAAGCGCAAGCCAAACCTGATGTTTTGAAACTTGGTGTCAGTCTAAAAGCACATGGCTACTATGGCAAACAGATTTTGCCAAGTGCATTCCTGATGCTATTTCAGGCTTCTTGTATGTCTGACCTGGATCCTCTTTAGAGCCACTGCCTGAGTTTTTATAAATGGGTGACTCAGACTACAGCAGAACAAAATGCCATTTTGGATTTTACTTATGTAGGTCAGTCATAACAGATTGCCCTTGATTTGAGACATCATTAGGGGCAGCTTTGAAAGGCAAGCTGGAGCTGGTCATAATCTTCTATTGTTTCCTGCATATAATTTGGGGTTGCATGTAGCTCAACTGGTTTTGCCATAGCATATATGTGACAACTTCGCGTAGTATTTGAGTTGCCATTTTATTGCTAGCATTAAAATGTGCAAATAAACACTATTTGAATGCTACAGATCCAGCTGCTGCTAGTTGGTAATGTTTTGCAGTGATTGAGAGACTTCTTGACTGGTCTTAGTGTGACCAGTGGCCCTTATTATGTAAGGAGCTATTTAGGAAGGCAATCTGAAGCTCAGAACAGTCACTTCAGAGTAACATCCATCCAATAGCCAGTTGTACTTGCATAACTAATTATGATTCTTGTTTTTTTTGTAATAGTACATTACACATTTATTTACAAAATCCAAGTTAAAACTTTAAACATTTTTAACTACTTTAAGCTAAGATTTTGAACTAAATCGCGATTGAGAATTTCAATTTCACTGATACCTTTTTTTCCGTTTCAGACTATGCGAAGACATCGAAATGAGGTGACCGTAGAGCTGCGAAAGGTGAGAGCTTTGTAAAACTATTTAATTTATTTTTTACTCTGCTCAGTAAGTTACACAATGTGATATACACCAATTATGACTATTAAAATCAGCCATTTAGCTGAGCAGAAAATCTGTCATTTCAATCAAATGTGCTTGAACTAGTAAAACCGTTGCCATCATACTTGGAGTTGTGGTTCAGATCATAGCAAGTCAATACTGTGAATTGCTGAGGTGTCTAAAGTCTAGCACATTCCCGTTATCCAAATGAGAGCAGCTCTGCACTACATGATTAGTCACTAGTGACGCACAGCAGCACGAAGCACTGGAATGTAGGGCAAGGGAATCTCCTCCTACCACTGACTCACAACTTCACTGAGCGATGGGATGATGGGATGTGCTGCAGTCTAAAATGTGGAGAGGCTTAAGTTTTGTGTAATAATAATTTATTTTTTGATCAAGCATTTGTGCAATTTGGCTAACAATGCATATGATATGCACCTTTTATACAAAAGAGAATGCTGTGTATTTAATAATATTTTAAATTGTGTATTCACCAAAGCAGTAATTTTCATCAAGTTGCATTTGTGGTTGTTAGATCAAACGAGATGAACACCTACTGAAGAAAAGAAATGTTCCAGCTGAGGAAAGTTTGGAAGACTCGGATGTGGACTCAGACTTTAAAGGGTTAGGGGTAAGTGTAACAGTGATATCTATCAGAATAAGCCAAAAATTAAAATAATATACCCATGCATTCAACCCGTAAGCATGTGCTGTAGTATTTGCGCTCATATGGAGTTTATTTCAGTTGTCTTCATATGCAGCGATACCTACAGTAAACCTGAAAACTGCATCAATAATGACTAAGTGTTTTTTTTTTTGGTTTTTTTTTACAGCAAAATCTAACACTTGACGCCATCTTACAGGTAAGCCTTAATCATTTTGTGTGTTATGAGTTTGTAACATTTGTTACATATTTTTCTCAAACAAAATACTCCATGTTTCGACGATTGTCTGACGTGGCCCGTCCTGCACCAGTGTATATATTTTTACAACCTGCTCCTGCACGCATCCATGACCACTATAAAGTATTGCGCTATACTGTGATTAGACTTTCCAGTTTTATCTGTAAATGTGCACTGCATAACTTGGCATCAAGGATATGGGGCTGTTGGAGTAGCCTGAACAACCTAGTTTTTATACACTCTAAAACTAATTGGTACTGGAGTTTGTGTCCTGTCCTTTGTATCATCTCTTTCTGCACCGTTATAAGCAAAACAATTCTCAGACAGACTGTACCCCCTGAATTTAAAAACTCGTATGTTTAAGCCCTTTACAAATGGCATCACCTGGGTGCTCTAGCTGTCTCATTTGCTCTGTGCGGTATACATGTCAATGAAGTCCGAGGTGGAGGATGATGTCAGCGTGATTGACGGCGCAAAACTTGTATGGGGAAAAAAAAACAACTTCTACAGACACCCAAAAATATAAGCGCTGATATTTTCATGACCCATCCATGATCTAACACGTACTGTAAATATGGAAAAGTGAAACAAAAGCACATGGTGGAGCTCACAGATCATAACACGGTGTGCTTCATTGTCAGCTGCTCGTGGACCTGCTTAAAAATCCACGTGGCCGTGTACACATAATGAGCACTATACATCTGAGCAGGTCCATCTGAACGTGCCTGTATTTAATGAATGTGATACACATGTTAAGCACAGATGACTGAAGCCACTCTGCTATTGATCTTCCACTGTAGACCCTTGGATCAAACAGCAGCCTGCTAATGTAGCCTTTTATTGTCATGTATCATTTTTGTTTGACTCTTAATTGTTCTTACAGAATGCCCAAAGTGCCAATCCAGTCATCCAGCTCAGTGCTGTGCAGGCAGCCAGGTAAGTCTCCAGTTGTAACAAAATGGGTTGTACTTCCGGAAGATCCAAACATGTTTTACTCTCTATTATAGGAAGCTGCTCTCAAGTGACAGAAATCCTCCCATTGATGACTTGATAAAGTCTGGTATCTTGCCTATTTTAGTGAAATGCCTGGAAGACAATGACAAGTAAGTAATTATTCTTAGTTGGCAGAATGAATGTTTACATTGCTCTTAGGGAGTAACCATAGAATCTGTACTAATATTGGTGTGATATAGAAATATTTTGCACATCTCTTTCATGTGTCATTCCCAGTCTCCAATGCATCAGATGTTTTTAAAGGTTCACTATTTAACTTTTGGTGGTGGTAGCAAGTAGTATTTTACAGCATCATTTGAATTTTAAACGTTGTGTAAAATTTAAATTCTCTGTTGGTTCTTGGCCCCAACAACATGATCAACATCAGATCAGTTATCCACTGATTAAATTCATATTGTACCATCCCTTATTACTTTAATTGAAGGTACTATGTCTGTGTAATTACTGAGATCTATGGCAGTTCAGACCCTCTTGGTATAGAAAAACTGACGGGCACAACAATTCTTTTGGAATTCAAGCACTTTTTTTGTTATGGTAAATTTGTATTTTGTTATTTCATGAAGACAATCACACCTAACTTGCTTCGACCATGATGGGACCCTTGTTACATCCTTCATGGTGGTAGAATGGTTGGGGCAGATGTCTCATGTCTTATTGCACACTTGGGTGCTTTAAGGTTTGCCACTGTGAACTTTTAATTGGATGAATTGCACAAACCCGATCTGTTATTTCTTGTATATTTTTGATGATTTATTACATATATTTTTCCCGTAGTCCGTCTCTTCAATTTGAGGCAGCTTGGGCCCTGACCAACATCGCTTCTGGGACATCGTCACAGACTCAGGATGTGGTTAAAGCTAGTAAGTTTTAATCCTAAAGAAATGCACCATAATTATTCTGTTAGAGCTGTGCAGGTTCTGAACTGGAGAAAAAGTGACCAAACACAAGTACTGCTGTTTTCTTGACTTTACTAGGACTTTTTAGAATGAGTGTAAACTATGACGTGATGCCATTTACCTGTGTCTAAATGTGAATGATACGTTTCCAGATGCGGTTCCGCCCTTCCTGCGATTACTCAACTCTCCCCATCAGAACGTATGTGAACAGGCTGTATGGGCTTTAGGAAACATAATCGGTGATGTTTAACTCTTCTGCATTAAATCATTGTTTCTAAGAATAGTGTTCCTGACTTTAACTTTGTCATCTACAGGTGATGGTCCCAAATGCAGAGACTACGTCATTTCTCTGGGGGTTGTCAAGCCTTTGCTTGAATTCATCAATCCATCAATCCCAATTACTTTTCTCCGAAACGTTACTTGGGTTATTGTTAATCTGTGCAGAAACAAGGATCCACCACCACCCATGGAAACAGTTCAGCAGGTTAGGGGGAAAAATCAGTCTGTTGTGGATTTTATGTTGTTTATGTTTTTTTCAGTATATTAAAGACGCTTATTCTCTTGCAGATTTTGCCTGCCCTTTGTGAGCTGATATACCATACAGATATTAATGTAAGTATCAAGTTAAGAATGGATGCATAACTCACTATAATGGTGCTTTATACTCTTATACAGTATTTATTACTTAACCTCTTACTGCATACATTTTTGTTTTAGATCTTAGTTGACACAGTGTGGGCTCTTTCCTACCTGACGGATGGTGGTAATGAGCAGATCCAGATGGTCATAGATTCGGGTGTTGTTCAGTATCTTGTGCCTCTTCTCAGTAATAAAGAGGTCAAAGTTCAGGTATTTGTGCAAAACAATGTATAATAATGTAATGTTTATCATGGCCTTGTGAGCTTATTTGTTTGTTTTTTTTTGCAGACTGCAGCTCTGAGGGCAGTTGGAAATATTGTGACCGGCACAGACGAGCAGACACAGGTTGTGCTGAATTACGATGTCCTCTCACACTTTCCTAAACTGCTCACACACCCAAAAGAAAAAATTAACAAGGTAAAGTTGTTGTATGATAAACATATGATCTGAAAAATGGTGTTTGGCTTTGATCATCATGCACTGTAGAATCAAAATATCTACACTGTTTATTAGGAGGTTTCTAAATCATATTTGTGTTTTGTAGGAGGCAGTTTGGTTCCTCTCCAACATTACAGCCGGTAATCAGCAGCAGGTTCAAGCTGTTATTGATGCTGGCCTAATTCCCATGATTATTGAGCAACTGGCTAAGGTTTGTGCATAATAGTCTACAAAACTGTCTGTAGTGCCAAGTATGTACTTGCAAGCTGTTCTTTTTTTTTTTTTTTTTATTAGATGCATTTCAGTTGGTACACATATAAAATAAAAACGCTCTGGAATTGTAGGAAACTATTTGTTGTAACAGCTTGTTCCTCAACAGGGAGACTTTGGCACCCAAAAAGAGGCAGCATGGGCCATCAGTAACCTTACAATCAGTGGGCGGAAAGAGCAGGTGAGATGATTTATTACACACTTTTCCTTTATGTTGTAACTGTTTACTTTTGTTATTGTCTTTTTATAAAGTAATGCAAATGTCCTTATGCTTATAACCATGTACCTGTGTTGTAAACAAGTATGAATGTGGTGCATGTGTGGGTTCGTGTAGGTGGAGTACCTGGTGGATCAGGACGTCATCCCTCCATTTTGCAACCTGCTGTCAGTGAAGGACTCCCAGGTGGTGCAGGTCGTACTGGACGGTCTTAAGAATATCCTCATTATGGCGGGAGATGCAGCCAGCACTATCGCCGAGATCATTGAGGAGTGTGGAGGTCAGTGTTTGTTTGCTTTTTTTTTTTTTTTTTTTTTTTTTTTTTTTCTTTGTCTACTTTTGGGGCATCGGCTAAAAACTTAATTTCTTTTTTTAGGTCTGGGAAAAATAGAAAATCTGCAACAACATGAGAATGAGGACATCTACAAACTAGCCTTTGAAATTATCGATCAGTACTTTTCGGGAGATGATGTAAGAATGCAACACTTTCCTCCAGTTATTTCATTATTTTTATTTTATTTAATTAAAAAAAAATTCAAATCATTGTTAAAATGTGTGTTTTTGTTAACCAGATTGATGAAGATCCAAACGTGATGCCTGAAACCACTCAAGGAGGAACCTACGCCTTTGACCCAGCTTCCAACATGCAGACAAAGGAGTTCAACTTTTAAACACCAGGATGTTTGGTCCAACCATTTGCACGGGTACTCTCTGTAAGACATTCATCCATATTTTCCTCCGACCTGGCAACCTGGTACAGAAGGATTTCCATAGCTTCTCTTACCCACGGAAATTCACCACTGAAGGATTGACTTGTGTCCACCTTTGCAAAACCGGGATGTCTGTCTTTTTAAATCAACAAAGCAAACAAAAAACCAAACAGGATGTAGAAGTTTGGAAATGTAATCTGGCAACCGACATCAGGAGGATTGTTGTTCATATCTTCTGCTTTTAAAAATATACACATGAGGCGCAGAAGGAAAAAAAGCGTTCTCTGCAAGTATTAATTGCTACATGTCAAGTCTTCACTGAACTCCAAATGTCACATATACAGGCACAACACACACTTAACACTTTGGAAGAACTCGGTGTGCATACTTCTGTTAGAAGCCATCATATCACATATGGGGAAAATACTGCTGTTTTGTTTTTTGTGGTTTTATTTTGTGCTTTTCCTCTCTTGAATTGTCCTGGTGTTTTCTCACTGACACAAAATGCACACAATCATTCACGTAGTTGCACAGATTGTTAATGGCCAGGCACCTCGATGACCCTCTTTTCCGAATTCAAAGAGTTAATCCCAGAGCATAAGCCATGATTTAACCATGGACCCACCCACCCCACTGGAGTCCCACGACAGTCCAGCGGGAAGCAAGTGGATGCGAAAGGGCTCGAAATGCAAAGGTTTTGTGGTGAACTGACAGACGGGACTCATGACTCAATGTCACTTTTTTAAGCATGACATTTGGTGACTTTTAGACTTTGTTGTTTAAAAATGTGATTTTATTTTTTGTTCTTGCAAAAGGTGATGGAAGTCCATCTGGATAATGTCAAATTTTAAGAGAAGATTTTTGAGAATTTCAAACTTTTTTTTTCCTACCACAGGACAATGTTTATTCAGTGTGAACTTGGTTTTATCCTGTGACCGAGTGCCCTGTCCAGGCTCCCCTGTAATGTGAAACTTGAAAAAGGGGGTGGGAGGGTTGGACAAAAAAAGATGTTGATCTGATTGACCTCAACTTATCTAAACTAATTTCAAATCATTGGTTTTAATTCACTGTTTAATTTTATGTTCTAGCTCTTTTTGGCTCATTGTATTTATACATAAAAATATTTAAAGCGACCCACAATTAATCGGTCCTGAATCATTTTAAAATTGCAAGATTCTTGTTTAATTCAAAATTTATTCTCACAATTATACACACCACATTTTGAGTTTGAGTTTGTGGAGCTTCCATGTTTTTTTTTGTTCTGGTTTTATGCACACGTCCGAGAGGCCTATTGATGTCTGCAGAAAGCGTCTTGTACTCATCAAAGACTAATGTAATACAGAGTACAGGCCAGCCTTCTCTTTACCTAACGTTTTAAAGAAGAGGTCACAATTTCATCACCAGTATGACTAATGTAAAAATGTGATGTGTATCTCTCCTTGCCATCAAAGGAATATATAAATATATTTACATAAAGCCTGTACAAAGCTGCTGCAGCGATCAGTCATTGGATGGACAATAATCTTACTGACAACAATGGCTGGGGAGGCTTTTTTGTTCAAGCAATATTTCTTGTTTTGTTTTCATTTTTGACTTGCATATGTATTGTGGTGATATGCTGAGAAGTCAAAATGGGCTCTGATTCCTATTTGTTGTGGTGACGGGCTACTGAAATGGCATCGTCTCCATTGGTTTAGGGTTTGAGGTGTCCAAATAGGAGGTCAGCCCTCGCCCCAGTTCTGAAGACATTCTGGTCCTCTTGTTGCCTGCTAACTACTGAGAAGAAGTAAGAAATGGGAGGGGGAGGGGGGGATTCGCTCTGTTTTTGGGACTAGCTGTTTATAACTGAACAAAGTTATAGAGAGGATGTACAGTCATTAAATGGCAGACTAGGCCGAGCCACTTTAAAGATTTACAATTTTGTTGTCTTGTATCTAAATTGGATACAAGCTTATGTTTGTTGCAAGATTTTTACTTGCTAATGAAAAGTTGTTTTAAATAAATAATAGGAGAAGAACAACAACAGACAGCGTTTTGGCCTCTGGTTGTTTATATCTTTTTATAAATTTTAGATTGAATTATTCTCTTTAAGGTGGCTCATTGATGCTTTCAACTCTTGTGCATATTAAAGATAAGAATGAGTTGAAAATCATTGTGCCTTTTGTTTTTCATTTTATTAAAATAGACATTTCTTTAAGTATCTGGACTACACTGAAATGGGAGTTGTACAGTAATCTATGGTCTCCCTGTGCGGTGGAGGTTCACCATGGGAATGGTCTATGCTGCTCTCTGCTGTTGAGGTCTTTCTCTTCTAAAATATTCACTGAACTTTGTAAAACACTTTTCTCTCACTCATAACTCCAAACGCAACAGTTCTCATCGCCATGATTCAGTCAGGAGATTTGACATTTCCTTTCATATCCTCATCAGGACATTATTTGTCTCATCTTAACCATAATAAACTTGCTGTTTAGCTGTTTGGTCCTTCCGAGTGTTGTGATTACACACGTTTGAACTTCTGTTCAGTGATAGGATGGTTTTAATCTAGCGGTCTAATATATGATATGATAATTTGATATCTAGTTTTCTGTCAGTTTGATGGTTACATGTCAAAACTCATAGTTTGTGGTTTTATATATATCATTTAAAGATTAGTTTGTTAGCCTCTCAGCAATGTCATAAAACGCAAATACGGCGCATAAGGTAATGTTAAACAGAACATATTTTATAGCCTATAGAGAGTATTATATCTTGATTTGTAATATCTAAATCATTAGCTGAGGCCAGGTCTTTATATTCTTGTATATGCCTTCTTGCATTATACATTATTCCTACACATCGCAACAACAACGTGTCATGAGTGATAAAAGTAGAATAAAGATAGTGTCCCTCTGCTCTGTGCAGTCACGTGGTGCTGTGATCCACTTCCGTAAACAAACGTCATGGACGTTCACAGCTTCTTCGGGTTTGTTTATTTTGTGGCGGTTGGTCGCGGTTCATGTTCGTCTTTAAGGATGGGACCCCCTTACGAAAGGTACGTTTGTCTTATGAGTATCTTACATCGACCATTGTAATGTCTCCATAAACCAGCTCATTACATCGTAGAACTATAAAACTCTACTGTATAAAAACAAGTGTTATCAGCAGCGGAGTGTTCAGTGCCAGAGCGCGCACTCTGCTCATTTTCACCAAAAAACATGCTATTTAAAAAGTCATCACAGTAGACCTAATTTATCAGAACTGATGGTACAAATGAAATGTGTATCATTAAGGCATATATAAAATGGTTTGCTATAAGATAAGCCATTCAAATTACAATAGGCACTATGTTTTTGGAAGTGTCGAACTTAACTGTTTGTCCAAATTAGATAACAGATGCACATCCTGGGTCACCTCTGCAGCAGACTGGCAGTAGCTCCATCATGGTGGATGTGAGCAAATGGCCCATGTTCAGCCTGATGAGTGCACAGGAGCTGTCCTCTATCCGGAAAGCCTGTGTTTTTGGAGCGTCTGCAAACGAGGCCATCTACATCACCAATGATGATGAGGTTCAGACACAAACATTTATTTTCAAAAAGTTTTTAAGTAAGTAGGCCACCCTCACTGTCGCTCAGGTTTAGACTGTATAACTCTCTGCAGCCTACATAAATGGTTTATTAACCAAGTAAGTAAACACAGATGCAGAACTTTACAGACCAACTCCAATAGTTGGGTTTTTTTTGTGTTTTTTGGTTTTTTGAGGTTGCCACTTTATATGATCAGTTCTTTATCATTCCTAATTTGAGCATTTAGAGTTTATGTTGTGCTCCATTTGAACCCAGAGTACTTCTTACTCTCTGTTTCCTTTTAACCCCCCTCAGGTGTATGTGTTTGGCCTGAACTGTAGTAACTCTCTGGGAACAGGGGACAGTTTGAGCACTATTGTACCTAAGAAACTGGACTTCCTGAGTGGCAGGAAGGTGGTCAGCTTCAGCTATGGCACTGGACCTCATGTGCTGCTGGCCACTGAAGGTAGGGACACACAACTTGTAATCCAAACATTATAAATAAGTCGTTTGTCAATCAATGTTTGTTTTTCTAGATGGAGAGTTGTTTGCCTGGGGCCACAATAGCTATAGCCAACTTGGCAATGGGACCACCAATCAGGGGGTTTCTCCAGTACTTGTGTCTGGAAACTTGCTCAATAAGAAGGTCATTGAAGTAGCCTGTGGTTCTCACCATTCAATGGCTCTGACTGACTCTGGAGAGGTGTGTGTGGGTTATTGTGCTACTTTAACCAGCACTAGTATAGATGTCCTGCAATAATGTTTTACTGTGTTCTCATTTCCTTTTACTTAAATTGCAGACTTTAGAGGTTGTAAAAGATGATGTGTGACCAAAATCGTATCACTTTAAGTTTCTGATTTGTGAATATTTTTCATACAACTCTTATACATTATGTAGCCAAGAATTTTCTACCACTAAGAAGCTTGTTTGCTGAACACACAAGGAATGTATTTAAGCTGCTTTGAGTGGAGACAAGGGTTTGTGTGATTGTTGGATTTGACAATAAAAAAAACAAAACACAATGCCTTATACATTACAACCATATTTTATTAACTTTGTCAGGTCTATGCGTGGGGCTATAATAACTGTGGACAAGTGGGTTCAGGATCCACTGCCAACCAGCCCACTCCTCGCAGAGTGTCCAGCTGTTTGCAGAACAAGGTGGCTGTTAGTATTGTGTGTGGTCAGACCTCATCACTGGCGGTAGTGGACAACGGAGAGGTGGTTTTTTTTTTTAAATTATTATTTTAGACACAAAAGTACCTGTTCTTTGTTCATTGGGCCTAACACTGTCTTTCTCATGCAGGTATATGGTTGGGGCTATAATGGAAATGGACAACTTGGTCTGGGAAACAATGGAAACCAGCTAACGCCATGCCATTTGATTGGACTGCAGGGGTTATTTGTGCAACAGGTAACATTCATTTAACAGACATATGCCTCCCTAGTACCGAAATCTGTGGGATTATCCAGTAAAACCCCCTTATTTTTTGAGGCCACAGTTCAAACTATGGTGTGGCTGCTAAAATAGGGTTATTTTGATGTATTCAACAGTTCAAAATGACTTGTGAAATTAAGAATTTCTCTCTCCAGATTGTCTCAGGTTATGCCCATTCCCTGGCTCTCACGGATGAAGGTCTGCTGTATGTTTGGGGCTCCAACACATATGGACAACTGGGCACTGGCAACAAGAGCAACCAGCTGAGTCCAGTTCAGATTATGACAGAGAAAGAGAGGTAAGAGCCTTACATCAACTTATTCACTGTTAGATAACGTAGTTACAAATACTTACAATTTTAAGGAATGTACAGTGTAACACATTACTTTGAAAACACTTGTAATTAATTACTAACACAATATTTAGTCCCTTGTAATACCAACATCAATGCTTGGGAAGAAAGCATGACCTTTCTCTGTAAAATACAACTTAACAGCTTAAACAAGGAACTCATTGAAAGTGTTAAAGTGACAAAACCACAGCCACAACTTCTGCTGTCAGGGCACCATCTCAGAAGCAGAGAGGAGCAGCTTGTAGCAACGTTATGTTATCCATTTCTGTTGTTGTTTGAGCCAGTTTAAACTTATTTGTGTATCTGTATTTAAATCTCTTTAATAAAACATAAAAGCACAATTTGGTAAATTACAAATAAATAAATAAAGTTTCTTTCTTGGGGCAGTAAGTAATGTAATATATATAACATTTTTAACAAGTTACTTGTGTAACTACCTTTTTTGTGTAACTGCTTTACTTTTAAAATAGTAACTACCCCAACACTGATAATATCATACTTGTCTCTTATTAAAACGTCTTATCTGTGTCTGTATCTTTGAACAGAATAGTAGAGATAGCCGCTTGCCACTCCACTCACACATCAGCGGTCAAGACTCAAAGTGGTCAGGTTTACATGTGGGGCCAGTGTCGGGGCCAGTCCATTGTGCTGCCTTACCTCACACACTTCACATGCACTGATGATGTCTTTGCATGCCTCGCCACGCCCCCTGTCATGTGGAGGCTTCTTTCCATAGGTAAGACTACATGGTCAACTAGTAGTAGAGATATATTTAGTATTATTCTTTCGTCTACTCAAATGTGTACTTGTTGGCTAATTAAAAAGGCCTTAGTGTGTGTATGTGAGAGGAAGTTGTCAACCTTATAACAGATGGGATTAGGCATTGGGTTATATGGGCTCAGATTCTTGTTTCACTAACTGTTTTACTAGAGTTTGTTCATGCTTTGCTTTGAATTACCTGTTCCTTAGAGCATGAAGATTTCTTGACTGTTGCCCAGTCTCTCAAAAAGGAGTTTGATAATCCAGAGACAGCTGACCTGAAGTTTTGTGTGGACGGCAAATATATTTATGTGCACAAAGCAGTTCTCAAAATCAGGTCAGAGTCCACATGGACACATGGTATATTGTAATATAATTATAATTGTTTTTTGTTTTTTTTCTCAGGTGTGAACATTTCAGGTCCATGTTTCAATCCCACTGGAATGAAGATTTAGAGGAGGTCATTGAAATAGATCAGTTCTCATATCCTGTTTATCGATCCTTCCTTGAGTTCCTCTACACAGACAATGTGGAGCTTTCTCCTGAAGAGGCCATTGGTAAGACTTTGAGTTAAATTTACTGTTCAGGCTATGTTCAAACAACACTTACTCTGTATTGTGACTTTGCATTAGGGCTGTTGGATCTTGCTACTTCATATTGTGAAAATCGCCTTAAACGTCTATGTCAGCACATTATCAAGAGGGGAATAACAGTAGAAAATGCTTTTTCACTTCTTTCTGCAGCAGTGCGCTATGACGCTGAGGTAAGTTTTTAATTCAAGTCAACAGTGCAGACAAGAAAAATATGTAATATATTATCATAAATTATTATGTAGGATCTCGAAGAGTTCTGCTTCAAGTTTTGTGTCAATCACCTGACAGAAGTAACCCAGACCGTAGCTTTTTGGCAAACTGATGGGAACCTCCTAAAAGACTTCATATGTCGTGCCAGTCGCTGTGGAGCTTTTAAGAATTGATAATTACCCAACATGCACTGGGGGATTTGATCTTCTATAGGCTCCATCAGCATGGACTGTGCATGCATTAGGAAGTGCTGTAGAGATTGTGCCTTCTAGTTTTTAATGAGAATCTGCACTGATCTTGTGCATGTGTGATTAACTGTACAAACTGTGTGTAGTAAAATGTAATGTTTAACTTGAAAACATGACAGTGTGTCTATATAGTTTTGTATAGTAAGTTTATTAAAAAGGTTTCATTATATTTTAGCACATAATGTAATTGTTCTTGGACAGTGATTAGAGGGTTAAAAAAGATAATTAAAACAATTAGTGCAAACATATTTGCTCATTTTTTAAGGAACAATCCTACTTTGTTTAAAGCTGTTATGGCTTGTTGCATCTCTGTTAGTTTCTTTTCTAAATCTGCCAAGAGAAACACACATATTGATATACTTGACACCAGAATAATTATCAGTAGTGAAGTGAAGTTACCTCTTTGGTGTTTAGCTACAAGCTCCCCAAGTTTTCCAGAAGCCATCATAACCTTCAGTGCTACATCACAATCTGCACAAGCTCAACATGCTTCAGCGTGTGACAGTTAAATCATTATTCATAATCATCAGGAGGATTTTTTTACCATGTGTATCGGCCTGTCCCGATGTTATTCTGGTAAATGTGTCCTTCATTTCATCAATGAAACCGTTGAATATTGCTTGTGCACAGCCTGATGAGATACAGTTGCTCCAGAAGTGTGAGGAGTCTATGGAGACGTCAGTCGGCTCCACTTGAAACAGTTCAGTGTTTGAGTTCTGTGAAGTGACTGCATCCTCAGTGGTGTCCTGGCTCTCCATTTGATGAACTAGAAAACAAAGACCTCTATGGTTGGTATGTCATACTTAAATGTGTTTAATTGAATTATAACTTTGCATACTTGCATACCTGTCACAGGAGCAATGACAGGGAGATTTCTGGGAGAAAAATATAAAATTGAACCACAGCTCTCATTTAGCTAATAATGTAATTTAATAACAAATACAAACCCATTTAACTGTAGTTTTCATATGGAAAATAAAACAAATGAATACATGTTAGAAACCAGGATAATTAATGTCGATTCAAATATGGTATATCTTTAATTTACATAATGTGATTTTAGACTGACCAGTGCATTTTGTGAGTTGGTATTTTCCTCCAAGTCTGACTCTATAGGGCCAAACATGGCTATTGGCTCACCAGCATCAGTCACATCTATAAGCACAAATCAATGGAGGATAAAATAAAGTGAATATTTTTACTAGCAATATTTAGCACTCAACTTAGTTAACACAGCTCAAAACTAAAAATACTTTACCTGAGTCTGTGGATTCATCTAAGATTATTAATCTTGAGCGCCTACGGTCTTTTTTCTCTTTTTGCCTAAGACACACACAGAGTAGTAAAAATGTAGATATTTCTCAAAACATTACCCATGTTTAAATGGTTATGTCTATTAAACTGTCAAACCTGTCACCGAAGTCCAATTTCCTCTGTAAATTTAACAGTTCAGTAAATACAATGAATGCTGAGAGTGAATGAAATCAGACTATGCATCACCTTGGGATTACGAGTGGAAGTGCTGGGTAAATCATCATATAACCCTTCTTCTGAAGATGCATGAGCTAAAACAGATGAATCAAATGAGACCATTGACAAAAAACACAACCAACTGTGCCAACAGTCACATTTAAGACTTTCCCATTGCATTTTCATAGACAAGGCAATTCATCAGACAATTAAAACAAGTGAAAAAAGGCATCAGAATAACAGTAACCCTATCAGAAGACATCTGTTTGTGATTTCTTATGTTCTAATAAATTATTTGAAGGCAACAAATATTTCAGTATAAATGGTGTACTCACACTGTGTTTTCTGACAGTGAACACAGTGTAACCTTGAAGATAAAAATTACTGCTGTTAAAAGGGTTTTATGATATAACAAAAAAACTAAGTGACACAATTTCAGGCTAAACTTACCCAAACTTGCCGTTCACTTGGTCCTCAAATGTCTGGGCTTTAGCTTGGATAGCACATGGATAATGGTAAGACTTCTTACAGGCTTTGGTTTCGCACCCCACAGTGGCACCTTTTTTCTTACACTTGCTGCAAGACTGAAATGGATTTATAATTGTATTTCACTAATTTACAACAATTTTCAACCTTATAGTCTGTCTCTCTACAGACACACATCAGAAAGCCTTTCAGTTTGGAATTATATTTAACACTCTAGTCTTTTGAGTTTATCAAATGGGAATAAAGTTTAAGTGCATTTGGTCTCTATCCAAATTTTACCAATCTGCGTCCACGTTGCTGCTCTGACAAAACATCTTTGGCAGAGAAACCAAACAAGTCATCAAAGTCTGGAGTGTTCCGACAGAAAAGTCCAGAAGAATACAGCTGTGGAACAGAATAGTGGGTGAATTTACATCAAGAATACAAAATGTGAATGGTTAAGCAACAATGTAGGTTTGAAAGTCACCATGTGTAATTAGACTGACTGACCCGCCCCTGCTGTAGTCTCACTTATCACCCCTACATGCTATTTATGTAACTGCAGTCTGAGTTTTTCCTTAGTCCCAAATCCACTCACATTAAGACACACCCAATTTTTTGAACCTGTATTTCAAGTAGCTAATTGAGTTACATTTTTACAAATACATTTTTAGTACCTGCATTTTTAACATTAACAAAGACTCTAGCAAAAGATGAAATTTAAAGCTGTCAACTGGACAAATCGTTGAGTGAAGACGTTTCGCTGCTCATCCGCTTCTTCAGTTCTGGTCAGATTACTGCTGGACACTGCCTTATATCTATCTGAAGGGAGGAGCCAGTTTCAGCCTTAATGACCCTATTCAACCTTTAATGGCCCCCTATTTTTCTCTTTTGTTTCTGTTTGTTTTGTGTGTGAGGATGGGACAAAACAAAAATAACATAACAAACAAATATAGCTTCTTTAACTCCCCTCTCAAACCATTTCTTTTCTCTGGCTAAGATCTGAACCTCACTATGTTCAAAGGAGTGGTTAGTGGCTTTGAGATGGAGATGTACAGCAGACTGGGGTCCAGAGGAGCTCTTACGCCGGTGTTGGTACATTCTCTTATGAGGTGGCTGCTTAGTTACTTGTTAGGACAGACAACCTTTCCTTAAACAGGAATTGGGGCCTGAGACATAATCTCTCACAGACCTATGATTTCATCCTCAGACCTAAAGCAAACGGAAACAAAAGAGAACAATAGGAGGGCCATTAAAGGTTGAATAGGGCCGTTAAGGCTGAAACGTTAATAGATGTTTACAGTTTCAGTGTAGTTAGCCCCAGCATTCTGACCAGAACTGAAGAAGTGACTTGGATGAGCAGCGAAACGTCTTCACTCCTACAACAATGTGTCCAGTTGGCAGATTTAAATTTCATCTTTTGCTCTGCATCAGACCTGGACGACTGAGAGATTACGCAGACATGTTCTAGACTTGGGGAAAAAAAATCACTAAATATCAGCTGGTTTAGATTAGAAATGCAACAAACACACCCCTAAGGCAAATAAAACCCAAGCTGACAATAGGCCAAGATACAACAGGCTTTATATTTTTAAATAGATGTGGCTTTTTACAGAAAAGTGGGTAGCAGATCTTTAACCCTTAGATGCACACGTGGGGTCAAAAATGACCCCAGAGGTTGTTATTCTTCAAAATCTTTAAAACAAAAAGTTGTAATATATTCATATTTCAGGTATTCCTCACAAAACATGTTTGTGACATGAGGCCATTTGCATTTTTCTTTATTTTTTCATTCATTTTAAGAAATTGCAGTTTTTGTATCACTACCCCACTCTTCCACAAGTGGGGTCAAAAATGACCCCAAGCTATTCCTATGGAATCTTCTGTGAACCTTTAATTCTTAGCAACTTTGACTGTGCCACTTACACATCTGATGTCATATCTCACATCTGATGCAACTTTGACTGTCAATACTGTCCCACTTATACACCTGATGTCAGCAGTCTCATCACCCAGGAGGGGTGCACCCCAAATGCAGTTGATGGAATTGTGTACGTAGGGAGACGGCCAGGGGAAGACATCCAGAAGAATCTGGGGGAAAACATTGTCAGTTGTGCAGTGAATTCAGACACACAGGTCGCAACATCACCAAGCAGAACTTCTTCACCCATGTGCTTCTTGCAGACCATCTCCTGGAAAAGGGTCTGACTGTTGTGGGAACTTTGCGACAAAACAAGCCAGACATTCCACCAGTCATGAAGGCTTCCAGGTCCAGAGTGGTCCACAGCACTGAATGTGGGTTCAGTGGCAGCATGACCATGATCAGCTATGTGAGACACAAGGGAAAAGCTCTTCTGCTGCTTAGCAAAATGCACCACAGCAAGAGGGTGGATGAAAACAGCCCAAAGGAAAAAAAAAAAAAAAAGCGATCAGCTTCTACAACCAGACCAAAGGAGGAGTAGATACTATGGACCAGATGGTTGGCAACTACAAATGCAAACTCCAGACACAGAGGTGACCTTTGGTGCTCTGAATGCTTATTCATTTTTCAGGCATCACCAACGGACAACGACACTTCCTCACAGAGGTCTCAAAGGAGCTTGTGACACCTCACATGAAAAGTCAACTGGAAGGTACACCGACCCTACCCACCTACATCACTGAAGCAATGGGAAGGTGTGGCGTGACAAAAATTGCTGCGATCTGGCCACAGGAAAGAAGCACATAGAGCCAGCAGAAGAGAAAAAGGTGCCAGTTGTGTCCACGAAACAAAGATTACAAAGCCACTGATTGCTGTTGGAAATGCAGTACCTCTGTGTGCAACGGTCACAGCCAGAAGCAAGTAGCTTGTGACGGTGCATACAGTGAATGGAGATAAGATGTTTGTGTATGTACATATGTGTGGACAGTGTTATGGACTCTGGACCTGTTGAATGCACACAAACATGTTTTGTCACCTGATTGACCTAAAATGTGAATGAAAAGTAAAAAAAAATGTACATGTCAAAAAGGAAATTACTCTTTTATTTCAGCAAAATATATAATCTTAATCAACATGAGAGAAATGTCTTTAGTTTATTGCAAAAACACACTGATTTCAAGTGGGATCATTTTTGACCCCACTTGTGGAAGTGGGGGTAGTGATACAAAAACAGAAATTTCTTTTCTAAAATTAATGAAAAAATAAATAAAAATGCAAATGGCCTCATGTCACAAACATATTTTATGAGGAGTACCTGGAAAATGAAAATATTCCAACTCTTCGTTTTAAAGATTTTCAAGAATAAAACCTAGGTTATTGCAAAAACGCATTGATTTTAATTGGGGTCATTTTTGACTCGTGGAAGAGTGTGGGTATTAGCGAACTTTACAAGGCAGATTCTCAAGATGAAAGTCTTCACAAAGTTACTTAATAACGATGTCTCCTATCATTAGTGTCCTGCCCTTCTCCAGTGACACAAACACATAAAACTATACTCTACCAAACAGTTCTGATGAGCAGTAACTTCTTCTTTCGTAGATAAAGGTCCAGTGATCTTGTTCTCCTCGGACGTCCGGCACAGGACGCACACAACACCACAGTTCATTTTATCTTTATCTTTATAAAAAGGAGGAACATGCAGGAAGCGTTTCAGCGCCACTTTATTTCACTGGTTGCCAGATTTAGTGACACGAGTGCCTCTTGTGACAAATAACAGACCTGCTCTATTCGTATCTAAGCGTGTCGTTTATTTGTTGGATAGTATTAAAAATATGTACGCTGACCTAGATTTAAATCTGTTATGAAAACTGTCCACTGTTATGTCCACTAAATAAAAAATACCGAGCAAAGTCCCTTTAGCCTCACCTATAACACATTTTAGTGTGTATCTGGCAACAAAGTAAGTTTCAGTTTCATTTCTCATAGAACATATTTGTAGATGGCCGACCTTCTAGGCTACTTAATTTTGCAAACTGTCTGTAATATGCTCATTTTAATCAGGTACTATTCTAACAATATAGTCTAAGCCTATGAGTTATAACTGCAAGTATCACAGCCAACACAATGGGAGTTATTACAACACTTTTATGTAAAAAAAAGAGTCACAAACTTGTGACATCTGCATACTTGATATACAATATAGCATTTCAATAACAAACATCTCATGACAAACATGAACAATATCTACATTCAACATAATCCTCAAAAGAGAATAAATTAAATCTATACAGTCACCTCCATCTAGTTCAACTTCACGCAAACATGTTTTAACTGTAGCTTACTTGATCCATCAAGTTTTGTGCATCACTTTTAGACAAAATCTCAGAGAAGCTGGTAGTTACATGAACTGACACAGACAGACAACTTTACATATATGCAACTTGATTTTTTAACAAAAATAGTAAATAATAAATACACAAAACAGTCTTCAAATCTAGCAGTAAGTAAATATGTGCAAATATTTATACATGGTGGTGTAACAGTAACAGTTTTACCTTGGGTGTGATTTGATCAGACAGACAGATAACACAATCAGTCCAGTCCGGCTGGCTCATTCATACTGCTGTTACAGAATAATTATACATATATTGTGAAAAAGAGAATTAACGGCAGGTTCGAAACGTACTCTGACACATCTTAACATTAATTCTGTCATTTATGACCGGACAAATAATAAAGACATGTTTTTTGTGGAAACTGTACAATAATCAAACAGTACAATGTTGGCAATACAGCACAGATAGTCACGTGATGCTAGCATCCAAATGGGCTGTTTGGTCGGGAACAGAAAGTGCACGTGATCTCAGGGTTTGAGATCAGAAAAACCAGTGTAGGTCTCACTGCAACTGGACGACGTGCTGAGATTTCCAGAGCCACTGCCCTCTATAAGACGCATCGATGCAAAGTAATATCACTACTTATGCAAACTGTGATGCATCATACTTTACTTCCTATCAGATCATTAGATTGCATACCTGAGCTGTTGAGGGACTGGCATGACTTAGACTTTTTGACGAGTGATATAAGATTTGAAGCAGCAATCCAACCCTCCTTTGAAGTGCTAAGGTTGCGGACAAGCCTACAAAACATGAAACAATTATCTGTAAAAAATTATGACAAAACATACGCTATGCACATTACAATTCAAATCACAAAAGATGACAGATGCCCAGAGCCTCACTGGGAGAATCTTCACCCATAACTCACCTATTGCTTCACAAATGGAATATATTTTAAGGACAAGCAAAACTGGATACTATGGTGGTGCTTATGCAATTTAATTATCTGGTAAAAACATTTATACTCAAACCTGCACCTGTTTTCAAAGTTTTAAATGGACTTATGTACTTTACTTTACTTATGTTTGTTTTTTGTGAGTCTAAGTCAGGGGTGTCAATCATGCGGCCCGGGGGCCAGATCCGGCCCGCCATCAGACTTTATCCGGCCCTCAGCTGATTTTTAATAAAAATACACTCAGCAAAAATTGAATTTTTTTTCTTTTTTCTGATTGCTAGCAAAATAGCATCATCTTCAAAACCGTAATAATGAACCTTAATAAAACAAAGGTGCATTCAAAGCTAACACACAAGCACTTAAATGACATTTTGAAATTGGCAGCTACTCAGGATATGATGCCTGATATTGATGCACTTGTGCAGGGTAAAAGATGCCACGTTTCTGGATCAAAAACAAAGCATGACTAAATCCTGTAAAATAAAAAGGTAAAATACTGGTGATTTTAGGTCTGGATCTTTTTTTTTTTTTTTTGCTTTCATGTGCAGAATGTTGAGTTCAAATCATTTTTGTGTTAATCTGCACATGCTCTAATAAAATCTAAATTCTAATATTTTATAAAGGAACAGTTCTCTTCAATAAAAATATTTTACATGTTTTTCTGCACAAATGTTTCTACTTATTGCTAGTATTTATGCTGTGAGTTTTCTGGTCCGGTCCCCTTGAGATTAAATTAAGTCGTATGTGGCTCCCAGACCAAAATGAGTTTGACACCCCTGGTCTAAGTGCTCTCATTGGGCTCTTCCTGTTTTTATATGTGTGTGTATGAACAATGAATGTATGTAAACTCAACACTACATTTTGTCATCCCTTTATGTATTAATATAGATGCACATACATGCATACAAATTATTAAAGAGGGAGTATTTCTATTGTCTATTAACTCCTAACACATAACATATTTAGATCACCATGTTACCTTTTAATGTTTTGAAAATGATATATTTGCCGCAAACAACATATTAACATGTTTTAAAAGTTTCACTTTGTTTTTGACGCTCTGAGTCTCCCCTCCCTTTGCTCCCTGTGTTAAGTCACTCCCCCTTCAGAGCACTCAGCAACCAGCATGCATCCCGCTAATGACACTACTGCACATCGCATCAGGTTTGTCAAGTCGCTGTGTACAGTTTTGTGTCATGTTTTTGTTTATTTATGGAGAACTGTCATGTGTGAGCCTGGGTGACATAGGCTTGTGGGCGGAGCCTTGCACAGAATCTTACAGCTAACCATAAGCAGGGTTCAAATTGGACCTGGAAGAGATCACTAAAATACTCAAACATGCATGGATGATATCGAAAACCTCTTCAGGCATGTCTGTAATGAGGGAACAATGTTGTAACATGATAGAAAGCTAAAAAAAAGCTACTTAATTTTGCATAATACCTCCTCTTGAATATAATAATAATAATAATAATAATAATAAGTTTCAACAAAAAATCTGGATTCATACCACTGTTTGTCTTCGCCCTCTCGGACTAACTGAACCATGTCTCCACTCTTCATTGACAAATCTTCAGAGCCATTGAGATCAATATTCACAATGTATTTGCCAACACACTGTAGACAGCATGGAAAACACATGATTATTACTGGATGATTATTGCTATGCTAGGCTTTACTTTTTATTTTGAAATGATAATTTACTAGTTTCTTGTCAGCGTCGTCCTCATTGTCTGAGTTTAGTGGGTCTTCAGCACTGGAGTATCCATCCTGCTCCTCAGAGGTATTCAGGGACATCGAGGCCTTGTTCCATCCTGTAAAATACAAAATAAAATCAAACTAATAAAAGTTTGACCTCATAATTTACTTTTACCATTTTGAAAAAGGAGAAAGGAGAAGCTAGGTCTAAAAAAAATGCAGGTAGCGCTAACATGAAGGAAGGGTTAGGCCAAGTTCTGGCCACAAGATGTTGATCAACACATAAAAGCTGATTCCCAACCACCATAAATTTGCAGAAGATGGAGACTAGAGAGATGGAAGGGACTGCAAAGAGAATATTTCCCCGGCCCTACTGGACACCCATGCAAATTACATCTGAAAATGTGTCTGAGGAACTGTCTAAGGAAAACTTTAATGGAAAAAAGTGAAGAAGTAGGCGTCTTAGGCTTGAAAAATAACTTTGGTTTTCTTCCGAGCTGTGGCCAATGTACCTCTCCATTTACTGTGTCTGACACTAGTGGTGCTGAACCAACTGGCTCTGCTCAGGTGAAGGGGAGGGGGCCCTGCATCTGAAGCACATGAAGCAATGCAAACAACCAGTCATCTCCCAGCAGAGTTAAAGCTATGTGTACTATCAAAGTTCTGAAATAATACTACCACAAAATTAAAGTTTAAAGTTGTTTCACGATTGCAAAACTAAAAAGTAAGACATTTTAAGAAGTTTTTTTTTTTTTTTACCTTTGAAGCCAAATGGTGTGGGATCACTCTGCCGTTTTGTCTTGTGATCAGGGCTTGGGGGAGATTCTTTGTGAAGATGACCACAGATAAATACAAAAGATTATTATACAAATATTAAGTAACTGAGATATGCTACGCTAAGACCAAAGCTTAAGAAAGACAAGTAGAAGGGGTTCTTTACTATTTAACACTTAGACTACAGACATAGAGCACACAGGGTCTGACAGAAATTATACCTGGAGATGGTAGGATCATCAGGGGTAACGTAAAACTTTTATCATCAGAAGCTGAGAACTCTGTGAAGGGAAGCATGCAGTATTTGACCTACTGTTTCATTACTGCATTGGCAATAGTGTGATATATTTCTATATTGTACGTCTATCACTATTTTTGGATCAGAATGTGTCCCGCATTTACCTTTCGGGGCTTTGAAGTTACTAAAGCCCTGTAAAGTAAAGCGCTTTTTAGCAACAGCCGCTCTCTCTGAGGTAGGACTTATGAGAGCCTCTTCTGAGTAACAGGAAAAACAGAGGGAAAGACAGATATAACGACAGGACAGTGAGTTTACATACAGTGAAAGCAGAAAGGGAAAAATAATCAGACAATCAAATAATAATTCAATTTTGACAAACCTTTTCCAGCTGGTTTTGGTGAAGAACAGTTGACGTCGGGGCTGCCTGGCTCTGCTTTCCTCTCTTCTCCCTTCTTCAGTGACTTCTGTCCAGTCTTAAAAGGGCTGTGGAATCATTGAAAGTATTGAAATATGAAGCCTTAGACAAAAATAATTCCACATTAGCAAATATATAAGACCATACCTGAGGCTCACAGCTCCTCCTGTCACTGGAGGAAACTGGAAAACATGGTCTGGTGCCCTCTGTTGGCGGGCCTCTGAAAGTAACCAACCAAACAAACTCAGAAATTGGATCATTTTTTAAAGATATTAATGTAAATAAGATATTTCTCTTTACCTCTGCACGCCTCAAGCTGCGTCGTCAAGACCTTTCTGATTTCATTCACCCAAACAGTCTTCACTTCAGCAGTCGGGGCCTATTATCAAGCAACATATTTTAACAAGCCAGTATTTTATAGTTAGTTAATTGCACATCTATTACGCAAGAGGTCATACCTGCACAATATAGACTTCTTCTCTGGAGTTGGACCAGATTTCAAACTTCTTATTGTCTCCCTTGGCATTTTCAGTGAAGCCAATAGCATTCATCTATTAAAATGGTAAAATTGTCACATTTTACCCTCAAGGCACTGAAAACCACTCACTCATTCACACACACGTACACCCCCCACAAAATTAAGTAACAAAAACATACACTGAGGGACTGTTTGAAGCTGTAGGACGGGGCTTTCTCGTAACCCTCTCCGTTCTCCTCTCTTCGTTTGCAGAAGAGTAGGGCTTTTTCATGAAGGAAAAGGTGTCTCTGCATGGGCTTAAACCGAGCCAAGTCTTTCACTTTGGCATGGCCTTTCTTATGCTCTGTCCACACACTGAACGAACCTTGCATCAGCAGTTTACCCAGCTCACTCAGATTTCCCTATGAAAAAAAACATCTTTTAGATTTTATACATATCTTCAGCCTTGTGCGTTGTTTTTTTTAGTCTGACCTCGTATCCTGTGATGGCGATAAGGTGCATGGAGTCGTTAACGGCCTTCAGGATGCCTACGATAGAGGTAAGAGCGTCCTGTAGGTCCTCTGCTCCTTCACAGCCCTTACTGTACTTCAACATTTCCTGTAATTGCATTTATATATGAGTATCAACAAAGCATACCAATAAATATACTGTTTTATGAGATGAGCAGTACACCTTTAATAGCAGCTGATATTTGGTAATTCTTTGAACAGGTTTGAGCAGGTAAGAATCCAGGCCCAGTTTATGTTCTAACTTCTTCTGACACTCCTGGTAGGATTCAAGACACAGATATTTAATTACACTATTCTGCACTTGGTAAAACATGATAAAACATTTCTTCTGATTACCTGGAAAAAGGCACAGTCGGAGCACTGCCTCCAAAGGCTTTCTGAGCGGGGCTTGTTATGGCAGTACTTCTCATAGATCTGTAGGTCAGTCATCTAAAAGAAACAAACACTAAGAACTTAGAATCTCGTAATATTGAGAGAAAAAAGAAACTTAATTTACTTACACGTTCAAGAAAACATCTTCCAACCAACTCCGGACAGTCAGTGTACAGCTCCAACTCTCGGAGGAAAGTTCTACAAGAAACAAAACATGCAGTTTAGCAAATAAGCTCAGAGAACTACAACTAACAGAATCATGTGGCAGTGCAGTGAGAGCAAAATTCCTGCAGGTGACGCCCACTCACCTCTTATGGAAGTGGTAGATTTCTGGCATGTTGCCAAACAAAATCTCCTTTTTGTTTTGCAAAGGAGTGGGGATGAGGGGGGCCATTGCTGGATTATCCATCTCAGAGGCATAGCCCTGTGAAACAAAATAAATACATTTATATAAAAAAACAAACTAAATGTTATTATTTGTATTATTTTTTATATTATTTTACAAGGATGATCTGGAGTTTAGTGAGAATTACCTGTAGAACACAAAGCAGTTCTTCCACATAGGCTCTTTCAGTTTCTAGCAGCTCATTCATCACATGTCTAAAATAGAGAAACATAAAACAATTATAGACATGCTTTGTGAGAAATAATAATAGTTTTCATGCTGGCCATCTGGTGTGTAACTTGAGAAGTTTATGGTTTCTTCTTCACCTCCGCAGCACTGCCAAGTTTTCCTCTTCCTCTGACAGAGAGGCGTGTCGGCTCGTACTGTCTCCATTCAGCAGCTGCCCATTTCCCTGTGGGAGAGAAAAGGAAATATAGATTACCTTGATTGATTTCTATATAAATAAAAAAAAACTAAAGTAACAAATAAATAGCTCTACTCACTGTTTCACAGATGATGGTAGTGCAGGAATCCACCTCTGAAATCCTCTCCTGTTGTACTTTGTGAGCTGTGGCAGAGTTTGGTCACATTATTAAAGATAACAGATGACAATAATAATAATCTATTTTAAAAATCTATATGTTTATTTTTGTTTTGACAGTAATAAAAGAGTAAACAGTAAAAGTAAAAATGCACCAGGAGAGGTGAGAGGGGATTTGATGAAAGCCTCTGGTCTCGGGGCGACAGGCTGGACTGGTCTTGTCTGTTTGGCTGCGAGCTTTTTCAAACTGACCCTCCTCTTATCAAACATCTCCAGCATCGACGTTTGCTTTTGGAAGACCTTTTCCACTTGATCCTATGGGCAGAAAAAGAGACGTGTTTTATTTTTAATATTCTATGGGCAGACACTTAATGGCTTATAAAACACAGGAGTTTTCTATTTTATTTATGAACACCAGGTGGCAGTGTAAAATGGTTCTTTACACTTACTCTGAACTGCGGGTTAAGAACAGCCTCATATTCACTCCCTATTCCACTAAGGTCTGTCAGCTGATTCTGTCCTGAATTGTCCAAGTGCCGTTCAAGTTCCTTCAGTGCCAGCTCTGCCCCCTCATGTGACTGGCACTTGTCCACTGGCTGCGATGCTAGTAAGTATATGCCCTCATCGCACCACTTTGTTGCCTGTAAGAGACAAAAAAAAAAAAAAAAGTTATAAAGTAAAACCAAAAACGGAGAAGAGAATGAGTAATAGTGTGTTGTGTTTCAGACTCACTCGTTCCAGATGGTGGTGCAGCTCAAGAGCTTTCAGAAGGTGGGCTTTCTTTGCTTTAAAGTTGTTGGACACATTTTCACTGGCTGATCTGAGGTCAGAGCATTTTGGCTGGATGGACTCCTCTGAATAGTGCGAGTGTTGCACCAGCTCGTCTCCCTCATGGGCCAAAGCTGCAGCCCTGTCCACCACCTCCTGCAAATTAGAATGCAATTACTGAAACTGAAATCCACTGCATTTTATTTTGTTCATAACAATCCAATGCTCTAGAATGTCTGTAGTTTAAAATTGAGCAGGAGGATAGGTCAGAATTAGCTCAATCGTGCCCGGCAACCTCATTTATACTTTCTGTCCAATTTTATCTCTATTGGTCAGGCTAAAATACATAAATATTTAAAGATAAGACAGAGGACAGGGAGCTGTGAGTGAATGTCACTGACAACATGTTAAATACTACACAAATAAAATGAATACTGTGTTCAGTTTGTGTTAATATTTTAATTTTTGTCCGGTAATTAATGAAGTATTCTACATATAAATATAGTCAGGTAGTCTATATTTTAATTAATTAGAATTTTAATATATTGTTTATTTTATGTTTTTGGATTTTAATAAAAGTGACTGTTATCTTTAAGACATATTGACTTAGCTAAAGTGTTGCTATGTACAAAGTCTATTCTATGGTGAAGTTTTCTGGTTAACTGTCAGAGTGCAGATTTGTTGACCTGGTTTATGGTTAATATCTATAATTACTGGGCCTATCCACATGAAACTAAAACAGGCACACAGTTAAAGTTGTGCCATTATTCAACTCTAAAGAAGTGATTGTTGTTGCCATCCAAAATTATGACTAAATCAATTCTAGAGCGTAAAAACAATCTTTATTCACTTACACAGACTTTCTTCTCATAGGTGGTGAGTTCATTGAAGATATGGTCGGCGTGTGCGGGGCTGATCCCCACCTCGGAAAATGTTGAAAGCTTTTCCGCCACCTGGTTCAGCAGAGCGTTCACCTAAAACGGCAACATCCTCTTGAGTTTCAGGCCATTACAAAGTTCATTTATCACGATGAAAGTGCTGATGTTCAAGCTTACCTCTTTGTAGTTATGCTCAAAGTGGCACAGCTGCAGACACTGGTCCAGTTTGGTTTGGTGCCTCACCCAGAACTCATCAAACGCCCTCTCCGTCTCATCCAGCTGGGAGAGCAGTCTGACGGCATAGAAACACAGAAACATGGAGGTTAATAAAAGCACCTGACAGGGAACATAGAGACGGTTCTTGGGGTGTTATTTGGTTAATCGATAACTGCGATTATTCAGGTCACAAAATAATTTCAGAAGCAAAATAAAATTACTTCCATTCAACCAATACTCCCAAAATAGTAAACTTAAATGTAACATGCATTGATTTGGCTGTTTATGGCATTGCATCATTCCGAAAGTAAACAAAGGATAATTGTGAATAATCATACAATGGTGGTGTTTCTTCTCACACTAACACTAAAATGTGATACAGTTAAATAATCTTAAATGAATGTATATGTAAGATACCCACAAACACATTTTTTAAAAAAGTGTTTAATTACAAATAATACTGTTCCGTTTACTCCTCTCACCTTTGCACAGTCGCCAGGTTTTCCAACTCATCCTGGTTCATATTGTGGTCTGGATCTCGTACTACTGGCTCATTGATGCTCTCTAGAAGTTGGCTGCCTTGTCCCAAAGTCACCAACAGGTCGTCCTACACACAGGGATTGGATGTTATGTTTGGGCACTTCTTTACTCCTATATATATATTTTTATTGTCTATATTTTCGTAGCATTTCTTCCCAATTTTCTCCGCAGAAGTTATTCACATTTTTCCTTATATTTTTCTTTCATTAGTTGATTTTTTAATTTTTTGTCTATTTCTGTATAGTGTAATTAATCATATTTTTTTGTAGTCTTGTTCCTGAGCCAGAGAGAGCGTGAGCCCGGCGTGCGGCGTTCCCCTGGTCTCAGCCCCCTCCCCTGTACGTCAGAGCCTGCCGCTGCTGGAACATCTACGCCGGATTCTTAGCTTTTTGTTAGCCTAGCCTCTTTTTGTTTGACCTGGTGAGTCCGGAAGTCCTGTTTTTGTTCTTTATTTTGTGTTGGGATAATTTATGGGTTGTTTTTTTCATCAGGGTAGAGACAGCGGTGGCCGACTCACCATGGTCTTGTTCCTTTGTTTTTTGTTTTTTGGCATGGGTTTTGTTAAGGGTTATTTTCCACATATTTAAGATCAAGTTTTAAAAGTAATAAAAACAAAAAACCCTTGAACTCTTAACTTTGTTTCCTTAATAAATATGTTTTGTCTACTTTTGGGTCATAACAATGTTGATGCTCCTGTTTCAGCATTTGTGAGAAAAATGACAAAATAAAGTATCAGAAAAAGCTTGTTCCTACCTTCATTTTGTTTTTCTTGCTGGTGTGTGTGTTGAGTAGAGTGGTTGTGGCTTGAATTTCATTTGGGAGTTCAGTTTCAGCCAGTTCCATCCCAAACGATTGAAGAGTCTGTGCCATCTTCTTCACCATTAAAGCAAAGCCCTCAATAGCCTGATGCAAACACAAGTATGTCACCGTAACTTCATTGTACTATGGAACTAATGCGTGATATCTGATATATGATATTTATCACACTGAGGGGGCTAAAATCAGTATACATACTCAATTTGTGGGAACCTGCCTCACTTATGGAGACATTGCCATAGTGATTAACAATTTAAAACACAATAATAAATCTTTTGAATGGAAAAAAGCCCTAAAAATGTTGCACATAGCAGAAAGCTAAAACCCATGAATAGTTTAAAGTTAGAGTTTAATTCCAAGTTTGACAAGTAATGACTATGGTTAAGGTTAGGATCAGTCTGCAGGAAATGAATCAATGTAATGTTCCTGTTCGACGTATAAACCCAGGATGTGTGGTGCGTACAGTGCGATGGGAGATCCACTTCTCATGGCAGTACTCCTGAGTCCCCCCGAGCTCCTGGGTGAGCTGTGACCGGTCGATGTAGGAATGAAGCTCCGTCAGTGAGCTCAGCATGATTACCTATATACAGATACATATACAGATACATATTCATATACAGATACATATTTATATTCATATGCACGTACTACATCAAAATAGAAACATTTCATTTAAACTTATACTTTATAATAACTACACTGTAATTATCTGTACTAAAGCTTTGGCAAAGACTTAATTCATGACTCAGGGTTAGTCATTATGAATTAAGTCTTTGTTCATGCTCTATTAAGGCTAATTAAAATGTAGTTATTATCAGTGGTGGAAGAAGTACATCATTTTGTTACTTAAGTCAAAATACAGATAGTTGAGCAAAAACTCAAGTAAAAGTGTCACATGAAAAAATGACTTAAGTAAAAGTATTAAAGTACCTGTTTAAAAATGTACTTAAAGAGTATAAAGTGTTCTGTGCAGATTTTCAGATCTAATGAAGCTTTTTCATACAGATTTGCACTGAAGTTTGTTCAACAGAAACAATGGAATTAATATTTTTTTCCTGGCTGTCTTTATTTTGTATAATTTCTTTGCTCAAACTACAAATGTGTTACAAATAAACCACTCAGCCTTTTTAGCAGGTTTCACACAATTATAAAAAAAAAATAAAAAATAAAAAATACTGTAAGTTTTCAGTCCAATAAAAAAAAATTGTGGAGTAGAAAGTATGGATACCTGCTCTCAAATGTAGTGAAATAAAGCTAAAAGTACATCTTACTATAGATACCTAAAATGTATACTTGAGTACAGCACTTTACTACTTTTACTTTGCTGTGTTCCACCACTGGTTATTATACAGTGTTCCTAATTTGTTTTATGTATTCAGTGGACAAAAGGCAAAAGGCAGGTGGGAGACAGAAAAGCTGCACTCACCGGGACTTTCATTTTGAACTCATCTTTGTTCATCTTGAAGAGGATGTCGGACAGGGTACGCTGCAGGAGGGTGGTGGGCCTCAGGACCAGGACAAGCTGGAGGTTCCCCGGGAAGGCGCCCTGAGACATAGAGTTCACATTTACACTGGTGACATGGGATGAACTATGAGACTGACATTTTACAGCTGATACATTTGATCAAGCAGTGACTGACCAGTATTGTGTCTTAAAACTACAATTAAATATCGAGCGGTGTGTTCCTTTCGCAGCTGTTTTCTGGAAGTAAATGTGTTTAATTTGGTCTCCGAGGGAAATGCATGTGTTACTGCATGTCTGATAAAATAATAGTCATTAGTCATAAATAATAATTAATCTGCAGAATAGGCTAAAGTTTAAATGTTTTTTTTTTTTTTTTCATATCTTTTCAAGCTAAACTGACAATATAATGTTTAATATATACCTATAATGGTGTTACTAAACCACATATCTTTTTCATTTAAATATTAATAAGATACTGGACAAAATCTGTTAGAATACATATTTTTCATGTGCAAATGTGAGCGACTTCCAAGGCTGGTGATCAAAGTCATGGTCTACTTATTTTCTGCTCTTTGTTCTTTGTCAGATTTGGACTTGATGCTCACACACACAGAGCGATGAGCCAAGAGTGGGCTTAGCAACTAGACCTTGGATCTGTGTAAAAAAATCAGCCTATTTGTTTTGATAATTCTCTCTGAAAAAAAACATATTTAGAGAGAAAACTATGCACTTTTATTTAGGTAAACCCTGTTCACCGCAGAGCCACTCAAAGCCTGCAAACTACCAGCTTTCATCCCTGTTCATTTAGCTGCACTGCTGAATCATGCCAACACCAGTTATTACAGGGATGACTGACTGCACTATATTACAACGCTGTCAGTCTGTAAAGCTCCCCTTGTGGGATTAATAAAACTGGATTTAATTTGGAATGAATGAGTGCTTTCTCCATGTGTTTGGGGGCCGTAACAGCTTTAGGCAATTATTATGAACATTGTAATCACTAGACTTTCAACGACCCAGAGATATTAGCTAATTAATTTTATCAACCAAGTAACGTGTTTCTGTGCAGTTATGATATAAGGAAATTGGTGTGTGTGTATATATATGTAATTGCATATTTACAGTGTATTTACATTGCCTTTGCACACATGGCGAGCTTTAACAGTGATGAAGATTAAGGTTACAGTGTAAACAACTCCAGCTGTTGTGATATTACTCTAACATCTGTTCTTTGCATTTGTATTTTGTTTTTTGAAATACTCATTTTATTTATTAGTTTACTTTTTGAGCAGATTAATGAACAAATGTATCCAGTATACTTAATGCACATTTCACATATTTTTTCTTATTTAAGCTCGAAAAGGAGTGGGAAGAAGAAAAAGTATTAAATTCCTCCCCTGTCTTCCATAAGAACATACATTAAATGCTTTTTTAAAGTTTCCTTTTCAGTTGAACAAATAAATATATATATAAAAACATTCAATTCATGACTATAACTGCAGCAAAAGGTCACTGACAATGATTTAGATGGACTGTGTTGCTCTAAGTAATTTTTAAATTTCAACAGAAAGAAAAACATACCAAGAATGATAAATAAATGGTAACAATAATACTGCAATGGTAAGGAAGCAATAAACATAAAGTAGAACCAAAACTGATACGGCAATACATTTAAACTCCTCTCTCTCTGTGCACAGACCAGACCAAATTTATGAAATAGATCATGAAAATCATAAATGCACCAGTATCTTTAGCAGAAAAACAAAAGGACCCAGGTACGTGCAAGGGGTGAAACTTACAGCTATCCGGAGCAGAGTCCCCTTGACAGCTGCCCATCTGTCTTGTCGCCGATCAATGACGAGAATGAAACCCACTTCTGTTGGGGACAAGCTGCAACACAAAAACGTACAAAAGCACAGAACACAAATACAGTCAGAATTTTCAGAACTCAGTAAAGCCCTGGGTCTAAAGAGTTAATGTCTGAGCAGTGAAATACCCAGGATGCCAAGCTTTTGTCCCTGGCTTTTTGTTATGCTGTTCTTTATCTCCTTAGACAGCTGCTGCAGCACATCAAAGCATATACAAGGATTCACTCTCAGATATTTCCCTCCTTTTAATTCAGTCCTGTGAGAGAAATTTAATTAAAACTATATAAAATGCACCTTTAAATAATCATCCAGAGTATCTTCTTCCTTAGTGACCATCACCTGCGACACTCGATAGTCGATATTACAAAGAAAAGCCCCAGACAAAAAGCCCTTGTTCACATGAGGTGGGAAGCATGCTCTGCGATTGTCATGGATTGAGGCAGGGAGTCCCTCAAAGCATCGCTAGACACTGCCCCCATCAAACAGCATTTTAATTATCCAACCACAAACTAGCAGTAGAGAAAACACCAGCCTATTGCACACATGTTATGGAGTGATGAGCAGCTTCAGTATCCAGTCAGTGTGGCTTTTGTGTGAGGGGGAGGGGCAGATTCAGGGGTCTGGTGGAGATATTAAAAGGAATAAACACACACACAAACACATTAAAAGGAATAAACACACACACAAACACACTACATTCTCTATTGCAATTTGAATCTGAAGTAACATTTAATTACGGTAACTATAGTGTCAGTTTGTTTTGTGGTTTTGTGGGGTTTTTTGTTTTGTTTTTGTGCTCTTTGCTCACAAATTCTATTACAGATTTTTAAAATGCTCGTTCAAAATCCCATTTACAAAGAAAAGGGTGTGCAGGGATGTGCAGTTATTTATGGCTGATCCAGAGGCAGTAACACAGCACCAAAAGATGTTATATGAGTTTATAATACATGTTAAGTATTAGAGAATGCACAATTTAGGGAGATTGACATTCATATTGTGCTGGGCTGTTTTCACTTTGTTTTTCAAGAAGCCAGCATTATAGATTTTATCACATGGTGTCTTCTTTATTCAATGTCATTGGCCTCAGATGTTGGACACTGGCTTCTGGCTGGAGGCTACATGTGCCCTGTGAGGGGTGTAGGTCCCTGAGGTTGCTAACCATCTGTTGTCATGACAGCCATGAATCTCCATGATGATCTAAATGACTAAATGACCATCTATCCTTATGTATTCACAGACAAGAAAACCTAAACCAAAAATGTTTCACAACACAGACATGAGAATTGCTTTGTTTTTACATGGCAGTGCAATAGCCTCATATCTGTTGCCCTCTACTGGCAGTAGATGATGTCCGGGTTTTTGCCATTGGGATTAGTCTGTCTACATGACTAATGGCATACTGCAGTGCGCTACCCAGAGCCATAGTGTGGAGTGTGCAGTAGACATGGGCTGATAAATGCAGTTATCAGACATGAACAGATTTACCTGGGCACACTGGTCAGGTAGGTGAGTACATTGTGGAACTCTCTGTCTGTTATCTCTCCAAATGAGGGAAACTCTGGAAACACGATGATGGGGCTGCCATTGTCTCCTCTGCCACCTATAAAATCAAACACATTGTCATGGGGCCTGCATTATCTGTCCTCCTGTGCTCTCTCCCCCTGGAGTGCATCAGCGCAATTACCTCCACCTGCTGCCGAGTATTTGAGGGCTCGGCAGAAGACACTCGGAGCCAAACCGTCCGCGTGTCAACGTGAATGCTCCAGCTTAGTTTTTGCATTTTTGTTACCTGTCTGCCTGTTACCCATTGGAAATTTGCCAACTTCCAGATTCCTGCTCTCGCTCGTTCCTGCTTCTGCCTCTGCGCTCCAGCTCCGGTACAGTCCACCCCTCTGCCTTGCCTCCTGTCCCGTCTTGGTCTCTGGCTTGCTTCCCGTCTCCTGCCCTGTCTCTCGCTCTCTGGATTACTCCTGCTGGGTCTTCCCTGGCCCTGTCCCTGGTCCCGTCGTGCTCCAGCCCTGGCTGTCTCCGTGCCCGCTCTGGACGTCCCTGCTTGGCTTGCCCTGGTCTTGTCCTGATCCTGTCCTCGTTCCGGTCCTGGTTTTCCCGTCCCTGCTCTGCACTACTCCCGCCTGGTCTGCCTCCCGCTCCCTGCTCCCCGTGTGTGTTAAATGAACTATTAAACTGAATTTCACCATTTTGTAAATAAACACTGTAAGTCTGCACTCCTTGGTCCGCACTCGCACTAGCCATTACGACACACATGCAACATTAGAAACATCCATGTTTGGTGTTAAAGACAGATACAGATGACACGGTACATCTTTTCTTAAATTGTAACTGACCACTGGATGGCACAAAAATGTAAAACTCAACATCTATATCATCTCAACTTCAAATTAGGGCAGAACATAAATATAATTTCATGATTATTTCCAAATAAAAAGCATGATTACCCTGGTTAGGGCTCAGTGGTTCAAACTGATCACATTTCTCTTCTGTTTACTCTGGTCAAACATACTGTACACATACTAAGCCGTCTTTGTGAAACAGCTGTCTGCACCATGGCCAGAAAATCAGTCTCTCTTTCACCGCTTGTTGCTATAGCAACAGCAAGTGCACAGTCATGCTTCAGTGTCTGCTCTGATCTGAGGCTGCAAAATGGTGCCCAACGCTACTGCAGCCAATGTCAGCTGCAGCACTCACACACGTTTCACACATGTGTCACAAAACTGAGGCCTAGCTCAGCACTAGCCTGATGAGAGCAGACTCAGAGGATATTCTGGTCCAACACAAGGCTGCAGCGATGAGGTGAGATGAGATTATGAGTTCCATTGTTGGATTTTACAAAAAAACTTAAAAAAGCAAATATAATTAACATCTTGGACAGCCACACACACACATACATGTCTCACACACACTCACCTGAGAGGAAGGCGAATCTCTTTCTGAGGTCAGGAGTGATGTCTGTAGCTCGGAGCGGACTATTGTCCAATTGCATGATTTCATCTGAAACACACCAAACATGATAGGGTTAGACTCAAGTCTAGACATAAGTCTATCCAAAAGGACATTTAGGACATACAAAGACAAAGTTAATGGCATCTTCTTTAACACAAACTATACCCACTTTTCTCAAGCTAAGTCCTGAATGTGGCACATAAGTATTTACATTTATCCCACAGGTAGAAGTAGGAAGCATGTAAAACACTCTTTAATATTTAAAAGGTCTGATAAACAAACACTGTAAACTTCCAGACTAGTACCTGTCCTGCGACATCTGGCAAAGCCATGAGCCCGGAGCTGTCTAGTGCAGCTTCATTTTGAGAGCAGTATTTCTCTGTCAGTCGGTAAATGCCCCATAGTCTCCTCCGTCCTGTCTCTCCAGCTCTTCTTTGTGATAAGTTGGATGTCGGCTTACAAACTTGCCTATTCTGCTCTGGATCTTCTTTTGATTCCTGGTTAAACAAACCAAATGTCTGACAGTGACTCTTTGTGAGCGCTGGGAAAGCTATCAGGTAACTTGGCCTTAGGCTACCATTACACATCACACTCTCTCCTGCTCCCTCCATGCACAGACACTCAAACAAACTGTATCAACACTAAGGACTTGAGCTCAAACTTGTGGAACATGTCTGTCTGCTTTTTTCCTTTAAAACAAACATTAAAAACTTAAATCTGAATCTGAAATACATTCCTTTTCTTTAAATAATTTATAAAAAAAAAAATAGCATCAGCATGATTTAATCTTAATTCAAATTAATTAAAATGTATTCAACTTATGTGATACTTTTCTATTCACTTAGCAACATGCAAGTCAACCACAAGTCAACTATTCATAGCATTGTGTCATTCTACACTATTTAATTGGAATAAGTAAATATGTACTGACTATTAATAAATGTATTTCACAGGATCCTGACAATACAAATGACCAGTCCCTCACACTGACAGACAAACCACATAAACACAACCTCCACATTTGTCTTCCTGACTTCACCTGAAGCATGGGTGTGCAAACCACCACAAGCCCGACATGTGGATCAGACAGAGACGAATGGGTATTTTTGTGATGCTTGTAACCTGCCAGAGGATTGTGGCTTGGCTGAAGGTCAATTATTCCCCCAGGAGATGGGACACAAAGCTCCAGTGGACTGTCCATCTGCCCGGCGCTCACAGGCACGCTCCAAACCCACTCAAGTTCACACAGGGAGCAGCAGTTTCCTCTTTCCACTAGCCACGCCTCGCCCCCAGCTACTCCCACACGTATCAGCCCCCGCCTGCCAAGACCTGCACTTTGTTAACGAAAGACAGGCTATACTGTTACTGAGAAATCCCCTTCAAAGATGTCAGATTTCAGTCTCATTCAGCTCATGCATAAAGCCTACAAACATTCTCCAGATTTCCTCTTACTGTTGTCTTGTGTCTCTTTCCCATCGACTTACACTTGTCAACCCTCGAGCGGTTTACACAGACAAACATGATGCCACTATACGTCACACTATCGGGCGAACTAGTGAAACCATTACAATATCCTTTCTCGTGTTTAACTGTTTTAGACACAACGTCCAGTATTGGTGATGTAACAGAATTGCTTTTGACTTAATCATAGTTAATTATTTAATAGTGTAGCAGTTTTATCCCATTCAACCTTGCATACAGTTAAACATTACTTAAGACGCGGTGTTCTAAATCCTGGTTCATAGCTTGAATAAAAGCGGACAGTTGCAAGCGAAAGGGAATCTGGAGTAAAATCTATGCCAAATTAAAAGGGTCACTGGAAACTGAAGCTAACACGGATAGTTTGTGATCATTGTTTACATCTTTGTCGAAACAGATAGAGCTATTTTAGTAAGTCCCGTTTTAATGATTGAGAATAATGGCTCACTCAAGGTACTTATTAGCAGGGAAACAACATATACTTTAGTGTTTTCATGATAAAAATTCAGTCAATTCTAAGGATGCACTCCATACTGACAAAACGTTTCTCCTTTACCATTTCAGTGTCATCGTTATAACTGTATACAATATAATGTAATTGTGAACATGGACGAGGCATATAGCTACTTTAATTCCAACATTTGCTCAAACTACCTCTAAAATAGTTCAAGTAAGTCCCTAATGAAATGAGGATCTAGTTTCAGCACTAGTTTTAGCATCGATTAGCATTTGGGTGTATATTGCTTTTTTACAACCCCGATACATCTACTATATTTTAATCCTTATAACAAAGAGTTCGACTAAATCCAAAACTGCCCCCTTTTTTTCCTTCGTCTTGAATCGTAAACACAGAGCTGCATGAACCACCTGCTGCTTTGGACACTAATGTTCTTTAAGAGCTTAACACAGAGGATTAGAGTGCACTCACGCTCACGTTTGGGGGCAGAGAGTCAAACATTACTGGGTCACTGTCACACCTGGACCTCCTGATACTACTGACACAGATTAGGCACAAGTCCAGCAGCAGGTTCTCAGAGACACAAACAAGCTAATTCTGTTATTATTACAATGCTCTGGTCTTTAATAATAAGTGACAGTGTTTTCTTGATAAAATTAAAGTGAAATCTGTAACGTTTCTGGTGGACCGTTTCGCCACCTGCTTTTCTCCATGGTATGGCTTTAACCTGCATATTTCCATGGAAACAAACAGGTGACGCCACTAGTTACAGGTCAGATCTATGGAGATGTGACCATGCTCACTGTAAGAATACCTACAATGAGGTTAGTAGCAAAAACACATATAAGTCAATAAATTAAGATGAATATGTTAAATGCCATACTGTGGAACATTCCAGGAAAACAGTAACCATAATAGCCATTAGGGACAAGCAGCTGAAGAAAAAAAAAACAAACAAACAAAAAACTAAACGCCAGAAAAGTTGAATGAAATGTGGGTAATGTATAAGTTGAAGCAGCTACATCAATAACAATGGGGGGAGTGCGGCAAAAACTATAAGGGGCTTAAAGGGATGGTCATGTGAGGAGCTATTAATGAGAAGAAGCCTTCAGACATAGAAACAACGGCACTCATGGTCCATCAGATGAAAAAATGTAGTATTAAAATAATCTTTAAAGTATAAATAAATAAAGTAAAAAGTAAAAAGTATTTTGCACAGATTTTGAGGTCGTATAAGACTTTAAATATAGTCATTTTGATAAAGATTTGTTTTTTTTCTAGCATTTTTTTATTTGTATATTTTTTTGTTTGCTCAAATTATTAACATGTTAAAAATAAACCCTCAGGTCTCAAACAGTCATAAAAATACTTTTCAGTCAAAAATGTAGTGCAGTGGAAAATACATGCTTGTTTTACGAGTACAGTACTGCTCTCAAATATAGTGAAGTAAAAGTATCCACTTTAAAATTTACTAAAGTACTTAAAGTAAAGTACTTAAAGTAAAGTATAGATATCTAAAAGTTATACTTAAGTACAGCACTTTACTACTTTTACTTTGTTACGTTTCACCACTGGTCCAATATGTTTTTCATTTAGCCCAGAAACAGTTCAGTTATCTTTCTTTGCTACAGTAGGGCTAGCTATCCATCCATCCATCCATTTTCTTCTGCTTATCCAGAACCGGGTTGCGGGGGCATCAGTCTAAGCAGGGACTCCCAGACATCCCTCGGGGTTAGCTAACATATGTTAAACTGTAGATACACTAAATGGGGCACAATGTATTGCTTTAATGCTGCAAGGTTTGCATCACTTCAGAATCTCACATGACTGTTGTTGCCCCAGTCCCAAGTCAAATATTCTGAACACAATAGCAGTTTTATAATGTTACAATGGACAAACAAGAACATGCAAAACCCTCACTAGGAAAAAGAACATATTAAATGAAGTATCAACTGTCACCTACCACACAGGAGCCAGTGGCAGCAGCGAGACAGCCTATAGTATCTCTTCACCTCCTGCATGGATATCCTGACGTGGGTACCCCTGTCCTCCACGGGGTGTAAACAAACATCTAGAGTCGTCTTTGAGCCTATGCCCTGTTCACTTTGAGCACACGTGTTTAATGCATCCATCTGACTTTCCTCCGCTTCTGCATCTCCATCAAAAACCAGAGAATCAAATGAGTCCAGCTCCTCTCTTTTCACATCTTTTTGCCTCTGCTCTTCTGTCAGTTCTGAATCCAGGCAAACCCCAGAGTCTAGCTCAGCATCCTGAACGAAGAAGTCCACCGTGTCCTCTGCCCCCATTGCTTTACAATAAACAATGTCCTCTTCACTCATGTACGCCTCGCAGATCTTTCACATTAACATCGCAGTAGCTCTCACTAACTGCACAGACTTTTTTTTCAAACTCGGGTTACCTTTACCTGCAACAAAGGCATCAGTGTAACAGTAAGCTCCGCCTTTTTCCCATGGCTACCCCACCCCTAAAGAGAAGCTACCTGAACCCTCTCATTTCAATAACACAGAAAGCCCCACTAACAAAGCAATGTGCAATGTTGGTTATTGTTATCGTTGCTGTTATGACATATTCACCATATTTTAACATATACTTACAATACAAAAAGCCCCTGTGCATTTTACAGCAATAGACTAAGTACAAAGCCCCCCAATCTGAGCAGTCTATTCAAAACGCAGTCTGCATCTCCATTTAATCACTCACACACTGTTGTCATTGAAGGCCCTCTTCTTGGGTAGGACCCTCACAAGACCCTATTATTACAAACTAGTGAAAGGCCTAACTCTTGCGTGATCCCAGAAAGACGACACTGTGTCTTAACAGAATACGCCAATTACATTTGACTCTCACTCGGTTAAGTTTCATGAGTGAGTCCTTATTTATTTAAGGCATTGGTTAGAAATGTGTCGGTTCAATCCATATTTAGTCCTGATCATAGACTGTATATATAAATGGACACAGCTAACCTAATAGGAAATGATTATGGGCGCGCGTCCAGATCCATCGACTCTGACTCCAATTCCCTTTACATTAGAAAACTGTGGCCCCTCTCTCTGTAACTGCTGCTGTCAGGCTCATCATTTTAGTCAAACTGTTCGTATTGACCAGCGCTACATGATCCTGATGTTTTTATTTCTCTTTTGTGTCAAGATATGAACATTAATAACAGATAAATCATGTGCCTTCTTTCCCTGAGGTCACTCCCGATGTTCACTTTGACCATCTTTATCTTATACTGCCTTTCTTTACGTGCACACCAAACATATGTCATGTAAACATTAAAACCTAACTTGAGTAATCTGATTTCTTTCTGTAAATTCAAAAATGAAAGAAAAACGTTACAGATTGTTAGAGTTACTTTGAAATTTGTCTTACTTAAGTAACAGACTGAGTACTTCTGCTGCCACTGCTGATGATCAATTTCTTTTGTGCATGTAAACACACGTCAAAATTTGATCTGATTATTGGGACATTTCATTATTCCAGCCTGATATTACTGGTCATGTAAATGTACCCAGTGTCACGTTTAAATCTGGTTAAAAGTTGCCTCGTGCTTTGCTCATGTATTTCCTCCTCTGTCACTGCTCATCAGTCCTGGTGGTAAATGTAGACAGTAAACATGCTGTGTGCGCTTGTTGTGTCTGACCCGTAACAAGGTGGAGTTTAATGCTTGTTTTACGACGAAGGGCGCACTTGAGGTTATCAGCGTAACAAACTCTGAGACATATTAACTAAACCCAAAAGATTACAACAGCTAAGTCAAAGGGGTTAACCAAAAGCAAAGTCTGCTCAGGGAGTACACATGATTTTCAGCGGTTTTCCCAAGGTCAGTGATTTGGGATGGGGGAGTGTCAATGCAACTACAGTGTCTGTGTGCTACTTCCTGGAATACAAGTGAGGCTAGTGATACAATAACCAGTGAAAAAGTGTGTATATAGAAAATTTAAATACAAATATATGTACTCACCAACGAGAAGAGAATGTAAGAATAGTGTAGTTTAGTTAAGATACAAAACTGCATAAAATAATACAACTGAACAGCACGCAACTAAATCAAAAGTAAAATTAATATGTAAATTGGTTGATATGGCATAATAATACAAATACAAATATAAATACTAATACTACTACTACTAATAATAATAATACACTCAAACTTGGTCGTGGTAAGCTACTATTGCAGTCACATGTGCCCTGAGGCAGACTGATGGAAGCGAGGCCGCCAATCTGTGCCATTGGCCCCTCCCACCACCACCAACACACTCACGCACTCACGCACACATCACTTTCATACTAGACTATGTGGGTGAAGTGCCTTGCCTCAAGACACAACCACAGTTTTTGCAACTGGCGCCCCACGGTGACACCTGATATTCCCAGCGGTCTCCCATCCAAGTCCGAACCAGACATGAACAAGTTTTCCTATGACCAAATGAAAATAACAACTGCTGAACTGCATGTTGTAAATGCTGATGACTTAACCAGAAAACCAGAGATAATTAGCTGCAGTTTGGCGTGGATACAGCGTTAAATATCTGAAGACTTGGAGGTGCAGTACTGTCATGCCAGTGAATGTGAAGAAAGCAAACGGTGTCCCCAGACTCACGTGAGCGAAGCGGCACCATCGGGATCCCACAATCCGACGAAACAGCGCTAGTCCTGCGTTTCCTCCTCATGACTATCTCTCTATGACTGCAAACCCCTTTTAAAATTTCCAAGGTCTCTGCTCTATGGTTGACTGGCCAGCTCAGCAGCTTTGATCAGCACTTTTCAGACCTTCATACTGGCTACTTCACTGCTGGGGTGCTGCTATTTTTCTATTCTGCAGAAGAGTGGTTCACTGCGCAGGAAAAACACTGCGCTGCTGCCAGAATCTCAATGTGGGAAACTGAGGCGTCTGTTAAAGTAGTACAGACATGCATCCCCCAACACACACACACACACAAAATAAAACAGCAAGTAGAGGAAAGAGAAAGGAACTCAAAAATAAACTGCATACAAGGCTCTGGGCATTGAGCCTCGTGAAAACTTAGTCATAGCTATCACAAGGAAGATACAAGCTCACAAACAGGGCTGCTTAAAACTGTTAAGAAAATAGTCAAATATTGTTAATGAAATACTTAAATCATCTTCTGTTTATAGAATGGTGGAGTGAGACCTAAAATAAGGCAGAAAGTACCTGACTTGTTATTCAAATCCACACCAAATGAGTCATTATGTCCTTGGACCACTGCTGACCTTCCTTAACAGCTTTATGGCACAAAATATGTGTGTCAGAAGATTATGTTTCATTTTTACACCCCACGAAAATGTTTACTTTCACTGCTAAAATGGTGAAAAAATAGGATAGCAAAAGTATAATAATTACAATCTTGCATTCTCAAAATAGTAAACAAAGTTGTCGTTTCTCACAGCAGGTTTCATGATCAATCTTACCATCCCACTCTCTCCAGGAGTTCTTGCGGCTGTCGGGGCTAAAGGGGAACGGATTGGCAAGTCCAGTAATGTCCAAGTTTTGGATAATTTGACTGAGGCGGTTCATGATGCGGTAGGACGCCTCTCCTCCCTCCCGCAGGATCTCATGCAGAGACATAAGAGCAGCAGCCTCAAACAAGCAACTCACTCACCTAACAAAATAAAAATAAATAAATATTCACTAGCTTTGCAAAACTCCGCAGTGCACTAGCAGCCTCCCAGCATGGCCCTCTTGCTCTCATCCTCCAAAGGGGCATCTACATTGGTAACAACACAAGAGCAACGTCCTTTGCAAAGATACATCCAGGACACCGTAGAGAGAAGTCCAGGCATTTATAGAATAAGCTGACTCATGGTCTCCAAACGCCTACTAAAAGCAATACTCTTCACACCAGGGGCAATGCAGTGACTGATGCTTTAGCCACTAACACAAACTATCACCGGAGCATTAGAGAAGGTTTGGAAGTAAGTACGAGGAGAAGGGGGAGGGATGGGGCCAGCCGGTGAGGCACAAATCCCCTTCTGCTGCTCTGGCTAATTATATTCAACTACTTCTTCTACTTGTGAACAAATCTGCTATATCCTGTGATACATGTGTAAGTGCTACAAATCTTTGCAACACAGCAAACAGAAAATGCCATGTACTGTTGTTTGCAAATACCACTCAAGAAACAAGCATATCTAGCTTATAAATCAGTGAATTGTAATTACTCTGTGAATGTCTGGCTCGCCTTGAATTGTGAGAACAAAATGTAAAGTGCCTGCAACAAATCATCAGAAATAATTTAGCAGATTTTAACACAAAATCATATTTAGAAAAGGGAGTTTTTCTTACAATATTCATGTGGAAGTGCTCGGCTGTGTTCTCTTGCGAGTACATACCAGCATCAGTTTATGAGCTGAATAGAGAAAAAGGCAGAGCTACTCACTCTCCCTCATACTGATGAGGCTGACCCACAAAAGGGGTTCTTCCTCAAAGAAAGACTATGTTAGCCACAGTAATTCAACAACAACACAAGATGCACCGTTTTAAATTAGGTGTGAGCTTAAAGTTGCCAGGTGCATTGTGACAGTACTAGGACTGGCCATATTGTGTTTTGGTTCAAGCCTAGTCGGAGACGATAGTGACCTGCTGCATTCATCTGGCTTCACACCTGCTCTACCTTCAGGGCTAATCAGTGATCGAACTGAACCACGGAGAAAAGTGTAAACTAGAAATCTTTTTTATGTTTATTTTTACTTATTCTTAATGCATGCTTTATTTTCAATTTATCATACCTTATATTTACTATTATTATTCATTGTTTTATACTACACCATACCACCAAAACAGAGTTCCTAGGTTGTGAAATCAGTTCACTGACAATGAGAATAAAACATATTCTGTTTTTGATTCTTTGCTGTTAAAACATTAAACCTGCATGTTAGTGGCTATTGGGATGTGCTAAAATTTCAAAATATCCATCTATTTTCTTCTGCTAATCTAGGGCTGGGACTCCCCGACTTCCCTCACTCTAGACACTTCCTCTAGCTCTACCGGTGGGACCTCAAGACGTTCCCAGGCCAGCTGAGAGACATAGTCCCTCCAGCGTGTCCTGAGTCTCCCCCGGGGCCTCTTCCCGGTGGGACATGCCTGGAACATCTCCCCAGGGAGGCGTCCAGGAGGCATCCTGAACAGATGCCCGAGCCACCTCAGCTGGCTCCGCTCGACGTGGAGGAGCTCTACCCCACACCTGTGTGACTGAGCTCCAACATCAAAATATCATGATACTAAATTTAGTGTTACAATATCAATATTATGGGCTGTTGTATCAGTATATCACATTGTACTTATTTTTAATCCAGGCTCAAAACTGTTCTGTTTTTGTGCATATGACTGAAAGTTTTTATTCTGCATTCTTCTCTTTCAAAGTTAATTTTATCATGATTATTTGTAAGTATTTATGTTTTGATTTGTTGTAATGTGATTTTAATGTCTTTCTTATTCTGTAAAGCATTTTGACTTACTTTGGGTAAGAATTGTGCTTTACAAACAAACTTATTTTTCCATTCTCTTCTATCAGTGTGTGGAGACCTTCTGTTTTTTCTTGTTAAATGTTATATGAACAATGTGTCAATATCGCCTCAAAACCCAGAGGATCACAGCTGGATATAAACAGAGCCTTGTCCCTTTGAATCAGTGGAAATGGGTCAAATGGCCCGTTATAGAGTCAAGGAGAGCACTTATGATTAGCACTATAACAACACTCAGACAATGATTAATGAACGCCCTGTCTGCTCCTCCTCTCCATTTGTGGACAGACAATCACTATGTCTCAAGAAGCTATTTAAAGTGCTCCATTTATTATTCAGTATTACATTACCATCACAAATTCTCAGTGTTTACTTTTGTGTTGTTATTGTATTCATTATATGATAAAGGAGGAGGAGATGTATGACCAAAATTACACCTTAAACAGTGTCCCTCAGTCTCCAGCATTTCTTTTTTTGTTCCAAGTAAGAAAACATGACTGTAGGTGCAGACTCGTTTGTTTCCGCTGTAGTCTGTTGCTCTCCCTCACTCTCCCTTCCTCAGTGTTGTCTGAAGCGATCAGCATTACTCACTACTATGAGCCGATTACAGCTTTCACCCTCCTGGCCCAGCAAGATACTTCCTCACACGTGTACAGCAGTATGGACCAGTGTCTCTTTGGGAATGTCAGAAGTCTTAAGAATTTCCATAAAAGACTAAATATAGTGGTAGCTTGTGGTGCGGATATTTCAAATGGTCCACCCACCCACTCCATATTTTATCAGTGGTTTATCCACTGGTTAGACAGTATAAATAAGGCCCACTCCCCAACTCCCAGAATAATAACAAACATTTCACTGGAAACAAGATGGTGCAGATCTCTGTAGAGTTTAATCTGATGGCTCAATCATCAAATGTAACTCAAGGAATCTTGTTTTGTGCACTGTCCTCAGAGCAATGAAACTGAAACAAATCAAACAGAGTTATCCTTAACCTTGTGTTCGGTTATATGACATTAAAGGCTCTTTAACTCATTTAACATGGGCCAACCAATATGTACAAGATCAATATAGTATCTTTGCTGGTGCCCCATCTGGTCTGTGTGTATCTGCATCCAGTGTGGTTAAACAGATGTATGTTGGTCGATTGAAAAAACAAACAAACAAACAAATAAATAAAATAAATAAATAAATAAATAAATAAAATAAATAAATAAAATAAATAAATAAGTAAATATATATATATATATATATATATATATATGGATCAAAAGAGAAGGATTCAACAAAAGCATATTAGTGCATTTGAGAGTCTAGCCTAGAGTAAAAAAAAATAGCTCTTTGTCATCACTTTACTTCAGTACTTCAATTTTGTTTGTGAAATGTTTGTTAAAAAAGATACTATGCATCCACACACCAGCAGAGAGGTTTTGATCATTCAAAGGATAATAGAAACAGAGCAGGATGATAAGCTCTGCTGCACACAGTACTGCAAATACTGCAAATGTTACTTCATATTCAAAATATATAGTAAGTAAGCAAGTAAGTAATGTATAATATATGGGTCAACGTGTCTCCTCTGAGCACTGTACAATGAAAATACTAACTGTGGGTGGAGCAGGGAATCAAATAATACAGGCCAACATCTCATCTTCTAGAGCAAGCTATTCAAAAGCATTACAGGCCAGTTCATGGTAATAATACAACACAATCAAAACCAAAAGGCTAAAAAACACAGCTATAAACTACGGCTGGGCAACAAACACACAAAAATCTGTTTGCTACATGTTGACACCTACCTATGGTTTTGATGACGGTCTTCAGTCTTTCCAGCAGCTCCCCTAATGCCATGTCCTGCGTCTTCATCCACAGGATCATCCTCCAGAGGGACAGCGGCAGTCCAGCTGTCCAGGCGATACGCGTTTTCCTGGGAAGAAGAGACAGCTTGCCTGCTTGATCCTTGGATGCCCTTATGAAGACAAGAGAAGACAGGGGAGTGCAACAAGGGGCAGTAGAATTGTGGCTAAAGGCTAAAGGAATCTCGCAGGAGAGGGGGCGTGTGTGACAGCTCTGCACTGCTTGACGAGATATAGGTGCTTTGGAGGATGCTGCCAAGACTAGTGCTGTTGAAATAGCAGGAGGCTTACTGGATGGATCCGGGTAGACGGAGGGTGGGGAGATGGAGATGCCGACGGTGGAGGAGGAGGAAGTGGAGCAGGAAGCAGGCTTATTCACACATGCATGCCCCTGTCTCAGCCCGCTTAGCTCTGGTGGTGCTGCTGATGATGATGATGCTGCAGTCCTGGCACACAGAGAGGGGAGGGGAAATGAAGGTCAGCTCTGCAGTCCTGTCTCAAATAATAAATCCTCTAGTGACACCCAGTGGACATGAGAGGTATAACATTGATAACATGTCCTGCTAAAAGGCAACATTTGAAAAGTATTTTAGTTTTTATCTTTCAGCTTACTGTAAAAGGCCGGAGTTTATTATATAATTGCTAAAAATCTGTCAATCTGTTGTATTTTCATCACCGAACCTCAATAGGATGAAGAGGAATGCACAATTGAAGAGTATACTTGTTGAAACCAGCACAAGTACTATCTGCTTGTTTGAGGAACACTAAAACCCCAAACTTCAACATTTTAAAGCTGTTTAACTTAAATATGGGTACAGCCTGTTTATCCCAAATAAACAAAGCCTGCACAATTGACTTACCCCAGCCACGTGGTCCACTGCCACGATCAAATGTGAGTTCATCAGACATGTCATTAAAAGGTCTATATTATGAATACAGCATTAAATCGCTGCTTAAACACAGACTGTGCCCTTTACTGTGTGCTCAGTGCAGTATGTGCCAGACGGAGCCTCCACTTACCTGGTGACAGCGCGTGTAACACATGATCATGTCTCCAGGGGGCGGTGCAGGTGTCACCTCTGATCAATGCTCCTCCACGGGGGTCCTGACCTTATTTTTGCCTTCTTTAATGTCATTTGTTAAAACTCTGAAAACACTTAATTATACAAATGTGTTAAATATGACAGGGCTAAGCAGAAGAACCAGAGACCTAACCATGTTTAGTCTTTCTTTATTACAAGCAGAATGACAATACAGTGCTTTGCCCTTATTTGCTACAGACAGGCTGACAAAGGTCAACAAATAAACCTCTTTTAAAATCTTTATCGAAAAAAAGAAAATCTCCTGTTTAGTAAATACAGACACTGCTGTATTGAACATGTATGATATGACACAGATCTTGACATTTCCAACTTTTGCCAAGCTCAGCATTGACAAGATGAGCACCTGCTGTTGTGCCAAAGGACTTAGAAAAGCAGTGTGACATTCTCTTTAGCAGAAAAGGCTGGTGCAATAGAAACCACGGAGGCTGACACTCAAGAACAGTTCAATCCCACAAAGTAATTTGGTCACTTTTTCTCACCTACTATTAATCTTTAAAAAATAAATAAATTGTGAGGAAGAGTGAAATTGAAAACATAAACTTGAGGAGAAACCAATCTGTTGTAAAAGTGCAGTGTGTATAATCTAGTGATACATTTCTATTCTTATTTTGGTTAAACACATTCCAACACAGCTAAAATATAGACCTTTTCTCTATACAAAAATAGCAAAATTAAATATTCACATTAAAATAACACAATAACACAAAAATCTAGATGTAGTGGAAAAAGAAAATACTGCATGGGACACTACCAAAAATAAAATAAATGATTGTAATGGCAACAGCACAGTGACATTGCAAGCACTTAGGCCTTTTTGTTTAGCCTATGGAGGTCGAGAATTTGATCCCAAAAACAAACGAAGAAACTTAATACATTAAATCCAGACCTCTTTTCACTGACATTCAAAAATACATCAGTAGTTGTGTTATGAAAGATATGCTTTGGACAAATAGAACTGCAATTATAAAAGGTGTATCCATTATAAGCTACATTCTTCAAGTGACGGACACAATGGGACAGTTCAACATTCAGTCGATTTGATTGTGACATCGCCTTTTCAAGTCTCTGTCTTACCGCCGCCGACTACACCCCTTTTCACCAAAATATATTATATAAAAATTAAGTTACATCCAAACATCAACAGTGACTGCCATTGATAAACAGTACAAGACAACTCATTTAAAAAACACAACAGAGGGAGGAACCTTAAATATGACTAATATGACAACAGCATTCCCACAGACTTTTGCATAACCCAGAAAAAAGCATGGCTGCAAACACACACGCAAACAATGCCACAATGGGAGAAGAGCAACCCATTTAGGACATCCATAACAAAGAGCCCCCATGGTAAAGTACCATTTGGGTAACCTCCAATTTGTTACTCACAAAGCTGCAGTTGCTCCACATGACCACGTGATGGCAGGAGTGGATACAGCATGGATATGGTTGGAAATGAAATGGGGAAGGGAAATACTTGAGAGAAGTTTGGATTAACAATAACATGCAGCCAAAATTTAGCATGCTACACTGGCTGATTAGCAAACGAGTAATCACGATCAACTAGATGGAAATTGACACACAGTACCAAATAGATGTGGAAGGTATATCTGAACCATATTGGGGAGGTATAAACAGATTTAACTACTGTATGTATGAATGAATTAAGGCAGGGTGGCTAGAATACTGCACATCCCTCTAGAAAACACCCCATTTCTTTCTCCAGCTGAAAAGTGTGTTTGTGTCTAAGGCTTTGTATGTTTCCACGGTTACACCCTTCTCCTTTGGCTCCTAGCCTGCTGCTGCTGCTGCTGCTGTGTGGTACCTGTAAGGCAAAGGTGTGTCACAAACAAACGCACTCTTAACAGGCAAAAGTCATGCATGCAAGCATCCGTTCACACGCGCACACATGCACTCACTCGCAAGCACTCCTAAAGGGCTCAAACTTAAGGACTGCCCTTAACTTGGCCAGACCACGTATGTACATTTAGATAAATACAAAGGGGTGAAGGAACAGGCAATGTCATGACTGAAAAAATATATACAAAAAGTCCATTATTTGACATGTGTAACGAGTGCAGGAAAATACATATAGCTCCTCCTTATCCCAGAGGTTTATATGCAATTCCCATATTGGTGTAAAAGATTCGATGAAAACAGATGTAAGAAAGAAAAAGAAATCACCAAAGTATGTGGGTATGTAGCCCAAAAATGCACAGGTGAACAGAACATGAAAGATGTCAACGTTCTCTTGTCCGTGAGACGAGAAACGTAGTTGCACAAACGCGTTGTACAAAGCCACAAAAAGAATTTGTTTCAGCTTCATACAGTTGTCTCTGGACCTGGAGCATAGTGGGCAAATCCCGCCCCAGACAGACGGAGCAAATAGGGGCTGAGGGTGTAGACGTCTGCCCCTCCCCTCTCCGTCAGGCGAGTCAGTATCTTTTGGGGAAGGGGGTCCGACAGGCGCAGCGACAGGGCCTCGGCTGCGCTCAGGTGTAGGTGGGAGGAGTTGGCGCTCGTGCTTCTGTAGGATCGCCGTGACGACAGTGGAGTCAACTCGGCCACAACACCCCGCACCATTTTCTCGTTACCCTAAAAACAAAAAAGAGAGAATAGTTAGATTATAGTGAAACAGCACAACGGCTGCATTCCCATTACTGCATGTCTATTGCCCATCAAAATAATATTAGGAAGGTTTGTTTTAAACGCTGTATCAACAGATTAAAAAGTATAACTACGTAAAAATTGTCAAGACAAGCCCTAATATTTTAAATGTCCACACATTAATTATACTTATTGATGTACGTTAGGCATGCGCAGGAAATGAAAGAAGCAAAAGCATGTTATTTCACCTGCAAACACAAGATGGCATAAGTGCAGCGTTTGAGAGGGTTGAGATCTTGCTGTTAAGTTGTATAATAATAAATCACAAGTATTTTCTTTTTGAATAGCCCAGCTTGTCAGAATGCCCTCTTAACAGTTATTTGTGCACAGAGAGTAAAGGGTTATACATGCCAAGGACCTATTAGTCGAGATTACACAAAAATGTTTCCAAATTTAAACAAATGCCATTAACAAAAACAGCAAGTGTTCAAGCATGCATTAAAACAACTTAGCAGATTCAAGAAAAATCTCTCCAAAGCTCAGCCTCAGCCCAACAGCATGCCCCATACACCAAGCACTCCCACTGCTGTTACCATGGCGACCTCAGCCCAGCTACGGAGCAGGTCTAGGATTTGCTGAGGTTTTTGGGGTGCTGTGGTCATATGACATCATGGAGCCATAGGTCTTAGCAGCTAAGCCTCCACTGCCCTCTTCGCCGGTCCTATCAAGAGTCAGCAGGTCTATCTCAGTAGTGACTGTCCCAAAGTCATCCAGGACCCTCTCTGTCATTACACTCTGTGGATAATTGTACAGGTAACATTATTATGAACCACACTCTACCAATATTTATAATTATTAATTTCCTTCTCAATAATAACTGCATAATAAATATCCATATGACTGTGTAAAGAATGCCATCAACAAAAACAAATAATGTATTTGTATAACTAATGTAATGACATATATAGCAGAAAAGTGATTTTCTAGATCTGGACTTACCATACCATTTTAAAGGTCCTATATTACACATAATGGATTCTTGTGAGCTTTAAGACACGTTATAATGATGGTACCTCCTCAAAAACATACCTGGAGTTGTGTTTTGTTTCATTCACACCTTTGGAGATGTAAATAGTATTACTCAAAGATGATACTATCTTGTGATGTCATGTAGTGGTAGTTTTCAAGTTAACAGCGACCTTTTACCTTTAGCTTAGTAGAGATTTGAAAATCCAGGACTAAAATGATTCGAATGATTCTAGTGAAAGTGAATGGAATTTAAAAACACAGTGGAGCACTTCCTCTATTACTACATGACATCACAAGGTGGAACAGGTTGTTTTCTGTTTGAAAGAAGAACTCAGCCTAGGGCTAAGCAATTTTGCCTGAAAATAAAATTGTTGATTTTTTTTCCCAAAAATTCTATTTTCAATTTCTTTTCCCCCTCTACACAAAAAATATTCTGCAAAGTACAACAAATGGTAACAACTGAAAAGATTGTATTCAGTGATCATATTGAACCCACTGGCCTTTGGGGAAATCTTTTATGAATGAAATAAAACAAACTATTGCATTAAACATGCCCCCCAACATTTAATTTGACGTCACTGATTTCAACACAGTCAGCGCTGCATGACCTTGAGCTAAACTGGGGTCGCTGTGGCTGCAGTGAGCCACCTTTTTTACATTTTCAATACAATTTCCAATGGGAGAAAGTGGCAAAAACAAAATTGATTTTCTTCCAAACAAATCGATTTTAACCTCAAATTCGATTAATAGATTTTTTTGCCCAGCCCTAACTCAGCCTAAACATTCAGGGTTTGTGTATTAAACATGTTTGAACAAAACAAAACACAACTCCAGGTCTGTGTGAGATGAGGACACAACATTATAACATCAGAAACAGTGTAATATGGGCCCTTTAAAGATGAAAACATACACATTCAAATCACAAATGTGAGATGAAACACCAAAATATACAATACAAACTTATTTAGGTTTGGAGTAGAGGGATACCAATAGTTGACAGAACACACACGACTCCACAGGTTAGTTTATGTTAACATGTCGGGATACTGTTTTACACCATGCCATAGAACATGCAGAGGTGACGAGGGCTTAAAGAGAGAGTCACCTCCTCTTCCTGCTCCTGTCGTCTGTGTGAACCAATCAGAAACTCATTCTGCTGGATGACTGAGAGAGCATGAAGATGGTGGAGGGCTCCACTGTAAGGCACGGGCGAGTGGACTGTGGGCACCACCACCCAGGCAGCAAAGGGCAAGAGGAGGATTTAAGGATAATGACAGAGATGAAAAAGAAGACGGAAGAGGTAGTGACAGGCGTTTAAAAGGGGTCAGGTTAAAGAAAAAGGTGAGAGAAGAAAGGGGGGATGGTGTGAATTTGGATAATAGGGGTCCGTTAGGAAGCACAGAGGAGAGAAGAAGAAGAAAAGCACAGCAGGAAGAATCTGTCAGAGCGGTCAGTCATTTTATACTGAGCTGGAGTCAAGCCATAAAGACAAAGGTCAAACTGAATAACGCTCAAAGATATTTTTGATAGGAGGACAGTTATCGAGAGTGAAATAGCTTGTATGTCTTAATATATACAAGTTTTGTGTTCTTTGGTTAGTGATAACAAGTCTCAAAAATAATGAAAAAGCATTTGATATCACAATATTCATTATAACCAAAGTATATATTACTCAAAATACACTTGGTGATTCTCATAAGCATCGCACATATTCTGTACATCTATAAAGATCTAAAATAAATAGTCTCAGAACATTACATTTCGCGAGTCTTAGATTTGAAAAGCAGAGCACATAGACGGTACCTGTGCGCGCTCAGTCGCAGTGGGACAGACAGCTCTGCACAAGACCTTCTTGATGACATCTGGCAGAAGGCTGACTGTAATGAGCAGGATGATGCTGAGCCAAGCCGGACCGCTGGAGAGCATCTGCATGAAAACATAGTACATCCTCTGGTAGTTGAGGAACGGCCTGAGAAAGGAAAAAGTGTCCATCAGTTTGAATCTAAACAGCTGAAATAAAAAGATGTAAATATATTTCATGGTATGGTATTATCACAAATATGCAGCTCAGAGTAGGATATTTATTGCAATATTTTGGAGAGGTTAACCAATTTAGTGCTATTATTGTTATAGTTTAAAGAATTAACATATACAAGTGTTTAATAATGCTTAATAATTTCATATTGTCTGCACTGGAATGAAGCAAAGGATCATGGTACGTAGCACCCCCTGTATTGTAGTTGTTGCTCCAATAAAGCTATCACCAGGGATCCAGAATACACACTTCTTAAATACTTTACAAAGATGTGAGTTTGGTCACCCACAGGGGGATTTCTGCACAATCAATGAGTGAAGAACTAAACTGTGTTAGTCTGAGGTGAGAGAAATTTGATTTTATTTGTAAATCGTAGGTGACCATTGTGCTCCTTTTCACGAAACAAATCTGATTGTACGATTATGTTTGACTTGAGACGTAACAGAGAATGTGGGGACCATTATAAAAAAATACAGAGATATTATTAGGGATTTCATTTAAGCAAACATCTGATATATGGTAAAATATCACAAGACTTTCGATAATTCAACAGCACAATACCCAGGTTATAGTTACATCCCTACTGAGTTATATTGACTATTGTAGACTAGAGTAAAGTTATATGTTATACCAAATAATGCCTCCCCAGAGAAGCGAGAAGATGACGTAAAACAGTAATGACCCCCAGATGACAAAGTGATTGATCCAGGTCCAGTGGTGTGTATCCAAGGCAAGCTAAAACACAGAGAATATATACATAGTAAACACTCGCACAGGTCAATAAAGTCAATGCCAGTGCCTCTGGGCTTTTAGTGTTGTGCAAACCCAGTCGATCATTTATGTAACAGCCTGGTTAACATGTGCAACAAGCGTACTCCTCTGCTCTCCACACACACTAATAGAGTGATGTGAGGAGTCAATTAAAATCTCCTTTTCCAAGATGACAGTGAATGAATAATGCAAAGACGCCATATAAGACTGGTGCGCTGTTATTACGGTATATTTCACGTACCTTTAGTGTCACGGTGAACACAAGCACAGTGAAGACTAGAGTCCCAAATGTCCAGTTGCCAAACATCTGTAAAGGAAATGAAAACAAAGAAATATTTTTAGTTATTTGAGTAAAATATTTCATATGTGGGTTATCGAGCCCTGAATGTGACGTTTTGTGTACAGTATAGCCTCGTCTTTGGTGTGTTTTAGTAATGAATTTGAGGTGCAACTTGCAACTGAATAAGAAAATGTTGCATGTAAAGATTTGCAGTTACTAACCTTGTATTAGAACTAGGGCTGAGCAATTAATCAAATTTGAATTTAATCAAAATTCGGTTGTGTCTAATGGTTAATAATATGCTTAGATGTTTTTAATCAAGAAGTCAATCCTCTGTCAGTAAAAGCATGTGGTTGGGAGCAGAGTTTAGACTTTAGAAGGAATAATCTGGACTATTTTGTGCTAAATGACACTTAAAAATATTCATCCATAAAGAATACATACTTTTAATATCGCCCAGCAGTATATACAACTACTGTGTTTACATTATAAGTGATAATTACAATATATCTTCTGGATTTCTTTAGGTAAAACAAACTCAAACCTTAACCCTATACCTAATCCACCTTTGGTTAAATGTGTATACTGTATATAAAGGTCACATCTTCTACTTTTATCAATCCATGTTTTAGTTAGTAAGTTAGAGGCTCTCTGAATACATATGTGAACGTACAAACACATACAGACGAAATCACAAAGACACACAGACAGAAACACAAACAGATGTTGAATACAGATCTATAATGCTCACGCTAGTATTACGTCTTCTAGCACAACAAAACAGAAGGATAATGTGAGGGAGGATCTAAGGTTTCTACTATGTTATACGGATCAGGTGCTAGTGCAGGATTCAGGGCTTTACAGAGATTAGGAGGAATAATGTCATGAGAGGAAACTGCACTGGAATGACAGTGCATGAGTGGCATGAGTGGTGGTGAGAAGAGAGGAGATGTGTGAGGATGAAACGGTCAAATGAAAAGCTTAAACGGTGCAACAGAACAAAAAAGAGGCGTAAAAGACAGAGCTGACAGGGAGGGAGACAGGCTTACCATCTGCGTGTTGGTGGTCATAAGCTACAGAAGAAGAGAGGGAGCAAAATAAAGAGAGGAAGCAAAGAGAGGAGGGGGAGAGAAGAGAAAAGAATCAGGACAAAGGGCAAAAAATGAATATCAGGATGTTTTAACTTAAAAAACAGGACCAAAGGCCATCCAAACTGTTGACATGGTACAAATTAACAATACAGAGAAAGATGCTATTGCGTTGTCGATATGAATGGCATCCTACTGCATGTTGTTGACCATTTGGAGTGCTGCAGAACAAAATCTTAAGTGTTAAAAATTGTCAGCTCAGCATCTCCACAAATCTTCCATATGTTTACCACTAATGGAAATGGAAATGAGTTTTCCTTCAAAAACAGTAATGTTTTGTGTTCTTTACAACCCCACAGACACTGACGAATGTATAAAATACAGGGAAAATGGTATGTAATTAGTACCTGGCCATTGCTGGTGAATGTGGTGTTGTCAAACAGAAAGTAGGCACCAAAGAAGAAGATAACTGCGTCAAAAACTCCCAGACACGTCCAGTAGAGGAAAACCGGCCAGCGGAGGAGTGAGTTCTTTGCAATATCCCTGGTGAAGGCACAGAATCGAGTTAGGAATGATAATATTATGGGACTTATGACACGGGGGAAGTGCTTTTCACCTGTACAATGAAGGCTCCTTCTTCAGTGTCTCTACAGACACATGCTGCTCCACTAAACTGTACAGGAGGATGGGCAGCGAGGTGAAGCTGATGTTATACAGTGTTAGGTACGCTGTGTCATAAAGAGGCTATGGACAAAACACATGAACAGTTCTCATCAATGCAGCAAGATTATAAAATATAGCGTATTAGGATAGTATGCTAAAAACTTACTTGTTGAGAAAACCCACAGAAAAACTGATACAGGAACTGTGGGAATATGAAGCATACATTCTGGAAAGAACATTTAAAGTAATTAGTTTATTTAAAATAGTAAGAACAGATTTGTTCTTAAAGTCTACACATTTCTGTTTATGTTGTGATAAGATGCCAGATTGTGTGCTATAAGCTAAGGTTGCTGAGTGGGCTGTTAAGAAGGGGTCTGTAAAAATGAATCAGTTGGCAGGGCAGCGCTTGTGTGAAAGACGCCCACACCAATCACTGAAGCCACAAATCCAGGAGTGAATGTCGCACTGGGGATTCATGAATCCAGTAATCTGTCACAGGGGTGCTCAAATCCGATTCTTTGTAACACAGTGTTTCCCCAGGGTGTACAATGCAGTGATTAAAACACATGAGCTATGGATAACAATATCTATTTGGTCTTATACCTTGTAGAAGAAGTACTGAACAAGTTCAGCTATTCGAATGTAGTAGTAGTGCCCATGTACAAGGAGTATCTTCTTTAGGTGCTTAAACTTTGGGATAGCATAGTCACTGTTTCTTGCTGCCTGGCGTCCTTCTTTACCCATGATTCCTTAAAGCACACAAGCAAATTATTTATAGATGTACGTTCAATGACTCTGATCAAAACTTTGATTAAAACGATCAGTAATTTAACATGTATCTTAACTTACCAATGCCCACATGTGCCTCCAGGATCATGCTGACATCATTGGCACCATCACCAATGGCAAGAGTTATAGGGTGCTCTTTAGAAGCTTTTATTAGTTTCACAATCTGTGGAACACAGCACTAGTCTTAGTTCAATATACACCACATTTAAAAGCATGTAAAGAGTTGAAAAGTGAGCAGTTTTTCACCTGAGCTTTCTGCAGTGGGGCCATGCGACAGCAAAGGACAGCACTGCAGTTTCGACAGATCTCGAGAAAGATCTCTCTGTAGTTTGCAGGACCAGTGCTCTCCTGGCTGGGCTTCAGTACTGCAGAGAGTGTGGCCCCATCTATGATCAGGCCGAAGTCCAGGCAGTCCACGGACAGGCTGCAGCAAAACATGGCATGAGGCAAAGCACATGTTCAGTGATCAGGAATTTAATAATAAAGAGCATTTAAACTTACCCAGAAATGGATCGCTGCCTGAGGACCGTCCTGTTGAGCTCAAAAAGGACATCGTGCAGACTCTGCTCCTCTGTGCGTTTCTTAGTCAGCTCCAGGATTTGGGTGCTGCGACGGAAAAGCTTGCTAGCGTAGCAGGTAGCTGCCGCCGTCTCCATCTTGTCCCCTGTCAGGACCCAAACTTTCATCCCAGCCTTGTGCAGTGATTCAATGGTGTCTGCAGCTTTCTCCTGGAGCCTGGAAGTCAATAAGCCAATAAAGATTTCAGCCTCCAGTATGCTAGGTTAGAGCATCCATCAAAACTTCAATCAATCAATTACCCTTTGGAGACAATTCATCAATGCCTGACCACCCCTGAGCGCTAACCCCTGCCACATTTTCAATCAGACAGCTCCAATGGTTAGGGAAAGCTCTTACACCACCTCAGAGCCTTGTTTTATTACTCCTTTTATTACAGGCCTCAAAGTCACCTAAAGGTTTTGTTGACAGTACTTGAAATACAGCAGTTTGTTTCTGTAGGAACCAATGCTGCACTATTTCCATCAAGTCACTGATGTGTTTGACTGACCTGTCCTCCACCGCTGTAGCACCCAAAAGTACCAGGTCCCTCTCGATGATGTCATAGGCCTGTGCCAGCCTCTGCTCCCTGTCCTGCAGGGCCAGCTTGGCTTCTGTCAGATGGTAACACGCCTCCTGGTACTCAGTGTCAGACAGGCTCTTATAGGCGACACACAGTGTCCTGAGCCCCTCCTGACAGAAGATAAGAGATGTCACTTTTTCTTTCATGTTTGCCTTTGCCTAGGCCTAGGTCACAGTAACAAATTTTGAAGTACGATATATTGCTGAATAAAATATAGTTGATAAACGATGAAACACTGAAACTAACTGATTATTCCCCTCAAAACGATTCTAAATGGACAATATTGTTTAAAAAAATGGGTTGCAATAGATAAATAGCACAATAACACTTTAGTTTTGTATCTATAATGAGTCATAGAAGTCATTAACACTCTACAGTGCAAATCTTATCGCAGCTCAGAAAAAATACAAATGTCCCTTTAAACAAAGAAATTGTACACACGATAAATATTGACCCCAAAAAGACATCGTTTCAGTTTTCATATATTAAATGATAAGTTGATAAAGTGATTATTAATTCATTTTCCAATGCAAAACCTGCACAGGTGTGAACAATCTGAAGAAAACCATTGAAGAAAAAAACCAATGAAGAAAGCCATTTCTATAATATTATCATTTCAGAAATCATATAATGATCAGATTTGTAAACCGCATCAAAACATCAATAACCAAAATGAATTACACTAGAACAAACAGAGATACCTATTATGTGTTGAGTCTTCCAAATTAAATATAGTATAATGGAGCACATATAAAAAAGACACTGAACGTACTACAGCATTCTGCTCCACATGGGCTTTAACCTGCTCCACTTTCCCAGACACCACCCGTGGAAATATGGATGAGTCTGCTCCTTTACAGAACAGCAAGACCTCTCCTGAAGCACAAACAGTCATTAGACACGCTAAGATTGGCTGCAGGGTTAATAATAGGTTTATATGTATCCTACCTGCGCTTGATCTGACTATGACACTCATTCTTCTCCTCACAGAGTCAAAGTTCAGTACGTGTAGCAGCTCAAACCTGCAACCAAAGCAATCGAAAGACAATTTGGATTAAGACACAGATAGTAGTATGTATTTTAATGCACCATTCATTCCTAACAAGAGGCCAGAATACTGATCGTTGTGCCCCCATTCCATCTAAATCTTTGGATATGCTGAAAGAACCACCCCCTCTTCCCACCTTCACCACGTCTTTAAATAGCTCACTATTGACAGGCCACTGCTGAGAGGGATGCACAGGCAAACCTCGTTGTACGGACACTTGTTTCAGAATAAACCAAAACCACAACTATATAATGAAGAACCATTTTATTTTCAAATCTTTTAAACTTTCTCATGGTTGCATTTTGTGTAACATAATCTGAGCAGCTTCTCCTCAGACAGGCAGTATGCGACCACAACTCCATAATCCAAATGACTTGCTTTTTATCTACAGCTGCTGGAACCGCAAGAAACACTTAGCAGACCAACCTTTCAATCTCATCGTCTTTGTTGAGTATCTCCATGTGGTTGTCTCTCAGGCGCAAATAGGTGTAGCCCAGCCTAGCAAGAACAAAAGAACAAGAAAAAAAATCTATCAAATAAAAAGAAGCCTTAATTAAACACAGGACTGTATTATTAATTTATTTTCCCCAGTCAGTTAGTGTAATCATTAATCATGTTACAATGATTCATGAATAGCATAAAAATAACACAAACATACCACTTCAGTTTTTCTACAAGTCAAAGGGATAAAGTTTAACATGTATTTTGTCTAACCCTCTTTATATTAAAAAAAACAACCTTATCTATTATGAATGCAGGAAAGAAGACTCATTTATTATTATTAGACATAGAAATGCATTAAATTCAATAGGTTATAAAGCAAAGTAGTGTAACTCTTATAATGAAATTCTTGGTTGACAAGACATATCCTGTGTATCTCTTAGGATCTTATGCAAAAACTACTACTCGGTACACTGTATTGTACTATACTATACTGTACTATAATATACTATACAGTGAAAAGACAGATTAAATTGTCCATTCACTCCCTCATCTTCAGCTAACTCAGTCAATGCTTTCTCCTTTCTTTAACAGTCTTTAAGATTCTGATGATGGGTTTTAAATGTCTCTATGGGTTGGCCCCTCTCTATCTCTCTGAGTTTCTGTCTGTCCTTGTTCCCAGTAGAATGTTGAGATCAGCAGACCAGATGATGATGTTCCAAGGACCCAGCTAAAACCTCGAGGGGGCCGGGCTTTTGCTGTAGCTGGTCCCAGACTCTGAAACAATCTTCCAGAGTCTGGCTTTTAACATGAGCTGAGCTGAACTCTTGTACTGTATTGTATTTGTTGTATTCTATTGTATTTTTGCATGTTTTGTTTCATAAGATTGAACTTTATATTGTACAGCACTTTGGGCAGCGGTGGTTGTTTTCTAAATGTGCTTTATAAATAAATTTAACTTGACTTTCTGCTGTGGTCCATATAAATAATATCACATAATCATATAAATAAAATAGTAATTTGTCAATCGTTGTCCGATTAATCAACAACAATAATAATACACAACTAAAGGCACATAGCACTGTAAACTGTGTTGAGTAAAACATTATTTCAAGAGTCTGACAGCAGTGTGTGCACCTTTTCATTCCCTCCACTAAAGCGACCTCATCGGGTGAGGAGGAGATGTAGAAGGAGGTGGGTCTGCCTTGGTGGATGCCTCTCTTGATGCCGTCCACTGTCTCTTCCTCTTTGACCTGAACCGTGTGACACAAGCACAGTGCCCGGAAAAACAAATCCTCATGTTCCTGCACAGAAAGAAAAGAAACTTTATAAAACTGTGCATGGGTTTAGGACAAAGCAGTTTTTAGTTCCCCTTTCATATTTTATTGAAGATATTAATAGTGCTGTATGTAGCAACACTGTTTCATCTATGTATATCTAATATGTTTTTTTTGCAGACCTTTCTTTTCTTCCTGTTCATCAAAGTTAGACTCAAGCCCATATGCTTTCACTGCACTTTTCTTCAATTAAATCGTAATAAATCACTGCTATGGCCCCAACAAAAGCAGCGCTCATCACTTTTTGTGCACCAGTAAATTCATTTCTGTGCAGAGTCTAAGAAAAAAAATGTATTTGTTTAACAGAACTTAGTTTTAACCCAAAGGCATCCATTTGTGAAAAAACTTTAATAATAGAAAAAAATGACTGACATCTTTGATTGCATCTTGGCTAATTAAATGAAAATGGCTTTGGGAATGTTTTATTTAGATAAACATATGCTTACTCTCCGGTATCCTCCAGGAGAAGAATCAATCATGTCTATACTGGAGGCGGCGCTGAGGATTTGGCCATTACAGATGGCATGTGGAATGTAGACGTTCCCATCCACACAGCACTCGATAAACTCCATGTTGTTTTCTGTCAGGGTGCCCGTCTTATCAGTGAACACATACTCCACCTGGGAGGCAGACACACAGATATTTACACATGGATAGTTGAATCATATGAAAGCTTGCCCGAGTTACACACCTGCCCGAGTTCTTCATTCAAGTCTGAAGTGTTGACCTGCGCTCCCTCCCCCAGCTCCTCGTCAAACATGTCCTCATCCCATGTAATGAAATAGGAGCCAAGGAACTTCTGCATCTCTACAGTCACGTACATGGACACGGGGATGATGTAGTTAAACAGCACCATGAACGCCAGGAAGTCTGTGAATGCTCGGATGACCTGAGGAAAATAAGAACAACTATTAAACATGTTGTTTTGGGTTGAATGATGTCAGGTGTTTCAGTGAGAATCAAAGTGAGGCAAACAATGTTGTTTAGGGTAGTGGCATGGAAACGACTGGAGCAAGAACCAGAGATAGACAACATTAAAGCTTCTTTACCTCACTTTCAAACCACGAAAATAAGTACGTTTTAACAAGTTCCTAGCTCCCAAATCCTTAGAAACATTGCTTGTATTCAAATGCAGGCATTTTAGGGATGAGTTCAGCTTAAGAGCAGCTTTCAGACTACTGTCTTCTGGGTTTCCTAGTGATAAAATAGATGTCTGTGTAATCCCTCAGTCGTCCAGGTATGATCCATAGTAATATAAAAATTTGTGTCAGTTGGTGAAACTAGTTTCAGTTTGTTTGTTTTTTTTCTTTTACTATCAATAAAATTGTTCATAATTGTACATGGAGAAATAGTAAGCAGTTTGACAAATTATTTTTGGATGTTGGTGGGAAAAAATGTACTCATTTACAAGAGCAAAGTCAGCAAACCTTTACAAGGACAAGGATGTACAAGATTTGGAATAGACAGTTAGGTCATGTTTGTGTTGGGTGTTTGTTTTAGCAAAAAAGTCAAAGAGAATGGACTAAAATGTTTGAAGTGGGACAATGATGATATATCAACAGGACAGCAGCAAGACGTTAGAGCTGCAGAGTGGGGGCCTTGAGGAAGAATAGACTTTAAAAGCAGCTCTGCAGCAAGTCTCTCCATGACCTAACACCAAAGTACATCTCTGACATGTTAGTGCCATATGAACCATCTCGCACTCTGAGGACTTCAGAGACTGGGCTCCTGCTGGTGCCTAGAGTCAGAACTAAACATGGGATATCAGCTTCAGTTTTATGCAGCTAAAAGCTGGAACTTGAAGATGTGAGACAGGCCTCTACTTTGACAATGTTTAAATCCAGGCTCAAAACAGTTCTGTTTAGCTGTTCACATGATTGAAAGGTTTTATTCTGCACTCTTCTCTTTTCACGTACATTTTATGATTATTTGTGTATTTATTTATGTTTTGATTTGTTGTATTGTGGTTCTAACGTCTTCTAAGCACTTAGAATTAGTTTATGTATGAACTGTGCTATACAAATAAACTTGCCTTGCCAAGAATGTATGGATGAAGTGAAAAGGGACATAAAGCTATTTACTATGACAGAAGACAATGTTAGAAATACGATTAGTTGAGAACGTTTTAAGGATATAAAATAGTGTAAATACCACATGTCTCTGGCGCTCGTGCTCTGTCCGATGGTTGTACCAGGGTTCATCTCTGTCAGGTGACCACTGCCAGGCGTACTTCAAAACTGTGTTGATTACTGCTTTACTTATTAAGATGCACAAATACACAATAAGGAAAGCATTCATGGACCTGCAGCGAGAAGAAGCAAAGGTCACGAAAACAGACCACCGCTATAATGGAAGATCAATTTACACATAAAGAGAATCAATCGTACTTTTCAACAGCTGAGCGCTTTTGAGATTTGGACTGGTAGTTTAGTGCCATCTTAGTCTCCATACCAGTGTAGACTGCAACAGCTGAAGGTAAAAAAATAAACAAAATAAAGACATGAATTTACACCATATACATCACTATATTGTAGAGATGGACCGATCAGGCCGATATTTGGACTTTTTAGTATATCGGCCTTAATTGTCCACTAAAGGTCGATATTTAGTTTTGGGTAATCTACAGCCTAAAAATACCCATAGAACTTTATTTGAACACTTAAGTGCAAAGGGACAACTTCTCAAAATGTGACTGCACATCTCTTATGGGTTTGTTATGAAAAATGGGCTGTGGGTGAGTTCCTAGCAAGTTGATATTTTTAGGACAATAAGTAGGACCTATTTGGATTATCTTCCCCAAATGATGTAATTTTAACAGAGCCATCGGTTTCTCAGAATTCTAAACAATCACCCATGAAAAAAAAACCTCGGTCCATCTCTACTATAAGGTGAAATAAACTGTCCATTACTACCATAAATATGTTGTGTGTTTTTCAATGTTGCTCCTCTAAGAAGTAGATTTTCTGCTCCAAGTGGTCTACAAGGTTAAAAGAATAGTTTAGTTGTTATCTTAGTACAACGATGTAATCACCGAGCACAATACGCACCTCGCCACAGGCTCCTCTTTGTCCTTGTAGATATTGATGCGTCCCACGAATCTACAGAACAGCGAACTTCAATTAGGAAAATGGCCATAGTGGAAGAGCATGTAATATGTCTGATGGGTGTACAAAGGTGCATTAACGACGGCATGTCACACTCACTTGTAGAGGTCAGGCTGCGGTTGTTCACATTCAATAGTGGCATGTAGAGAATCCACCTCCTGCTCAGTTCTAAAGGCCATGGTATCTGGTACAGCATAATAGGTCTGGAGGAAGAGGAGGAGAAGGACAACAGAGAGAAAATGTCAGACTTCACCCACTAATGAGAGCAGGGTTCACCGGACTCCTCAGAACGGCCCCCAGCAGCTAGACTAAATGACTGGGAGAAGACGGGAGGCGAGACTGAGAGCTGCCTTCCGGGGCAACACCAGACGACATACAGCGAGGATGGCCACATTGGCGGGTGAAAAGGGGTGGGAGCGTGGAGGTGTGGGTGGAGGAAGGGGGGCGAGGGTGAAGGATGGAGGGGGCCGGGTGCAATTGCGGAGGCGTCTGCAGTGACAGCGGATCAGCCACGCGTGTAGTTGAGTGTGCGATGGTGATGGATATTGACAGACAAAAGACATCTACATGCTTCTTTATGTATTATTACTGAAGACACTGCGACTACTATGACACTATTACTATGACTACAAAATCATTACTGCACTGCCAAAAATGGTATGTGAAATAAGACCTCCAATTAGTGAAAAAAAAATAAAAAAATCGTATGGATGTTAAGGCATACATTTACATTGAATTCATCTTTATTCCAGATCCCTTATTAAAAACAGACAAATACAGATCATATACTGCAGGTGTTGGCAAACCATATTGTGATTTCTTAGTGACTCACACATTATTTAAGTATTTTCTGAACTTTTCAAAAAAAAAAGAAAACTGACAAAGAAACCTATACTGAAATGTTTGTATATGTGTTTTGAATTATGCTCCAAATGTGGTCAAATAAAATGTTGTATTAGCTCTGGTACCTTATGACTGGACTCTCCATCCAGACTTGCTGTTGTGACATAGCAGGTCCCATCATGGTGACTGGAGGAGAGAAGGATGAGGTCACATGGGAACGTCTCATCCTCCCTCACCATGACCACATCCCCCACCTGGAAGAGCAATAACAGCCAAATAAAAATAGCATAATAGCTTTAAGATCAATAATAAATGAGCACTGCCGCCAGTGGATATTTAAGTCAACACAGTCAAAACCTGCTCATTCTTTCATTTTCCCTTTTTTTCAAAAGGATTGTGAAGTTGCATAACGGATTATGAGAGTGGAGCAGCTTTAGCTTGGTTAAATCCCATCTCCACGGTGACCAAACACATGACACACACTCTGATTTTGCATGATTAATATATTCATCATTATTCCTGCTCCGTATCCTATTCTAATCCCTTCCGTTTGATCTCAGGTACTGAGAAACTGCAGTACACAAAATGACAAGGTAGAAGAAAAACAGGACATATTTTAATCTAAAAGAAGAGGGGGAAAAGCACAGCTACAGCAACCTGCACTAACCCCAGCACCACAACGTGCTCATTTGACTGAAGCAGCAGACGCAGCAGAATCCAGTGTACCTGGACCTATTAAATAGCACAGACACAAAACTAACCTAAAATGGACTCTATCTATACATCTGCATAAGAGCTGAGTCAGAAACTTACATTATGCATTCTCACAACAAGCCCAGTTTCATTCATGGAATTTTAATATGAAAACAACTACAATGTCCTCCGGTAAAAGGAAAGTAACTACAGCAGACGGAGTCTCATGCAACATTGGACCAAACAAGAAACTCCATAATGCCAAAGAGGAGGCAGCGGCTCGTGGAGCCATGGCACACACACAATGAAAATAACAAGATAAAAATGAAACTATTTGTGCAACTTCCAAGATGTTAGATTTTAAGTAATTTATGATCTGCTGTATGATTTAAATACATTTATAAATATTCCATACATTCATCTCTAGAAGAAGCATGGCACTCACCATAAAAACAATAAAATTGTGGTTTTATGCCATACAAATCCAGAGGATTATCACTGAGCATTTTCAAGTATTAGACTGAGCCAATGGCCATGCTCTGATTTGTGTTGCATCAGAGTGACATAAGAGCGCATCAGTGGATGATGACAGAACATTCAAATTTATGAAACACATCAGTCCCTGTATGTGTCCTGGGACTCCACAAACCCCACAGGATACTCTCTCCTCTCCCACACTTCTGGGGCAATTAATTGGTGGAAAAGCACAGGAAAGACAGGAAAGAGAAAAACAAAGTTGAAGCGGGCCGCAGAGAGCTGTGTATGTGAGGGTTATAGAAGTGTGAGTTTAGCAGTGTTGCTTTGTGGCCCCAGGTGCTGTAGCGCTCTAATGAGGCCAGTCTTACCCGCAGCTTGTGGCTCTGTGTCCTCACCACCTTCCCCCGTTGCACCACGTCCACTGGACATTCATTTATCGAGCAGTCCGCCTTGTGTCTCAGCCAGTCCTCGTAACCCTGAGAGGGTTGGAGCGGGAGAGCGAATTAGTGAAGAAGAACAAAAGAGAAAATGAGAGTATAGATTATTGCATCTGTGAATGAGGCCAAGGCGCAGTCAAATATCAGGGGGAGAGGTGAAAGTCATAGGCTATAATTAACTAGGATTGCACTTCATGAGTTTAGCGGCCGCTTCCTGGATTTGTAGCCGATATGCCAGGTTTTAGATTTATGTCCAGAGAAAACTCAGGCTTCCTTAGCCAGAACAGATCCATCTATCACCCACAGTGGGCCATCCCTCAGTACGGGACGGGCAAGAGGATATGCATGTCCCAGGGGCACGGGACGCTCAGCGAGAGTGATTAACAGAGGAGACTATTCATTATCATATTTCTCACATCACCAGACAGATTCAATGGCATGTCCTTTGGCTTGGGAGAGGAATGTGTATACGCGGATAATAGAGCGGCCCGCTGATGGACCGCAGAGTGTGTTTGGAGATGGGAAGAGAATGAGGCAGAACGAGAAATATTTTCCGAGAAACGTGAGCGCATTTGTGTGTGTCCTACCTGTTTTATGGCAGTGACAGTGATAACAAAGAAGAGGGGCAGGCCGCTGGTGATGGGACTGGTGGGGGTGTCGATGATGAGCTGCAGGGTACAGAGAAGAAGAGAGGAAGAGGGTTACAGAGGGAGGGAGAGGAAAGGGAAAAAGAAGACAAATACACAATAATTAGTATGATACATTCAAGAGAGACATAATTACATTATAAAGATGGGGGCAATTACTGATTATTTAACCCTTAATATAGTAGTATTAGGAGTTTTTACTTTTAAAGATGAAACAACAATGCCCAGCCATGCTTGAAGAAGGATGTTAATGTTGCTATAAGCTAGAGATGCATCGATATCAATACAGGTATCAAATATCAGTGCAGATGCTGAAAAATTTGCTGGATCAAGTATCGATTCCATTCCAAGTATCGATAATATTGATAAAGCCAATATCCTGGTTGGGTCTTTAACTGGATGTAATAGGAATATTTACAGGCCGATTTTGTCCTACAACTTTTCATATGTTTGAACCTTTCTTCATGGTTATTTGAAGGATAAACTGCAAAATTACATAACACAATTGTGTCTCCTGTGCTGTGTAACACCTTATGTCACTTTCTCTCCGTACACTGATATTGGTTCATATTGGGTAACAGCAGATATTTAAAGTCAAAGTATCGATATCGGTATCAGAACTGAAAAAGCTGGATCAGTGCATCTCTAATTCAGACATTATAATATTTAAATAATTGACTGAATACATACCTGGACCAGAAATATGACCAAGAAGTAGAAGTTTGCTATTCTTCTAAACTGCTCAAACAGGTTTTTTGGGATGAAGTTCCAGAAAGTATACTGTAAGACAGGAGGTACAATTAGAAAGAGTGATGTTTACCTTAATACAGAGTTGGACTGATAAAGGTTTAAATAACAGTAGTGCGTGGGGTGTCACCTTGGAGGAGACTATGCGGTTGTCGGGGTAACGCTGAGGGATGTAGGCCTCGGCTCCTGGTGGGGGTTCTTTGTGCCCAATGTACACCGTCCGATTGTCCACCCAGTTCTCCTCCCCCACACACTGCAAGAACAGATATAAATAGCATTACAGGTAGCAATAAAATGGGTTAACACATTCTTCATCCAAGGGAGTTTGTTGTGCGCCTATAACCTAGATATTATGATCATTAGCCCACTATTTCTACAATGATTGAATCATTATGGATATTTTTCTAGTGCAACCAAGTAGAAAATGGCACATATTATGAAAGGGCACAGACTGAAGGATAAGTACATGTTGATGTGTGGAGGCGGAAGCAGCTCTGAGTCACACAAGAGCAGATTTGTCATTTTTCTTTTTAGCTCTTCCAGGACCTGCCTGCAGTCTGTATTTTTTTTATTTTGTCTATTCAGAGACTTGGAAATAAAATAATAGAGCATATTGAATTATATGTTCAGAGTTTTCCATCTTTGCTCATCTCTTACCTGCACAATATTAGTACTAAGTGCCTCCTCAGGGATAACAAGTGCATTCTGGGAGTTCAGCACTGCAAATATTTTTTCAAGGTGTCCTTCATTAGAGTGTACTGTGGTGGGATGTGAGTGCTTGGGACTCAAGGGACCCCAAAATCTGTTCAGTTTTATTCTGCCATTTTCTAGAACTGTCATAATCCAGTTTAAGTGGAAATATTATTCTGACACTAAGAAATGCAAATTTGTTGATGATCACCAGCAGAAACAAGCCCTTCAGAACACCAAACTGCTTTAAATGTCCTCCACATTTTGGCTGGGGCAGAGTATACAAATGCCAGGACCTTAAATGCATTTGGGCCAAGCAATCAAACCCCCAAACTAGTGCCCTACTTTGAGATTAAAAGAGAACAAATCAATCCTTCTTTTGGGAAATCTAATAACCTACGCAAGTGTGGCCAAACATAGTAACAGTGATTAACAGGCAGTTGGCACTAGAGCAGAAATAGACACATGCAGCCAACAACGTCAACAGACCAGAGACCCTCCAAAACACGAGAGGACTGGCATGGCACCGGGGATCCACTGAAATGAAAGATGGATAATGATGAAGGGAATAGAGGATTTAGGAAACAACAGATATCCCAGATTAAAATGACACTACTGCTCAGAAACAAAACAAAGTGAATATGGATGGCTAATATGATTAGTGCAGTATGAGCAGTTTAAAAATAAAATGTGTGTGTGTGTGTGTGTGTGTGTGTGTGTGTGTGTGTGTATATATATATATATATATTCAAATCCTGCAGATAGTGACCTTGTTTCATATTGTTGATGTCTGCCATATGCATCTATAATGTAGAAAGAAAATAAAAATAAACAAAATAAACAAAAAAAAACACTGAATGAGAGAGTACTGTATGTTCAAACTTGGACTGGTACAAGTGTAAGTTTCAAATCCCTCCTTTAAAACAATAAATACAGAAATATTTCCTTTCCTTTATTGACATGAGCCCATGCATGCGTACTTTTGGCCTTTTTGGCAGAGATCGTGATACGACTTCATCCCCACACCTGTTATTCCACAGATCTGCCGTCAGCAGATTCTGATCCTGTCATATTCTTGGTAGTTCTATTTCCTCCCCATTGTTCCTTGTATCTTTGGACTGAGCGTGTCTCACTCTGCAGTGTGACAGCGGAGGACAGAGATAGAGAACGACGTGGAGAGATTTCATTGTGGACTCTAGTTATCTGATCATTAATCCCCACTGATCCGTATCCAGCCCAGTTCCACAGTTCCCTCTTCACTGCTCGGTTCCATCAGACAAAGTGGCTGGCTGGTCGGTTGCGGGACACGAAAGCTTTGTCTTTATTAACAACAGAAAAAAGAGCTTTGGGCAATGAGACTACTCTTACATCATCATTAATCTTCAACAGGAGATGACAGGCCTGTGTGGGGATTTGGTAACACTAAATATCGGACCACTATTACATAGATTTTCACCACTGTACACGGGTTAAGGGTGATTCCAACAGTGAGTCAAAGTTAGGTGTTGAGATTGTGCCAATGTAATAACCTTCAGGAAAACTTGCTCTTAGCACTTTTCCAAACGCTGCTGTGATTGGCTGAGCACAGACTGATCATTCACTTGTTTCCGTCGCGAGTGGCTGGAGCCTATCGTTGTGGACAGTGGCCAGGTAGTTGGGAGGGTGATACAGGGACAAGTCACTATACACTCACAGCAGGGTAGGCTAAAAATAAATGTACTGATTCATTTGATTTGTTTGAATGATGGGAGAAACTTCACAAGTCAGCACAACCACAATCGTCTTGCAGGGGTGGTGCCATATATTTTAGGTTGGAGGAGCTAAGAAGGTGCTAAGGATTTCCAAGTGGGCGCTCACTTTACATGTTAATTTACAGCCTTTTAACAGTGGAACGTACCCCCATCCTGTATCATATTTGTGTTTAGTTAGCACCCAGTAGTGACTTATAAAACCTAATAAGGAATTTTTTGTTTTTGTAGTCTCATTATAAACACTCTGTTGTTTCCATTTGAATATTTTTAGTCATTATTGAATGTCCTATGAAAATGTAGCAGAAACCTTTGAGGAGTATTTCGTTTCAATACTAGCTTGAATATTGATTATAGGATTGAGCCATATGGGAAAAAATTGTTTTTTTCCCCCCTCATATTGATCGGTTTTGATTATTGCTTCAATTTTATGCTGTCTATTCAAAAACGAAATAAAAATGGCTCGTGGCATTGAGTTTATGAACATACAAAACCATATAAATGTTTAATCACTGCCATTTAACACTGTTTTTCGCTTCCACAGTTAGAACTCTGCTCCAAGCCACATGGAGTGAATATGATTAACAGAGATTCAGCAGCACGACCACATCTCAGCCTCCTCCTGCTGCTCTTCTCCAGTGAACAACAGCTCACCTCAACCACACTTCTAATTACCCAGAAGCCCTATTTATACAAGCCTATCCCGGTAACACCGCCTGCCTCTGCTCTCATGACCCCTCCCTCCCACCCCATGTCTCTAGTTCATCTTTCAGCCCAAAGACCTCAGCATCTACAGAGAGGAGGGGGGAGGATGGTCTTGAATCAGCTGGGCTAATCTCCTGAGACAGAGCCCCTGAGTCTCTACAGCCTCCGCATCTCTCCATACCATTGTTGTGCCATGGTCTTTGCCAGTGAAATCAAATGCTTTTACTGAGAGAGGACTGGCTATAAACCTCTTGATTCTAAAACTCAACTATATGACAGACAATTAGACTTGACTAATTCACAATTTTCTCAATCTTTCAAATAACTGCCCAGTCCTAACTGATTACCACCTTGATTTTTGATAATTTTGACCATGTTGCATCAAACAAGTAGAAGCAAGCATTCATTGTACACCGTCTGTGCTATAAAAGTACTCACTTTACAGGGTTGTATTCACGTACACTGCAAGTTAAAAGTTTGAACACATCCTCATATAATATTTTTTTGTTACTATTTTGCTAATTCCATATATTTTTCTTCATATACTTGATGTCTACTGTGTGTATCTAAAATGTACAAAGAAAAAAAGTTAAATAACTATCCTTTTTTTAATGTACATCCAAATCTTCAAAGCAGCCACACTTTGCTTTAATACACTTTTATTTAATACATTTTTTTCTTTGCTATATAATTCCATATATCTCGCTTCATATATATGTCGTCTTCTCTATGTATCTAAAATGTAGAAAGCAGTAAAACTAAAGGAAAGAAAAAACACTGAGGAATGAATGAGAGGGTATGTCCAAACTTATGGTTGTGTAATCCGATGTACTATAGCCGTGTACATCAGGGGGGTCCTTCCTGTGTCAAAGACATAATAAAATTAAACAGTGTCATTATAGGGCCCTGATTAAATGGTTTGTGTTTCGTCCTATCTCCTGCCTCTGTGCCCTGGACACACACTGACCATGTTGAGCTGTCCCCCTCATTAACCCACAGATCAAGTTCCTCTGACTGAGCTCTTCCTTAATGAACTACTCATGGACGAGGCCGAAATGTAATTACACAACACACAGACACGAGGCAGGCCGCGGCAGCAGATGTTAGACCCTCCGAGAACAGTTTTAGTTATGAAAGCTCTTTAACAGGTTATATCATTATATAATGAGAACTTTTACACTTCATTACACTTTGGAAAGCTGACAAATGTTTAACCTTTGAAGGGGGATTTTTGCAGTGAATAACAACGACCATAATTCCATCTCGAGATCGATCGATATGGGTTTTTCCATGGCTGATGGCGATAACGACTGTTTGGGATTCAGAGAAACTGACGCAATTGGGCTCTGTCGATATTTTTGGGCCGATATGTAGGGCAGATTTGGGTAATTTTAGCCAAATGAACGACTCTAGTTTGTAGTAAGACAAGGCTGTGAATCAGTTTGTACTAAATTCAAAGACCAGTGTAGTCACATTATTGCAACGCCCTCTCTGGAATTAAGTGTTCAAATAAAGCTATGTTCTTCATGTTCTTCATGCATATGGAGGTAGGTGGTCGGCCAAACAAAATATCGGCCTCTGCTGGAGATTTAAGGCTGACAGTGATAGAATTATTTGCAGTTTCATCCATCAAGTGACCCCACTGTAGAGCACCAATGTGTTGTAAAATAAAATATAAAAAATACTTCCATGCCTTGCTTCCAGTTTAAAGCTCAGATAAATGAGAATGGTTAAGGAAGGGCACCCATCCAGTATAAAACCTACCCAACATGGCCCTGGACACTAAAAGCTGTGGCCTCAGAAGGGTAATACAAAGTCATTTTGTATATATTTTTTTAAATTGGTGGTTAATCCAAATTCAGTTTTTAAGTTTGATGTATGTACTCTGTTAATGCACTTCAACATCCAGTACTACTCTATTAATCACAATAACAATACACCATCTAGCAAGGCAAAAGAAATTACAATTTGTCCCAAGTCCAAAGGAATATATAAGGTATTCATAGGGCCAAATTCAAAAAGCAATTTGACAATACACTTTTGCTTTGCCAGTAATACAGAATATGAACTGCACCATTTTCTATAAAAGTCTGGAAGGTTGGGTCTAGGCCAGGGCTAATCTGTTACACTTTGGAGACAAGCCAAAAAAACAAAACAAAAAAAACCCTAAAACACTGCAATATTTATTCCACAAACATTAAGTCTTGGAAGATGACTACATTGTGGGGTCTTAGGTGCATTTTTCAAAGCAATGTTATTTATAAGAGACAGTTTACCAAAAACAGTTCAGAAACACTGCTACTAACGCCTGCCTCATTTGTATGACAAGTATAGTGTAGACTGGGAAGAACATCAAAGGCAAAGTGCTTTTTTAAGATGGAATTGTTGTGGCCCCAGCGCCGTATCCCGTTTGACTCGCGGTAACCGACGTTACGTAAGGCTTTAATCCAGCTCTGCTACTTCTCTGCCCTCCCTCTCCTCCAACTATCAGAATAGTTATCCTCATTTTGCCAACATTTTAATGCTAAATAGCATTCTAATACAAACATTACACCGTTTGTTATAGGAAGCATTCTTATAGCGGACCATTTATTGACAAGGTCTCCAATTAATCAAACCTTTTTATCAAGATGGACATTCAGTCAATTGTCAATAAGCTTGGCTCTTTGTCATAGCCCTAATACTGACCCATGTTTTCTCCCTATAACTGGACAGCAGCAGGCTAGGTGTTTTTGTCACTTACACACACACTGCCTGCCCACTGGGGCCCCATCACAGAGGGGAGTGAGGACAGGAATAGACTGCCCTTAAACATTTGTAGCAGGAAGCACTAATGTGGCACACAGTAAACCAAAAGATTGTTTCAGCTCCAACCAGAGAGTTGTAAAGTTGCTGGAACCCTCGCTAAGGCTCTTCAGCACTCCAGGCACGCTTTAGATCAAAGATGCCCCACTATCTATTACCTATTGAGATTAAGTAAGTATAACAGCTTTACAGTTGTAGATAAGGGGAATGTGAGGTGCAGGGTCAAGGGGGGACAGTGAGAGAGGAAGCCAGAGTATGGCACAGCAATGATGGGTATGCAGATGGCAATTGAAATAACAAGTGGCTACTTATACAGAGTAAAAAAGTGAACTGGTTAGCATTTCAAAGCACTATTTTAAATCAACACTGGCGCCCTATGTTAAGTTGACACTGAGCTTTGCTGGTTTAACAGTTTGAGTGACACTAGAAATGCGAATGGGCAGTCGTAAGTTTATGTTAACTTATAGCAACAGGAAGCTACATGTAAAGCAACGATGTCCGACAGGGAAGCATTAAAAATAAATGGCATTGATTTATATAGGGCTGGGCTGTCTTTAGACGTCTACGATATACTACTACAGATATATACTGCTACAGATATGTACTGCGATAAACAAGACTACTCAAACTACTTTATGCTACTGACACAATAACAATAATGCAAGATAATCCTTTTAAATAAACAGTATCATTGAATAGAACCAACAATTAGCCACAAAAGTCACTTATTTAACTCTTTACAGCTCAACTCTTATTAGAGTATTAGCACAAAAAATACTCCAAATCTTCACATTTTTACAAAGAAACTGCACACGTGACAGATATATTTTTTCAGCTTTCATATATTGAACGAAAGTTGATAAGTCTTATTAAAAACACTTTTTTAATTTCCTGAACATAAACAATACTTTTGCTCATTTAGCACAGAAATAACAAATTTCTGAACTGTGCTCCACATGTTTTACTGACAGGTTTGACTGTAGACTTCTTGATTAAAAAAACAAGCTGATCATTGACGATTACAAATAGGAAAATTCTATTAATTACACAGCCCCAGACTAGTATAACACTTTACACACTTAGCCAGTCCATGTTATTATTCATTCACTGCCCAAACTCGGTGGTGTTGTTCGTGGCAGTCTATTTGAGTCGCCACAACAGGGACAAACTGAAAAACACATGGTTGAGATTCTGCAACAACCTCTTTTTTATAAGTCCAAAACTAATTTTTTCATATTGTTATTATTAGATGGTTGTTGTTAGCTTTTCTATTACGGTGGAGTCAAAGCTATTTCTGAAAAAATGACAGAAGGTCCAGAGCCCACTTCAGATCTCACGCTGACACTATTATTAGACAGAAGAGGGACCAGGAGAGGGGCCTAGATACACGCACATGCACACTCCACTCACACGTGCACTGCTCTATACGGTAAACAAGAGAGTGAGAAATCTTTAAAGTCAGCAAGTTATTAAAAGAAAGGTACAAAACAGATTTAGGTTACGTTACGTAACAACAAACACCCCATTTAAAACATTCACTCTGCAAAACGCTATGACGCAGGACTTTTTACAGAAAATACTATTTCTGGAAGTATTCGTTCAGGAGCGAATGTAGTATGTCGGACAAAAAAAAAAACTGGGATTTTCACCTTGACCACACAAAATGTCATCCAGAGAGAGATCACATTTTTTTTAAAAACAGTGATGGCTAAGCTTTTATCAAATGTAAATAGACAAACTCACTCATAGCACATTGGCTGAAGAATCTCTGACTCCATGTTCAGATACAAGCCTGAGTTTACTGGTATGATGATTTGGGGCAGAAAACTGATTTCACCACAAAAAAGACCAATAAAGTCCCTCTTGTAGTACTTGCTACCAGGACAACGCATTACGAAACATCTTTTTAAATATGCCAGAATTAGAATTTGTGTTTTGGGTTTTTTTTTGTCTGTAGCCTCTAAACTGTACAGCAAGTGCAAAGTCTCCATAAAACAGTTGCACTCCCCTTGGCTAAGGACAACTCACCTGACCATCATTTAATATCATGTTCTACTGCAGTCATCTCTGACCCTCAAAGTAAATGTACTTCCGTCTCTGTCCAGGACGACCACTTGTGTGCATTGTTTGATGCTATATTCGTCCTTCTCTGTCACTCGTTACAAGAGCAGCTGCTGAGAATATGGCGAGGTTAATGGGGGCTACACAGAAAACCAGAGCCCAAGTGTACATCACCCATCCATCCGATTCCCAATCAATATCCAGATAATTGAATTAATGATTAATCCCTTGCCTAGTTAATCATAGGCAAGGCTGGACGCAGAGGGAGAAGCCCGGACAGGGAGGTGAGAAACGATGGGTTGAATGTTGAATGACCCTCCACCATTCTCGTCCTGCCTCAGTCGTAGATCTGATTTCCCCTGATATTAGCACTGCTAGAGCATTCGTCAAAGTCTTCATGCACAATGTCTGCTGCAAAAGCACCCACACACACTACACTAACAATTGTAAAATATACAGAAATAGCATGTGGTTATCGGGTGCCACATGAGCCAGTTTTGAGGTCATCTTGGGGGGTCCCAGGATGGAGCAGATGTGATCGTACTCCAGACTTTGATGAGGGTTGTCAGTGCCGGTTCCAATAAGACACTTTTTCAGCCTAATTCAGCCGCCCACCAACCAGCTGCTTCCTATCCTGGCAGATCATCAAAGTCAACCCATTTGGACCACATGGTTTCACTTCTGTCATAGGGCCAGGCAATGATACTTCAAACTAACTTTTAAAACTTACCAATTGTTATGATTGAGGTGGGAAAGAGGGGATTTTAGCCGTTTTGCTTCACAAAAATGGAATACACTACACGCAAAACTGGATACACTGGTGACACAATCGCAATTTAATAGTCTGGTAACTTTTATATAAACACCTGCACCAGTTTTTAATGTTTTACATGGACTATACTTGTTTGTTTTTCTACTTGTCTTGTATTTTAAACAGGGCACCCATGAAAAAGAGAGACAAGGTGCTCTCACTGGGTTCCCCTGTATAAATAAAGATAAAGAAAATAGAAAAAAGAAAACTTAGCAATAACAATTGGTAAGTTATTTCAAGCACACAGTGAGCATTGCAGGCTACATGACATAAAATCTGCCAAAAAAACAAACAAAAAGGCCAGTATAACTTTAGTTGAACCAGTGCAACTTTCTGAAGACAGTTGCAGTGCATAGAGATGTCCAAAGAGGAATCAATGCCACGGTGGTTAAGTATGCATTTGCGTTGGGGCCTACAAAAACAACCTAAGTAGGACAGCCAAGTTCATCTCTATGCTCCACATTGGCCAACCATCAGTCCATTTGTAGCCACTGGCAAATTCCCCATTCAACTCCACAATAACATTGCAAAGCCTATAGTCTGTGGCAATTCAAAGCAGTATTGATGTTATCACAGTAACAAACAGAACGCATGCTCTCATTTTAAATCCTCACTAAACAAATCAGACATGGCATTATGGGGTAAGAGCTACAGTTGTGTTGACAGACGGGCCCTTACGTATCTGGTGATGATATTCCGTAGACGGCTGAAATCCATCCTCACGACGGTGGCGACAAACCGTGCGCCAGAGACGTTCAAACTCTCTGCAGGTGTGCGCAAACGCTACCTAACATGGACTTTTACGCGTGTATCCATGGCTCCACCACCACCACTGCCGCCGCCGTGTCCGTGAACGCGAGGAGTAGTTGCAGTCTCTCTCAGTCAGTCGCCTCTACTGATTTTCATGGCATCCCTATGAGGAGCCGTGAAGCGACGCACAGCCAGCCCAGCACCAGGCGCACTCCGGCCGCTGGCTACATTTCAGAAGCTCCCTCACCTCCAGTCGAAGCGCTATACCGTGCTGTAACTTGAATTGCTTCTCCACGTGGCCTGTGTGAGTTTTATTCTGGCTTAAAACGGTCCCTCATGGTGTATGTGTTAAAGCGGTGGGTCCTTCGGTGAAAGCGGCGAACGTCCACACACTGCGCGCAACCGGAGACGTCGACAGAGGCACGCATGCGCACATTTTCCATGGTCTGATTTGGTTTCTGCTCCATTGGCGCCTTCAGAAACCTCCACACAACACTACCCCTGCTGTCAGATATACTATGATAGTACATAATGCGTGCGTAAAGGGGTGTAAATGTAATAACCAGGGCGTAATGTTCTGAGAATGTGTGTGTATATGCTCAGTTTTCCTCATAATCTCACTAATATTGTTGTTTCATCTTGGTGAATCTTCAAATTCCAAGTATTTAGCATCACCTTTATACATTCTTGGATACTTGAATGATGAATACTTTACTTAAAGCAAAGCAAATGCATGTAAAGGTGAACATAGTCTTCATTATAGACTACACCAATGTTTACCAGCCCTTTTCAGTACTAACATTTGCAGTAGTGTACCATATATTTAACCTTTAAGTATATTTAGACAGCGGCATTTGACATGTTCTAAATGTCAGACACCCCTCATCACTACACACCCACAGCTCCAGCCCGTCATGTGATCTGACTGAATCCTCTCATCTGGTCCCCACACAGGCTGTTTATGCAGATTACATAACTGTTGTGCTCAAAATCTCTCAGAATCCTATATCAAAGCACAGATATCACAGGCCTAATCTGGTGTAACTAAGTGCGACGGTTAATTTGGAAAAAAAAAAAAAATACAGATTATCCAAACTTACAAAGCATCTGTCAGAGGAAGGAGAGTGTGGTTATCTTTAGCTTAGACATTTCATTTGTGGACATATGGCATTCAATTAGCAGACACTATTAATAATAAATGAAGGATGAAGTACTTTCAGACCTGACTTGGTAATGCATATAGGGGTTGTTTATATTTCAGCTCTATCCTGTATGCACTAGTGGTTAATGCAGAGGGCTTTAGGGCAGACATCACAGCTTTATTTGAACCTAGAAGAAAATACATTATTGTTGACAGATAGTAGTTGAACTGGCCAGTCCTGAATGTGTTGCGAAGGTTGATGTTTTTCTGCTCGTGATTATAGCTGGATGGTTATTGCTGTGGAAGAACTGGGTCATTGTTGACTCCCTCCTTCTGTTTCACTGTGGCTGAGGGCAGCTGCATATGGGCACACACTTTTGTTTTCTTTCAGTGCCTTTTTGATCCAGTTGCTTTAAACATTCTTGGATATTATGAAATAAGTGAATATTTAATGTGTGTGCCAGTTGATCCTTCATGAAATATTTCACAAAATATCCACTAATATCTCACATGTCTATAATCACATGGAGGAATAGATCACTGTATCAACACTCATTTGTGGATCCCACAATCTCACCATCAGATTACTCGAGAACAGAGTAGACCTGTAGCCAAACAAGTAATAAATAATGTTAATTTGATTAAATACACAATTTACAAGACATTCTTTCTAAACCATCATTTTTGTAAGGTTAAACTTTGTGAGGTTGTTGTCCTCCCTCCTTAAAGATGTGAGAGGCTATTTGCTTAGCAGCATGTTCCATTGAGTAGTAGCTTGTATTGCTGCATCTGGCTCATGTTTTGTGTATTTATCACAGCTCCTGTTGCAGAGAGAGTAGCTGACTGTGTACTATTGTCAGCACAAACACTAGATCCTATTGTGCTGCACACGTGTATTCTGAATGTATCAACTGACCATTGCAGGGACAGAATTAGGCTGTGTGAAACAGAGTTGTCGTAACGGTGCGGATAGGACCAAAGGATGCAGACCAGAGCAGTTTTAACAGTGTTTATTTACAGCGGTGAAAATGCAGTCTTTAAACAGGTCACAAGAGCAGGTACAGGAACCGGGGAGCGGGAGACGGGTCAGGCGGGTGCGGTGCAGGTAGAGGCGGGCAGGACAGGACCAGGACGGGGATAGAAGCAGGTGCGGTACCAGGGCGGGCGGAGCAGACGAAGACCAGAGCGGGGAGCGGGCGACAAACCAGAGACCAGGACCGGACAGGAGACGAGACGAGCAGGAGACGAGACGAGCAGGAGACGAGACGAGCAGGAGACGAGACGAGCCGGAGACGAGACGAGCAGGAGGCGATACCGGGACTGGAACGTGACGGCAGGAGCTGGGCGAGTGGAGGCAGGAATCTGGAGGGTGCATAAATCCAAATGAGCATTTGCAGGAGAGTACCAAATAACAAAGCTTAGCTAGAAACATTCACGTTTTACACGCGGACGGTCTGGCACCGAGTGTAGACTGCCAAGCCTTCTTGTACTCAGCAGCAGGTGGTGGTGATTAGGCTGATGCACCCCAGGTGTGCACGGGAGGAGTCAGGCACTCCACCCAGCTCCAGACACACAGGTAGGGGAGGGGGAGAGAGCACGGGAGGACAGGGAAAACTGACATCATGACAGTACCCCCCCCCTAAGGTCCACCTCCTGGTGGACCCCCAGGCTTGTCAGGATGAGCGCGGTGGAAGTCTCTCACCATGTCGGGGTCCAGAATGCGTGCCCTGGGCACCCAGGATCGCTCCTCCGGACCGTAACCCTCCCAATCGACGAGGTACTGGAGGCCCCTACCACGGCGACGAACGTCAATCAGGCGGCGGACGGTGAACGCCGGGTGGCCGTCAATGACTCGGGCGGGCGGTGGGGGATCGGCCGGAGGGCACAGGTCGCTGGTCCGGACTGGTTTAACCTGGGAGACGTGAAAGGTCGGATGAATCCGGAGAGACGGGGGTAACTGGAGGCGCACCGCCGATGGATTTATGATCCTCATGATCTTAAACGGTCCCAGGAATCGGGGGGACAGCTTACGGGAGTCCGTCTTCAGCGGGACCGTCTTGGCGGAGAGCCAAACCATCTGGCCAGGTTGGTATACGGGCGCCGGGACACGGTGGCGATCGGCCGTCGCCTTAGTGCGCGCTCCAGCCCGAAGAAGGGCCGCCCTGGCCTTCTTCCAGATCCGGCGACAGCGCTGGAGATGGCGCTGAACAGACGGGACGGCGAGGTCCCTCTCCTCCGTGGGAAAGAGAGGGGGTTGATATCCCAGCGATGCCTCGAAGGGGGACATACCAGTGGCGGAACTCACGAGGGAGTTGTGAGCGTACTCTATCCAGGGCAGGTGAGTACTCCAGGTCGCGGGGTTGGCGGAGGCTGTGCACCGTAGGGCCGACTCCAGGTCTTGGTTGGCCCGCTCCGTCTGCCCATTAGATTGTGGATGGAACCCGGACGTGAGGCTAACCGTGGCCCCCAAACTGTCGCAGAAAGACCGCCATACCTGAGAGGTGAATTGGGTCCCTCTGTCGGACACGATGTCCACCGGGATGCCGTGGAGTCGGAAGACATGACTGGTCAGCTGGTCGGCAGTTTCTTTGGCTGTGGGGAGCTTAGGCAGGGCAACGAAATGGGCGGCCTTGGAGAAGCGGTCCACAATGGTGAGAACCACCGTGTTCCCCTGGGAAGGGGGAAGGCCCGTCACGAAGTCCAAGGCGATGTGGGACCAAGGGCGACGAGGAACTGGGAGAGGATGCAAGAGACCAGAAGGGGGTGAGTGGGAGGCCTTGGCCCGAGCACATACCTGGCAGGCGGCGACATAAGCCCGGGTGTCTGTGTCCATCGTGGGCCACCAGAAGCGTCTCCTGAGGAGGGAGAGAGAGCGACCGGCACCAGGATGGCAGGCGAAACGGGAGGCATGGACCCACTGGAGCACCTGAGACCGGACAGAATCGGGAACAAACAGTTTATCTGGAGGGCCGTTACCTGGGTCGGGGTCGTTGGTCTGGGCCTCTCGGACGGTGTCCTCGATATCCCAATGGACCGCGGCCACCACACACGAGGAGGGGATAATTGTTTCTGCGGTGACCGGGCTATCCTCCAGGGCGAACTGGCGGGAGAGGGCATCTGGTTTGACGTTCCGAGATCCGGGGCGGTAGGTGAGGAGAAAGTTGAAGCGGCTGAAGAAGAGGGACCAACGAGCTTGACGGGGATTGAGGCGCCTGGCGGACTGGATGTACTCCAAGTTTTTATGGTCGGTCCAGACGATGAATGGTTGCTCCGCCCCTTCGAGCCAGTGGCGCCACTCCTCCAAGGCCAGCTTTACGGCAAGGAGCTCCCGATCCCCCACGTCATAATTGACCTCGGCCGAGGACAATCGCCGGGAAAAGAAGGCGCAGGGACAAAGGCGGTTGTGGGGGTCGAACCTCTGCGAAAGCACGGCCCCCACTCCCGAGTCGGAGGCGTCGACCTCCACGATGAATTGCCGTGAAGGGTCGGGCTGGTGCAGGATGGGAGCGGAGGTAAATAGTCTCTTAAGTTTCTCGAAGGCTGTCTGCGCCTCAGGAGACCAGGCAAACTGCAAAGCAGGAGAGGTGAGTTTAGTTAAGGGCGAGATAACCCTACTAAAATCCCGGATGAAACGTCTATAAAAATTGGCAAAGCCGATAAATCTCTGGAGCTGTCTCCGGCTGGTAGGAACGGGCCACTCAGTGACAGCCTGGATCTTTTCAGGGTCAGCTCTTACTTGGCCCCGCCCCACAATGAAGCCCAAAAAGCTGACCTCCTCTGCGTGAAACTCGCATTTCTCAGCTTTCACGAACAGTTTATTCTCGAGGAGGCGCTGGAGAACCTGGCGAACGTGCTGATGATGCTCCTGGGGGGACCGCGAGAAAATCAAGATGTCATCCAAGTAAACAAAGACGAATCGGTTAAGGAAATCACGGAGCACATCGTTGATGAGGGCTTGGAATACGGCAGGGGCGTTGGTGAGACCGAAGGGCATAACCAAGTATTCGAAATGTCCCAGGGGTGTCTTGAAGGCCGTCTTCCATTCGTCTCCCTCCCTGATGCGCACCAGGTGGTACGCATTCCGCAAATCCAACTTGGAGAAGATGGTCGCACCGTGGAGGGGCGTAAATGCCGAGTCCAGTAAGGGAAGCGGGTATTTATTCTTTACAGTTATATTGTTCAGACCCCGGTAATCAATGCAAGGCCGCAGGGATTTGTCCTTCTTAGCCACAAAGAAGAACCCCGCTCCCACGGGTGAAGTGGACGGGCGGATGATTCCGGCAGCCAGGGACCCACGGATATAGTCCTCCATTGACTCGCGTTCAGGTCTAGACAGGTTATATAGCCTGCTAGATGGTAGTGGGGCACCCGGCAGGAGGTCAATGGCGCAGTCATATGGGCGGTGGGGCGGTAAAGAGAGGGCCTTGCTCTTGCTAAAAACCTCCCCCAGGTCGTGATATTCAGCAGGCACCGAGGACAGATTGGGGGTGTCTGGGGACGGATCAGCGACAGGAACGGACCTCCCGGCCGGAGGGAGGGCGGACCGAAGGCACTTGGCGTGGCAATCGGGACTCCAGCCCGAAACTCCGCCCCTGGCCCAATCGAAAACAGGGTTGTGGGCGCGTAGCCAGGGGTAACCAAGGACCAGAGGAGAAGCGGAGGAGGACAGGACATGAAACTGACGGTTCTCTTGGTGGTTGCCGGACAGAATCACGGTGACAGGTTCTGTGATGTGAGTGATGTGCCCCAGAAAACGTCCATTGAGCCCCTGGGCATTTAAGGGGCGTTCGAGGGGCTCCAGGTAGACCCCGAGCTGCTCCGCGACTTGGGCATCAATAAAGTCCCTCTCAGCCCCGGAGTCGATAAGGGCGGAAACGCATAAGGTCTCTGTGCGAACGCACAGGGTGGCGCTGAGCCGCAGTCTATTAGAAGAGTCCAGGATGTGTTGCTCGCCCACCAGTACTCCCAGTGCTACTGGTGGGCCCCCCCTTTTGGCCGAACTGGGCAAGTGACCACATAGTGTCCGCGCTCACCGCAGTAGAGGCAAGCCCCGGCCAGACGACGCCTCCGTTGACGCTCCTCGGCCGACACAAGGGTCCTGTCGAGTTGCATGGGCTCATCCGGCGGGGGCGGGGCAGCGCGTGGCTCCGGCGGGACCGGTGACCGGCGTCTCTCTCGGCGACGAGCCCGTAGGCGGTTGTCTATACGGTGAGTGAGGGAGATGAGGGTCCGCAGGTCGGGGGGTTCGTCCCGGGAAACCAATTCATCTTTCAAAGTCTCGTTCAGGCCCCGCACAAACACAGCCCGCAGCGCGCTGTCCGTCCAGTCCAGCTCCGCCGCATGTGTCCAGAATTCAATGGAATAATCCGCTACCGTCCTGGAGCCCTGGCTGAGAGTCAATAACCGGGAGGCAGCATTGTCCTGGTAGTGCGGGTGGTCAAACACCAGCTTAAACGTGGACACAAATTCATTAAAATCCAGGCGATCCACAGACGTCTTCATTAGGCGCGCCTCTGCCCACTGGAGAGCTCTGCCCCGGAGTAATCCACATATATATCGGATCTTGGTGGCCCCCGAGCTGAAACGAGAAGGGCATTGCTGGAACATGAACTCGCACTGGAACAGGAATCCGCGACAGAGGTGAGGTTGTCCAGCATACGGCTCCGGATCCGTGCCTCTCGGCTCCGGGAGGCGTGGCGGCGCTCCAGCTGCAGCAGGCGGGGTGACGAGGAGCGCGGCCACCTGGTGGTTAAGCTGTGCCACCTGCTGGGACAATGTCTGATTTAGCTCCAATAGAGTTCGAATGGATTGTTCATGCTGACCCAGCACCGCCTCGGGGTGAGAGTGCGTGAGGCGGCGCGTCTGGTCCGGATCTGAGCCTGCTTGGTCCATAGTGGCCAGACCGTTCTGTCGTAACGGTGCGGATAGGACCAAAGGATGCAGACCAGAGCAGTTTTAACAGTGTTTATTTACAGCGGTGAAAATGCAGTCTTTAAACAGGTCACAAGAGCAGGTACAGGAACCGGGGAGCGGGAGACGGGTCAGGCGGGTGCGGTGCAGGTAGAGGCGGGCAGGACAGGACCAGGACGGGGATAGAAGCAGGTGCGGTACCAGGGCGGGCGGAGCAGACGAAGACCAGAGCGGGGAGCGGGCGACAAACCAGAGACCAGGACCGGACAGGAGACGAGACGAGCAGGAGACGAGACGAGCAGGAGACGAGACGAGCAGGAGACGAGACGAGCCGGAGACGAGACGAGCAGGAGGCGATACCGGGACTGGAACGTGACGGCAGGAGCTGGGCGAGTGGAGGCAGGAATCTGGAGGGTGCATAAATCCAAATGAGCATTTGCAGGAGAGTACCAAATAACAAAGCTTAGCTAGAAACATTCACGTTTTACACGCGGACGGTCTGGCACCGAGTGTAGACTGCCAAGCCTTCTTGTACTCAGCAGCAGGTGGTGGTGATTAGGCTGATGCACCCCAGGTGTGCACGGGAGGAGTCAGGCACTCCACCCAGCTCCAGACACACAGGTAGGGGAGGGGGAGAGAGCACGGGAGGACAGGGAAAACTGACATCATGACAAGAGTAAAGAGGCTGACATCATGACATTTAAAATATAGTCTTTAGAACTGAGTGCAAAGTATACTCAAAGTGTCTGCTGCTTTTTCACATAGTGCAACGGGCCTATCCAGTGCACTACTGCTGCTATAACCTGCTGTGATTATGATTATAATGCAGATACTTGGTCCAGGAACACATTCTATCTATCTATCTATCTATCTATCTATCGATCTATCTATCTATCTATCTATCTATCTATCTATCTATCTATATATCTATATATATATCTATATATCTATATATATATATATATCTATATATATATATATATATATATATATATATATATATATATATATATATATATATATATATATATATATATATATATATATATATATATATATATATATATATATATATATATATATGTCAGTTTTCTGTAGAATACATGATGTTTTTCATGCCATGAAAACATAAATGGAATACATTAATACATTTAAGATAACTTTAATGTGGAACATTCCGGCAAAGCAATAATGTCTCCATGGAGACGAGCAGGAAAGTGACATCTTTAAGTGCATTTGTCCACATAATACAGGACAGGGCTGTAACATGCTGTACCATAAACTCTCTGCACAGCTCGATGGCAGAGCGCTGCAGAAGGACTGTGGTGCCATCTAGTGTTGAGACTGGAGAAACACAACGTACACTGTACGCAGTTATTTCAGCTCAGGAGTCAGGGCGCTGTTAGTGTAGATTCAGGTAATTTGGAAGCTAATTAATTGCTTTGATTAGTTTAAATTGGAGGGCCACTGCAGTATGAGTTAATTCTCTATCACGCCAAAACAAATGCAACAGAAGGCACCAATTAAGCCTATAGTGTTTATTCTACAGTTAATTATTAATTATAGCAAGACGATTGAACAGCTGTATTAGACTGATTTGTTTTTACTTGAGTGGATTTGTTTTGGAGTGTGTAAACTCAACACTGATGGTGTGTGTTTGCGCTACAGGTGCGTGCGCTCCACGGCCCACGTCCACAGTGACAGCCCGCGGCGCCGAGGTGCACAGTGGGAGTAAGCAGCGAACATACCCCAGGACGCCAGTACCTATATGCGTAAATATAATAGGTGTGTTTTTCTCGTCTCTGGTGCGAGTGTGCGTCACATGTCTCTTTTCACCGTGCCCACCGCTCCTGCCAAGAGAAGGGCTTAAACCTGCGTCTGGAGATGGGGAGCTGTGGAGATCCCAGGGAACGTATGCTTGGCACCGTGAAATAGGATTTGGGAAGGGGCCGAAGCAATGAAGCGAGAGGCAGAAGAGCAACTGCCAAGTGCTCTCTACGGATTTGGTGCCCCCCTCCTCACCCCATAAACATATTCATATGTGTAGACGGGGCGGAAAAGTGAGAGGATTGTGGGTAGGAAGGCAAAGAAAAGGGAAAAGTATTATGGGAAAGAACGGTGTTTGGAATAGTGAAGTCTGAGGCAGTGACCTGAACATGTGTCAAACTTAAACAGCTGTGTAATCCAGGTGCAAAAACTATGGCAGGAACACAAGCTTGTATGTGAGACTTTTATTCCAGGTAAAATGAAATACAGCAGAGTAAATACAAGGACAATACAAGGACAGCAGGCCAGCGCACACATAAAAATAACACCACAGAACAAAATATAATCTTAAATGTAATATCACAGACATTTTAGCAGGATCTGAGTAAAAATGTCTCTCTGGATATGTAGAAGTGAGTGAAGAAGAACTGATCAAGCCCTGAGTGACAAAGAAAATGTACTTTGAGGGTTTGGTGCTTAAAAAAATTGAGATATAACATGAAAAAGTGAAACTGTGTCTGTCCCTTTCAGTTATATCCCAACAGACAGAAAAAGGCCTGTAATTATGTTCTATTGCCACACAGAACAGTAAGCTGGTAAGTTTAAGTGTAAAAAAAAATGCAAAGAAATGTAAAAGAAGAATAAATGCAGCTTAAAGGGAATATTTACCACCAGTTTTAAGCTTGAGTATAACAGGATAACATTCAAATTAAATGAACAAGTAATTGAGTAAATCTTAAAGTATTGAGTTTGAAAAATGACATGAAATTTTATTGCAGGAATTTAAATACCAGTTATGACGGCTGAATTATACTGATTATAGTTTGCTTTGAAATTAACTGTTGACTATTTGTGAAGGAGCAAAATATACAAACACAAGTATATGTTTCTAAATCAGTAAATTAGTCACAATGGACATTCATTTCTAAAAAGAAAATCTAAAATGAAATATATATAAAAAAAATATGATGTTGAAACCCTTTCCTTCACCCCTGTGCCATACATGTGCCCCATGCAGATTCTTGCTCAAACGATTTCTTCCTCCCCCTTTTCTTACCTGGGTACAAAGAGAAGGACTTGTGCAATTTGGCCATTACTCATATTATTGGTGGAGGCTGCAAACCGAGCTTGGCTCCATTCCTCGGGGGTAATTGGAAACTGCAGGTGTGAGAGGGCACATTAGCATACACAAGCCTTGCACAGCATTCAGCCTGAGCCCTAATGGCAGCGTGAAAAATACATCTATCACGCTAATGCCCAAGAGATGGATGTGTACTTAAGTTGCGCTGCGGAGACCAGTCAGAAAATGTGAATCGCCTGTGGAGTTCGTGGGCACTATTTTTTAAGGGTGTATTTGTGTTTATCAGAGACTTCGAGAGTGCAGCACAGACACAAAAAGTGGCATAGAGCAGATGTTGTGCAGTGTGTCAGATTAGGTAGGTCTGGACCATATGCTAACTGGACCGAGGACAGGTGGATTCTGTGAAACGTACAATACTTTAACTTTGCCGTGCCCCGTCCGGCGTACAGCAGGCACAGCTGATTTTCAGCATCTGTTTGCAAATGTGCCCACAACCTTCAGCTAAAAATAAATCAATAAAACCTGTAAAAGATACACACATACATGGGAGTTACACAAAAAAGTCTGGAGTATCAAAAGGCACTATTAAACACATGAAGTACAAATAATATTTCACATAATACTTACAATTATTATTATTATTATTATGTGAGAAAGCGAATGTCCATACAGGTTAAATCAGTAGTAAGGCAGCAATTAGCAATTATTCAGTGTATCTAAAGTGTTATAATTAAATGTGTTTGTTATTTTTATTCAGGGATCACACGAAAACAGGGGCCAATGAAAAAGAATGTTGAGAACCAATCTTGTATTACACTGGATCCAGCTATACAATTCTACAGGTTTTGTCTGTACACCTATAAAACACAGTGTCATGTGACTAAACTTGGTCATTAATAACAAATAATAAACTAATATTTATGATACACACAGAAAATGAGCAGGAGCGTACTGCCACTATCGCTTATATATTCAGTGTAATTTAAATCTGTGTATTGTGTAATAGGTAAACACAGAAAAATCTGAAATCACATGATAGCTTTCTATTCACGGTTCCCTTTTCTTGCAGATAAAATGCCACTTTCTTTGATCATTAATTTGGTGCACTTGTGTGAGTAATGAAGGTATATTAAAAAGCTTAATAATAGCAGCGTTATAGGCCAATAATCCAATTGGTCGGGTAATCAAGAGATATTTTTGTACCAGAACTTGGAGAGCTTAAATGTGGTGGAACACTTTGTCAACCAAAAAGAGAAAAATTTGAAGCATTTAATGAATTTCTTCTTGGGGGTGGGGTAATGACACATTCAGAGCCCCCGCTGTGCAAGCATAGGCCTGTGTCCCTTCAAGTCACAAACCATAGTTATGTGTTATTACCATATTCACACGCGCAGAATAGTGAGGTCTTTCTTTGTCCCGTGTGCACTTTGCAGTCTCTCCGGTCTATAGTGGAGCCTTGGAACAGCTTGTTAAACACTGACATCCATTGACTCCTGGACCCCCCGCGGAGCACATCTCAGTTGTTAGGGGCGCCTGGGAGTGAACCAGCCATCACTCCACTCCGAAAATAACAAAAAAAAAAAACAACTAGTAGTTATTTCACAATAGCGACCACAAATGCTTTCATACAATATATAGTGTACGTTCAGAGAAAACATACACAGATGAGAGGGCAAACACTCTATTAAGACAACAACAATCATATTTATGTCATTTTCATAAATAAAAGTGTTGTGGGTATTTGCAAGCTGTAGTTCAATATTGTACCACCAGATGGAGTAGAGAGTAGAGGGCTATATATATATATTTGTTTTTACCCCACCATGCTTTGTGCTAAAACATAAAAAAGTTCACCTTATTATTTTTATTTAATGTTAATTTGACTTAAAAAAAACCTCAACTTATTTATTTACTTTCTTAACGGTACTCTAACAAGTTATAATGTATAGAAGAGGTATAATGTTGGTTTGTATGAGCTTATTCAAAATTAAATGTATTGTACATCTTGAATTTTAAAAAGTAAATTTAAGTATTGCTCTTTACATCAAAAGTATGTTGTTTTCTACAAATCTGGAATCTATCATAAAAGCAATGCCATGAATAGTAACAAAAAGAGTAAATCTAGTTCACCTTGAGCGACCTTGTTCAGGACAGTACGACAGCATCTCAAGTGAACACCTTTTTGTTTACACTGTGTACAAATCTCAGGAGGCCATTGTCTCACTCTGCACCTGACGATCATAAAGGGTTCTGATTTCAGCTCTTTTTTCTCCTAATACACCAGATGTTGTGTGACTGAAGGGCACCACGCTGTCTTTTCCCCTGGAACATGGAGAAAAAGGGTTACCCCTGGAGGTTTTGCGCCATAATCAATACTATTATCTAAAAACTATAATTAGGTTCTTCAAAAAAATCTACTTAACAGAAAATAAAGCAGTATTAACCTTGCAAATCAGGTCTACTTTGTCAATATCATCGTCATTTTTGTCAGAATACCTTTAATATTTATGAAGGTTAGGAGCCACTTGTTTTTTTATCTTTTTATTTTTATTTTTTACTAAGAATAAATTTATAAATGTAATGAAAGATTTCTGTCCTAATATGAGATAGAGTCAAATTATCAACCTCAAACAAAGCACCACACAGGAACAACAACAGATTGAACTAGAAGAGAACTTTTATCAACTACTATTTCCTCTGTTTCACTCCAGGTGCTTCATATTAACAGCTGTGAGATAGGGCCTGGTTAAATCCTATTGCAATTGACTGACACCAGATGGCAGTACGTTGTAGAGTAACAAAAAAAAGTACCTAACAACTTGTCAGTATTTTTACAGACATTAAGATCTTTGCTACAACATGAGGACTAAAGATACCTGAACATAAGGTGCGTCATCCCTGCTCTTAACACTGATGAAACATTAAGGAGATACACTGTCCATAATTGGCTGCTTTAGGGAGCTGTGTGTTTTGCTCGTGTAACCCCTTCCATCTAGGGTTACCCTTACCTAGTCAGTGTTTGACCCCGATTGGCTCACTCCCAATTGGTTGGTGAATAAATGACTGGAGCAGCTCTGTACCTGTCTGCTCCTCCGCCCCTCCCACTCCGCTCTCACTGTGTCTGTGCAACTGGCGTTTGGACTGGATGACAACTACTCGGCTTTAAACATTACTTTCCACATTCTTCTCACACACGACTCAATGGTGAGTTTTGCCAAAACGTTTTCGATCTTAAATAATCATTGAAATCCCCCAAATTCAAAGCCAGTGCCGAGTTTGGCGTAAATTAAGTCGCGGTTTGTTTCCGCATATCCGCGTGTTGAATTCCGCTAAGAATGCGAGTATTTTTGTGTTTGTTTTGAATTACGGCAATCATTAACTAAAATTTATGAATGAAACATCATGTTCTAATTAACTTTGATGTGTTAACTTTAATTCGGCAGCACTGCTATGCTGTTTTGATACATTCTGTTAATGTAATTGATATATATTGTTAATCTAATTGTGCACTGCTGGCGGTATTGTCGGGCGTAATGTGTAGTCTTGATTTGTTGCGCAACTGTTTTTATTATGAATGTTGAAATGTTACGGTAACTGAACTGAGATCCTGTTTTGACCTTGTTTTTAGGTCAGGTTTTTTTCATGGGACCAAACAGATTCTCTACTGATGGCGAGCTGGTAGGACTAATATATTTTGTTTTGCTCCGCGAACTGTGGATTACGGATTTGCGTGATTACAAACTGAACCTGAACTGAATCCTAAAAAAAAAAAAGGAATAAACTGAACTCTTACACAAAGTCACACAACTTTAAAAAAAAACTGAACTGAACTCTCACACAAAGTCAATCTTTGACAAAGAACTGCCTTTTTTTTTTGTTGTTGTTTAAAAACGTTAATTTTGTTCATTGTAATTTGATTAAATGGTATGCCACTTTGTTTTGACTTTCACCAAATATATTTTACTTTATTCCAATCTGTTCTGTGTGTGTCATTCATGCACAAGCTCCCTGAGCAGCCTGTTCTTCTGTCGTCTTAATGCGTTAATTGCCATAAACAATAGCCCAACCAACTAAATATTTTATAGTGGTTACATTTGGCGAGCTAGCCAGGAGCTTGTGGTTATGAATGATATGGTTTTGTGAATTAACATTTATGTGAATCTTGGGTATATTATTTGAACTGCTTAAATCATGAATTTATCTGAAATGAATGCTGCAAAGTGCATTATGGTTTCTGGTGTCACTCATACGGTGAAAGATGATGAATTAATCAGTTTTCTAAAACAATATGGGTCCATTGAAAAGAGTTCCTATGTTAATGATGTATCAAGCCCATACTTTAAAAACCTGATCATTGAATTTTCTGACTCTGTTGCTTTAACTACTCTCGAACCAATATTGCCATATAATTACAGCCTAAAAGAAGAACCAGACATTTCATTCCGTATACAAACCTTTCCTGTAGAATGCACAGATACAGTGGGAGGGGCAGCGACAACCTCCCCTGACTACCTGGATGAGCTGAGATACTTGGCTCGAAGAAGTGGACAGAATTTTGAACTTGTACTGAAAGATGTCATGACTCAAATCAGTCAGCACTTGGACACAATTGAAATGAACCCGGATATGGGAAATGATGAGGATACTGAAGAGGAGGGAGATGATCAATTTGTGGATTTGTTTGCTCCCTTGCCTGGCCAGCAGGGGGCAGCAATCCAAAATGCTACATCTGACCAGCAGGGGTCAGTACCTGCAGCACAACAAATCTCACTCTCCAGTACACAACTGAACCCCCCAGAAGTCCAAAAAGTGGTGGTGGAGCATATTGTCAAAACAGGGGAAATGTCAGCTCACTCATTACCTTCTGTGAGACTTCGCACATTCTCTGGAAAAACACCCAAATCTGCAAATGAAAGTGAATATGAAGCATGGAGAGCACAAATTGAATCATTAATGGCAGATCCTGCTTTGTCCCCTCTGCACGTGACACGAAGAATATTGGAAAGTTTGTTGTCTCCAGCGGCAGATGTGGTCAGAGCATTGGGACCAAACACTTTGCCTACAATCTATTTGAAAGTGTTGGATTCTGCCTATGCCACTGTACAGGATGGAGAAGAGTTATTTGCTCAATTTTTGAATACTCTACAAGACCCCGGAGAGAAGCCCTCTGCTTACCTGCAGCGCCTGTCACTTACCTTGAACACAGTGGTGAAGCGTGGAGGGGTTTCTGCTCAAGATGTGGACAAACATTTATTAAAACAGTTTTGCCGTGGATGTTGGGACAATGCCATGATTACCAAATTACAGCTGGAACAAAGAAAATCAAAACCTCCTGTATTCTCTGAGCTGTTGTTGATGTTGAGGACAGAAGAAGATCGGCAGCAGGCGAAAGAAACCCTCATGAAGAAACACTTGGGCTCATCCAAGCAGCAACGAGTGCAGCTGCACACTCAAAGCACGTGTTCTTGTGGCCACACCGATGCTGAAAGCGCTACTATTGCTGAGCTGAAACAACAAATGAGAAAACTTCAGCAACAGATGTCCACCCTTCTCTCACAACAAAGTAAAGGCTCTGTTGGAAAAAAATGTCAGCCACAAGGTGGAGCCAAGGGTCAACCCTTATGGCCCAAACCAGGGTTCTGCTTTAAATGTGGAGAGGATGGGCATATTGCCCCTAACTGTACCAACTCAGCCAATCCAACTCTGGTTCAACAAAAGAAAAAGATGTTGCAGCAAAGACGGGAAGCATGGGCCAAGAATAAGAACACCGGTCAGTTAAACTAGAAGCAGTCTCTGAGGGGGGACGAGCCGAGACTGCTGCCATCCAATGTCCCAAAATCCAAGGTCATCAACTACCGAAAGGACTTGTTGGTACCAAGTGTACAGGTCAGATTGTTATAGATGGAGTCACTGTAAATTGTCTGCTGGATACAGGGTCGCAGGTTACCACAGTTTCACAATCTTTCCACTCTGTCCATCTGTCTGACCAGAAGATCCAACCATTGAACAATCTGCTGGAAGTCGAGGGAGCAAATGGCCAGGCTGTGCCCTACCTGGGTTATATAGAACTCAACATCACCTTCCCTTCTGAGTTCCTGGGTGCTCCTGTTGAGGTGGCTACGCTTGCCCTGGTGGTACCAGATTTGAGGACCTCTACACCATCCATCCTCATTGGAACTAATGCGCTGGACCAAGCATATCAACAGTTCAGTGAGCTTGGTGTTGAGTTCAAGCCTGTTCAGCATGGTTATCAGATGGCCCTGACGGTGCTGGAGCGACGCCATAAATTGGCTCAAGACCGCTTTCATGGAGTTGTCAAGCTGAATACTGCTGAACCTCAAACAATTCCGGCAGGGCAGACTGTTGTTTTGGAAGGCATAACCATTGCCTGCTGTTTGCAAGGAGAGAAGTCGGTGATGGTTGAGCACCCAACCTCATTTGCACTGCCTGGGGGTCTGATGGTCAAGTCTTGTCTGGTCGACATCAACAGCCATCTGCCATGTGTGGTCCCTGTGCTTATCCACAATGAATCAAAGCACAATGTCACTTTATGCCCCAGAGTTGCCATTGCTGAAGTAAGTGCCTTCCAGTCCGTGTCTTGTACTCACCAGTTTACCCAGGACACTTCTGAAACGATGCCATCTGATGAAGCCAGGCCAAGATATGAATACAACTTTGGCAATACATCCCTGTCCCCTGAATGGAAAGACAGAATTATCAAGAACTTGAACAGCATTCCAGAGGTTTTTGCTCAGCATGATGTGGATTTTGGCAGAACAGACAAGGTAAAGCACCAAATCAAACTTGCTGATCCAACTCCATTTAAGCAAAGGCCTCGGCCCATCCATCCTCAAGACCTTGATGCAGTTCGCAAACATTTACAAGAACTCCTGGAGTCCGGAGTCATCAGAGAGTCTGAGTCACCATTTGCATCTCCTATTGTGGTGGTCAGGAAGAAAAATGGAACTGTCAGACTGTGCATAGATTATAGGAAACTCAACCTTCAAACAATCAAAGATGGCTATGCCTTACCAAAACTTGAAGATACCTTCACAGCTTTATCGGGATCACGGTGGTTTTCTGTATTGGATTTGAAGTCTGGATACTATCAGATTGAAATGGAGGAAACTGATAAGTGTAAAACGGCTTTCGTGTGCCCTCTTGGATTCTTTGAATTTAATCGCATGCCTCAAGGAGTTACAAATGCACCGAGCACTTTTCAACGGTTGATGGAGAAGTGTGTCGGAGAGATGAATTTGAAGGAAGTGCTGGTCTTCATTGACGATCTCATTGTGTTTGCTCCAACCCTCGAGGAACATGAAAAACGGCTAATGAGAGTGCTGCACAGATTAAAGGAGTTTGGATTGAAACTGTCGGTTGAGAAATGCATGTTCTTCCAGAATTCAGTGCGATATTTGGGTCATGTGGTTTCTCAGAACGGGGTGGAGACTGATCCTGATAAGATTGAGGCCTTAAAATCATGGCCTATTCCAAACAATCTCAAAGAACTCAGATCATTCCTCGGATTTGCAGGATATTATCGTCGCTTTGTCCAGGGCTATTCTACCATTGTGAAGCCTCTTAACGAACTTACATCTGGCTACCCTCCGCTTCAGAGACGACTGCGGAATTCCTTAAAATCTGCTTTGTATCTGGATCCCAAGCAGCCGTTCGGTGCTCGTTGGAATGCGGTTTGTCAACAAGCATTTGATGCCATCAAGGAAAAGCTCACTACGGCGCCGGTGCTTGCTTTTGCTGACCCGCAAAAACCCTATATTCTGCACACTGACGCCAGCTCCATCGGCTTGGGGGCCATTTTGTATCAAGAGCAAGGAGGCCACAGCCGAGTTATCGCCTACGCTAGTCGGGGCTTATCAAGATGTGAATCCCGATACCCAGCCCACAAGTTAGAATTTCTAGCATTGAAATGGGCAGTGACCGAAAAATTTCATGACTATCTTTATGGTGCAACATTCACGATAATAACTGATAGCAATCCACTCACTTACCTCCTTACCTCTGCCAAGCTGGATGCCACCAGCTATAGGTGGTTGTCGGCACTATCCACATACAGCTTCAAGATCCATTACCGAGCAGGCAAAGCAAACACAGACGCAGATGGTCTTTCCCGCAGACCACACGGTGAGCTGTCAAATGACTTGATGTCTCAGAAGGAGCGAGAGCGGATCCTGAAGTTTACTCAACAGCATTTGGGTGAACCTACTTTGATTACAATTGACCAGCACACAGTTCAAGCACTTTGTGACCGCCACCTGATCTACAGTTTGCCTGACGTGTACCCTGAAAATGCACTCATTTATTCGTTGTCTACTAATGCCACCAGCCTCCCGGACAGTTTCACTGCCGACACTCAGTTTACTTCCACTGTTCCGATGTTGAGTCCTGATGAGATTGCTACCAAGCAGAGAGCTGACCCAGCCATCCGACATGTCATTGTTCAACTGGAAACCGGAGCATCGCCGCCCCCCTCCATAAGGGAAGAATATCCTGAACTGCCACTTCTTCTGCGAGACATAAATCGAATGGAGCTCCAAAATAACATCCTCGTTCGAAGAAGACAGCTCGGGAATCAGACTCAGTACCAACTGGTACTACCTGTCGAGTGTCGTGCTGATGTTCTGAGCAGTTTACATGATGGCATGGGGCATATGGGCATCGACCGCACCTTGGATCTGGTCCGCACACGGTTTTTCTGGCCAAAAATGGCAAATGACATCATTGTAAAAGTGAAGACCTGTGAGCGATGCATCAAGAGGAAAGCTCTGCCTGAGAAAGCTGCCCCGCTGATCAATATCAGAACATCACGTCCATTGGAGTTGCTGTGCATAGACTTCCTGTCATTAGAACCGGGTCTGAGCAAGATAAAGGATATTTTGGTCATGACGGATCACTTTACCAAATATGCAGTTGCCATTCCAACTCCAAATCAAAAAGCAAAGACTGTTGCAAAGACTCTCTGGGACCATTTTTTCGTACACTATGGTATTCCTGAAAGGATACACAGCGACCAAGGGCCAGATTTTGAGTCGAGAACCATGAAGGAACTATGTGACATGGCAGGCATCTTAAAAGTCCACACTACACCATACCACCCCCGTGGCAATCCAGTTGAACGTTTCAACAGAACTCTACTTAACATGCTCGGCACACTATCTGCAGAAAACAAATCTCATTGGAAAGACTTTGTTAAGCCACTTGTGCATGCTTACAATTGCACTCGTAACGACACCACTGGATTCTCTCCCTATGAATTAATGTTTGGTCGTCAACCAAGATTACCCATTGACTTGGCTTTTGGACTTCCTGTGAAGGAGCCAGCTCAAACACATTCTGAGTATGTCCAGAAACTACGGGAAAACCTGGAAAAGAGCTATAGACTGGCAACAGAGAATGCTGAAAAGGTCATGTCCCGAAACAAAAGCCGGTTTGACAAACATGTCACCCCTTCACAGTTGGAGGTTGGCGATCGAGTGCTCGTTCGTAATGTCAAGTTGCGAGGAAAACACAAAATTGCAGACAAGTGGGAGTCCGATGTCTATGTGGTTGTAAAACGGGCTGAAGAGCTTCCAGTGTATACAATTAGACCAGAGCACAAAAGCAAACCTTTACGAACTCTTCATCGAGACTTGCTCTTGCCCTGTGGGTATTTATCAGTCGACAGCAAACATAAAGTCAAGCCAGCACCCATAGTAAAACCACCTCAGATTGCGTCCACTGATTCAACTTCTCATGATGATGATTCAGACTTTGTGCCAGACGATTTTGTACCCAGTTATTGGTACAATCCCATTCCTGAACCGGTAAGGTTTACTACCACCGTGGATATCGCTCCAGCAAGCGTGGAGCCTGTTTGTGCTGATTCTCCACAGAAAAGCCCACCTATCCAATCAAATGAACCCCCTCTAAATCCATCTGACTCTACAGACATTGAGGTTGAATCCTTGGCTGAAGATTTGGGGCTTACTCAAAGATCTGATTCAAGCGAAGTTAACTTGGCAACAAACTTACCTGCTCCTATTGTGGATATCCCAGTAACAAATGTTACACCTCATTCAGAACCTGGGGAAGAAGGATTAAATGAATTGGACCACTCACCTTCCGGATCATCAGACTCGGATTCACCAATTTCATTTGAACAACCAAGTGGCCGTCCCACCAGAACAAGGAAACCCCCGGATCGTCTGCATTACAGCAAATTGGGTACTCCATGGATGAAAAGTCTTCAAGCTATTTTCCATGGTCTGAGCACAGCTTTTAGTTATGAACTGGAAGATGCTGAAGTTACAGTTGGTGCTGCTTCATCTCCATCTGCTGTCTGCAGCCAACCCGGTCAATGTACGAGGACATACATTGAGTCAGGGGGGGACCCTGTAACCCCTTCCATCTAGGGTTACCCTTACCTAGTCAGTGTTTGACCCCGATTGGCTCACTCCCAATTGGTTGGTGAATAAATGACTGGAGCAGCTCTGTACCTGTCTGCTCCTCCGCCCCTCCCACTCCGCTCTCACTGTGTCTGTGCAACTGGCGTTTGGACTGGATGACAACTACTCGGCTTTAAACATTACTTTCCACATTCTTCTCACACACGACTCAATGGTGAGTTTTGCCAAAACGTTTTCGATCTTAAATAATCATTGAAATCCCCCAAATTCAAAGCCAGTGCCGAGTTTGGCGTAAATTAAGTCGCGGTTTGTTTCCGCATATCCGCGTGTTGAATTCCGCTAAGAATGCGAGTATTTTTGTGTTTGTTTTGAATTACGGCAATCATTAACTAAAATTTATGAATGAAACATCATGTTCTAATTAACTTTGATGTGTTAACTTTAATTCGGCAGCACTGCTATGCTGTTTTGATACATTCTGTTAATGTAATTGATATATATTGTTAATCTAATTGTGCACTGCTGGCGGTATTGTCGGGCGTAATGTGTAGTCTTGATTTGTTGCGCAACTGTTTTTATTATGAATGTTGAAATGTTACGGTAACTGAACTGAGATCCTGTTTTGACCTTGTTTTTAGGTCAGGTTTTTTTCATGGGACCAAACAGATTCTCTACTGATGGCGAGCTGGTAGGACTAATATATTTTGTTTTGCTCCGCGAACTGTGGATTACGGATTTGCGTGATTACAAACTGAACCTGAACTGAATCCTAAAAAAAAAAAAGGAATAAACTGAACTCTTACACAAAGTCACACAACTTTAAAAAAAAACTGAACTGAACTCTCACACAAAGTCAATCTTTGACAAAGAACTGCCTTTTTTTTTTGTTGTTGTTTAAAAACGTTAATTTTGTTCATTGTAATTTGATTAAATGGTATGCCACTTTGTTTTGACTTTCACCAAATATATTTTACTTTATTCCAATCTGTTCTGTGTGTGTCATTCATGCACAAGCTCCCTGAGCAGCCTGTTCTTCTGTCGTCTTAATGCGTTAATTGCCATAAACAATAGCCCAACCAACTAAATATTTTATAGTGGTTACACTCGCAGGAGGTCAATACACTCCTGCGCTGACTGACTGTGAAGGATTATTATGGGATTAAGGGTGTCTCGGTTACCAGGGCAAGATGATAATCGCAGTGCCTGTCCTCTGATCTCAGCGAGGATAGGGGCGTCAATCAAATAGGAGACACTTAGAGATGAGGAGAGCTGCTGCTGTGTGCGCATCACATGGACAGCAGTTTGTTTGTGTCCACAAACATGCGTGGGTGTACTGAGTGAGTCACCTGATAAGTAAAAGGTTGATTTCATTTTCTCTGTCAGTGGCCTGGCCGGTTTGTGGTGGTGGAAGCAGCACGTCGGACTCCCGCCTGCCTCCAGATGGTCCCTGTGGAGAGAGGCTGATTATCGGCCCATCTGAGCAGGCAACCTGAGAGTGTTGATGTTGGGTGGGCAGAGTGGTGCCACGCCAAGACTCATGTCCCCAGGAGCCTGAATCCGATCCCCTTTACCTGCCCCCTGTCTCTGCTACGGCTCCCTCCTGCCCTGCCCCACCACCGGCTAGACTTACTGCACCCCTCCCATCTCCACCCTGGGATAGGCTTTCTTCCACCTGACAGGGCTTGGCCAGGATCACTGGAATACCTGGACAGGTAGCTCTGCACAGGGAGGTGTCAAGTGTATGTGCAAGGTCTCTCTGTGGGACTGTGGAGAAACAGAATCAGACAAAAAGGAAGATGTCAAAAACAAGAAGAACCAAAGAAAGAATGACTTAGTGTAATAAATCATTACATTTTGATAACATTGTTAAGGAGGAGGAGCTGTGGTGTTTATTACATAAAAAATCCTGATCACCCCAAGGACAGTATGAAGCCCGACTTTGTATTGAAAAGCATTATTTTATATTATCTCCACCACTGGTTGTTTATGGAAACAGGTGAAACAGCCAGTAGCTCTGATGTAATATTTCAAGAAAAAATATCAAATGTTTTGTTTTAATACAATAAAAAAATGCTATTCTGACTGGGCCATGCTTCTTGGAGTCGATTATAGGGACAGTAGGAAGCTGTAATGAAACAATGTGCATCTCTAGTTATCCTTTTGTATCTGTGTAACATAGTACAAAGCTCGAAACACTTCATTTTGCACAACAGTAATTGTTAATATAATTCAACAGAGACTGTGTTATAGGAAAAATAACAGTCACGCTGCAGCCGGCCTCACTAGGTTGTTGTGGACTTGGCAAAGCCACTAAGCTCCAAAGTCCTTCTAAATAATCCCATGAATTAATAACAAGAGGTCAGCAGCTCTGCTAATAAACTCACGTTTTGATTTTCAGCCCTCCTCATCTCGCCATCCTTCTACTAATTAGGCCAAAGTCTTGGGTTTCCTCCGTCATATTATGATTTTATCAAAGCCATTGGAGTGTTCAGGGTACAGTGTGTAAACCAGCCAACACGTTTAATAAGAAGAGTGTTGGATGCTGATGAAAGTCTTCAGAAAAGGCAAACGTCTCTTGGGTGAAAACAAGTGCCACTAGACCCACCGATGAGCAGGAATCCACGAGCTGCTCTACATAGGTCAAAATAACTTGAGCTTGATTTTTTGGCCTGACTTTCAAACTGCAAACCTCAATTGTCACTTAAACTTCACATTCCCTGCTCTAATTACTCACTTATAATGGAGAGACACTTAGATGGTTTGCATGGTTTTAAAATAGAAAGTCGTGCCATAGGTTTTTCACACAACAAATACAAAACCTTCTCTTAACTGGGTAAAGCAACACGCGTGCTAAAATGGGGTTATATTATTTACTAATATCTGTATGAAACTGTATATAAAGCAGAATCTAACATGAGCAGAATCAACACAGTATTTCAGATGTTAATGTTCTAACTGACTTGATGTACTTTTCTGGAAATGTTATTTTACTAGCCCTAATATACGTCTTACATTATTATATTATTTGTCTCATAGTCTTCACACAATATGGTACACATAGTAAATTATAATGCCTTAGAATATGTATATTTGGATTTCACTAGTTTTAATCCTTTTCTACAGCCTGCTGCCCCTTTGAAGCAAATTTGTAGTTTGGGAAAAAGTATGACTAATATTTTCACCAGACATTTCAACAGTTCGTATTAAAAACGGCAGAGGTCCCGCTGAGAGGAAAAAGGCGTACCTGGTAATTGCTGCAACACCCACTGACCCTGCGCACACACACATCGCTCTGCTCCTTGACTACATGTAAGAAAATTGCTTGATAGTTAGTGCATTATTGTTTCAGGGAACACCGAGAGGTTGCTTTACTTGGCCCTGGGTGGCATCATTAGCACAGTCTGAGTAACAGGTTTAAATCAGATGGCATTGTGGGGGCTTGTAACCACTGCTGTTCTGTGCATGTCATTAGTGTCCGCTTTTTGATTAATTTCCCATGTCGACAGAGGAGCCCTCGCGCTCGTGATTAATGAACCTGCAGACTAATGTAATGTTCCGGTGATTTGAATTGTGCGTCCAAGTACAGTTGGCCACAGTGCACAGCTGGGTCAGGAGCTGCAAGAGCGAAAAATCACAAACAATGACTGTCCACATAAAGTCAGCCATTAGCATTTCAACTACAACTATATTTATACATTTCCTCTAGTTTATACTTTTACAGATTCTTTTAAATACTGAAACAATTAAGAAAAAAATGATGGAGGTACGGAAGTTAAAGGAGGTGTTGTCATGCCAAGAATGACCATCTACCTGTCTGGAGTCGTGCAAAGTCCTCAAAGATATGTCACAAACTTAATAAAAGACTCCTGACCCAAGAGAGAGCAGATGTACCTGGAATCAACCTGCACAGACACAGAGAGAACATGCAAACATGCCGTGGGGTCAAACTCAAAACATGCTGTCCCCAATAAGGATTCTGATTCTCACTGGCAATTTTATAATTAAATTTGAGTCACATCGAGACGGAAAGAAGAGTAGCAGACACTAAACACTATAACCTTGAAATATAGGCAGTTAAAAAGAGACTGTAATTACAAATAGCCAGTGGTGTGAAAGAGATGAGGGCTCAAAAGTGGACTAGACATATTGTTTAGATAAGCTGATTGACCAAGATGAAGGTCCACAAATGTGAACCTTTGGAGCTTCTAAGTTTATTTCATAGTTCACACGGGGCAGGCTACATACAGCTTTATTACAGCTGATCTTTCATTTCTATGTCAATATTTCTTCAACCCTCCAGCTGTGAGAGGCAGAGTAAACCGCCCGGTGTAATTAGCCACCTGACCCCAGGGTTTGGTTGACCCCAGCAGCAGTGAAGCGCTGGTTTGATACTTTTGCACAGTGAGCTGAAATATGTCCTCCTCCTCTGGACCTACAGGGGGCTAGAATGATCCTGGAGGCCACATGCTCGTCTCTATGGAGATGTTGTTGCTTGGTCTTGAATGTTCCACAATAAAGATAAAATGATCTGCTTTAGGAAACAGTCCTACGTGGATGTGTAGAGATTGTGGAAAATAGTCCTTTTGGTGCTCTTCAGTGTAGGTGCCAGTCTCAAAAACAAAGTTGAAAAAAAATTAATCACTCAAAAAGAACAAAATGATTAAAAACCTTTATTACCACATGGCTGATAACATTAAAATCACGCCAAAACATTTCAGCCCTTTGGCCTTCATCAGGGCAAACGTTAAAATGATCTATCTATATATCAGGTTATGTCACCAGGGCAAGTTGCTGGTCAAATCTGTGGAGAGGCGAGCCTGCTCACAGTGAAAATACATGTTCTTCAAGGTATTTTTGAGAAAATAAAGCATAATTGAATAAAGGTGAGAACGATACACATTTACACTATCCACTATAAACATGTTCTTGCTTTTCAGTTTTTATAGGCCTGGACCATACCTGCACCATCTGAGGAGGACAGGGGAGGGGGCAGAGCAGTAACAAGAGCCAGGCAGGGTAAGGAGAGGGGAGGGGGGGAGGGAGGAGCACTGCTGGCCCTTGGTCAAGTGCCTTGTATTCCACAAACAGGCCGCATCCAGTTACACTTCACCTGAGACGTAGAGCCTGAGGACGGGGCACAAAGAGAGGCATGTGGGCTGTGTCCCTGTGGTGCACCTTCTTTCACTAAAACAGATTTCACTCTCACAACATGCCATCTGATTTACTGCACTCTAAAGGTTACTGTGAATTGGACAGGGTTACATTACAGTGCCATTGTTTTAAGTACAGGTTGGTTAGATATATTTTCTACAAATAGGGACTGGCTCATGGATGTTACTAACCCCAAAAGCATGCTAATTCAAGAGAAACTTTGAAGTGACACCTACAAACTACAAACTTTATCAAACAAGATAAGAAACAATAAAATACACTTCGGGGGTTAAAGTATTAACTAGAGAAAATTTTATATTTCATGAACAATGATAAGAAATTTAACTGTACAAACCAGGATTTTCTGGTTATAAAGTTGCCCTTGTACTGTATAATTATACCATAACATGGACACTAATCTAATCCTTCAGTTAGGTTCTTCTGTCAAAATTTCGCACAAGATATGGGTCCCGGGCCATGCACTATTGTCACCCACTGCTCCTGACAGGTACCCCGAGACACTGAGGGATGGGTCAAACGCAGGGGACAACTTTCACTACAGGGACTTTAAAATACACCTTAACATTAACCTTAACAAAGTCTTCATTTACACACTGTTGCCCAGCTATTATCTATTATGTTTCCATCTTTGACTAGTATTTAACTTTTAAGGGAAGTCTTCACCCGGGAATTGTATATCCAGGGATTAGCGAGGAGCCAAACCTCCAGTCCCTCCTCCTCCAGTGACACTCCGCACACGTGTAACTGTTTTCTTCTACACACTAACAGCCTTGGTAGCTTATGCGCTATGAAGGGCTTGATAATGGCTAAATGTGGCAGGCCTCGGTGCAGCTAATTAAAAAGCCGAAAGTGGGAGAAAGGGAGAGAGTGTCATCAAGGCCACTGTGGGAGAGCTACACCTGAGACGCACACAGGCAGAGACGCTCCGGGCATGTCTGACCCGAGCACTGCTGCTGTTTGAAGTTGTGACAGGAGAGAGGTAGGGAGGGGGAGAGAGAGAAGGGAAAGAGGGGGGGTAATAGAGGGATAGAGGGGGCAATGGATGGAGAGAAGGAGAGGAGGGGGTGCAACAAGGGGGAGAGAGTGAGAGATTGAGAAAGAGTGAGGCTGGGAAGGAAGAGACACCGTTATGACAATGGATAACAGATTGGGGAGGTGAGGCAAAAGGCTAAGAAATGAACTTGAAAATGAAGTGAAATAATGTCAGTCTCCCCCAAAATGATTTTTAAAGCGGGGGACAAATAAATCCATACAATTCCATACTAGGAGATTCGTCAGCGTTTTGATATATAAGAGTGCCAAGAAGAAGAAGAAGGATTTTCATAAATAAAAGAAGAACAGAACAGAAGACGAAGTCCCTATAACCCCCCAGTTAAAGTCAGAGGAACCACCCAGTCCCCCTGTTTGTCCTGGCCCAGCAACAGTCCCTGGAAGTGGGTCTAACTGGCACTAGAATTAGCATCTGTATTGTGTGGTCATTTAAATATAACATTAAGTCCTTTTGAGCGCATGAGCAAGACGTGCACATTATACAGTGATGGATAAAAGAGCTCATATGGAATTCAACGAACAATAAAACAGTTATTCAGAGTCTATTTGCTAATCGTTATCAAGATTTTATTATGTTTTTATTGTAAAGTATTTCTCAACAAAGGCGGCGTTGTACGTATGTTAAAAGTTAAATGTCGGTACTCTATGGGTCCACTTCATTTGAGGGAGTTACTGCAGTCCTATAGTCCACCCAGAACCAGACTCAAGACCAGAGGTGACAGAGTCTTTAACACAGTTTAAGACAAAACTGAAAACCTACGTCTTCTCCCTGGCATTTAACACTGGCTAGACGGGATATCTTGGTGTTTTATTGTTCTTTTCCTATGTAGCGTGTAATCTGTATACTTGTTTTTTTTGCTGACTTCTATATGAACCTCTTTGCTCAGCTGATGTTGTTTTAAATCTGCCATATAAATACACTTTAAATTAACTGAATATGTTACCAAGAGGTCCCCTGGTCTGAGTGAAACGTACTTGTATGAGAGGAATCTTAAAGTGCCACTGCGACAGTCTCCATCCCTAGTCCCTCCTCACCAAAGTGTGTCAAAAAGGCTGGTACCGAAAAAAAAACCAAAAAAAACTTGAAACTGCAATAGGTTCCTGTGTCACAACAAACTTTTACTTTTAAAGGATTCAAAACACAATCTGAACTTTTGAAGTGAACTGCTGTGTGTACGAAAAACACGTACACAATATTCAGAAGCAGCGTGGACACAGCTTCTCCTGAAATAATAATGCCACAAAATTATTTCTGTTTGTCATGTTGATTTGCAAATTGTTTTTTTTTTTCCATCAGGGAGAAAAACACTACACATGTCTGAGACTTTGTACACCAAATATATCACTCATTTGATATAGGCCTGGTCATAACACGGCTTTGATACATGGTTCTATAGACAGTGAAGTAATGGACGGGTAGTGGACTCATTTGGGGACTGTGCGGGAATTTATATTGGAAAATCCCATGTTCTTGAATTTGCAGGAACTTCAAGGAGGTCTGGGAAGTTCATCAAATTTGGATCAGAACAGTCTTGGGTCGTTTTAGTCGAGATGTGTGTAGCCGATGCTCTGTCAGAGTTCAGACTTGGGACGAAGGAAAGGGACTATTTTTGTGTTACGATAAACTGTACACTTCATTTTCAGGAAATTATTATTGAAAGTTCTTAGTATTTGTTTTTATAAGACAATATAGAATCGAAACGAAAGCCAAAACCTTATATTGATCGATCAGTTGTGATAATTTAGCCATATCGCCCAGGCCAAACCAACTCATCGGACCAACTCACATGTGAAGTAGTGAGAGGAGGCCTGTACCAGACACACAGATTATCTCCTGGGTTGACACCTCTTCTTTCTCTGCACCTCTCCATCCGTGTTTACAAACTCTTCCCATCTCCCTGTCGCCTAACCCTCTGCTGTTATTCCTCCTTTTTTCCCCTGTTTCTTTGTCTTTTTTCTCTCTTCAGTGCCGGTTTGGAAATCTGCAAGGCTTGCTCATCGGCGCCAGCCTCTGTTAATCCCCTCCCAAAGCACCTTAGCAACGCTAGGAATTTAGAGATGCTAAAAACAACCAACACATGACGACAAACGACAACAACTGTTCTTAACGCCGCGGTTCGTATTGGCAAGAGTGGCCACATCTTGAGACGTGGCTGTGTGTGTGTGTGTATTTTCCATAAGTAGTTGAGAACAATCTGGAAGGGTGTGATAACCAAGGATCTCTCCAGAGCTTGCATGTTTGTTTGAATGCAGTGGCAGCGAAGGGGGAGTGTGCAATATACTTCCTATAACAGCAACAACCTGGTAATCACAGAATATAGTCACCTGAGATGCTCATTATCTGCGGCCAGAACATGTTCCCTCTGTACCTTAACACTTAGCCAGTCTTTGTGCACACCTGTCAGACATGGGGTGAATAAACTAAAAACTCATCACAAAAGCAAAGAAAAATGACAGTAGGTTATAATGGAATCCAACTTTGATGTTAGCCAAATGTCTAGCTGCAAAAACAAAATCAATAAAGGCAAGGTTACAACACTCGTAGCAATTATGCCATCAGTTTATTTTCCCATTTGTTGGCTTTGCGGTTTTCACACACTGCTCCCCACTCTTTCAACTCGCCAAAATCAATTACTTAAGGGGCAATGCTAAAATAATTGAGGGCGCATGGAAGCCTTGAAAACATAGCGGTTTAAAATATATAGCAATAATGGGAGTAACTTCTATCACTTTTTAAACAACATACTTCAAAATAGTATAAGAATAAATGTATAAGGCAGGTGGTTTAATAAAAACATGCTGCAACTGCATAAAAGATTAAAACATGCAAAATGTGAGAGGAAAATAAAATAAAAATGAGCTAAATTTGAATAGAATTAGTAAAATGAAATAGGAAAAATATAGCCTGTATGTGGTGAGGATTAGGCATTTTGTTTCAGTACCATTTTCAGTTTCAGACTGGATTGGTTACTCTGCTAAAATATTTTCCAATACTTCTTTTTAAGGTTTGGATAAAAAGTAATAAGCAGAAACTTTGAGAATTTCAAGATCGATGAGTTGTCTCTGTACTTTGTTCTCAGAAAGAAGAGTATAATATTTTTAAATATTATATTTAATATTTATTAGGGAAACTTTCTTGTACTTGAAGTCTTTTGATAAAAAACTAATCAAAGCAACATTCAAAGACCTTTACTCAGTCGTGCATGTGCATGGATCTATTGGTGTGTGCACAGAAAAAGAAGATAGGGTTTCCATAACAGTGCTTTGGATTGGTCAAATATAAATAAATACATGCAGTGCCATCCAACTATTCATTACAGGCATTTCAACAGATTTTGCAAATCTCAAAACGGATTCTTGGAAAACATGCCAACCAAGGGACTAAGAGTATTAAGACAGTCAAGCTGGCTCAAGTGAATCCGGAAAGAGGGGGGTTGCCTCTGCACCCTGGTGTTTTATGTGTTTGTTTTTTATTGCTCAGATGAGTAAAACGACTGGCCTGTTTTTGTTACCACTGATCCATAAGAAAATAAAATGTCCTCTGAAATGGGACACTCCACCTGCAGACAAACACTGCAGAGAAAGGTGTCCGGGTAATTAAGGGGTTTACAGAAGCGCGCTGCACAAAGGCCAGAGTGAAAGCAGTAAATTTGGGGCTGACATTTTCCAAAAGGTTTTTTTTTTTTTACCCACAGCCGAAACACCCGTCCTGCTCCTAATGATGGCCTGCCACAAGAAGAGACAAGCTGCTACAGATGATGCTATCTGTAAAGCCCAGGTCCCACGCTGATCCATGTCCCAGACCTGTGATGGACACAAGAGACAGAGGAGGAAGATATGGATTTGAAACAACTATCAAATAGAAAGTCAAGAAAAACAACATACACAAAGGTTTAAATCTACAATAGGTAAACCTTTAATGTGCTGTATTTTTCTGAATCTCCAGACCTAACTAAAAACATTCAAAAGTTTAGAATCAATTATATTAGACACATTTATCTGAAAATTCATCAATCAGTAAAAAGGTCCTTGAACTGTGGCTCAGGACCTGCAAGGAGCCATGATGGAAAAGTGAAATAGTTCTACCTTTCTTATTTAAATAATATAAAGTCTTTTGTTCTCATATTGATTATATTTTAAATTTATACAGTGTTTTTGGAAAAATAACTGAGAAAAACAAAACTGAGGATGAGTGTTACAAGGACACTGCTTTATCTTGTTTTCAAATCTTAAATAAATGAAAATGTAAGCCACACTTAAAACAACAAACAGATGTGATTCCTCGAAATGTACCTCAACTAAAACACTCCGCAGCGATTGATCAAACCAACTGGGAATAAATGAAAGATAATCAATCTGCAAACTACACATTGTGTCGGGAGCTGACCAAGGTCCTGAAGTGATATGTTTTTGTATAAACTCTTGGACTAAAATAATATCTACCAATTGCTTTGAAGGCTGCGTGAAAATTACATTAGTTATTCCCCATTGTCATGACAATAAATAGGAGAAGTTAAACTGGTCCGGATGAAATAATGTGGTTCAGCAATTAGATCTCAAATCCATATCTTTTCTACTTGGCTCTTTTACTTTTCATAGATTTTTGCACTGATGTATTCATTTGTTTTCAATGTAAAACTGCCATATGAATGAAAAACATCATTGGTATAATTAAAGGCAATACATTGTGTTGAATCCTAACAATGCCTACAAGCTAGTGGGTGGTCCAAGCGCCTGAATACTTAATAGCCACAAGGTTATCATTCAATTAGAAATGAATCAAATGTACCCCACAGTCTGATAGCTGTCTAATGTCTAATGGCCCTGGGAACAAATTGAGAAGCTTATAATCATTAAGACAGATTCATCTTGGGTCCTTGAATGCACCGCTGTGACTTACACATCCTTCACATGTTCCAATCTGACCGCATCTATACGACTGTGGGCTGTTATTCACTTGACCCCCTGGAGGTCAGAGGTGGTGTGATTCAAACAGCTATCAGAGCACTGCAGGTCTGCGCAAGGACCTGTAAAAGTGCTGTTTCTTATCTCAACTCTTTGACCTCTCATTAACCCCATCTCAGGCCAACACGTGAATTATCACCTGCCACAAAGTACATGCGGAGCGACGTTTCCTTCGTGGCTTAGAGCGGATGTGGAGCAGCGATAGAGGATGCTACTGGTGTATCAGTAATACTGTACACTCCGCCAGATATCCCACAAAGGAGCAAGAGTTGGGCCATAAATCCTGCTGATTTTAGCTGGCGTGGTACTACTCATAGTTAAGTACTTGAATTATGTAGTTCAAAACATTAAACATAAAATACACAATTTTGGGCTTCTGTCACACAAACCAAGAGCTGCTTTCACCCACTCATAAAAATAAGCATGGCCATCATGGGTGAACTGCTTATTCGAGAATAATGTGTGCTTAACCTGGCTGTTTGTGTCTGTAAATTTAGCTAGATGGCTAACCTTTGTGTGTCAGGTGTAGTTCTCTACCAGGGCCTAAAGCTAGAACCAGCTCTCGCCCTGTCACTACTCGAGAAAATGAAATCAAGACATGAATAGCGTGTGCAAAAAAGGAAAACTAACTTGTGAAATATTTCGTACAATTGGAATGTTATTGTAGACAAATGCTAAACTGTGTATAATGGCAGGACTTCCTCATCAGTGCAAAGTCTATGGTCTTGTATTTGTCCCATTGTTGGTGGACATCTGTAGTGTTTGTTGTATGAAGTGTATAAGAAACAGCCCCGGCTCAGTGCAGTGACTGCAGGTGTTTGAATGTTTCTGTAGTGACATGATTATCTACAATTATAATCACTTGCTCTAATGGACTTGCCATTAAACCATAAGTGTCAGTGAAATCAAATAACTATGTAGTGTACCTTTGTTTTGGTCCAGATCATATGCTACTGTACAATAAACTACAAGGATCATAATAACTATTGTAAAACCAAGAAGACTAAAATATCTCCTTGAATGACACTGTCACAAAAAGCCAAAGCCAAGTAGTAGAAAGTATCTACACGTCTTGAGTGAATAAATTGTTCCCAAAAATGCTGTTTTCTAAAGGGCGACCTCATAAAGACAAACAGCTGAAAATCAACAAAATGGTATAAGATAAATAAAGCTCCTACGGACGTCACAGACTATGTTTAGGGAACAATCATTATTATTTCTACACAACTGAATTATAGAAGCCAAGTGATATAAGAAAATGAAAGAAAAATTAGCTTATTATTTTGAATCTGATCAGTTAAATACTTACAAAAGAACAGAACGGTTTAGGGGAGGTGCATTTTATTTTTGTTATTAAAGAAAAGGGATTTATACATTATTGGATCCAGAAATGTTGAACTATTGCATCCTTGCTCTTCTCGTTTGCAAAAATTAACATAAAACAAATATTGTTTTATTTGATTCCGTTTAATTCAATGGCCACACAAATGCTTCATGGAGGGAGCATGCTTGTCTTTAGCACTACAGTTTTGTGGCAGCTGAAACACTGTGTAGATAAGTGACGCTGATATTTAACTGTTAAAACACAAGATGATCAAAGTTTAAATATACCTTATATTCATTCAAGCTGGGTACACGTGATCTAGGATCAATATTATTTTTAATTGGTGAAGAAGAATTGCATAGATGAGGCTTTGGGAAGCAGGAGCCAGCGGGATGTGGTCCCTGCTCTCTGTCCTTTTCAGGGTGACAGACCCCTGAACCTCCGTGTGCCCCTTGCCCATTCTTTTCTTTTCACCTCAGCTTCCTGCAGCGGGATCATTTTGGGTGGTCCCGCTTGCTGTCCCATCAGAGTGTTTTCTCGCTTTTCTGACAGCTCTTGCCTCGCACCTGCACCGCTCCCAGGTCCCCCTACACAGGAATGCGCTGGGGCTTGTAATCGCCTTTGTGGGGGACATTGAGTTGGGCCATTGAGTTGTGTTCGGCTGAGTGAAACTTCCCAACCTCACAGCGCGCTGGCCGCTGAATGGGGCGCAGCGTGGGGCGCCTCTCCAAACCCGGTCCGCTGCCAAATTCCTACAGTGGCGCTCCACAATCAGTCCCACACAGGCCCCGTCCAGCGCCAGGCGCGAGGGAGAGGAGGGGGACATGGAACAGGCTCAACTCCGAACTGAACAGTGCGACTGGAGATATTTCAGGCTGTCGTGTGTATGTTTTTTTTTTTTGTTTTTTTTTTCTGTATTAGTCTCTCACCTCTTGTCACTTCCAACAAGAGAAAACTTTGGGAAATAAAACTAGAAATCGGGGGAGCGTTGGTGAAGCTGTTTGGACAAAGTTTGAAAATGAATCAATTTGTGGTGAGTTGGTTGCAGCGTGCACTGTGCAGTGGTGCATTGTGGGCAGATAGGCAGGATTAAGAGGCAGCAAGATTGTTCAACATGTCAACGTGTAATTGCACGATAAGGCCCTTCCGAGGAATCCATTGGCCCCGTTGCTTGCTCTATTCCGCGCTAATCTCGCTCGGCACATTCGCTCTGTGCAATCTGTCTCCATAATCTTCTGTGACAGCGGCGCACGAGCAGCAGCTTGGTAATTTTTTGGGGAGGAGGAGGGGACACAAGGAGGAAATATGCAGAGGCGTGATAAAGTGACGCTAATTATCCCCATTTAGGACAGCAGTGCAAGGGATCGGGGCTTTACAGCAGCCGTGCGCGCAACTGATGGCCTCGCGCACAGCGTATCGCTGGCTACAAGATAAGAGACCTGCGCGCTGGAGAGATTTATTGGCCGGTCAGCTGCTCTCTCGCGCGCCTCACACGCGCATACGGTGACATGTTCAGCCCACTCTAGCCTGTGTCACCTCGAGGTGTCATTTGTTCAGGGTAAATTTGGCAGAACGCGGCTCTTTTGGACCGCGATGCGCGTGACGGGCTCCGCCTCTCGGCCTTTTACTACTAATCTGTGCCTCTTCCCATCAGCTGATCAAAAAGAAATAGGCACAGCACGTGAGGAAAACGTGGTTATAAAGACTAGTCCAGAGCGCACTTGTTTTTGGACTTCGGGAATCCCACTTGCTGTGAACGCGCACCCCAACAACATGGGCCAGTTTCAGCTAAACGTTTGTTTCAAAGACTCATTTTTAGCCCACGTAGCGCCGGTCCATGTGTTTGCAAACAGTAAATGTAAAAAAGGCACATTTGATTAACCTACTTATGAATTTAAAAAGCACAGCTATAAAACCAAAGATATAGTACCAGATATAATACCAAATAAATATTAGAGTCACACACATTTCAGGTTGCGTGAGTTCAGGAAGCGCAAAACAGCTCCTTGAAAACTAAGACAAAGCTCTGATTTTAGGCGCAGCAGTGTCTTATATTTGTTGTCCTCTCTCTTTTGAAATGGCGCAGTTTGAAAAACGTTCAGACAAATAAATATATGCGCCATATTTGGTCTAATGTTATGATAAACTTCAGAGTATTTTTTTTTAATGCCGGTTAATACAAAATGTTTTTGTCCTTCTTCTTCTTCTTGTAACATGTGTGAGGTGTGAAAATACACATGAAATATCCAAGAGCTCACATAAATATAAAACCGAGCCAAAAAGGTCGATGTGTAAAAAAAACAAAAAAACAAAACAAAATGCAACCCAGTGTTTTTGATTTTTACAAAATCAAAAATGGTTTAAACGCATTTTCACGATCATTTGTTTAGATATTTTGGTTTGTCTATAACAAATGCAACATAATTTAATATTTAATGTGATATTCTCAGACAAATATGAGACAACAGGAAGGCCTCTGAATTTAAGCTGCCTGTTATTGCAAAGATTCGCCCTAAAGCTTCAGAACAGTTTACAGCTCGTTATTCAGACTTTCAAATTCACGCACAATTACGCATAAACAAAAAGGCTCGTGTAAAGCTTCACGAGGACTTTTCAAGTGTAAAGATGGTGTAAACTCTTGATAAAACTCAGGGAAAGTCAGTAATCACTGCAGAGCCATTTTAAGAATCAAAGCAACATTTTGAAATTTATTCGATTTTCTTCATTGCAATAACAGGCTTTTCACTGCGGAAAAGCTATTTCATTTACATCAGTAGTTGCCCGTCATATTTTAAAATATTAAAATTATTCACAATTTACAATAATTAGTGTTACAATAAAAAGAGATGATTTAATTAAGACACAGGCTTCTGCAAATGAACACAGATGTTAAAGGAATGTTTGTCCCATTTCATTTAAAGCACTTTTCTTGTGATTATGACACGTTTCTCATTTTCAATAACTTACAAATACCCCCAAAATGATGAAAGCCCCTGGCTGCTGCAACCTTAACTCAGACTGAAACAAGACAAAAAGAAAGAGATGAGCACAATAACCGATAAGTCAGCGTCTTCAGAACTCCACCGGGGCTCGTGAAAAGAGCTGTGAATATGATTTAGCCTCATAAAGTCCATAAACATTCTGTACAAAATGCAGGTAGCGGCGGGATCGGCCAAATTAGGAAAAGAGGTAAGTATTTGGTTCTGTGCAGTTCTTCAATGAGTCTTAAATATGTGTTAGAGGCACCGTCCCGTTCACTCCCGCCGCGGCGCTCTGGTAGTGCTGCGGGAGCGCGTGCAGTCTGCTCTGCATGGATGCATCACCGGGTTCACTCCCGGGCAGGTACATACTTATCATCTCCCTCAAGTCTCCAGGACAAGGACCACGAGAGTGCGCGCTGCTCACTGGGGGACTCACGCTGGGTTCGGACTTGACCAGAGAGCCCAGTGCGCCCATAGCAGAGGAGGACTGGTGCTGAGCGCTGTATGTGATGCTGCCATAACCAGACGGAGAGGCGCTCATGTAGCTCTGAGAGTTCGAGATGGGGCTGTACTGGAGCGCGCTCATGTCATAGCGGTGCATGGGCTGCGGGTTGTGCGCGTGGTGGTGATGGGAGTGCGCGTGGTGGTGATGGTGGTGTGCACCGCTTCCTGGGTGCTGGCTGTAAGCGAGCTGCGCCTCCTGCATCATTGCAGCGGCGGCCGCAGCTGCAGCCACCTGTCCCGAGTACGCGCCATTTGCCCAGCCATTCACGTGCGCGTAGCTTGACCCAGAGCCGGCGTGCCCCCCTGGACTTTCTAACCTCTGACCAACTCCTGATGAGGACATACCGACCCCCGCACCGGGCCCGGACAGCAGCCCACCAGCCAGGGAGTATTTGTCCTTCTTTAACAGAGTCTTGGTCTTCCTTCGCGGCCGGTACTTGTAGTCCGGGTGCTCCTTCATGTGCATGGCCCGCAGCCGCTTGGCCTCGTCAATGAACGGGCGCTTCTCGGCCTCTGACATCACTTTCCACTCTGCACCTAGCCGCTTGCTGATCTCAGAGTTGTGCATTTTGGGGTTTTCTTGGGCCATCTTTCGGCGTTGGCCACGGGACCACACCATGAACGCGTTCATTGGTCTCTTTACGCGCTCCTGGCTCGCTTTGGAGCTAGCGTTCGGCCCCGTTTGCCCAGTGTTTGTATTTGTTTGGGGGCCGGGGGAGTGGAGGTCCGTTTCCATCATCATGCTATACATTCACCTGCCTTTTAAATTTTGCCACCTACAGAGAAAAAAAAAGTCTTGAAGACTAGAGGCGCGCTGAGATGAGTGCGCGCAGAGCGACTGACCACAAAACCGTTTCTGAAGAAACGTTATTCAAGTCGAAATTAATCCAAATAGTCACAAATGTTGTCCAGTGTGTCTTCTGTCGCTTCACATCCACTGTGGGAGAATGTGCGCCGGAGCCACTTTCTGTGTCGCAGTTGAGAAGTTGCTTGAAGCGGCGGCCATATGATGTGCACTGACAGCGGTTAAATGAGCCACGAGCGGCCAATGGGGCTGCAGCAGCGGACTGATTTGCATGGCGTTTGGTCAGGTGACTAAGAGCGCTCATAGGAAGAGCTCACCGGAGGAGGAGGAGAAGTAGGAGGGCCAATCCCACAAATAGCAGAGAGACATCATGAGAGACTTGAACTAAACCAAAATAACTGTGGTGTGTTTGATTTAAAGTGTGCGCGAAATGCCAAAGGTCTGGATAAAAAAACACGTACAATATGGTTCACATTCAGCAATCTCTAGCTTTGACAGAAAACCATGGTCTAAGGCCTGCACTGATGCTTTATTTTAAAATGATTTGTACTACATGTTTCTTGCCACCTCCTCAATCCCCTCGATCACACTCTCCTTATTCAGGAGTTAGACTTATTTAGCAGAAAACAGCCTACACACTGACGACTGCCTTTCGCCCCGGTGCCGCCGTCTACTGGCGATATTGTCCCTGTTCGGGGGACTTCCAAACTTGGAAATGGATTATGTAGTTGATCTGTCATGTCAAAGTGGGGACCTAGTCATTTTGCGTGACGTCTTAAATCCCGGTCAAGTATTGCGTTTGCGATCCACCACAAGTAAAACATCCTGGCCTCGCGCATATATAATCCACATTTCACAGCTGACCTCCCCTGAAAAGCCCAATCAACCTCTAATTGAAAGGGATAACGAAATACCACTTCCCGCGGCGAGACTAACGATGTAATCACTCAATTGTATTCACTCTATGATGTTTTATTTTTAATTAGCGCTTCGCGGGACACGCGGTGTGTTTGGGGCCTGAGGGAGCGGGATCTGGACAGATCTGGAGCCTAATAGGGTTAACACAGTGGTCAATATACACGCGCACCAGGCACCGAGCGAGCCTTTAGGGCCTGCATCTAGTCAAGAGGAATGAAGGGAAAACCACAGAAAACCGGCGTGCACAATAGCGCCATCAAATTATGAAATGCGCAAAAGAAAAGGAAAAAAAAAAAAAATCTAAGAAAGAAAAACATTTTGCCTATAGGCCCAGTCAATGAGCGTAAAATGTATGACTTCATTCATTTGTTAAATTGTAGGGTAAATGAACACAATTAGGCCTAACACTAATAGTCTGGTGTATTTTTAATCCCTAAACAAAAACAATTAGACATAAACATTCTGACCAAAACAGAATGGAAAAAATAACCTAGTAAAACGGAAATAAACACCTATAATAATAATAATAATAATAATAATAATAATAATAATAATAATAATAATAATAATAATAATAATAATAATAATAATGCAAGTAACAACAATAACAACAATAATAATAATAATAATAGCTTTTATTACATCTGTTTCGTAATGGTGAAGGCTATCTAATTTTCTATTGAAAAAAATATATCGTGTGTTATCCTTACAATAGGACAGGTGCGCAGAGGGTGATGGATTGGAAAAACAGCCCAAGATGTTTTAAAGAAGGGGCGGACCTTCAGAGGATACGAGCCTAAAACAAAAAAACATGCGCAAACAGGTGCCTTTTACATTATAAAGTAAAAGTTGCTGATCATTTGGAGAAAAAAAAAGTGAATTCGTTGTTTAATTATTTAAACGTGTCGCAGAGAGGAAGCACCTGTCTTACAGTCTCATTCCACACAACCCAAATTTCATTAGGACCCCTCCTCTCTCCCATCGTACACCTGCTTTCCCCGCCTGTTGAACATGATGTAACCCAAATACTGACAGCCACAACGCACGTTCTGTCGTGCTGGTTAATACTAAGCCATAGAATAAAACGTTAACTCATTTTGAAATAAACAAACAAACAAATGTAAAAACCTTTCGTTATGAGAACAACTGTTGCACCAAATCCATATATCTTTTAAACCACCGCTTGGAGCCACTAAACACATCAGTGAGGGAGCAGAGCCACTGCTGCGCACCGCTCAAAGAGCCGTTTACTGCTTTTTCATCCAAGATACACAAAAGAGTTTACGCACAACATACACTTTGAGCTGACAGTAAATGCAGATCTCACAGACTTACGCACGTCTCCCTCGTTTCGTCTATTCCAGAGCATGTGGTCTGATTTGTCCCTCCACACTGCTAAAGCCGTCCTAAGCTTCATGTAAGACCGCTATTCCCGCTACAGTGTGGCCGCTTCGAGTCGAGTGCCAAGGCCGTGCTGCCCGGTGCCCAAACCCACCACTCAACACACACTGAGGGGCAGAGACGAGAAGAAATGACATTTATTATACACTCTAAAAAGAGACAATTCCAACTTATTGTTTCTCTCTCTGCTTCTAACATAATGAAGCGTCTTTTGTGTGGCGCAGAACAATACCAAACAAGTATTCTAATAAATAGCCACTTTTTTTGGCTCTCCAGGATGAATGGGTTGGAGCGGCGGGGTTCTGAAAGGCAGCTGTGCCGCATTCGGGGAGGAGGGGCGACGGCTTGGCGAGGAGCCCGCCCCCCCCTCTCCCCTTCCTCGCTCTCTCCCCTCTCCTCCTCCTGGATACTGACTCCCATTTCTGATCAGGGAGCATAAGAGATGCGAGAGAGAGAGAGAAGCTTTTGGGTAGGGAAGTATCGACTTTACAGGCTTTTTAGAGCATACAATGTTTTTTTTTTCTAAAGCAAGGCCTAAACAAAGTCTGCTGTGGGAAGTCCACAGCCACCAATTAGTTTTATAAGAAACACACAGCGTGAGAGCGGGGGACTCTGACAGCGTCTCAGAGCGGGAAACACCAGTGTACCAATACTGCAACTTGTTTCATAGCATGCAGCCTACCAAGTAATGCATTTTGTGACCCATAATATACATTTCAATAATCAATATTAAACATTTAAAATAGAAAATCATAAGTTGCAAATATTGTACCAGAACAGAATGATTCCTTCCCTCTCTGATAGTTTAGCAGCATGTCTGCTCATCCTACAACACATATGACTTTATGTACACTGTTCAGAAGAGCAAAGAAATGGTTTCAACACATTTCACACATGTATGTGTCCCCTTGCCATAAAAGGCATAACTCTGCACAATGAAAATACAGTAAACACAATATAGTATTGCCCAGTGTCATTGTGACATTGGATCCATAATTAACCAATGATGTTAAACCAATCCTTTAATTCTCTTCCTTGCAGAAAAAGAGCCAGCCTTAATGCACCCTGGTTTGTGTCACAACATCAAATACACATGAACTCCACAAGCAGGAGATTGACACAAAGTGGTAAAGCTAAGTAAAAGGCCATGTGAAGACTATTAGAGGGGAGAGAGACAGGCAGAAGGATCAGGTCGAGATCAGGCCTAAAAGCATTCAGGCAAGAGTGAGCCAATTGGCTAAAAGCACAGGTCTTCATACACTACCTCTCCGAACGCACAAATCTCACAAATCTCACAAATATAGCATCCTCTATACACTTTCTTTTTGACGGTGAAATGCAATTCAACCTGTACCCGTATTGTCAAAATGGGTTTAAAATGTTGTAAAGACAAGCCAGGACTGGAGCCAGCCTCATCTGACTAACATTATGACTCCAGCTGGATAATATGAAGATGTTGTTTAGTGCAGTTTAGTGAACACGAACGATACTGATGTGTTTATGATCAGATAAATGAATAGTAATATAAGTATTTATTTTCTTGAAAGAGCCATGCTGACATTGCTATAATACCATCGTTGCTATATGTTCCAGCCCCATTTTGATCTTATGAGGCTAGACTGAAATAGCTATTGTAACATGGCAGATGCTTAAAAAAAAAACAGTGCTTAGTATTAGTAAACAGGAGAGTGCTTTGTCGTCTTTGGGAGTTTTTAAAGCAAAATGCTAACCCCAAACTGCCATAGTGGAAGAGTGCATTTTTGACAGACAGAGCATAACATGCCATTCAAAAGTAGGGCACTCTTGTCTACGAGCAATTTGTTCTTTTGTTACACCATGTGCTCTATTTTCATTTTCTTCTTTTGCTAAAAAATGGTGAGAGAAGAGCATGTAAGGGCTTGATGGAGTGGTGAGTCAGAGACAATATGACACGAACAAGTGTGAACGAGGGAAGAAATCAAGAGAGTGAGGGAGACCAGGGAGGCCAATGTCAATCCCACGGCAAACAGCAGTGGATAATCATGGGCTTTAGCAAAACACTGTGTCCATAATGCTATTACCCAGGATTACCTACTCCAGCAGAGCCGCCAAGACGCTCTTCACAATGTGCCACAGACCTTTCAGATAATCATCTTATCACACATGACAAACCCAGAAGAAACATCCCATTATTCACCAATGGAAAGAAATCTGCAGCCTGTTTCAATGAAGACATATTGTAAGCCTAAATTATTTGAGTGGAAAAATATCAGATTTTGAAATTAAGCAGCATCTTCCCCACTCTTCTTCAGTTACATTTCCCAGCGCCACTTTCTCCCCCAATTAGACACAAGATTTTACGCATTGTTCGGCTTATCAATTAGCCATAACACCTTCCCCTCTGTTTGCTCTAATGGTTTTAACAGTCACCAGTTGCAACTCTTAGAGGTGCTGTGCTAATGGTGTCGCCACGGCGATGGAGTCACGGGGAAAGCGAAGAAGTAAGAAGGGGGGCAGCTCTCCCGAACACATCTCTAATTAGAGCTCACAGCCAGTCATTACGGCTGTAATGGGGTGTAACGCTAATGGCTATCAGGCGAGCCCCCACAAACAACAGAGGGGGGCTCTTGTAAGGTGAGAGGAGCAGAAAATTTAAGGAGGAGAAATAAAATGAAAGACTGCAGTGAGAAGGCAAGGTGGGGGTGTGGAGAGTCAGAAGGTGCACCAAGCAGAGAGGGTTTTAAAGTAGAGTAGTCAGACAAGGTCAGGCCCCATTAATGGAAAATGTCTCACCGATGATGGTTAAATCTGTCATTTCAGTAACTGGACAAATATGAAGATTGACAAGAAAAAACGACTGGGAATTAAGAAGCAGGTGAGAGGCCGACTGGTTCAGGAGCGGCACAAGAGACAGAATCTGGCACTCTGGCACTTAGACTTGTTAGTGCAGATGCACTCAGCAGCCCTCTCTAGCAGCGATACATGTTTTTACACTTTTTAGCAAATTGCACCGGCTGCTGGAAGACCAAAGTGACGGAGAGCAAGGTAAAGGAGGTGATGACAGAAAACTGGTTTTAGGAGAGGAGTGAGTGAATAGGTGTGTGTCCGAGGGGAAAACAGAAGAGCCTGATTCTACTTCACGCTGCACCAACACTATTAAGTGTAAAAAAGGATTTGATGCCAAAAAGGTGACATTGTCCGTGTGTTTACAGGTTTAAGTTGAGTTTGGTGTCAACAACAGATATGCCTGTGTGGCTGAGCTGCTATTGCACCGGTCTGGCCAGTCAAGAACTGTTATTCTGTTGTAGATACAAAACCAGTGTGACACCATCTTTTCCCCTGGGTTTAGGTAGAAGTCAAACAAGTGGAGGAACCAATCAGAGTGGAGCAATGTTTGTCCTTGTCTGGTGGGAAAAGCTGTTTGTCATAAATAAGACGGGTTATACTTGAGAGGAAAGACATAGAGCATACAAAATATACGACTGACGTTACTGTATATCATATGCTGATTTTAATTTTCCACAATACACACCAAACAAAGTGTCACAATTAAGGCATTATTGTAACTTAATGGAGCGATACCCTTTTGCAAACACCTCCACTTCGACCACATTCATTTCCTCTATTTAAAGCAACATAAAGAAGAGGCAGCAGGGTTAGCTGTAGCTACACGTACAAGATTAGTATTTAAATCTAATATATGTACCAGACCTACATGACATGTGGTGAGGTGTAAACATAAAACACAGAATTTCAGTTTCTAATCCCTTAAACTCTCTCTTGATGCATTGGGGTGTTTTTCTGGCAGGTTACCTCATGTGATCCCAAATATTGACTCTGCTATTAAAGCGGTGAAACTTAGGTCACCGGGGACGACCGCACAGAAATTGCTTGGTATTGTGCATGGGTTGCTATAAGGCAACGTCGGTTTAATGTAACTTAAAAACAAGCTCAGAGGGGGCATACTGGGTGCATGTTTTAAAATCAAAATGCATAAAAGGTCTGGCATATATAGTGACATGCAAATTAAGAAGAGCGTCCTCCACTGAAGACGGGAGTCTTGGAGGATTACTGTATGTCGTAACCTATTGGGTGGGTGATCTCTCTGTGGCGTGGCCTTTGAGAAAGCAGCAGGACTGTGTTTATGAACTGGAAGGCGTGCGGAGGGGCTTGTTTCTGAGATGTGCCTGTGTGGCTATGGTTCACTGTGGGCCCTCTCCCAGAATTTAAAATAAGGTCATTGTCCCTGGGAGGGCCCCAAGTCAAAGCTGTCCTTCTTCACCTGCCCTTTAAGTGGCCTCATCTGCACCTTTTTGGCAGGTTCACTCTTCAGCTGTGTCCACTCTGTTATTCACTCATTTATTTAGTTTATCCTATGCTGCGCTAAAACCTACTACAGAAGAATGCAGGGATTACTTGTACTTGCTGTATCTTTTTGAATCAATATGACAATTGAGGGACTCTAAGGTCGAGAGTGTCTGAGGATGTTGTGTTTTTGGTGAGGCATATTTTGTTTCTACATGGCAATGGATAGTGCATGAATTGGAAAAAAACAAAAACAAAACTACTACTTTCTAGAATCTGGATTACTTTTGGTAAGGCAAAATCAGATGAACAAATGCTGGAGTGACTGAACAAAAATGACTCAATAATTAGCCACTCTTTATATTATAGTGTGTTTACTATGGAATAATGTGTAATAACATGTTAAGGTGTAAGAGTATAGAGGGGCACGGTTACATGTTTTTACACGGTACTCAAAGAGTACATGGACTGTTAGTTTTGAAACAGTCTCTGCGTTGTGATGTTCCACTACAAGACGGGAACACTACCTTGAAGGTGGCCCCCATTATCCATGTGTTTCAGGCTTGATCTGTTTTTGCTTTTGGGAAAACAGTCTCTGGTATGTTCATATTATTCCTGAAAACCTTTTAGTAAGTTAACTCTTTGCCTATGTCTACTAATTTCTTTGCTCTTTGTTCAACCCAGGGCACATTCAGACAGTCTACAGATGAGGACACCCTTTTTATACTTGTTACACTTTGTCCCTGTGGCTGCATTTTGCTTGTTTTTGTCTCTCTAAAAGAGTGGCATCCAGTAATGCCTTAAAACTCTAATTTGATTGGAGAAATGAATTTTATGGATTAGCAAAACAATAAAACAGAAATGGCATCGTTAGTAGATAAGGCAGGTAATAAGTGTATTAGAGGTTCAACTGTGTGTCTGGAGCAGCACAGATGCGTATCCAATAAGAAGGCAGAGTGAGCAGGACAATAACCCACTATTCTTATGCTAATCAAGGAAACCATTAATGTTTACATTCAAAATCAGCCTGTCCATAGAAATACATTCACTCCCCGCTAAACTGGGATAATTAGTTCCCTCTTAAACCCATATTCCATTAACTCAGGTGAATCCATCTGAGTTTCATCAAATTTCTGCTTCATTTTGCATGATAATGCAATTTAAAAGCAAATGACATATTCAGGCGCTGGAGAAAATTAGCGTCTATGTGAAAATAATAGACAGTTACAAGGCTTCTTGTTTTATTTTATATAAATCGAAATATTTGAAAGTCAACGCTATAATTCAGCGTGGCCGATTTATGTATAAATGAATCTTTAACAGTAAACAGCTTATTGCAGATTAGTGACTGGTGTATTGAACGCTCCCGTTGCTTCCCTGAACACTTTGTATATGTGACACCTTGCATTATGATGTGGTCCTGATGTTGAGAGGATGGGACTGACAGCAGCATTCAGGTCCCCACTGAAGCCTGTGATTCTGGAGAGACCCCACGTCCTCATTGGAATAACACAGCCATCAGACAGGCTCTCTGCTGATTAGCTCTGTGTGCCCAGGCAAACAAATGGAAATTAATGTCCATCCCAATCACACTATTTTAGGTGATGTGTGCAAAATCACTTCCCCTAAATATCTCGTACAAACTGTCCCATCTTACAAATCGAATTCAGTCATTTGGAATTTGAATGCACCAAATATTATGTAGATTCATCCCTGTGCAACTGCTTACGAGTTTGAGACAATATTTGATCTTGGGCATTGGTAAGAATATGGCTGTTTTCTGTTTAAATGCAGCTTGACATGTTGGATCTGCAAGTGGCCATGGTAACTATTTGAAATATTTAGATATATGCGTGTTTCTTTTGTATTGATTTACACGTGCCATTAGAACTCTCTCCTTGGGGCAACAGAGTGTGTACATATGCATATTTTATACATGGATGATAATACATATGCAAAGTGTGAGAACAGAGCAACAGCAGCGCGTCTTTTTGTATCACATAGTTCAACCTCAGAGCCGGAGCAGAAAGTTTGCAGCGGTGACGTGAGCGTGTTTGAGACAGTTAAGCTAGTCCATACATACACCGGTGTTGCAATGCGTGTGTTGTATTTTACCTTTCATATTTCACATGTGCCCTGTTGCTGAGGGGGAGAGTCCCGGTGTACGGTCCCTCTACATGTCTCAGTAGCTTTAGCACACACACGCGCACACCGGCTGTAATGGATAGGAGCTGGCTGAGGGCGTCTGTCAGGGGCGACTGTTCTAATCAGAGCAGTGGGGAGAGAGATAAAGGAGAAAATAATGAGTGTGGCATCGGGCCTTTCATGGCGCAACAAAAGGCCACGGGATCAGATAGACACACACAATGTGGAGAGGAGAGCGAGGGAGGAGGAGAGAGAGAGCGAGGGAAGGAAGGATGGGAAGAGGCAGGACCGGGCTCAAACGGGGAATGAGTTTGCTAATAAGCCCATAGATGCGGTAGGCGGTGGAGGTATTTTTAGACATATATAGTAGTGTCTTAATCAGACTTTGAAAAAAGACAACAAAATGAATCAATGGTTATGCGTCACCAGAGCCAAAACAATGAAGCATTTACCGCAGAATGTAAAGGAACAAAGTAGTGTTTATAGCTTCAAAAGGTAACTCAAAATGCATTATAATAAAGAAATAGATAAATTATGTGAATATGACATGTGCAAACTCATATTGGCTTGTACCAGTGATCAATATGTGAAAACTGACACTGTATTTAACCAAAAAGCAAGTAAAAATCTAACTATTTTTACATGAATGATTTGTAAGTCAAAAATTTGCTTATAATTATCAATTGTAATACTTGATATTTTAAACGGCCACAGGAAGAGTAGCTGACACAATACACTGCTGATACCAACGGGGATCTAGATAAACCCACAAAAAAATACACAAAAGTACCAAAAAGTTACTACACACTCTCGACAAAGTATATCTCATAAGTAAAAATCCTGTGCTTAGACCTCCAGGTGCTAATTTTAACAAACTCATCTTCAAAAACAAAAAACATGTGTTTGTGACATACAAGTTAATGCGTTGTATAAACACTCCTACATCCAAACAGTGATCCAAACCCAAATGAAAATATAGTTGTCAATGACCCTGGTCGATCTTACTTTAAGCACTTCTGCAACAATTTCTCAGTAAAATTTTTCACAGCGCTCACAATGAGGCTGAAGACCGTGGTTTCTATGACAACATCAATCACTTTTGAGATTATAAACACAAGCTCCCATTTCAGAGCGCGAAAATACTTCGGCAGGCTTGGTGCCCTCTCTCTTCCGTCTGATTAGTGAAGCTTCATTTGCCGTGCATGTGATAATTTCCAGTTTGATTATTAATGCTTAATTTACCCAGATTACACTCCTTTGATTATTAATGCCTAATTTAGCCTGATGACTCCGATCATTACGCGGTGCCCAAACTGAAAGCAAACAACCTCAGTGGTCCTCCAATGTGGCCATACAGCCTCCTCTAACAGATAATGATACTGTTCAGAGAAGCCAGCGGGCCCAGGGAGCGTGTTAAGGCAATGTTTTTTCTCTCTCTTTTTTTAAACCCAAACTCCCATCAAAGTTTAAAGAGAAAAGAAATACTAATTAGAAACTGCAAGCTAGGAGAAATGAGGAGGCAGACTCTGAACAGAAAATCCTATTCACAGACTTAATGAGCTTGTCGAAGCTGAATAATTGATTTCTAATTCTAGCCTGCAGCTGTTGACCCAACCAGGGAGTGTTTTGAATGACGCTGAAATATGTTGCGCTCCAACTTGGCACCATTGGCTTTCAAGTAACTTACCCCAGAACCATCATATTTTACCTCGCACTTTTATTTACACATTTTTACAGTTAATTAGATGAGTCGACCGAGGCTCCGCGCTTTGAAATGCATCGCACATAATTCTCTTGACAACTTAATCCTCCCACTACTATCTTTATAATATATGCAGTTACAGTTGTTTGGTGATTAATATTACATGTATAAATGACAAGAAAGCCAAACGTTCCCTTATACACTGAGCGAGCTGTGGCACTGAGCTAACAACAGACGTGGGTAGACTATACTGCGCCACATATGGCTACTATATTAAGTGTAGTTACTCATTAAGCATCTATCTTGACCTGAACAAGTAAGATTAGACAGAAAATCCTCTAGTACACGCCCAAGAACAATCACTCAAGTGAAAAAAACACAACTGTCCAAGTCATCCCTTAACAAAAGCCTGTATGATTGACATTTATAGCAAACGTCATTTATGTCCGTATTTTTGGTGAATTAACTTAAACTTGATCAACTAAAAGAAGCTTTTTCATTTTCTCAATATTTTACTAAGTGATATAAAAGTAACAAAATACTAAAAGTTTGTAGATTTCTCCATGTAACCCCATTGGGATTGTGGGTCATATCAGATTGTAGTTGTTCTTTGCTGGTCTTGTTGGCTGTGGAGTGATTGGTTGTTGCCCCGGTGAGGATGAGGCTGTCCTGTCCTGGGGGGTTTGGGAGGGTTTGGGGGGCAGAGGAGGCACAGAGCACCCTGTGTGTGAACCACAGCAGCTCGGCGTCCCTGTAAGATGACCTCACGGAAAATAGGCCTAATTATTGCTGTGACAGCCCCATGCTATCATATTCGGCCAGATCAGTCACTACGGAGGGAGGGGGAGAAGAAAAATTAACAGAAATATATACGGCCGTGCCACCAACCCCCCCTAAACTTAGCCCATTTATTTTTAATACCCTAATCAGCAGGTCCCAACGGGGGCTTGGCTCTCACTCAGCCGCACTGACAAACACAGGTGAGCACAGGTAAGGCGGGACCAGAGCAAAAGGAAACCTGGTCATGTGGCCAACATCGATACATAACAAAAAACTCTGTTGTCTTCTCAGAGACTATCGAGTTTGCATTTCTCATAGTTTTGATTATTCTGAGCAAACTGAACATTTTGCTCTGTCTGTTCAGAAGCAGGTTAAGACCATGAGGACGTTTGGACACGATTCACACGAGGCTTCTATGCACGGTTTAGTTTTTAAATTCATCTTTGACAGCAGCAGTCTCCTCTGGCACAAGCAGAGCTTTCCATTTGAGCTTTTAGCAATAACAAAAAACAACAGAAGATTCCAGCATGTTGACATTATCATGGCATGTATTGTAGGTGGCTCAATGAATTGCCCTTCAAAGGACTAATGAAGTTTTCTGATTCTAGCAACACAAAGTTCAGTTTAATGGAACTTCAACTGGGGCTGCGACATTAAAGGCAACTCCATCTAAATGGCAATTTGTAAGGTCACAATTTTCCAAATTGAAAAGGTTGTAATTAGGTGATACGAACTCCTTTTAAAATAAAATATATATATGAATGGGGTCTTGGGATATAATGAAACCTGCTAATCCTATAGTTTAGACCTCTACAAATTTGATTATTCATGCCTCATTTAGCCTGATGACTCCGATCATTATGTGATGTCCACACTGAAAACAACCACAGTGGTCCCAGAAGACACACATCTAAACCTCAGAATACATATCACTGTAATCTTGCAATCCAACATCTGTTCTTCTAAACTATAAAGGACTGCAGCAAGTTGTGGTTAAGGAATAGAACGGAGGGAGTAAAAGCTGTGAGAGAGTTGGATTCTGTGCTCTCATCCAACAAGACAAGGTTTCTTTTTTTTTTTACTTAGATTTTTTTGTTCTTTTTCTGTTGCATTATTTATGTGTAACAGCCTGATTTTGATGTTGTTGACTGGTAAACAGGCCCCTGTCAAAGCTGCCACATGTCGGTCTGCCCTTAAAAGGCGAAAGAGGAGCTTCACCCTTATATTGAAATATTGGACTAATGTAAAGTTCTGTATACGTCCATGAATGCATTATACAAAGTCATTCTAGCCGATCTATATCAAGGCCTTTTGTGGCCTAGCGTTTGAATTGTTTTGTTGTGTTGAAATACTAAAAGAGGTATTCCTTTTTATGAATGGGTAAATTATATCAGTTTCAACACTTGATATAACACAGTAAATGCCTTTTAGAATAATTCAATTGGAGCACCAGCATATGGCAAATACAAAATACCCAGAGCTTAATGTAGACAGCAGCAATGATCCCAGAAACTGTCCCTCTCCTGAAGCTATAGTCATTAGGCCGGATCATTATATGATAGATTTCAGGGCCATTTACAGAGGTTTTGTTCCCAGAGACAGTATTTCAGAAACACCCTGGGAATGGGACACACTACACCAAGAAGTCCCTCCGTGAGAAAACATGAGATCGGACAAGAGTATGATGATCTTTGGCCGTTAAACGTGTTTATTATGAACAACATTTGAACGTTCCAACACTTTCGACAACTTCAGAAAGGTCCTTGAATGCAGCAGTACAACTCTATCAACTGTTTAAATCCACACAAGCAGTCTTACAGCAAAAAGCTTTAAGTGAATTTATGTAGGTGTCAATATAAAGCAACTACTATAATAGAAAAACAACAAAAACAGGCAAACAAAGCACTGTAGTAATGCAGTTGGTGGAAAGTTGTGTTAGGGCAAAACACTTTCTCTCCAGTGTCTGCAGACAAAGGTGTATAGATTTGTGTGAGCGATTTCTTGATTCTTCAAGTGCCCGTATAGAAAAGCAACGTGTAAATGTACTCTTGTAATGTATGTCTGTGTAAACAAGATTATGCCCAGAAAAGCAAACAGACCTAATTAGTAAGTTTAATTCATCGTTGCGTTTGTAACAGCAGGTCAAAATGTTTTTAATATTTTTATTAATTAATCAGTAAGTGTTATAATACAAAAACAAGAACTGGCATCTATTTTTAGCTTCCATAAATGTAATCAGCAGAAAAAAAAAAAACTTGAGTCAGCTGTGAATCAAACATCAATCACACACAGACACAATCAAACAACGTAATATTCTAATAATGAGATTAATTCCACTGATTACAGAAGCAGCCTCCTCCAGATAACTGCACTTCATTTGCAGCGTGATTGCGTGGCTCGGTTGGACCCGGAGCGGCGTGCTGTGGAAGTCCTTGTAACTCAGCCCCTCTCTGTCACTGGCCATGTGTAGTGTGTAATAGGCACTGACAGTCGGCGTGCAGGTCACTAACCCTATGGCCCAGTCTAATTGAGGCTAAGGATCGCGGCTTGTCCTGCCATCTATAATTAAGCACATCATCTGCGGCCGTATGAAAGATTCAGCTGGACTGGGAGTGGCCCGACACCTGATCCAGCGTCAGACTTCAGCACTCGAGCAGATAAACGTATGTGTGTCCGGGGACGCCAGCACTGTACTGACCTGTGAGCATCTACTGATTTACCACTGTCATTACACTGGCTTTTAATACACTGTAATAGTCATTTTCTAGAGGTTCAGGATAAGTGTAACATATTAGAAATAGCCTTAACAAAGCATGAAGTAATGACTTAAATCATAATGAACAAAGATTTATTAACATTCTGGCTTAGTAAATACTTAATGTCCTAACTCCTGATCATAATCCCTTAATTAAGTCTGAATAATTCTTAATAAAGGTTAAAATTGGTTCATTATCAGTCTTTCTTAATGCTTTATCAAGGCTGTAAAGGAGTGTTTATCCAGTTGAAGGTTGGCAGTTTGAATCCCGCTCTCGACATAAACGTCTTTGGGAGATAAAAGAGTAAAAGAAAGAGTAAAAGAAAAAATCAAATCTGGAAACTGCACAAAAAGTTGTAGAAGTGAAGACGTTTTGCTGCTCTAGCCACTTCTTCAGCTCTGGTCAGATTACAAGTGGACACTGCCTTAGACCTCTTTGGTAGGGCGGTCAGATCCACTGACCCACAGGTTGGCGGTGCAATTCCAGCTACCACAGTTGAACGCTGTCATTGTGTCCTCGGGCAAGACACTTAACCCAACTCCCCCTAGTATCTGCGTATACCGGTGTATGAACAAGCGTGCGGTTCCTTGGCGTAAAGTGCTTTGAGTGCCTTGAAGGTGGAAAAGCTCTATATAAAACTGTGGCCACTTCACAAACCACTCAAAAGACAACACAGTATTCAGTTACTATTTGGTGCCAAGCTACTTATATAGCCACAGCTGCCCCGGGGTAGACTGAATGAAGTGGGGCTGCCAATCTGTGCCATTGACCGTTCTAATCACTACCAGTTATGCACACACACTACATACATAAGCAAGTAAGATTATGTATTTATAGAACATTTCTCAAACACTGAAGGACATTTCTGGATCAGTTAGTCAATTAGGTTTAAAATCAGTGATGGAAGAATGCTTTGAAAATGTAAATACCTGCATTAAAAGGTATTTTGTAACATATTCCGACACAAGGTCCAAAGAGTACTGCATTCTGAATACTTTGCATATAAAACATGATGTAAAGATGCAAGATATGATTAAAAAACAGCTTTATATTTGTTTCACCATTTCACTAACTGGAGAAACTAAGATTACAGCGGTGTTTTATATTTTTCTCTCTGATTATGTGCAGTTTGAAGCTTAAATTGTGGGCTTAAGTACGACCATGTGTTCCTTTGATTTTAGAAAAGTAACTGTACTCTGAATACCACCAAATGAAAAAGCAATTGTACTGATTACACAACAGTTACTCAAAATTAGTATTCTGATTATAATTAAGGAAGGACAGATGGAAAAATAAAAACATACTTAGCAGCATAAAGGGCAAGTTTATGGGAGGCATATACAAGTTAGTAGCGCAGTGGATTAAGTTTATGAAAAGCAACAAGGTGAGCACTTTTTGCCCGCAATGTATAAAATGTACTGTATGTTTTCATTCTACCACGAAACTGGCTAGTATGTGAATGAGAAACTGCTAAAGAATAAGCTGATAACACACTCCTACAACGTTTATCTTTGTGTAAGGTCTTATTTTATTATCCAAGACACAGCCATACTGAAGAATAGACTAACTGCCTGTAAAGATTGCTGAATGCATTCAACAGGCTAATGCACATTCAACACATAATACCATGATGCCACTTAGCTAAACCCATAGTATGAGCTGTAAAGTCTAAACCACTCTTCTTGTTCTTGCACTACGCCTAGCCTGATCTTTGGCGTGACAGAAACTTGAAGTGTACTCTGCCCTCTTCAAACAGCCCACCTCCTTCCTCCCTCCCCCTCTTCCTCCCAACTCTCCCTGCTTCCTCGCCTTACCCCACTCAGCTCCTCTCTTTCCTGCCGATGCCTTTGAAATACAGCTTTCAAAAAAATGCTGCTTTTTGAATTAATGAATCATTTTTCGCCAGGTGTCGTTGGGGATGGGGGATTTGGGGGGGGGGCTAATAAATACAGAGTGGTACAGAGTGGAGAGAGAGTCCTGCCCCCTTCCCATCTCACTCACCCACAGCCCTCCACCGCCCCACAGCCTGAGATGAAAGCCCTGGCTCGTTCCTGTACCTTTAATTTAAAGCTGAAAAGGAAAACGAGAGCGGGGGTGCGAAACACGCTTATGAATATGGAGAAAATTGAATGAGAACTGTCCCTTTGAATAAATGAGTATGAATGTCCCTTGGCCTTGTTGGGAGAAAGGTCGCATCAGACCCTTGGATATACAGATATAGCGCAGCTTGATGGACTGGGCCACACTGCACTGCTGTCCGTACGCAAATATGTGGATGAGTTTTGTTCAACACTCGCGTGCTTTTATTGTCTGTGTGGAAGCTTAATTTCATTAGTCTGAAAAAGTGATCAGTGTTTTAACACAGCACATCTACATTCAGCTACTAAGAGGTCATTAGGATGCAGGCCTGTGGCCTTGGCCATAAACGTATTTGTAGGATTCTGACCAGAAATGTTATCAAATTGCTGCCTCTGCAGCACAATGTAAGCTCCAACTTTAAAACTGCTTTAAAGCCATTTATGATGAATAGAAGTTACAGTTATAGACAGCTTTCCTCCCGAAGACAATTCAATTTATAAGAGTATACTGCTTTTATTTTAAGTTATAAAATGTTAAAGCCACAGCCACAGAGTCGTGTGCAGTTTTTTATCACCATACGACACAATTTAACACACTAAATATTAATAAGCCATAAGCCAGTTTGAGGTACTTCTTCTAGCATTTAGTCCACCTATACCTTAACATGTAGCAAACAAACCATTAACCTTGAAAGACTTTTTGTTTATTGTTACAGCATTCACCCATTGTTCATAGCCAGTGCAAAAAAAACATGTTTTCTATAGGGTAATGTTCAATGCAGTCCTATAAATAATATCAAATTGGTCAAACTCTAGCATTTAAGAAGTAAAATGTTTGCAGTACTTATGTTGTAATTTTTGTATTAAAAAAGACAATACCTGTTAAAAAATGTTTTATCCATATATCCATCAAACCACAGTACCAAAGATCTTTAAGATGCCATCTTTAAGGTTCCAAAGTGTCAATACCAGGGTAACATCATTGCAAGTACACAACATACAATGCACTTCTCCTCTATGCCCATGTGGTCGTAGAGGTTTTCAGTGTGGATTAAATAGCAGTAAATAATAAAGACAGCGAGCCGGAGGAGGCTGCAGGGACACGGACATGAAGAACTCATCGTTTGGAGGTTGTCTCTATAGCTCAGACTCCTCTCTATTGTGAGTGGTAGGAGGAAGGGGGAGAGAATTCAATCCAGCGCTACTTTGGTGAACAGGCAGACACTGACTGACACTCATGAGTTAAATGCTAATTGAAGGTAGCAGAGGGCTGGATGCGAGTTCTGAGAGCCCGGTCTGAATGGCACACGGCCTTGGACCGAGGACGCCACAATGGAAGGAGCTAAAAGCAGTGTGTGTACTCTCCCATACTCGCAGATTCACCAACACTTTTATTGTTGACAGAATCGAAGAGATAGGCCTCCATTTATGTGCGCATTCAAAACATTCATGTATATTTTAGCAGTAAACAAAAACATGATCAAAGAATCTGCATAGTTAGTTTGAAAACTTCTTACTATGTTTTTGTATAGGCAAAGTTTCAATGTATCAAAACAGAACAAAAAACTACAAAACAGTAAAAATAGATTACATTTAATACAAATCCAGTTAGCTACATGCAAAATTTTTTATTTGAGTATTATTTCTGATTGTTTTTTATAACCTAATTTTTAAGTCACCCTACCCAGAGATGACACTCTGTTCCACCTGGTGAAGTCACTGAGGGGTAATCCAGGAAGTGCTCCTCCATGTTTTTGAAGTTCATCTTCAGCAGAGTCATTCTGATCATGTCAGTGCATAATTCACCAATACTGAAGCTAGCTGCTTTTGTTTTTCAGCTTAATTTATTGCTTTAACTGCTTCTCTCGTCAGTGCACCAGAATAGGGTAAATCCTAAAGTAAAAAGTAGTAAACCAGTGCTAAAGTGCCAAAGAAGTAGCTCCAAAGGCATGACTGTATAATTGCTACTTTAATTCCATTTAACTATACAGACAACAACAGCAGCACCAGATACAATAGTGGCTTTACTGAATAAAAAAAAATGTGGTTGCATTCATGAAAATCAAAGTCTGAAATCAAAGATGTTGAACTTTGTTCCAGGTCAACAAATCTGCAATCTGACCTATCCTCCAGCTCAGCATTAGACTGGAGGCATTCGAGAATATTGTGATGTCACATTAGCACAATCTATTGACAGTCTGCACTGACATTATACTGGCGAGGAAAGGGGGTTCTACATGTATCTTTATGGCGGAATGGTCAGCAGTTACCATGGTGAAACATTAGCAAACGCAGCCAAAAAAGTTTTAAGATCTAAAAGTCTGAAAACTCCCCCCCAAAAAAACAAAACAAAATGGATTTAAACAACACATTTTTCAGGAGCCTGTGATCAATACAAGTGTTCATTGTCCTGTTTAGTGTTAGATTGTCAACAAAAAAGTTGAGTGTGCTGTCCTCACAACAAGTGACTATGTGAAGCTAGACAGCCCGCGAACTAATTAAGAAAACTCCGTGCACAAGGCACGCTTTTCGTGCTTTTATGGAGGTCTCTGGCAATTATATTTTATTGAAACATACAGAAAAAAAAGAATATTCCTAACTACACTGTACATTTGGAGTGCAAATACAAGTACCTAGATGTAATAAGGCAGTCATAATTAGCTCCATGGAACAAGCAAACATTACATGTTCAAATGAAATACATTTATGACCTCTATCAAAGTACTTGTGAAAGTCCCCCTCCATCCCGGGAGGAGATCAACTAGTGGCCGCTCCATAGGTGCATGGACAGTTTGAATTTGAATTAAAAATGCATTGTGCTCTATGCAGTTTTAAGGAATTCAAACTGTCCATGTTTAGCTGACAGGGCACACACAACTTTCACAAAGGTCGGATTTTGTAGGAATTCTTTTCTATTTTCACAACATGAGCTTTTTAAAATTTTAAATCCTAAATGCTCCAAAAAGTTAGCTTTATAAGATTTAGCTTTGCCCCGCTCTAAGCCCACTCTAGTAGGGGCTTGTAGCTATCACTCTGTCTGACATCACATGGTGAGACGCCATAATTATTTTTGGGCCCATGTCCCAATGAACACAAGCCATTGTAAACAATATGACGCCATCTTGGGTTCACCTTCCAGATTTTATTACCCTTCCATGTTACCGAGAGGAAAAAACGTAAAGCGTCCTCTATGGATACATGAAAACATTACATGTGTTATATAGCATATAGTTTCTGAAAGTGAAACTAATCTCTGAGACAGGTCTGAGCAGTCTATTCTTTAACGATCTCCACTTCCACTTTGGTAGTCTTTACTATTAGTCCCATGGATCATTCATTCCTGTGTGCTTGAGCATCATTTAACAGGAATACATCTCCTTTGACATTACATCTAGGATATGCCAAGTCACCCCTATGAGACGTTCTCATTCTCCTTCCCATATGGGACGCATGCGGAGGGGTGAATGTCCATGAGCACTCCTTCTCTTTGAAGTACTTTGTCACTGCTGACTTGTCTGTGTCTGAACCCAGTTCTTTACAAGGTCCCACAAGAGCTTGGCTGGGCTGTATTACAAAAGACACAAGGCACTTATATGTTCTTCCGGGATGTCATCCTTGATGAGCTGAATGTTCATGGAAGAGTCTGATGAGGAGTAGGGCAATGTGGCTGGAGGAAGGAATAATCAGAGGGTTTATTTTCTGTGAGGTCAAAGGGGAGACATCCATCAATGTGTAGCAGTCCATCTTTAACCACAACTGGATTGAGCTTTTTGAAGGTGTAATTTTTTAGTTGATCTTTTTCATTTTCCCAACTTTTTCAATGTCTCTTTGTATGCATCACATTGAACTTGATGGCATTTTAGGAGCATGTGAGCTCTTTCACATTTATACATTCTTTGAGGCTTTTTCATCCTGTTTGTTCAGATTGGCTTTTGCTTTGCATGCTGTTGTCCAACTTGAAAATCTTTTGAAGAGTTCTGACCCTAGCTGTGACCCTGATACTGCAGTTCTGAGTACTTACACCCCTGGATGTATTTCTTTGTCATTTTCAGGTTCAACAAGTGAGAATGGATTGTGTTTGTTTGACACAGTGTTTGAATACAAGAAGCTTGGGCCACTGAACCAGTTACTGTTTGTGAGTTCAACGACTGAGATGAATCCAGTTACCTGCTCAGACATGGTTGGCTACATATATGTAGCATCTTTTTGAGGAGCTCTGTGTCTACCCTAGCACAATATGAAAAAAAAAATGTTGATGTGATGTCTTGATTAACTTGTACATTTAGATGAAGTACAGCTGCACAAAGTTCTAATTGTGGGACAATGTGTGCCGGGTGAGGGGTGAGTTTGGACTTCTCCATCACAAAACCTATGTGGTACTGACCTTAACTCTCTAAGGAGCACAGTTAAGCTACTGCTCCTATGCTACTTTTCACAGCATTTAACAGACTCATATTGTAGCACCAGCCCCTCCGGTGAGACCCCAAGGCGTTCCCAGGAGTCCCACAAGCCCACAAAGCTCGATAGACCTCCTTCAGCCTGGTGGTAGACCTTACTTCTGGTGTACATCCCCAGGTTTGAGGGTTGCTGCCACAACAATCACCGCAGCCCTTACAACCACAGCTACAAGAGGTCGGATTGACAATAGAGGTGGAAAACATGGCCCACTCAAAATCCATGTCCCCAGCCTCCCAGGATCTGGGAGAAGCTCTCCCGGAGGTGTCAGTTGAAGACCCTGCTGACAGAGGGCTACACCAGACATTCACAAACAAACACTCACAGTACACTTGGGTCTGCCAGGTCTCTCTGGCTTTGTCCTCCGCCAGCTCAGCCACCTCTGCCACCTCACCACCAGGTGGTGATCGGTTGACAGCTCTCCCCCTCTCTTCACCAGTGTCCAAGACACAGGGACGGTGGTCAGCTGAGACGACAGCAAAGATGACCATTGACCTCCACACAGGACCTTCACACAGCAACAGGTCCCCAGCAGGGTCTCCAGCAGGGTCTCTAGGAAAGGTTGGTCTGGAGGGTCCAGTTGGTCTGTGGCTGTGCAACATATTGCTGCTCTGCATTGAAGTTTGGCTCGAACTCTGCCTCTGCTTCATTTTCTCTCAAATAGTGCCTGAACTCATGTTGGGTTAATGTAGCTCTTGATCCCAGAGTCGTGGTCTTTTCAGTGTTGTGTGTGTGAAGCTAGACAGCCAGCTATGAAGAAAGCTCCATATACAAGGTATACTTTTCTTGCTTTTATGGAGGTCTCTGGCAATTATATTGTAAATGAAACAGAAGAAATGCATATTACTAACTACACTGTACATTTGGAATGCAAATAGAAGTAGCTACCTTGTACTCATGTAATATGGCATAGTTAGCTCTGTGGAACAATCACAATTTCACATTTCTCACTTTCGCCATGGTACTAGCTTGATGATTACCATAGACAGTATATATAAATGGACATAGCTAAGCTGCTAGACACTGTGTTCCAAATAGGAAGTGATCATGGGCGTGCTTCCGGCTCCATTGACTCCAATTCACTTTATACTGAAAAACTGTTGCCCCTCTCTCCATAACTACTGCTGTCAGGCTCATCATTTTGACCTTAAAATGTTCGTATTAAACTTCCCTACATGATCCTGCTATATTCATTTAACTATTGCATGCGTAAATCAAGATATGAACATTCATAACAAATCAGGCGCATTCTTTCCACGAAGTTGCTCCTGCAAGCGCTAGTAACAGGTTTAATTGACAGTGTTGCTAAGCGCCCGCTCCCTGCTAAACCAGCAGTGCAGGTGGGAAGGGGCGTCACCTTTAACACGCCTTGATCCAGATTGGCTCTTTGGTTGTTATGATACTCGCGGTAGGAATTCCAAATATGTAACTTGGCTCCAATTTTCCCCTATAACAGCTAGCCTCAATGAGCTTCATTTGACTAGACCCAAATGCTATGGGCGACGTCACACTCACTTCATCCACTTCTTTTTACAGTCTGTGATTATTACCAAGAGGAAAAAAACATCAAAGATCCTCTACAAAAACGCAGGAACACTTGTAATAAAAATGTAATGAAAATTAAACAATCCTTAAAAGGTGAGGATGTCTCACTCTGATAATTTTACCCAAATCTTTTAAACAGTTTGCAAATATAAAATAAACATATTTATTTAGCAAGTATGAATGTATTTATAACTTAACTTTTAGCTTAACCTTATGAAATATGAATGTCTTTTAACCAAAGACATGACAGTGAGAGTAACTAACTGAAAAACGATTGGCTAATGCTAGCTAGTTTGTGACTGCAATATTATTAGAGAAGAGTAAAACTCATCTCACCTGTTGTAATTCCAACTAAACCAGCTCTTTCTGGTCAGACTGTGTTAAAATAAAGCTCAGATGAAAGTCTAGATAGAGCCTCAGACAGAGCAGTGCTTTCAGTTAGCATCACACCCTCAGGGAATGTTGACATCATTTGCAAAGTATCACCTGACAAAACTGTGTGATAATAACAACCCAATCAAAAGCAGCAACAAGTTTTGCAAAGATCCCGATGTGTAATTCTCAGAGGGAGATAGAACATCACAAGTACAGTCTCCTTCGACAGAGCGTACGATGGCAAGGCAGGGGTCAGGCTAGACTAATTAGTTTTCCAGCGGAGCATAATTGAGACTATTTCACAGCATAATGTTTTGAGCTATGGGCCTTGGCCTTAACATCGAGAAATAAAGTCTTTTTCACAGCTGCAGCTGCTCTCACCTTCACAGCTTTTCACATTATGCCAAATTTATATTGACATTCCTCAACTTCTTCTTCGCATCGCTGTTGTGTTGCAACCCTGTCCACAAACATATACAAACCAGCGATACATGTCTCATGAATGCAACAATAATAACAAGGACAAGGGATTCTAAACAATTTTTGCATGCTTAATTGCTATATATTCTGAAAGACCTTTGGAGGACTGTGGTCGCAACTTGCATCGATAGCGTAAGGCGAATTGAAAAAACTATCCCTAAACACTATTAAAATGCTCTTCATGAAGATGTTATGTTTGAAAAAGTAGAACTATATTCTATTACATGGCGGTATTGCTTATCCCAGGGCCGTTCACCTCTTAAAGCTGTTCTAATTACAAGCTTATTAACCAAGAAGGACTCAGGTGTAGAGAGGCCATTCAGAAAGAGGCAAATCTGTGTGTGACCGTGTTGGGAAGGCCATGTCACCCTGCTTCAATGGCTAATGAACAAACACAAGTATTCATTATTAGCCACACAGTCAATGAATGCTAGGTTCTTTCTAGTGTTGTTTCCCGCGTATTGTCAATCACCTCAGCCCCCCACCCCAACGCAAAACAAGGAAGCACACAAACAAATGTCCACCCAAACAACCACCCACCCACCGAAAATCAGATCAGCCAATTAAGACGTACACAAGGAAGTCAGCTCAAACAGGGCCGGACAGCTGTCTCACTCCTCCGACCTCAAAAGGGGAGAAATAAAGGAACGCAGGGCCATGTAATGTGATTTAGACATAATGCTTCCAGGTTAAAGGGTGATGGCTAGACCGCTGGGCAGAGGCAGAGCAGCTGACAACCGTGTAACTAACCATGACGGATGGGAATTCAATGGACTGCCCACTCCACACAGACTTGTGGCAAGACAAATGACGTGGGCAAAATAGCAAGGCAGCCCCAAACAGCGGATTCCCTTGCAAAAACGCTGTATGCATGCATTGACTGTAATTGAGTCAGACACTGAATCATTACAGTGAATATTTGTGTGTCAAGTTGCAGCACAATGACTTGATAAATGGGAAAGGATGGTTCAAATATGCCCAGTACAGTCAGGGTAAATGGGAAAAAGACGGGTTATATCAGGATGGGCATCTAATGTAAATACATACAAGAATCCCTGCTTAAGTTAAAATTTATATAAGTGAAAAAAGTTTTAAGGCCAACTGTATTTTATTCCCAGTATTTTTATTTATATATGTCCAGTTTTTGAACCTCAAAATGACATCAAGTTACAAACTGGACAAACCTACAAATATAGACTGCACAAAATGAGTTTATATGTGAGTCTATATAAATAAAGGGTCCAAAAACTGAACAGAATCATTCAAATTACCACAGAATGCAATGGGGGTGGCAGAAGGAAGAGGTGAAGAAGACACAAGGCGGAGGGGGTTAAAACATTTCACCCATTATGCTCCCACACTGAGAGAAATTAATCGGAGAAATTAGCAGAGCAATTACCACTTTTATAATTGGAATAATTCTTCTGGCTTTGTCACAGCTGCATCCGGAGGTAGACGGCGAACCCCTGCACATGTACACTCCGCTTTCACCCTTTCACAACCTCTATTATTAATCGCACAAATTTCCGTGGACCTCTTTTAGCCTTTGACACCTGAGCTATCTGAGGGTGAACTGCTGTCAGCCTCACACAGATTATTATCTGCTGTTAGGATCTCTCTGCCCTTATACAGCCGCGCTGCGTACCTCCATCACTTCTCCTCTTCCTCAGGCAGGGAAACAATGGAACAGCCATTTGTGACAGAGGAAATGGTTGTAATTAACTAATGAGCTTTAATACAGTGAGGAAGATCTGAAGCCTCTTTACCACATAGCATATGTGAGTGATCCATCTGCATTTTAGTGGGGTTTTCCATGGCTACAAGGCTTTATACAGTAGGTAGATTCAATATGTGAAAAATAGGCCTAATGGATTTCACAAACAAGGATAGTACATTTTAGCTTTTTACCTACATACATACATCAAGTACACCCCTAATAATGTGGAATACATCTACACATCTACACAAAAGATCACTCTGTGTGTGTGCCATAACTGGTCTCTAAACTCACTTTTAGCCACATGATTGTAATATGCAGAGTATTTAGTACAGGATCTCCTCTTCCTCATTGTAAAACATAACAGAAGTATTTAATTTGATCTAATTACAGTAACAAAACAAGCCTTGAATACAGCCTACCACACACAGTCTGTTGCTTACTGGTCCTACCTCAAAGATTCATTGATCACATTGATCCGTGTGTGTTTCGCTGGTGAGGCAGTCAAACTGTATTTTCACAGAGCAGGGAGACCACAGCATCTGTTGACCCTGATAGCTTTGACTTATTTGACTTTTCCTGACACAGAAAGATGGGGGCCTGGGTTGAAGCCTTTCAGATACGTTTAGTTACAATACGTTAACACTGGTTGTAGCAGTGATTCCCTCTGGGGCCACTCACAAGAATGTCCTGTCCTGATGGGCTGATGGGAATCAGAGCAAATCAATAAGCAATGATAGACTTCTGCTGTCCACTCAGCTAATCCTGTTAGTGATAGCTGTGGATTTAATCGAATGGTTGCACACACCATGGACACTCAGACAAGTGTATGGTTGATCACACTCCAGTGTCACCCTCCAACATTCTTCTGGATAAGATCGGAGCACTCTGCTGTCATTTTGAAACAAGCTTCTCTGAGTCACAATCCATGCTGCTGTTAGAAGCGAGATCCAGTCTGTGTAATACTCCCTTTGCCTATAGTCCAAGTTGGACCATTTTCATTGCCGCTAAAGAGACTCGATTTGTCCCTATGATCATTCGATAAAGAATCTCGTTTTTGATATGGAGATCAGTACAACGCAAAGCAGTGTATGGGAAGCTGAGCCGAAATGGACTTCCTTTGAAAAGCTCATCTGTCACATGCTGTATACATATCAAAGTGACATAAACCCTGATAACTACACTCAATACAGCAGCACACATATGTTGTGGAGTATGTCTGGGTTAATACTGTAACCCCCTCCTCCAATGAGTGAATAGACATTATAAAAGGCGGCCCCAGTGGCACATGTTTAAAGGTACATTAAGAGAGCACATCAATTGTAGATGACATAATCCCCAGCCCTCTTTTCAGTCGCTTTCTCACTTCCTTAATCTCTCCGTTCTTTAACCCTCATCTTCTAAGAGGCTGAAAGCTCCCTTCATCTTGTCCTCAAGCTAGCACAGAAACCGCGAGCTGCCTGGGGAGAGAGCACAAGAAGAGGTATTACTCAAGTCTGATTAAATTAGCGCTGTGATGCAGATTTTTCCCTTTTTTCCCTTTTACGCTTTCTCCTCCTTATCCAACTGTGTGCCGTCTTTGAAAATTAGAGGAACTTGTTACACGAGGAAACTATATTTGCATTTGCATAAGATTTAATTAATTGGCGAAGCGTGTGGTGTTAACAGTGCCCCTGCTCAGAGATTCTTAAGGGGTGTTGATAAATAAATAATTAAAGGTAGTTGATAAAAGACTAAAGTGTAACCTCTGTGTCACCCCAGCCAGGACTGCTCCCCTGAAGCACACAGTGGAACCATCCTCTGTAGAAGGCTGTAATTACCAGGTTCTACTTCCTAATAACAAGAGGTTTACATAACTCCCGCCTGAATTGCTTATTATTCACAAACTATTCTCTCCATCTCTGTCTTTTCTTTTAATGGCAGATTGAGCTAGCACATCTCACATTTATTCACTTAGGAAAAGTTCACTTTTAAAGCCAGCACTCCCTTTTACCTCATCATGAGGATCCCTATACAGACACTGATTGAGTTAAATCTATCTAAGCTAATTAATCATTTCCATGGTGCCTATTATTGTTGTATAAAAGGTGCTTAGTTGACACTAATTCATTCAGCGTAGCACCTCTCGTTTTGTTCGATCACTACAATATGCCAACATTAGCAAAAAGAGAATATAGCTCTTTAAAGAATATTAACTGTATTGAAATTGGACATTAACCAAGACATTATATAAATGATAGAACAGGAGGCAGCTGAGAGCATATTCATTTAATATCAATTGTGGGCGTCTTTTTGTGAGGCAGTTCTCTGCGCTTAAACCAGAGCAGTCAAAGTTTAGCATCAGTCCAATCCACAAATATATTCTGTCAGCTGCTTATATCACATTCGATTATAAAAATGACCACCATATGGAAATTGTGCAATTTTAATACTTTTAGCCATTCAGTGTCTGAACCATTGCCATTGTCCTGCCTCTTCTTCATTGACCCCATCCTGCCTCCGCCCATCTGCTCCAACAAGGTGATGTTTATCTGCAGCAGGAGGAAATTAAAGCCTTGCTTCATGAGCTGCAGATATGCAAATCTTACACTGTGCAAATAGATTGCAGAGCTCCTCAGCGGACACTGTATAAGGGGCCACCCATTAAATTCCACTGATTTGAAATCCAAATCACGACATGGAGAGCTATATGACAACACTAAAGCTCAAAACCATAAAAGCAGAATGATATCATTAAAAATAACCAAAAGTAAATAAAAATATAATGATGATGATGTTTACTGTATAAGAGCATCATGAGGTTTGATAAAGCTTGTTTCAGTGGGGCGCATCTGTTGAACCACAGGTGAATGCTTATCTGTCTGACAGTGTGAAAATAAGTTCTCTCTTATCACCTCGACATGGGGTGCAGATTTTCTTGAACCCACAAAATTGGAAAGTAATAGTGGCCATGCAAAGCGGCTTGCATTTGTGGAGTATGTAATTTTGATATGCATTAGTGTTATTGTGGGCGCGGTGTATGGGATGTTTCTGGTGTGATTGCAGAGCTGACTTGTATTGTGAGAGGAAGGCAGACAGAGGGAGATAGTATTAAACCTGTCCTTGCCATTCCAATCTGTCTGCATGTTTCTCTTTATCATTCTGCAGTTTCTATCCACTTACGCTATAATTAAGTTTCCTGACCCCTGCCTTGCAGCCTTAACTAGACATTGGGAAATATACAGCCACTGCAGATCTGTTAGCCTGATGTGCTCACACCCTCCCGCCTCACTCTCTTGTCTCCTTCCCATTTGAGAAAATCTCTCTGCTGGCGCCTCTTCCTTTCACAGTCTCTATGGCGCTGTAATGAAATAAGAATTATTAATCGAGTAATTGTGTGGAACACATTAGTTTGCATTGAAATTCTCACTCTCATTTTCGAAGCTTGATTATCTGGCTATTGGGCAGGCGCCTCTGCCTCCCTTTCCTCTCACACCTACCACAACACTCCAGGCACATGCCCACACAAGGCCTAGTCTCTACCTCTGAACATGTTGTTTGCATCAGTCCAGATGATTGGTCCCACAGCAGTGAGGGCATACTTTTCCCTTTACCTCTTTGATGAAAAGGCCTATCAGACAGAACGTAACCCCTAGCCTGCCTTTCAAAAGACCAGGACCGCTATTCAACATGCAAAACTCGCTTCAATCATAATTAGTCTAATTAATTTAAATCAGCGTTGGATGCCTATCTAAATACAGTGACAACACTAAATGAACATCCAGCCCGGAGCACCCAGACCAGACCATATATACGTTCCCATAGTGAAACACACCCTCGTAGGATTAGAGCGGAAGAATAGGGGGATTATTATTTCATGACCTTTCAATCCGCTGCCTGTCAGGTTGAACTAAAGCCATATATGCTGCTGGAGGACTAATCTTCTTCTCCTTTTGTGTCCGCAAGGGATGTGTCATTTCTTTATCCCCTCTATCCAGATTTACTCCATAAAATAAACTTCCTAGCCTGATCTGATAAGAAGCCATCTCCTTACCGGGATAAGGCTGCAGCGGTGCCTCGTCGCCCTGCTCCCCCCGTAGCCGTATTTTTGGGGTGTCAGATAACTCGGACGAGGATGGGAACAGTCAGGAAATGCCACTTTCTGTCTGGAAGCAGGTGACAACAGAAAAACGACAGTGGCTTGATTAGAAAACACCCTCCCTGCCCCCCTCCAACGCGCGTTTTCTCTCTTAAAAAGTCACAAAATCACACATATTATCAAAACTGGATAGGACTTCTGGGAAACATTTGAATTGGGATTGTTTGCAGTGTAATATACTAATTATATTCATCACTGATCCAGCTGTCCGTCTCATACTCCTGGACCATCCTGCAGCACTTATTCACACTTTCTTAAGAGGAACAGTAGAGATATTAAAAACCTAAAACTGATAAATTCACTTTTTTTTTATATAAACAGTCTCACGCTGATGCTACCTAAATGTCGAAGTCTACAGGTGGCTGAAAGGAGATCAACAAAGCAGTAGTTTACTGGCAAGAAGTGAAAAAAGAAAAAGAGTTGAGGGGAAACACAATTGATCTTTCACCTAAAAAGAAAAAAAACAACATCAACAAAACACCTGCCTCCACATGTGCCCGCGTGATTTCGTGATGCAAACAACAACAAAATCGAAGTCAGGACCAGGGGAGAGCCTGCCTAATTGCAGCCAGGGTCACTATTAGCCACACTCCAACCTGCCTAGTATTCCAGTTCAAATGCTCTCGAGGATACAGCAGACGCACACACGTGGGCAAAAACATTAAATAAAATATCAGAGAAATGCTCGCAGACAAAGAGTATCACGCTGTGAAACAATCAGCGCCAGAGTCATTTGGAGCAATTAAATGGGTATAAGGAAATGCGGGGCACGTGGAGCTAAAGAGAGCCAGAGTAAAAATACAGATTTATTGCATTTTTTTTTTTTTTTTTTTTTTTTTTTTTTTAGTCTGAAAAGGCGATTGAAAGGAGAAGGTAAAATTAACTCGGGGAAAAAACACGTGAAAAACTAAACACTTCTGCTAGAGTTACATTTTGATATCAGCATTTTTATTTATAGTCTAAATAAATGCGTTAAGCTGTGGGTTATTTACACCGTGGTTTATTTCGTGTAAACAGTTTAAAGTATGTGCTCGTATCGATGCGTAATATTGGCCTGGTTTGAGCACGTTACCTCAGTCATCTCTGTGCGCCTTCTTCAAAGCGCGCTCTCCTCGTGCGTCTTTTGATTTGCGCCGCCTGTTTCCTCGTGGCCTGCTCCTAACTCTCCGCGCTATTATTGCACTGAAAGGAACGAAGCAACATTTGTCTCCACAACAGCAGCCCTTCACAAACAGCGACGTCAGGCATTTTTTTTTTTTTTTTTTCCCCCTCCATCTTACCGCCTTCGACAATTGAAAGACAGGTGCATTTTCGGGAAACGCGGGCTATTTACAAGCACTGTGTCATCAATTTGGTTAAAATAAACTGTGCAACACAATGTGATCGGAAAGGATATTGTTCCTATTAGAGGAAAACGCCATGCTCTCTCTCTCTTTTTTAAATGTCAGTGTAATAGTGATATGAATCTGAGGATGCAGGGAGGATGCAGGGTGAGAACTGACTAATTACCCCGTGGACCGTCCTGATAGTGAAGAATAATTAGATTTACACAAAAGACCCGAACTTGCATCTGAATAACAAGAGCAACAATTTCAATAGAATTTTTAATTTGATTTCGGTTTATAAAAAGAGAAAAATAAAGAGGGGAAAATAACATGCCCGTGTAGAAAAAAAAAAAAAAAAAGGAATAAAAAGCAGCAACTTTATGACTTCGTTCTGGCCTCCAAATGAAAACGGAAAAAGGCACTATAAAAAGGTGAATTTAGACCATTTCTTCTTTTGCAGATTTAGGTCACATTATCGGTTTACACCTTTAGACCTAATGCATTCATATTCTAGCAGATTTATTTAACATATAAAAAGGAAAATAAACAAAAAAATGAATTAACCTAAATGATATTGGTACTTTTCAGATTGTAAAATGTGACGATTGGGGGCAAGAACCTGTTTCCCACATTGATTACACTGCATTTTGCCATAGTATTTCCAAAAGGTAAATTCACAAATGTTGAACCTGATCATTTCCATTAGTGACTAAACCCAAGAGCTCGTTATATTACCACAAAAATCTGCATGTTCACAAAATTCACTATAACTGCCCTCCATGTGTATTAAATATTAGTGGCCTGTAGGATGTTGTGACGCCATCTGAACCCCAGCAAAAGGTGAAATACATCCAGATTCTTGTGTTAACTTCAAACCTCTTTACCAATAAATGTTACGACATCTGTGTAACGAAATAACAACTATTAACCTACCAGTTCCGTAGGGGAAAAAGTGAAGATGCACTGCAGGAGCTTATATACAGGATATTCTGAGTATGTAGGACAGACTACATGCAAATACTGAGTGCTTTAGAAGATTAGGAGATAGACACAGAACCCATAGTGGGCTGAGAGGAGTGGGCTCTCCTCCAAGACTGTGTCCTATCTCCTCAGGACTGGAAAAAGCATCCTAATCCGTTACCTTTCATAGTGATCTAAAGCCGATTTAAAACTGTCACTAGCCTAGTTTGTGTTTATTTCATGTTCATCTCCAGCTCAAGGCGATCCGCTGCACACCCACTTATGACATTTGTGAGAGTGGAAAACAGAGCACTTGGTTGAATAAAGGAGGAAGGGAAGAGGTGGTGACGCATCCAACTGACCAGCTCCGTGTGTCTGAGCTCATGAGAGGCCTGACAGCGATCGCTACAATTGTCCTTGAATGTTTTCTGCACACGGGCTTTAAGTTGGACCGCGCACCTCTTATTTCATGCATAGCTCCCACTCAAACCCGCAGCCCAGAGCACGATGAGCAAACAGTCTGTGACACATCACCGCAACACAGAAACACACAATAGCGCACACATAGAGACACACACACACACAGACACTGACCACTGAGTCTGCAGGCCTATCGGCAGACCACCTTCCTCCCTTTTCCCTTCTACTGCTCAAGGCCTTACTGTATTATTCTGTAAGCAGCAAGAGCCCAGCATTGACAGAGCTAATCACTGGCGGCAAGGGCTCTCTCTCACACACATATACAGACACAGAATGATTGACACACAATGGCAGCAAATCTATGCAGTGGCCCCCTGTCTCGCTTTATGCTTTCTCTCGGAGCTGAAAAGACAAGGGGGGAGGTTGGTGGTGTGTGCGTGCTGTATAAGTCCACATGGAGACCGCGACCACGAGAGGAGGAAGGGGGGGTTAGACGGAGTGATGTCCAACAAACCAAGACAGAGGAAGAAGTGAAGACGGTGAAGATGAGCTTGTGACTAACGCTGTTGCTAACCATTCTGCTAATCCCCCCCGCTCTGTCAGGTGCAGCAGCCAATCTGGAGAGCGCCGCAGACCCTCTCATTCGAATATGATCCCTTGGCTGGCTCCGACCCAGACATCCACTGATCCTGTTATCATCTCGCTGAAGACACAGAGGAGAACGAGCGCTAAAGACAGCCACAAACACACCATGTCAGCTCCTCAGTGCATTCCTCCAGAACCATAAGCCTGAGGGCCCGCTTCAATAAGGTCAGTTATATCAATGCATCTGAATCCAGGTCATGGCTCAGAGTTGCGTGTATTATAAAAGTGTTTAACATCTTACCAAACTAACTCAGTGCACACATCTGCACACGTCATCTTTTTTACACCAATAACCAGATTCCACTCATAAAAAGTATAAATGCAAATGATTAAATTTGATAAATAGCCATGAGATAACATTTCAGTGCGATATAAACAGATGTACTAAATGATATACGGTCCAAGTATTCAAGTTTAAAGAGGAACGTGCAGATAATATATTAAAAAAAAAGTCCAAATCTGAATGTTCAAATCTGTAGAACATATTTTTGTCTTGCCATGTTTGTACTTCAGATATTAAAAACACTACAAGCCCTAATTTAAACTTCTTACAACACTGGATTTCCTGGATGGGATGTACTGGTTGCCCAAGGTGACAGAAAGCCGTGTGGTTAATTAAAGAGTGGACAGCTCTCCAAAGTGCACTCACACACTCCTGGTATTGTCAGAAGCACCACTCTTCTGCAGCACAGCCCCTCAAGAGTCATTTGCCTGTGTTTTTTAGAACATGGGGCCAGACCCTGAAGCACGCTCTCGTTGTTCGTGGACATGTGTAGATGCAGCATAGACTCATCCGATAGCTCACAGATAACACTTTCAATTCACTTTGATGTTATCCTTTGGGCCTTTCTCTGAGAAATATGAACCTGTCACACGGGCCACGCGACAGATTTGTTACATAGTTCTACAGTAGATAAAAGCAACAATAGGGGCTGTGGCCTTGTGCTCTCTGTATGCAGACTTAGCAGGACTGCAGCACTAATCAGGAGGGAGCACATCTGGCCTGACAGCAGCTGCATCACTGTTTAGAGGAGCTGCCAGTGTGAGAAACACACAGGTCGATTTCCCTTTCTCCCAGGACAGAGTGGGTGTTTTTCTCATTCATTTCTTCTTTCTCTGGGCTTTTCTTTGAGCTAGCCAATTAACCTGGGAGCAGGGCACTAATGAGTTCCCTCTGGTGGCTCTGCACCTCTCAATGGACAAGAGGAAAGAAAAGCAAGGGCGGAGGAAGAGGAGCGGGTCAGGCCTGGATTGCAGCGGGCTGCAGGGGGGAGTGGGCCAGACATGGCAAAAGTAGGGCTAAGAGACTGTTGAGCGGGGTGAACGAGGAAAGAGGGGTGACGACACCAGGTTTGGGGGCACAGAAATATGGGACAGGTTGATGCAGGAGGAGAGGGGCCAGCTCAGTATCCAGCGGCCCACTACGGGCCTATCACCAAGACATTGTCAGCCAGACAATGGGCTTATCAGCCTCCTTTTCACACCAGTCTGATTAACTGGGAGGAATGGAAGGAAGAGGAGGGGAAGAATAAGGGCATGTCCTTGTACCAGCTCAGTAAATGTCAGGGAATGGGCCAGCCACTGGGACCAGCCACGTGAAATAAGCATACATCATTGTGGGGCACTTTAAAGCCATACTTGCTCACTTTGTGTTTGCAACAGAAGGAGGATCAGCCATAATAAATCTACAAGCTGTGTAAATGTATCTCACGCAGCAGATTAGCAGGGCTGCGATAAGCACCTTTAAGCATCATTAGCTAGACCTGCGTGTCTCATTCGTCACATAAACACAACAACCTGCACAACACAACCACTGTGGCCCGACCCAAGATAAAGGCAAATCAAAGAGACGGCGAATACTTACCTTGATATTCTATTATTCATTTGACCGTTTACGTATCCCTGAAAAAAACATTTGATTTCTTATTCAAGCTATGGATATCAGCCAATATGGTATTTATAAACATTAAGTGAAACACAAATACAGTTCAAAGTGGCAAAAGGTGTATAACCGCAAATACGTAATTATTTCAGTGGATCCAATCAACTTAGCATCTATCCATTTATCCTACGGGAGACCAGTAAAATCCACTACCTAACTTAAAGGTTTCTGTCAGTGTCTTTAGTGTGACTGTTCACTGCTGCTTTTTGTGTGCATTTAATAATAATAATAGTCATAATAATGATAATACCTTAGTCTTATATAGCGCTTTTCCAGATGCTCAATGTTGCTGTACAACTTTGTGCATCATTCATTTACTTCACACTTTGTGGTGGGACTACTATTGTAGCCACAGCTGCCCTTGGGGAGACTATCAGCCCCTCTGACCATCACTAACACTCACACACACACACCACATTCATTCTATGTGGGTGAAGTGTCTTGCCTAAGGACACAACGACCCACTGCTGCACCTAGAATTCCCAGCGGTCTCCCTTCTAAGTACTAACCAGGTCCAGCCCTGCTTATCGTCTGGGATCTGACAAAATCAGGCTTTTACAAGGGGGTGCATTTCCCCACGCACTCATAAGAACTCTACCTAAATGTGATGTTTTAATACTGATACATAGCAGTTCAAAGCTTGGCATATGAAAGGACTTACAAATGACTAAGGGTCTTTAGCTAAAATGGTTTGTGTCATTCTCCAATTAGTCTCCTGTATTGATCCTGGTATGTTTGTTTACATGCTCCCTGCATCCCATTTCTGCAGCCTTGACAGCCATCTGTCACACAGAGGCAGGAGGTGACGCTGCACAGACGGATTCACAATGTGTGCGCTGAGATAAAGGTGCATGGAAAACTTCCCATTAGTAAAAAGCTGGGCTAAATTTAGAAGGATGACACCTTTCATAATGTTGTGCTTAAAATATTAAAGGTTAAAGCTTTTATAAAGAAAAAACTAATCCAATGAATCTGTAAAAGCATATATTCTTATCACTCAATAAGCACATTTTAAAGAGTGCTGTACAAAATTGCTCACAGCAACAAGTGGGTGTCCTCTTCTTCCTATTCATTTTCTCTTTTTTTCCCCCTTCCATTTCTAGAAAAAAGGATTCAGTAATTAGAAGCTAGACCAGGTGGAAGTACACAGCTCAAGAGGCCAACACTAGCTCACCCTCTCCTCCACAGGAAGATGTGATGAGGAGCAGAAGAGGCTGGCTCAAGAGGAGAAAGGCCCAGAAGAATACTTGGAGGAAGAAATGGGGGACAGGGGGAGCAGGGCCAGGCTTGGGAGCATATTGGGTCAAAGAAAATAAAACGTGTCATTTAGCCAAAGAAAGCACATGAGAGCAGCATGCATGACGTGAAGAGGAGGGGGGGGGGTGGCCGGCCGAGGTGATGGAGAGGTAGAGGCGAGGTTAGCTGTTAAATAAGGAGCGGGTCAGGAGAAGGGGGGATGGAGGGGAGGGGGGTCTGTGGGCAGGGGGGCCACCCTCAGGACAACTCGGCCAACAAAGCTGCTTCTGTCTTGGGCTCCCTCCTCCACAGACCTCCTTGAGTGGGCAGGATTCCATTAGCGGCTGTAGAACCTGGGGTCTATTCAGAGTCCGCCCGGTCCTGACGCACTGCTTCTGTGGACACATAGACAGAGACGGCAAAGCACACACTCAAGAACACACATCGCTCCTAATTAATCCTCAGATTACCCAGCCAATTACTACCACACTTGAACTAATGAGAAATTATTTAAAGCATTTCCCAATTAGGGTTTACATGCTCTGTTGGGTAGGAGTCTGCTTGTGTAAAAATTCTGCTTTTAAATCAGAAAAATCACTGCCTATTTCATACAGATATATTCATCTTTACAAACAATCCTAGGTCTAATCAGGCGGCTGGAGCGAGTCCCCCAGATAGAACGAGGGGGGATGAGGACAGACAAGAGCAGGAAAGAAATAAAACCACAAAAGACATGCTCCTTCAGTGCAGCAGCAGTACTGTAGGTCGCTCTTGTTAAGGCTGGGGACAGTGATTAGAAGAGGCCACAATACAACCTGCCAGGAAACGCATGCCAATTAGGTTACCAGGAGAACCACAGGCCCTCATTGCTATGGGAAACCCGCTAACCCTAGTCCCGCACACATTCACACAGGCAACTTATGTAGTATCCGCTACCGACAAGCCTTTGATTATCACATAAGGGACAAAAAGTCAGATCAAGAATAGGGCAAAAGGTCATGGCAAAGGCTAATCGACCCTAACTCTTGGATCAAAAGTTGGATGTTATGGTGGATTAACTTTAAAATCTTGCAATGGATTACGAGTGTGCCTAATACTGGGCCTTACAGAGACAATGACAGAGGGCGGGAGGCAGGAGCGCAGACAGGCCGTGTAGGATAACAGAGGCGGGACTCAGGGGGGCATTATTAGTGCAGAGAATTACGAGCTCATCCATGGGTGACATGTAAGCCTGCGTGGCACACTCAAATGTTTACAACAGTGATATTTGCACATCGTTGATCTTATCAAACTTCTATGTAATACTCAAGCTTTTGTTCTGATTTGCACGGGAACATGTATACAGATGCAATAACCCAGAGGCAGATAGCAGCAGCACAATGTTCCAGCCATGTTGTCCTGAGGAGCGGTGACACGACCCAGCCAGAGGAGAGAATATTCACGGTGATGTGATGGCTACGATGTTGATTAATGTGCACGCTCCCTGTTATTAAATAAACAGGGTGAATACACAAAATATATTGAATAAATTAAAGCCATATCCTCTGCAACATCCAGCTCATTAGAATGCATGAGGAAATGATGTTCTGATTGCGACAAGAGTCACTCATTAAGCTGTGTTTGTCCCCTGCCAGAGCACCACTCCCCCCTCACTACCCCCCTATGCCCCAAAACACTTACCCAAATGCCTGCCACGCACTCTAAACCAAGTCCCTCCCTTCTGCACTGCTCTCCTGCTAAAAGCCCCCCGACTTAACATCACCCCTTCCCAACGGGTACCACCAAAATGCCTAACACTCTTTTCACCTTGTAGCCCCTTCCGAACACGTCTCCCTTCTCTTCCATTGCCTCCTCCTCCCTCTCCTCTGCTGGGATCTGTGTCATCATTTTAATTAATTTCTAATCAGGCGAGAGTAAACTAATCAGGGGAGGCGTTAAACAATGACGGCGCTGGCTGCTCAGACTCACACTGGGGGCCGCCAGGCTGTTATGCATGCCGAGGAGCTGCACGTTGATAAACAAGACAGCGTGGACTGGGCTATCGCTGCCAATCTCCTCTGCCATACATGTTAATATGGCTTGTTGTGCCGCGCATATGCATCCTATTTGCATCAGATTCTGCAAAACGGACATGAACCGAGTTGTTGATTTGCCTGAGATTAAACCTCCATTTTATAAACACAGCTTATGTTCTGTATGATCACTTATATTTGCATCTAGAACATAACAATATGTAGATTTGCGACTGAATAAAGATATGTGTTGAGGGACGAGTGATGGAAATGCGTGTAAATGATCAGAATGGACAAATAAATAACCTAAACCTCTGAATAGTACAGTATCTGTCTGGTTCGAATGGGCTACACAAAGGCTGCAGTTATCTGTAGGCGGCCAGATCCCACCAAGGCTAACGCTTTGTGAAAAAACAAGACAGACAGAAGAAGAGGGAGAGAGAGGGAAGGAGAGGGCACTTTTAGGCAATGTATTAGCTGAGACAATGCAACAAGGGAGCTCTGATTAACCTCTTGCAGACTGTGCCCAAAACAGCCAAAACCAACATGAGTGAACCATAATTGGCAAATTCCCACTATATGATTGCATGACAATGACGCTGATGACAGATGATGATGGAAAATGAGTTTTGACCGCCATCACTGTGATTGCCAAAGTGAATTTTTAAAAGGCAAATTGTATTAGGATTAATGTAAGAAATACAGGGGATGTCTGCACACTGGGAGCGACTTCACCACGGGCGGCAAGAAGACAGCCACAACTCTTCCTGTTAGTCTCAATGTTTGGAAGAAAAGGGCTTTCATGTCCGACTCATCAAAGCTTTGTAAGTGGACCTGATGTCTTCTGCTGCCAGCGTCATAGCAACCAGTGACCACCGTCTTGAGGACCAAACAGTATTGGCATAGTAACTTGACAAGGAAACAGATGCATGCACTCAAGGTGAAATACAGCTATAAACCACAGAAATCCGAGCTGCCAAAAGTAAGTTAAGGTACAAGTTTACACCCAATTTCTCAGTGGAAATAAACATGATATCCATGTAACAAAAAGTACAGAAGAAGTCTTTAATGTGTTTAAAATGACTTTCTTTTTAAAATACCATCCCCTCCGTCACCACCTCCCTCTTCTTGGCCTCTTTGCCAAGTATTAGATTCCCATGCCAAGCGCTTCCCTGGGATAGAATAAGGATTGCGGAGGTGGGACGCTGAAACCCTTCCATAACATGTCAAACTACGCTGGAATCCAAAATGCGAGAGGGAGAGGAAAAAGGGTTAGCGGCAGATTTTCTATGGGGAGAAAGAAACTGTCACATCATCAGATTGGTTATTCTAAGTGGAGGGATGTGGGCATGGGGGCGGGGGGGGAGAGGGGTGCGGTGGCAGAGGCTTGGGCTGGCAGGATCTGGCAGCAGCACACCATGGAGGTATTTCCACAAAAATATTCAGCCCCCAGGCAACGGAAGGGGGCGGGAGGGGAGGTGGGCCGGGCGGTGGGGGGGTAGTACCGCAGAGATGCACTGAGAGGTTAGGGATTGTAGGGGTGGGTGAGGGACAGGGAGGATATAGGGGAGGGAAATAGCACTGAGGAGAGAAAGAAAAATCTGGGAAGCCAACCAAGGAAATCCTGCTTCTCAGATATGCAGCTGTGGAATTAAAATTGGTATAAAAACAGCAGAACAAAAATATACTTCACACTTCAGAAGCCTATTGAAGGAATGGAAGGGGGGTGGGAGTGGAGCGATGTGCCACTCTATCCTGGCACTGATACCTCAAGCACTAAGAGGGGTAAACAGCTATTCTCCACACTTTAGATGGGCTGGCTTATAGGCGGGGGTGAGGCGGGCGCCCACAGGGGTCTCATCGGGCTACAGGGCGAGCTCAAGATAGAAGACAACAGAATCTGGAAAAGGAGCAAAATGCCCCCATGAAACAATTTGTACACTTTGCGTCCCCTCAAGCACACTAGTATGAAGAGCGCAGGATTGATTCATGATCAAACGAGCATGATCGTCACTCAAATTCAATAATAACGAGCTTCACAATCAAACAAGCTCCAAATATACAGTAGCTCCACTTGAGGCCAGGATTAGGCCTTTCTGTACACACATCTGTGGTGATGTGCTCCATTACTAAACAAAGACTTATCAGAAGCAAAAACAACCATGCAAACACAGATAAATCACAGACAAATCAATTAATTTAAATGAGGGTAAATTCAAACTGAATCAAGCACATTATCAGGCATTCAGTATATGAAGACACTGCAGAATGTGTGTCCTATAGTGGCATTTTTAAAGGTTTCAAATAATACTTTACATGTGTATATCTGTGTTTAATAACTGATAAAATAATTAAGACTCAAAGGTAAATGCCATATTGGTTTATCACATCTCTTTGTCCCTTTGTCATGTTCTGACGATTATACTAATACAACAGTAAATGCTCTGCAGGTAGAATATTGGATTTTAGTTTCAACAAACTTCAAGGTTTGCTTACAGGGAGAGTTGTTAAGGGGTTGCATAAAAATACATTTATACAGATTGAGATTTTTCTCTTCACTCTGGACAATGGTGATTTTGAGTGTAGTTTGATAAAGGAAAAAAACTTTTCAGCTAGGAAAAGTAAACAATTTTATGGTTACATTTAATGAAAACTTAAAAGAAAACATTCATTAGTTCTGAGAGCTCTGAGGATGATGTTATCGAGTACAACCCAGTGGAGTGGAACACTACTAAAATAATGCACTCATCAAGTGAAATGAGTGTGTTAAGAAGTTTGGTGTAAATGGTTGCAGCTGAGCATTGTGTTATTTCATCATTGCAGAGACTTGATCTTAATACAAATCTCTATGTAATATGGGCCTATTCATGAAGTCTACGTTTTCCACTAGTTTAATTATCACCATGCTCTTTTGGAGAGATATTCAATTAAAAGGGCTCTTCGTTTGGCTTTATCAAAAAAATACATTTGGCAATGTATAAATGATTTGCAATCCACACACTGCACAAGCATACTCAATGATAATTTTTGAATGACATAATAAAATTGCTAATTCAAAAGAAAAGGTATATTTACTATTCATCTTATTGTATTTGATTCATTTGACTTAAAAATTAAGACAGACTGCGACTCTCAATTACGAGATGACTGTCAAAGAGGAATGACAATAAAGTGGGCATAAAATCAGGGAGAAGAAAGCCACAAGCAGATCTGCCATATTCACCAAGAGCAGTTTTTGTTGAAGTATTCTCTACAGAGTTTGAAGCTTTCATTTCATTTCTCTGACATTCTCCGTCTGACCATCCAAGCCCTCTCCTGAGACAGTGGAGAGAAAGCGCAGTTCCAGAGAGAGCTATCAGGATTAGGATAATTAATATCATCTCATTTCACTGTGATCCTCTCTGCGGCCCACTGCACACACAAGGGCAGGATGGAGCGAATATTGTGGCAAGACTATCCCAGCGCCTGTCAATCTCAGCTCGTGGTCCCTCGCACACACACACGCTCACCCTCCTCAGTGGCTAAATTGCAGTTTGAGAGACGACAGGGGAGAGGCAGTGGTGTCCGTGGCGGTGGGGGGGTGGTGGGGGGTGCCGGGCCCGAGGGACGCCATACAATGGAGCGTGCGGCTGACCAGCGTTCAGGTGAAATTGAATTGGAAATCTTCCACGGCTGGTTAGCATAACAAAGGGCCTTGTGGCTTTAGACAAAGGCTGCTTCTCTAATGCACAAAATCAATCTCTCTACGGGCTCGGTGCATTGTTCCCTCCCGCCATACAGGTGTTCCTTCAATGGTCCTTAATCAAAAGTGTCAAAACAAAGTTAAGAGTTATCTCTGCTTCACCCAGCTGCTTCTGCAGAGCAGGAGGGGAAAGAGAGCAGTGACTGCAGATAGCAGACAGCTCAGAGACACGTTCACAAACAAGCTGCTGAAAACACTGCTGTGGTCTATAGGTAAAGACAGGCCACACAGGGTCATCACACAAGTCTATAAGTTTGTCCAGATGTGGATAACTTCAGAATAAAATCTTATGAAAAGTTGATTTGGCTCTGTTGCAAACAGAGTGTTTTTATCTGTATATTACAAAACAGGGAGCCTATCCAAAAGACCCGTGTTTGCACTGATGGTCTCGTTGTTAATATTGGTAGTGGCAGGCCAGCCTTTCTCCTTGAAGGTCATTTTACAATAGTGACACACAAATACATCTCCCACAAGTACCCTGCCTACAGTATGTTCACCTCCTACACTTAAAGCACTGCTTCTATAGGGCTTTGTGGGCCCAGGGCCTTGACTTCAGGCAGAAAAGCAGCAATGAAATAAGAGTTAAAACACTAAACAGCTTTTTGTGCTGTGTTTGAGTTAACCATATCCATACAACCATAGTGTCTGTAAGAGTTCAGGGTTTACACAGGGATCAGCTATTGAAAACATGCAAAGCCACTAATTAGTATTGGGCTGGGCGACTAAAGTTACCATCGCGATCATAGTGACGGTTCTGATAATGGATTTAGTGTCCAGTAGCTCTACATAAACCTCCCATGCTTCTGCTCTTAGTCCTGGGAGAACTCTTACAGACTAGTTGATTAAAAATCACTTAGCGCTCAACAAACAAAGCTGTCAGTCGTTACCATTGGGATTTAAGTGGAGGTAAAATGAGGGAGGCGACGAGCAGAGGGGGAGATCAGAGGGGAGAGGAGGAGGCATAATTGTTTAAGTTATATTCACAAACCTGTATGTTGTGTTTCAGTTGACCATTACAATATCATAGAAGACACGGAATTACAATTATATCTTTATAGTTTTACATCAATGAAGTTGCAGTTTATGAAGATAAGAAAAAAAAGTTGAAACATACAAAAAATAATCCCTCTGCCTGTGTCATCAAAACACAAACTTACATTAGACAAGGACAATTTATGTACAAGGAACACATTTTGACACTTTTAACATCCATTTAGGAAAAGATGTTGTATTTTTTTAATTAAGTAATGATAATGTGTAATGAGCTGATATTTTGACACCTTTCATTGTTCTTGTAACTGTTTGTGTTGCTGTTCTTGTTGTAAATGTAACTTTTTTGTATGTGACACTTGGTTGCTATGCCGACAAGTTGATGTGATGGTTTGATTTGTCATTTTCGAGTCAGTTTTGGAGACTGGCTCTGGTGAGTTGTTACTGTTGTTGTTTTGTTGTCGTTTTGGCACGGGTTACGGCCTACAGTCTCTTGTGTTCAGAAAATAAACAGAGCTCTACAATAATATAAGAGCAAGAGCATTGGAATTAACTATGTCACATCTGCTGCCCATGTTTAACCAGGAAGTAAAATTACCTCACAAAACTGTCAAACATGGGAATACTAGGGAAGATTTTTAGTCATTAAGGATAAAAACATACAATTTGTAGACAGCAGTTAGTCGAAATCAGTTATTATTTTTGATGTTGGTATATTTTTCTTTACTGCAGTTCTTTTTCGTATGTCAAAAAGAGCCCGTGAATGTGATCGAATATGTTTGTCGCTGTCCACAGAAAGGTGTCTTGTTAATTTCTTGGTCTATCTTTACAATGCGAATGGCAGTACATTGACAATGACCATAAGAGTGAATGCAGACGTGCAGATAGGGGTAGTATAGGTGTCCACATTGGAGGCCAGACACACATTACACATTCAAGCAGCTGCCACTGACAAGGCTCCTGCAGCAGCTCCAACGGCCCGGGCCTTCACCAACAGATGGTAGTTCCTACTGGTTTTCCTGACAAACAACTAATGCACATACAACTACATTTTGCACACTGTGTATATAAAATAGATTACACGTTATATGGTTTCATTACATCTATAGCGATAAGTAACTAAAGACACACCCTCGTCCTTTAGCCAGAACGTCATGTCCAACCTTCCTCAAATAAAAAATATCACAACAAAATACAACCTTGAAGTCAAATGTAAATTAAAGTGCTGAATGACACAACTGATTTAGTTTAGATGCCAGAATAAAGGTTTTACACTTGGGAATTTTTTTCCACAGAGTCTAAGTATCTTGGGTCCTTTCAAGGTGGAAAGTATACAAAGTTGAAAGAGAAAACAACAACAACTAAAGCTAGATAAGAGGGACATAGTATACTGTATTGGGGAAAGATGGGTGACTTTCACTCTATAAGGTTCCCAGGGGCTTCTGTGGTCAATTGAACCATAATGTTTTTGTTCAGGCTGCTAAAGACAACATTAGTGTCATGGCATTGTTGGTGACAGCGGATTATTCAAACAGGTATAGTGCTGACTCCGTCCTGCGCGCCTGACCCTAGTGTGGCTCATCTTATTTTGCTGACCTGTGTGCAGAGCAGACCGACAAAGGTGAGCACACAATCTCCTAACGCCCCAAACAGAGGGAATTGGATCACCCCTACACTGACCTCCTCAGAGCCCTGTGCTACCGAAGGGGCCAGGCACTGACCCCGCGTGGCCCCTGCATCTGTGGCGTCTCTGCTGTGGCTGCTGGTCGACATGACAACCTGTCAAAGACGATTGACAGGGACCGCCCACACCCACAAACACTGTCACCCGCCTCTGCAAATTACTCCAAAACCCAGACGGACCCAATATCTTAGCAACCAATTTGCTTCTTGTCATTGTCCATATGTTTCACCTTAAAGTGGTTAGGGGTAACAACATTTAACCTGGATCTAAAGAGGAATCAATACAAACAGATAACAACGTTTTTCCACAAAATACAGAGACAAAAACATATTGATATTTTTACACTAATTTATATACAATTCTGACATATTCTGAAACGGATAAATTTAAAATGCACCCATGGGAAACTTCAGAGCGCAGAGACGGGACTAGTTCACTGACAGGGTGCACGTTTCCTATGTTATTTTGCCACTTTCAATTCTAAACAAAATATAAAATAACAAAGTATTATTGTCAGCAAACCGTTTCTACATATATTTACCGTAACCATTACAGTTGGATTGCATGTGTGACGAAGTAAAGGAAGTGAGCCAAGGACACGGGGCCTAAACTAAAAGAAGAGGTTACGTACGAAAACACTAAACGTTATTTAGTGACTTGTGCTTTTTCCATCCTATTGTGCCTGATTTTGTTACAGTAGCAGGGCAGTCTGATCACGCACTGCTTTTTCTAAAACACAATGTCGTCCATGCCTTCGCCTGAGCTGTGCAGAAGACCGGCACACACAAACAAATCACAGATGCACATACTGAAGCCCATATACACAAACACAAAAAGAGGCTCCCCGCTGTGCGAAAAAGAGCTACAGTACTCCCTACATCAACAGTGGCCTAGATAACACAATACGCACAAAAGAGTCACCCCATGAAAATAACCCTCCATCTAAGCATCACTGCACTTATCTACTCATAAACATAGGGATAAATCAATTCACTGAGAAACACATATTTTTTTTCTCTCATTTGAAATTACAGCTGCGGTACCAAAGCTAGCATGATAGCATAGGTCAAATTCACTAACCTCTTCTCTCCATGGCAACAGACTACTTTTTCTAAATAAAAAAAAAAAAGGGTTTTGAAGTCATAGTGATTTTTTATATTTTTTTAATGAAGTGAGTGAGTATGTATTATGAGTGTCCAGTGTTTCTTGACTAAAGACTAAGACATGTACAGAATATGTATATGTGCGCGTGTGTGTGTGTGTGTGTGTGTTTAGGCCTATACGTGCGCAACCATGGTGTTATCAGACAGTAGGGATTAGCATAGCAGCGCCTCACTGCTTTGTTTTACCCTGACCTGTATAATCAGTGTCACATTAGCAACACAACAAATCAAACGTTGTGAGTTTCCCTCCTGTAACCTCATGCACGCGTGGCACGTCCCCATTCAAACACCCAGCTGGCCACCGTACACATGATAATTAATATGAGCAGAACACCTACAGCAAAGATCACTCATTTCATTTTAAATTGTTAAAACAATATGTCAGTTTTGTTCTATCACTACAATATGAAATGTTTCTGAAATGTGCTGTTTAAAAAAAATGCATGCAATGTTAGCACTTAAATTTGTACATTTATTTTAATCAGCAAAATGATAAATAGTAGATTACCCTGCAGATGACACATTCCCACATAGTAATAAATAAACAATAGATTTAACCTGCTGCTATACTGTGCTACTTAAAGTTTCATTATCATTATTATAGATATGTACGATCCGTTTAAAGTTAATTCAAATACAGTTAATACTTGTTGATTTTACCATGTATAAATACTGGAATTGCAGAAGAATTTCATTTACAAAATTTGAATCAGGTAAAATGTTATTGCTTGAGTAAGTCTAATCTATTCTGTTCTGTCTTTTATTGCATTTACTCGACCCAATTTCATGGTAGATATTTTCAGTGATTTAACAATGTGAGATTAAGAAAAAAAAAAGTTTCTAGTATCTCGACTGACTGCGTAATAAAAGCAGTGCAGTTGTAGATGCTTTGGGTTTGAAAAATATGAGGTGCACTTTCCTGGAATATGAGGGCAATAGCGTCTTCTGATCTACTACTGTAAACCCTGTACTTTTGAGGAGAAAGGCATAGAGAGGAAGGAAGGCACGGAGAAAGACAGGAAGGAAGGGATAGGAGACAGACAGCGGCAGATGGGCCAAAAGACAAGTGCGGAAAACATGTGTGTGAGATCCAGCTGACATTAGCAGCTCACCCAATGAGATGTGATGATTAGCCAAATCCTGCTAATCAATGACACATTCACATGGGTTCCTGCTCTGTTGCTAAACACTAATTGGTCTATTCTGCCGCAAATAGGGAGATTCTGTTTCCCACTTCACAACAAGCAATGCGGGCTGACACGGGGGCACGTACTATGGGCGCGCACGTGTCAATTGCACTTCCATGCACATACTGTACATCTGTAGCCTGGAGTATGCAGCAGATTCTGCTACATAAAAGGTCAAATTGAGCCTGATTCAATTTGAGAGTGGATGAGGGGCACAGGATCCCGGCTACTCGCTTCAACAATAAGGAGAGAATGGGATCCTAGAGTCAGTTCACCCAGTGGCAGGGGAGGGGGCTGGAGAAAGAGCCCTAAATTCAATTTCACTTTGTAGAGTATTTAGATAATGTCTCCTAATGTAATGCTGGATTGTGAGTGGATCCACTGTAAAACTCCTACGGTTTATTAATCACAGCGCAGCATCAGCGCCACCAAGGTCCAGGAAGGGGCACTGCCTCACCTGCCACACACTCTGTGAGCAGACCTGTGCCTGATCATACACAAGAATTAATATGGACTTTTCACTGTAGCATGTCACATTTACAACTGGGCCGCTGTGTGCGCAATTAAAAAGCTCTTAACAAAAAGCAATTATCAGAGTGGCATGAAATTCAAAACTGACAATTATTACTCTGCTTCTGATTCCACTGTAATATTTCTCACTACTCAAAAATACTTAACACAATATTTGTATAGGACCGAAAGTTAAGTAGTATAAGTTCATAAAAAATACCTATTGACTGTTTTGGATACATACATTTTTGCAAAGTTAATTTGATTAACTTCAAATTATTCTGCCTGGAAGCTTAATAGTTTCTCTGCTTGTTTATTATATAGTTGGATAAAATAATAATAACCCCTTGCTATAGAAAGTCTCACCTTGGAGGAGGGCATTGTCATAATATTTTCACATCTTTCAATCTCTGCCTCTCCATCTGTACACACTGCACACCCACAAAGGCAGCGCAGCGCGGTCAATGCGGGTGTGTTCCTCTCGTGCTGAAGAGGAGCACAAGAGCTGGACTCACACTTAAACGCACTGCTGTTACTACCGGGCCGTCCCTCTGTCTGAGTGCAGTCTGTGTGTCTATGTATGGAGGTATGAATGTGTCAACGCAATTATGTGCACAGGAGAGGCTGTTTGGGCTAAATAGAGTTGCAATTATTCTTTTAACCTGTTCGACTGGCAGCCCCTCAAGCGGGAGGAGACATGGGGGATGCAGACAGACTAAATGGCATTTATTATAAGGTGTATTTTTTGTTTTGTGTTATACTCGATGAAGGCATGTTTGTTTTGAATTGAAATTGCACAGTGTCTTTGGCCTCATGTTGATGTAACTAAAACAGCAGATTGGTTTGCAGGTGTTAATTTGGCTGCCAGTAGTGACTGACAAGTGTTTGTCAGGACATCATATCACTAAGTTGATTTAATTTGTTTTACAGACTGCTCTTTGTCTTTGACAGCTTGAGTGTAATGCTCCATCAACAGCAAGTGGTATAAAGCTCTCACGAGGCAAAGCTACTACATAAGAGACAAGGAGCCACACTTTATTTTCTCTCAATACTTCCTAAATGGCCTCACAGAAGATGCGATGATTACCTTTTAAATTATTACTTTCCGGGGAAAGAGTTTTTCTGAAAGGAAAAGTGGCATTTGTGCATAGGCGTTTCTTTTCAATTAGTTGTGTTCAATAAATATCACAAATAAACTTGTGTTAATGCAGTATTTGACAACAATGAGAAGATGTTACAGACTGGTTAAAATAATAATCTCAAATATAAAACTGCGCTTTTCACACAAACACAAAACATGCCAATAACGTTATCGCGCCAGATCGCCAGCTCAGCAGATCCAAAAGCACATGTCACCTGTGATAACTTAACGCCCGCACACTATCGTCCACACAAACGCAGAGAGGCAGAGTTCTTGGCCCCTGTCAATAGGACGTAAAGGCTTTTGGCACTAATGACCAGCGGCGCGATAACAGAGAAGAGGTTAATGTGTTACTGTGGGTGATCAAGATAAGCCCATCTCCTCAGGTCTGGGGACAATGACACAGTGAGAGTCCACAGACGCCTCAGGCAAAGGCACCCCTTTATACACAGGTGTACATCCTCTACTAATTTCAATGTCTCATTTTCCTTATTTCTTACAAAATGTGTAATTTACAAATAATGCCTTTATACAAAAAAAAATCCTTTTTTCCAACCTTAGCCTTACAATTTAAATTTACTCAGGAGTTCACAATGTTTAACTGCTTACACAATATCTGAAAATGTTTTAACATAAGTTGATTCTATACAACTTCATAGAGCAAAATTTTTACTTTGCTGCATGTATTGCATATGTATGTATAGGCACAAGTATTCAAGTGACAAACACACACCTTCCCCAGTGTGAATCAAAGTAACAGAAAATGGCTGGCCCCCTATCTGTGTGGCCGGCTGGGTCGGCTGACATTTGGACACTTGTCAATCATCTCTTTCAATAGCTGAGCGGCAGGAAAAATGGAGTCAGGGGGTCAGCAACTCAGTGTATCGCCATGGCAACAACTGCACTGAAGTTCATAGCCTGCTGGGACTGTCGTCCTAAGTGTGTGGTGTGTGTGTGAGAGAATGTCCATTTTTGTTCCAGGTCTGAGTGTGTGTCCAATTGTTCCCATCAGCCAGAGGCAAATACTCCTCCCATTTTAGCTCCTCCACCTCTCACCTTGCACCCTCACATGCAGCTTTAGCCTTTTCTCTCTACCTCCTGTTTCGTCCCCTTTTTTACCTCTCGCTTCTAACCAGCGGGTCAAGTAACTGGGCCCTGCAGGAAGTAGAGAATCTAAAAAAATAAAACGTACTTAACCTTTCAGCACCTCAGCCTCTCCCTTATTTTGGCCCTGTGACTTTCACTTTTTTATTCTTTCACATTGTGCCAAATGCAACCAGCCAATCCCCTTCTTAACTAATTATTTTTCCATCTTTGCTAACTCACACTGAGAGGAAATGCCTTTTTCTCTTTGTGACTGTGAGTTTACTAATGTTTAAAAAGCAAAGATGCATGTCTTTTTCCCCTTGTGGTTTAAATGCTAAATACAAGATTCTACGCATACAAACGCAACAGTGTGCACCATTGGTGGTCTGTTGTTGGGATGAATACGGAGGATAATTTGTGTTCTCAACCAGGGAAAATAGCTCAGATTGAGCCTCAGAGGACAATCCACTGACCTGTTTACCAAACACTTATCGCAGAGAGGTTCACCGGCACTATTCATCCCCCCAGGGCTCCAGCAGCCACACACTGGCACAAAACTAGTCCCCTCTGTCTACCTAGACGTTAATGACAGTAGCATCACAAAGTACATCTAAAAGACAGTAACAGCAGACATAATGAAAGTGCAAGATTCATAACAATTATTTATAAATAAATAAATAAATTACATATTCTTGATTAAAAATTATTATCAGATACATTTGGATATTACAACATTTACTTCTTAAATAAATATATATTTATTCATTTGTATTTAGGAATTTCAGCAAAGACAACAGCTCGTAAATAAACCAGTATGTTACAAACTCCCATTAATGAGAGCAGCGTTCTTTAAAAGTCTGTGGTAAATAGCTGTTTGATTTGGATTAACCATGCTTCATTACCCTGATGAAACAACACAGCCAAAATGAGTTCAGACTCAAACACACAAAATGCATGCTTCAAGACACAGAAACCAAGGCTGTGTCCAAATCTCCCCCCGACTACATGCACATACTCATGTCCCTGCAATGCTGCTACCCAGTCCCGCCAATGGACAAGGCCTGACTGGAACGGCATAATTCGGGGGGATAATTCATGGATAATTTTGGGATAATCTCCAGAAAACCATTCATGGAACTGCCACCCAGTTTGCCCACAGCCTGATTAGCCGTGGGCTCAGAATGCCAGACACTTGTAGTGACCAGCATCGCCAGCAAACACTTTGCTACAAAACAAAACAAACAAGGAGCTCCAGCAAGACACCCAGCCCTGTACATCTGCACTACATAACACAGAAAACTAATGTATAATTACTAATAGACTTAGACCCAATAGAATCAAACCTTCAGAACAAAATATGCTAAAAACACATTACTGTTAAAAAATAAAACATGAAAAACATTCAGTTTGAGACTGCTCCACCACACTACTGGGGGCGCTGATAGGCGCACTATGATGTGTGATTGCCACCTTGTGGACAAGTGGCTATTTTTTTTTTTTTTTTTTTTAACTTTCACTGCATAGTTGGTTCTTAAAATTCTATTTAAAACAAATATCATAACTATATCTAGAATGTTTTTGTTATTAGAAAGCAAAGAAAACTATCTTAATCTTAATATAATAGACCCTTGTTTATTATAATAGCAATATTTTTTATTTTTATATACATTATATACATTGGCACATACACTACTACTACTACTACTACTACTACTACTACTACTACTACTATTGTTGTTATTATAGTTACTATTGCTATTGTTATTATTACCATTATTAGTATTATTAATGATAATAATCATAATAATATTCCTTGATATCAAAGGTAATATTTTGTTTTACTAAGGAGCCTCCGTTGAGGAGAAATCTTCTCTAGGCCTGTATCTTATTATATAGTGACATCTAGTGGCCAAGCAATACAACTGTGACAGTCAGCACAACTTGTCACATGAAGCCTCATGATGCAGTGAGACATGTGTGCACTGCCAGCAAACCACTGTTAATGAGAATAAACACCCCTAATGTATTTGACTATATCACAGAGATTGCTGTAATAAAGGCAATGACATGAAACTCACACAGCCCACAGCCAAGACCAGATGGTTGATGAGACCTGCAACTTCTAACATCACTTCTTGTACTTGTCACATTAGATAATTAACAAATGTGACTTTAGAAATAAACTACAACAAGATACACTAAAAGAAAATAAAGTTCTGATATTTTTAAATGTCATTATTAACATAACAATAACAATATTTTGTTATCATTTACATTATTAGACTTAATGATTAAACACAAAGTATAAAAATAAAGAGGATCTACTGCAAAAATCTGTTTACTTTATACTCACCATGAGCAACCATCACCACGAGGCAGCAACACTTAATGCACTTTAAGTCTTTCTTCAGCCCTGTCCCTTCCACTTCCGCTGTCGTAGTCCTCAAGTGTTCACTGTCATTAAACAGATCAAAATTAGAAATAATCCACAGCAGTGTTTTTGGTCCAAAACAACCCCCCCGAGTTTGCCCCACATCATCTGTCCAAAGAGATGGAGATAAGCACGTCCTTTTGGTCAAGCAGCCAAGCCACTTACATCCAGCACTTTTTAGGTCCATTCCCTGAAAAATCTAAAGGGCAGTGTCCTCTTTGAGATGTTACTTCAGGTGAAGATCAGCAGCACGGCACTCCTGGAGAACATAAGTGTGAGAGACAGCCCAGAGAGATGGATGCATCAAAGTGACATTAAAGCTCACCTGTTTCCTGGCGCTGGTGAAAGCCAGCTGTCAGCAGCTCTGTGCTCTCTCACTATCCCTCCCTCTTACACTCACTGCTTTGCTCTCTTCACTTGACCAACCCACTTCAACAACTACAAAGTCCACAGATCTTTGCACTGTGCAACCTATTCCATTTGATGACACTCACTCGCTCGCCTCTTCTCTCGTAGTGCAGCCACAGCAGACAGCAGAAGGCTTAAGGTGCTCCAACCATTTCCCAATCTGACACTCTCCTGCCTCATTCTTATCTCGCCCATCTCACCCATTCCCACCACTTTCACCTCTCTCACCTCTTCCCACTTTAAGTCCTTTCACTTGCTCTAATAAGTCCTCTGCCTGTACTCAACCATTACCAATTTTGTCTGACCCACTATTTGCTATTAGCCCCTTCCCCTTCCACATCTACTCTCCATCCCTGTCGCTGCCTATCCGCCTTATATATCCCCAGCCTTCGCCTTGCCTTCTCCCCATCTCCAGCGGCATGAATATATTATTATCTACACAATGGGGCCCTGCTTATTGTTTATGAATTACCAGCCTTGCGGCCAAACAAAGCCTATTTTCATAAGAAACCTCCATTTCATTTCAGCTCCAATTAGATTGGGGGCTAAAGAATAGGAGTCCTCAGGCCTCAGCCCCTAAGGATGGCAGGTCCATTCAGCTTCATTCAATGGGGCCTTATTGCTTTCCCATACAAAAGAGCACGTGGACGGGCTTTCAGACTGAAACACCAACCAAAAATGACTGGGAGACAGTACTGTACAATAACAAATCTTTAAAGAAAGGACACAGAGTGCTTATCCTCCCATCCATCAATTCATCCCTCACTCTTGGCTTTCTTCTTCTCTTCTGTTAGTATATTGTAAGACCTGGACATTAATGACAGACAGTTGAAAGAGAAAGGGAGTGAAAGAAAGAGGAGAAGAAGGAGGCAGAGCAGCTCAGTTTTTCACAATACATGTCAAGTCTAAATGATCACTGCTGCTGAATAGACTGAGCAAAGTGTGTATGTATGTGTGTACAGCTGATTGATTCTCTGCTTTGAAAAGAACAAAAAAATAGTGAACGAAAGAGAGAGGAAGACCTTGGTGCTTTTCTGAGAGCCACAATAGTCTGTAGGTTTGAGTCTTATTGTGGCGTGACCACAGTGACAAGCTGTCACTCCAGTCCAGGAGCAAATGGACCAGGTCACAGCTCAGATAATACACTGCCTTTGCAACTGACAAGTTTCTCACTCAACAGACACTTGACAGTGACACGAAAGCCCTTCAGTTCTCCCAATATGAATATCAATAATGTAAAGATTGAACCAAACTTTTCACATACCTGTTCCAGTGGAGCTCACGTGTAGAAATGTTCACTGGTGCCAGACCATGACCAAATCAAATGCCTAAATGATGAATGATGAGGCTGGCAACCTAATGTTCAGGACAGTGCAGGGCCAGCATAATAATAATAATAAACAGCAAAACTACACTACACAGTGCATGTAATATAAAGCCAATACTGTATTTCCTAAATTGTACGCACTTCTGCAGCCTTTAAGAATCTTCAAGGCCCCACACCCTTCTGTGCACAAAACTCTTTACAGCTCTTAAATTATACGTAATTGCGAAAATAATGAAGTGCATAATTTCTATTCATTTTAAAAAGCTGCAGGATGTTTGCAACATGTGTTTCAAAGACAAGGCTACAGCAGATCACTACACCTTAAAACTGAGCTAAAGAGATGTGTGAGTGAAAAAGGCAACACCTGCGAGACACATGGAGCAGACAAGATAATAACACAACCAAAGGCCAATCTGATTTGTCTCTAAAACAATCTCAATACTACTTGTCAATGAAGTGCTAATAAAAAACAAACAGGCCTACGAGTCTGCGGTGTGGCCCATAACAGGGTCAAACTCCACGCAATGGAAAGTCATTACGCTCAGTTTAAGTTTGACAAAGTTAATCTCACATCAGTAGATTCGTAGCAATGAAATAATTTAGCCAAGCACTAGAGTCCTAACAACCAATTTACCTTCAGAGACAGCAGCCTGAAAGCTGCACAGGGGCAGGTGGAGCAGAAGGTCCCTGGGTCTGATGAGTGCACAGAGCACACAACACAGTGCACAGAGCACACTGCACAGAGCACACTACAGAGCACACTACAGAGCACACTACAGAGCACAGAACAGAGAGCACAGAGCACACTGCACAGAGCACACTGCACAGAGTACACTGCACAGAGCACAGAACACACTGCACAGAGCACACTACAGAGCACAGTGCACACAGCACAGTGCACACTGCACAGAGCACACTGCACAGAGCACACTGCACAGAACACACTACAGAGCACAGAACACACAGCACAGAACACACAGCACAGAACACACAGCACAGAGCACACTGCACAGAGCACACTGCAGAGCACAGTGCACACAGCACAGTGCACACTGCACAGAGCACAGTGCACAGAACACACTACAGAGCACAGAACACACAGCACAGAGCACACTGCACAGAGCACACTGCAGAGCACAGTGCACAGAGCACAGTGCACAGAGCACACTGCAGAGAGCACACTGCAGAGCACAGAGCACACTGCACAGAGTACACTGCACAGAGCACACTGCAGAGCACACTGCACAGAACACAGTGCACAGAGTACACTGCACAGAGTACACTGGCGCAAAGATTAACGGGCAATTCACAATAATAGACACATTTTAGTTTGCCTTTTTACAGGCCCCACTGTTTCTTTGAATGCTTCGATAGCTTATGATTTTTTTTTATTTTTTAAAAGTTTGTATTTCATCAGTATTTACAATAACCATTAGCCAACACAGTGACAGGATCTGTACAATTTCCATGGCGTACACTGCACAAATACAGTACTTAAGTTCATACTTCCACTGATATAGGCCTATTTAAATAAACCATGAATACAGTGCTCATGTACCACTGGAGAACATATTGTAAACATCAAGAAACGACAAAGGTTACCATCAATGGAACTTAATGTTTAAGGATTTTTAAATAAATAACCTAGATTCAGCCTTGTAGGCATAGCTTTTTTTCATAATGCTATATGTTATAAAAAATGATCACCGTTCACACACAAGTGCATATTTTAGGCAAATTGGGGTTTCACAAGTTGGTCTCATCCCATGTTGGGTCATTCATGCTCTTTAAGACCCTCCTTACAACTTTCTCAATGTCCTTTCGAGCTTTCTGCTCTTCCTCCAGTGACCTTTTCATCTTCTTGGTATCCTGTGGGCAGTAAAAAGAGAATACTAGGTTATTAATGTGATTTACACTATAGGCCATTTATTACACAACAATTGAGCAGAAACATTACACCAGAGCAATGAAAACAAACACACTTTCATTCCTTGTGCTACTGGTTCAGACAGATTCAGGCTGATTATTGAAACAACACTATAAACAATCAATTTGGTCATGAGTGTGTGTAGTTACCTGTTTCAACTCTTGAACTTCATCCCTTAAGGCATAGACAATATCTACCAAACTCCTTTAAAGGCAAGAATCACATTTAAATAACACAGTATTACAGAATCATTTCATTGTCAGATGGTTTTTAAAACGGTCTGGATCTTACTTTTCTTCCAGTCGACTTTGTCCGTTGCGACTGGGATCTCCTATTAGCACCTTGTCCTCAGCAGGGATGATCACGTGCAGCCCTGGATTCTTCTGAGGTCCTGTTCCAAAACACAAGAGCACTCATCGATCCATACAAGCTCACAATTAGAGATGTGTGAACCATATCAGCCGGAACTGTGCTCAAGTAGCAAAGGGTGTTAGTCATGCGAAGATTCAACAGAAGAAAAGACAGAAGAGAGATAAAAGAAAACATTGATGTAAAATAATTAATGTAGAATATAGTTATCAATATCAAGTTAAGACCATCACAATGCCGCCATTTACCAAATGACAGATTTATTCAAAACTCATAATACATAGGGACTTGAACACTTCAGTTGTGTTGAACCGTACACTGAAGGCGCTGTTAGCAGAAGACAGTCACACGTGTCAATTTAATACAGAGCACACAAAAGGACAGTCCTCGTCTTTTCACCTGTCCTGACCCAAATTTAACTTTTTTTTTTTAAATCACTGAATACACCTGGCACAAAATATAGCACATAGCATAAGGACCGTATTATTCTTAGCTCAAATACTAATATAGGAACAGACTTTGTTTCAAGACAACTATTATTTACAGAGGGACACAATGTGCTCTTCATATTTCAAGTCCACCGACCGTATTCTGAGGTTGAATGAGCAGTTTACATAGAAATCTGTATCATCGTACACTTATGTTTCTTTAATCTCCCCAGTGAGCACTAGAGGAGAGAATATACTCTACAAATGAGTTTAAACTTTACAGTAACACTAAATACTACCTTTAGGACTATATCATTCACACTCTATAGGCAGACGACAGAAAATACTGTACAACAGATTCTACCCCTCCCACCCACTGGCCCGTTACATGATTGTGCAAAATAATCCAAAACACTTGAATTGTTTCCAGTGTAAAACTTTCAACACGTAAAAAATGAGCAAATGTTCCAGAAATCCATTTGTAAACAGTGACATAAACAAGTCAATCAAGTCAATTGAAATGAAGTAAGTTAATAATAATTATCTAGAAAGTATTTTAGTCTAAGATTTGTAACAAGGGCATTGCTTACAGTAGTGTTATATTTATGAATCCCAACATGTGCTTTCTGTACCATTGCTGTAAAAATAGCTCTTCATAAAAATAGTAATCGATGCAGGAAATTATTACATTATTAGAAGTGGGAAAATGATGGCATGCCATAGGTACAGTGGTAACAAAGGTGTTCCTATTGTCCTCTACTGATTCATTTGATTCATTTAGGATTGCACGAGGTTAACGTTGGGGAATAATGAGATGAATGCGTACTATAGGATCAAGATCAAATAAAAGGTATTTGGGTATTATAAAAACCATTATAATAGGATGCAATTACCACTTCAGACTGTAATAAGTTAAAACAAACAAATATATTAAATAAAGCCTTATTTAAAATATTGTCAAGCCTCCACCTTGTTTGGATTTGACTTGTTAGGAAAATTTACCAGTCTTCTATAAATACTCACATTTAATCTAAAAAGCTATAAAATAAAACTAAATCTAAACTAAATCCATCCTCCAGACATGGTCACAGGAGCATAATGTCAACACTTTTTATCGACACAATTTTCTCAGTAATAGGTTGTTTGAATAAAATGTGCTGATGTTGTGCTCTTAGGATTATCCATTGCATTGGAGCATTGTTGGAGAGAAAAGCCATTTAAAATGAAAAATAAATAAATACAATAAATAATGTAAGTGTGTAGGTAGTATCTCCCAAAATTAACATATCATTGTATTTGGGTTTCAAGGAATGGTTTGGTTCCATTATGCATTATATGTAATGTGTATCTTTTAGAAAAGGTCTGTACTAAATCTGTGTAACTTGCACTGTGGTTCAATCTGTTACATAGAGTAGCTGTGATCAGTACATTTGTGGACATATATGTGCCACATATATGCGTGTACAGCACAGCACATGCTGAGTAAAATTGACTAATTCCTGAACTTCATCTGAATATCAGATAGGAAAAAAAAACTTACTTTCTCTCCCCTGTATTTCACTTCAACATCCATGTTCTCTCAATACGACGAGACAACACACGTATGATCAAGGGGAGTGGTCACATTCAAGAAAAAAACACGAAGAACAAACAACTAAACACTTACTGCATGACTACAGAAAGAGGAGGCACATAAAAGGGAAAGTGGAGAAGGCAACAGGGAGATGCTCATCTTAAAGATATTTGTAAAATAAATAAAAGTAATAAATTAATAGAAATTAACAGATAAAATAGAAAATAAATATACAAATTTAAAAAAAATCTTTCAATACATTACATAAGAGGCGAACTTGCTGCATATTATGCTACAGCAATCTATACGATCTTTAGTTCTGGTGAGAGATGCAGCTTTTGCGGGGCACTGATCCCATCCTGTAACTGTGAGTGGTCCAGATGGAGTCATAGTCCGAGTCCTCAGAAAGGTCTGAGGACAACTCCGGCCGTGACACGCTGCTACGGCGGCCCGGAGAGTCCACACAGGACCGGTCCACGTCAGCCAACACGTGGTTGTGCATCAGGTCAGTGCCCTGCCAGGCTGCTCAGGCAGCGGCAGGGAGTTAATATAGGGCAGATGAAAGAAGAACAAGTGGGAAAACAAAAAGATGTAGATACAAAAGGAGAAAGCGACAAACACAACATAAAGATCACAAAACCATGAAGTGGAGGTAAAACACAAATAACAAAACAAAAATGATGCCGCAAATGAGTGAAGGGTGAAGGAGACAGAAGAAGAAAGAGGTTAGAGAAGATCAATCCAAGATACCAGTGTTAAAAAGACTAGACAAGAAAAGATACATTTCTAGGACTGTGTAAAAGTCTTACTGGAGTTGAGAGTCTGTCTTGTTTTGGCACTGGTGCAGTATGCCTCAATAACTTTCAAGATCTGGGCATCTTCTTCCAAAGCAGCAGTGCCTGCATAACAGAATCATAAGTCCATGCCAAATATCAAAGCTGTAGAAAGTTAATCCAAATATGAAATGATGCTCACTTTTCCTCAAGGAAAACTCTTCCTCTGATTGTTTCCTCTCAGGTTTACGCTTTGGAAGGAGCTTCTTCACACTCTTGGGGCTTTTACTTAAATCCTGCTTAAATAAAGATAATTTGAATTCCCACAAGTAAAAAATGAAGAAAAAAAACATTAGCACTAGGACAGCAAGATAAATCACTGTTGAATCAAAATCCCAATTTTCAAAAGGATACAATTAGCAAATAGCAAATCATCAATAAATTAGGATATTTTGTTGCTTGCAGAGGAGCCATTATCTATCACTATGACAATTAAAATATATCATAAAAAATCATAAAAAATAGCATTTTGGCCCGTTGAATCTGTTGAATTAGAACAATTTATAAAAAGAAATTGTTAGAAAATGCTCGCAAGCAACTTTTCAAAAGGCATCTGCTTTAAAATGTTAATGTACAGAGAGTTGTAACTGCAATGATTGTCAGAAAAATAGGAATTGGATACATTTCCAAAATCAGCTCACCTCTTTGTAACAAAGTGCTGCCGAGGGCCGTAGAGGTGGGGCAGGCCTCAGGCAACTCAGGCTCCAGGGCTTTGGTGTGTTGGGGGGCTCGAGCGGACCCCACATCATAGTGCTGTGGGTTGACCCATGAGACGAGGGGTGTGGCAGCGTGTGGTAGGTAGGAGCGACTGTCATGGCCCTCCCCTCAGCATGCCGAGATGGAGTGAGGGGGTGAGATGGGAGCTAAAGATGTAAAAAAAAAAAAAAAAAAAGGATTAATATTTTTATGGTTTCATACTTCTGCGGAGGGTCCAAATCTTCAGTGGTGATGCACTATACAAGGGTGATTATGTAGGGGAAAAAATACCTCAAATGATGCTGAATAGTATTAAATAATCTCACCGTATGACAGGGCACGGTGAGTGGCTTGTGACTGGGCGCTGTAGCTGCATTGTGTTTAATTTGTCTAGTGAGGTGCTCAATCCAGTCCTGAAGATCCTGCTGGTTCAAGCATACCACTAGTAGACGGTCAAACAGTGTACCTAGTGTAGAATACAAAGAACATTTAGAAGGAAATAAACAACATCACCTTAATAAATAAATTATGTTTACCGTTGAGCTCAAATGCATTTTTATAGGCTTCACAGTCTTCTAATTTACTTACAATCATGCCTGCAAGGGGCAATTTCCCCTGAAGAAAGCATATTTTATAGTCAGTACTGAGCGATACAACATTTTCAATACTTGCAAGATAACAAACGAGCATTTCTGACCTGAAATATAAACCCGCTCATCCTGGGGCTGGCCGACAATAGGAGAAGCACATGAGGGAAGAGCATGAGGTACCGTTCACTCTTCTCCTGATAAAAGACAAATATAGGAGATTTTGTGATAAATGAATGCTGGATATTTCCAAGCACTAAACCCAACTGATAATGATAAGACAGACTGTGATAGTGCACCTGTTACCTTGAACTAAACACATCAGTTAAAGCTTGACAAGACAAGTTCGAGTTGCTGAAATGTCGAACGTAAAACTGCCTTGGTGAATGTGATTTTGAACAGATTTAATGCAGTGGCTTGAAGTGTGTAATTACAGTGTTAACTGGGTGAGTGAAGTATTATTTCATAATCATAATGGAGGAAATGTCAGGATAAGATGTGCCTTTAAAGAGTTTTTAAAGAGAGGTGCTCTCCAGTCAGACAAGAGCTAATTCATAACATGTTATCATCATTATCACACAATACACACTTGTAGACGTGGCTTTTGTAAAAATCAACTTGCAAGTGCTTTTTGATACTTGAGATGCCACAATCAAGAGATCAGTCTGAGAAAATAAGACACGCTCAGATGAAAAAAAAACACACAAAGAAAAAAGTGATTAACAGAAATATTGCAATTTCATTTGATGCCAAGTGATGAAAAATTACTTGAATGCGCTGTGGAGATGCTCATACACATTCTTATAATTACTGGAATACAAACTACATCTAGACCTAAATTGCAGCCTTACCTCAGATCCGGCCTGTACCAGGACTTGACTCATATAGAGCACGGAGCCCAGAGTCTTAATATCATCTCCCTCCCACAGTCGGATAGTCTCTGTCAGGATCTGCAACTCCAGTTCTTTTCTCTTCCTCACCTCCTGGCAATGGCTCTACAACAACAAAACTACCATTATATAATCTTTAATGTTGTGCTTTGGTTAGTAAAAGGGACAGAACTCACAGATAGATTTTTGAAAGCCACCATTGCCTTCTGTATGTCTGTCCTGTCTGGATGCCCTTCCTAAAAATTGTAATTATTTTTAGAAAACATAGCGTACATCTTTTATGAATAAAATGTATATTTCCAGAGACACACCTCCATGTGCCTTTCCAGCTCTTTGAGTAAGGTTGGGTATTTGTCCAGTCTCATAAAAGGTTTGCTGAGGCCAGTGGTGAGTGTGAGTGTGCCAGGGTTGACCGCTCCATGACCCTCCATAAATTCACCCAAATATTCACTGGCAAAAAACAGAAAACAAAGCACTGCCTATTTATCAGGTCAGTACACAAAAATATGACAACCACAACACTAGATCTTTAGAGCATCCCGTAACAGTAAAATTAACAAATACAGTGTTTGCGGAGTGTTTATCATTGAATGAATGAGGACATACCTGTGTTGGGTGAGCACATTGACAGCTGAGGGGTGGTTGGAGCAGTAGGCCACATAAAGCGCTTTCATCTGTGGCATGAGGTTCAGGAAAAAGGCACCTACCCTTTGTTGGCTTTCAGGAAGTCTGAAAGTATAACACACAGTTAACATTAAAATTTAATGTTATTACTTACTGATAGGTAAATTGTGCTCAGTTCGTTCAGACTATACGGCAGCACTGTTAAATGTCCTTGTTCTCATGTATAAAATAGAACCATTAGTGCAATGGGTCCATCTGAGATCATTTTCTGACATAACATTGTTTTTGAGATTTTATAACTAGGCCAAACATTTAAATGTAAGCAAGTGCAAATACTTTCTACCCCATCATATGCCTTGATCAGAAGATTTAAGTCAAGAAAATCGACATGTTGAACCTAGACATTTGTTTGACATTTGTTTGATTGAGTTCACAAACGAGCTATATTATTCCTTTTCCCTTCTCATCTCATTAACTGATGACAACTGAGCCTGTGTGTTTGAATAGCTAATGTTTTGTTGACATTGAACTTCATTAAAGTTTTAGTTTCATGTCGAGGGACCCAGATAATATCCCAAAACTAGGTCAAAACATTTTCACATTTACAACACAAATTCTTCCATATAATTCTGCCCTGCACTTCCACAATTTTTAACTATGGGCAGTATAGATGTTACGATGTGGTTTAGGGTGTGAGCGTTTGGGAGGTACTAACTTTGTACTCTCCTCCAGTGATTGCACAAGCATCTGCTGGAACGTGCATATCTCCTCCAGGTTACCAAGAATTAATGCCACATCTGAGCAGCTCAACCTGATCAGAGAAAATCATCATGTTAAAAATCACCGATAAAAAGAAAAATGAGTTAAACATTTTGTCAACATATTTCTTTCTTACTTGTCAGTGCTTTGCAGTGGTCGCAGGTAGTTTGTGAGGAGACTCTGAAGGTCCTTGGAATATTCTGTTTCAGTTTCTAAAATGTTTTGCAACACCTACACAAATGAGAAAGTTAATTTTACGTTTATTATTATTCAAATAAAGAGCATGTCACAGCAGTTATTAGTGTTTCGATGCCATTGCTACCTGTATGATAAGCTGCGTTTGAAAAAAATAATGAATGCAACCCCTATATTGTTGCATACAACTGAAAGACACTGAGATCAGTTCACCTTAACCTTAACCTAAAACACATGGATGTTGTTGTTTGCATATTTTGGTTTGGTTTGTCTAACACATCTACTCTGAGGATACAATGAACCGCTCTTCATCTTTTTTATGCACTCCATTAGGCCATATCGTTTTGGCTTTTGTCATTCAGACTCTTGTCTGAAGATAAAATCATTTCTATGTATTATAGTCTGAGCCAGTGGCTTCATAATGAATTTCCATTCATAGCGCAGCATGTATAGAGTGTACAAAAGGATAAAATGTCTGCAATTACCAGGTTGTAGTAAGTTTTGCTGATAGTAGAAGTGTCAAAGCCTTTAGGTGGGCTCTTGAGTGTGCCAGACTTGGGGGACACTTGTTTGTCTGCAGCCAGAGTGATAGTGAATAATGTGGTCCCATAATACATATGATTCGAACTATATTAGTCGGTTGAACTCACCAGAGCCTTTGACCTCCCGTACATAGTTGCTTGGAAACCAACCAGTCTTTCCGTTTAGGGTCCCCTCCCACCAGCCACCCTCCTCCTGGCGAGTCACATTGATGATGTCACCCTTATTAAAGGTGAGCTCATCCTCATTAGTTTGCTGGAAGTTAAACCGAGCCTTGACCAGCACTTGTTGTCCACTGTTTTCTGACATGTCCTGTCAAAAATACAAACTCAGTTGAAGTGATGTAGTGACTGTAAGGTTAAACTACCGAAAGGTAATCTCTCTTTTCTTTACAATTCACAGAAGGAACACACTGAGCAGAAAATTATCCATTTATCATTCTTTGTGCTTGCTCAAATCATCTTCATGTTTTGAAGGGGTTTAATGCACCAAACAACTTCTTAAGATTGATTCCCAGTGTGCTGTTATATGCCAGCCCATTGTCACTTTAATACAAAATATTTATTGTGTGATTAGAACAGATTGTCTGTTTTTGAATGTTTTTTCAGGAAAGGGTCAGGTCAGGGAAATTAGAGAGTAAAAGCTTTACATAATGGACGTAGCATAAAATCAAAACAAAGCAAATAATTTGTAAGATCTTATTCTATTTAAAATAAAGCGAAACTGTGATTTGTCTCGTGCTAACATTGTCACTACAACAACTAACACATAACACTAGCCAACACAGTGCTTAAGTGCAGGTGTAAAATGTGTTCTACAGGTGTCAGAACAGGGGCATATGCTGAACAGTGCACAGTGCTGTGTGCCCATGTATCAATTGTCATTTGTGCTTGTGAGGATTTCAATTGGAATATAAGAATTGGTCTTACCAGACTACGAAACTGGTTTTGAATCAGCTTAGAGGACCGGCCCAGTGAAGCTTGAGAGGAAAGCGACTCGAATGATTTAATACGGTGAGCTGAGGAGTAACGGGCGCAGACCGAGTCACTGCCAACTCCAATATCTGTGCAGAGGGCAGAGATGCATAAACGCTGACTACTATGTCCAATAATACACACATTTTCAACCCCAAACGACCCACCCCAAATATCACCCAAATGAAACGCAATGACCCAATTCCACAAAGAGGGTAAAACACAAACTACTACTACTCTGATTGTGACAACTCAGTTTCCAATTTCAGAAAACTGTTTTTATTCCCCTTAAGTTTAGCAAAGGGTAAAAGCCACCACTGAAGTGGGCATTGGAGAAGAAAGGAAGTCAATTAAGAATTACAATTAAAGTAATGAAGTAATCGGTGAATAATATCCCAAAATATGAAGCATATCATTGATAATAGGAAAAAAGCTAAGAGCATCAATAGAAAAAACAGCAGAAAGCTGCAATTCACTTTTTAAAGTTCTGCACTTAATTTGGCGATACCCAGTATCAACCAATATGAGAGCAGGCACTGTAAACAGCTTTAATTTCCTTTAAACATAAATAACATATGGCCAAACTGATTAGAATACAAAAAATAAAAGTTCAAACATTAGACATTAGACATGAGGCGTTCTGGCCATCAGCCGACAGAAAATAGTCTTATTATCAATCTGCCATTTTTTTCTGTATAAGCTCTAAAATCCAATAGCAGTATCAAATCATCGCATTATTACCAAAAGGAATAGAGATATCACTTTATACCAAAATATTCATTTTTCAGTGTATCTCTTTCTTCTTACTGTAGTTTACCACTGTAACCTGCCATGTTTTTTACTTACATAGACACAATTTAATAATGTGAATCTCCTTCTTGAAACAGGGGTAACGTGTCACGTTAAGAGTTATACTAACCTGCTGTTACTTTATTCAGGGCCACTAGAGTGCTCAAAACTTTGGAAAAGTTTAGTCCCAAGAGGAGGTCACTGGCCTCAAAAGGCTACATGGGAAGAAGAAAAAAAAAACATTACAACTGCAGTAAAAGGTAATAACTGTTCACCTTGAGGTATAATCAGGATGCCCCAACATGCTTGTGGTAAAACCATGTGCTTACCAGCAGCAGCCACACTTCAAATACACTAATAATGTAATATCTGTCTCAATATCTACAGTTCCTTATTTTCACTAAAATTCTCAACTGACAAGCAAATACAGAAAGTGATGTTCTCTTACACCAATTACAATGCTGTTGTAAAAGATAACAATATTTTAACATTGTAGCTTGAAAATCACTTCTAATTGGTTTGTGGTGGAAGCTTGTGACCAACTGAATAGTGCCAGTTTTATTCCTAAGGCAGTGTGTTGTCTGAATGTGACCATCGCTGGATTCTTCATTAGTATGAATGGCAGCGATTGTATCTGTGCTGGTGAATGCACTGGTTCTGTCTTCTTGTGATTCGAATACTCAGGGTTTGGTGCTATACAAGGACTCAGGCATGGGAGACTTTTCCACTGACTATATTCCCTATTGCATTAAGCTACAAAACAAGTGCCACACTGCGGCATCGCCTTAAAACATTATATTTCTATTATTCACTTTGGTAAAATTTTGAAGAGATAAGCATTATTAGTGCAAGTGCAAAACCAATGTGTTCATGTTTATTGTGGTGTTTCTAAAAGGCTGCAGTTGCAAAGAGAGGAACAGGTTTGTGAACACATCTTCCTTTAACCAGCAGCAGAGTCAGAAAGAGGAAGGCTGCCATTTAATACTGTGTAATCCTGCTCTCTCTAGTGCAACAGTCTAGTGAACTAGAACTCAGTGTAGTGTTTGAGAGCCAAACAACTTCATAGCCAGCGGATGGATTATTGTGGGCTCTTTTTCAGGAGATACAGAAACGCGCAGTGAAAAGAGCATTTCCCATCTTGTTTAGCCTTAGAGACCCCAACGTGGAAACACAAAGCAGAAAACACTGATGTATTGTTGGACCATGATGATGGCTCAATGGGACCACTATGCATCTCCTTAAATAGTATGCTTTATACTCAATTTGCCTATACTATGTTTAGGTTACACTTTGCACAACTTTGTGGTTGCATTATGCTGTGTGCTGCAGAAACGGTTAGGTTTATTTAGGGGGTGAATGTGGGGCGAATAGGCCGGGTTATATCTGTATAGGCTAATGGAGAACCAGAAATAAACCATTGTTGTGAATGGTTAAAGATGGGCCAAAACATCCGCGCGGTATTAACCATTTGACATGGGCTGTGTCGTGTTGTTGTGCGTCGCCAGATAGGCTGATAAAAAGCCCACTCGCAGCAGGACAAAACAACGAGCTGTCCGGGGAGGAGATGGGGGGATTGTTCTCGGCTTGTCGTTCACTCCTCTTACACCACTGGGCAAATCTGTCAGCTTACATTGTCTTTAGCCCATTTTGCACTACAGTTTCTATATGATGTTTCATTCTTAGACCTGCTGGATAGAGTCCCCCGGCCGATTCAACAGGAAACAAGCACAAACCCAAGACCTTACCTCGATGCGAAAGGATAAGCAGCCCTTGAGAAACTCCTTTATGTTGCTCAAGCACTCTCCGTCGTTCTTCGGCTCGTGGTATATCTGCAAAACCGATCAAAAACAAAAGCGCCGGTAAGAAACACCTCCAGAGAGCGACTGCGCAAAGAGTAGCGCGTTTAAGAGTCACACAGCGGCTCGCGTCTCACTCATCTGCCCAGAGAAAGAAGCTCGTTGCTCGGTGTGCATTTTCTCTGGGCCTGGCGCAACCTCGGCTCAACACAAATCGTGCAGCGAGGAAGTGCAGGAGGCTGTCTTAGGACGGGGGAAATGACGTTGTCTAAAGGGATCCCCGTAGTTTGTACAGCCTCTGCGCGCACAGCTTTGGACCTGCTCTGTTTCTGAATCATCCACAACGCTACAAATAAACAAATAGACAGTCAAGGCATTTTAAACAAATCATCAGGTAAGTGCAGTTCAGTTCAGTCAGTTTTCATAGATGTTTTCTTGTCTAAATGATGCTGGCGCCTCGTGGAAGTTGGTTGTAGTGTAATGATGCACATGTACAGATGCCACTGGGGAAGTTTAGTGGGCTAAAGGACATGACAGTCAACTTAAACAGCCTATATGAGAATAATACCAAATTACATCTGAATCCTTTTAGACACAAGCCAAAAACAGCATCTAATGGTGACCTGTGCATAGTGTTTGTGTAGAGTAGTTTGTAGGAATATAAGAGCCAATCTGATGCCAACGTTCCAACAACTGGCATTGGATGGCATCAGCAAATCAACATAAATGAATTATTGAGCTAAAGTAGTAGTCTGTTCAGTCGTTGTGTCCTTGGGCAAGACATTTAACCCACCTGAAAGTGGTGTGTGCACAAGTGACGGTATTATTATTATTATTATTATTATTATCATCATCATTATTCACATAGGCTAATATATTACTGACAAAAAGTGATATGGAGCTTTTAATTTTTCCCATAGACTTTTGGAAAAATTCAAATTCAAGAGTTTGAACAAAGACATTGCAGCTATGTAATAACGTAACAGATCATAAGGTTTCAGAAACATGTGGTCATTAGTTACCAAGTGGCTAATTAGTCCTGAGCAAACTTTCAAACTGTTAATATTTACTTTTATCTGAAAGTCTATGAGAAAAATTAATGGGAAATTTACATCTGGAACTGGGGGTGGGCCATCACTGTTGAGCTCCCTAAATCTGTAAATATATGCCCACGCTTCTTTGCATGATGCATGATGATGTGAAACCTAAAAAAGGGAAAGATTTTTTTCCTCTTGTCAAAGGTCTGTTGCTTCAATACTAGGAATCAAATGCCCCAAGAAACCCACAAGACTTAAGTTAACAAATGTTCTAAAAATAAAAAAAGAGAAGAAGAAGAAGGGTAGAAAGAATATATTTGTCCACACATTAGAGGACGTGTAGAGTTAGGAACAAGTGCTATTGGACACCACTCCCAAACTAAGGTGTGGTCTGAGTATCCATAGTGCACAGGTTTGGTTCTTCCCAGGTCAAGACATTTATTGGACCAAATACCATCCTTGAGTTTGGGCTCTGACCGAACCAAAGCTGCTACAAACCACTTCTACTGCAGCCACTACCACTTCCACTATTATTTGTATTACTTAAATACTCCTCCTCATACTGCAACTGTTCCCACAATACTACTACAGTAAGAGCCTTCAGGCTATGTCCTCCGGGGGCATCTGCAAGAGGCTGGCCTGGCACCAGAGCGAGGGCAACCAGTAACAAAGCTCGTCAGTGGACGTGGCACAAAGTATAATGGCAAAAGTTTCAAAAGCTATGAGTAAAATCATTAGCTGTAGCGAATGTTCAGACTGAAGACTATTCATTCACCCTGTCACCAGCCTCATTACAAAGTCATGTTCTTGCCTCAGCTGCCGTGCTCTCGTAATCACCCAACACCTGCTCAGATCTCCCTCTTACCTGTCATTTCCCCTTCATCTGCATCTCCCATTCACATGTCTACGTCTTTAAGCACTTTAAAAGGAGTTTGTCTTATTTAATCTAGACACCACCAGTGTCTAGGCTCTGAGGGGATTGGGGGTGCTCTGGGGGCATCTGGTGGAGATTGAGATTAGATCTCACATAGTAATTCATCTACCACAGAATGCTCGTTGTCCCTTCCCTTGTTTAACACTCTCTTGTTTCAACTGTTTTCCACAATAACTTCAGTTTTTGTGAAAAAAGTTAAAAACATTACATTGGACCTGAGCTGGCCATGGAAGCTCTCATCAGCATAAATGCATTAGCTACGTACAGATATATCTGTCCATACACACTGGTTACCTCCAACATCAGCAAGTGCAGACGTCACCAACTATGGATTATACCATCACTTCCAAATCTCACAATGTATCAAGCCTAAAGGGAAAAATGCACACAAGACAATAAACTGATCTTCAGAGTGTAAACAGCCATAGGTGGCTGCTTGGATCTGAGCATAAAAGAGTCATACTGACCAAATGCTAAATGTTTTGTTTTGCAAATGAGGTTATATATGATAACTCTGATCTGACAGTGACAGCAGCACATGAAACCCTATGCACTCTTTTCAGTTTTATTCATAGCCATAAGATAGGTGCACAGTTATTCATGGAAAACTATAACAAAATGTTTTGTGTTGTTTATTGTCTCTTTTTGTTAATTTGATACATATGCACTTTCAGTCATTACTTTAGTTTAGTTTCATTAGTTAGTGCTCTTTGGACCAAGATCTTGTTTTGCAAATCACAAGTCCAACTGTGAAACTCTTGCAAGGTTTTCTCATTACTTAATGGCTTATTTTATATTTAAAATATTATTTTAATAAAGGGTTACTTTTATACTTTTATACTTATCCTGCTAGAATGTAATGAAATATAAGATAATATACAGAATCTGGATTTGCTTTTAAAAGGTCCTGATTATAACAAGACTAACCTACACTGACTGTGGCTTTCTGAGATTGTAGTCGATACAAACAGCTTGATAAACAAAGTGCACTGAGGCTTCCTGAAAATGTCTTTAACAGGAAATGTTCTGTAAGGGACAGAGCTGTATAGAGCTCATGTTACGAGGGACTTTTTCCTAAACCAATAACCCCCCCCCCCCCCACACACACACACACACACACATCAAAAACCTTGTAATTACATAGGCCTGTTAGTGTGATTGTCCTATAGACTACACCTAAAAAACACAGATATTGTAAAAAAAAAAAAAAAAAACCTGATGCCAAATCTTATTTTAGTTAGTGTTAAATATTTAGTTTAGTTGTGGAGTCATAAAATCTAAAGAATAAAAACTAAAATTAGATTTCATCACCAAGATTGCTCAAGACCAAAGCACCTTGTGCAGTAGGCTTAGCCTGGTCAAGGTTTATGACAGAATATGCTATAGTGTAGGCCTGATAGACGTGCGACACATCAGTAACCTGCCAACACTGTTTTTACTGTGTTATTTCTTTAATTCCGCTACAATCCGTGCGCCTTTGCAGTCAATAGAGTGACGCGCTTTTTCTCGGTGCGGTGAATCTATTCCTGGATGATCAGTGTGTGGCTATAAAAATACACTAATATGTAGGCTAGCGACATGACGAGTCCTTGGATTATGAGAGCATTAGACCCACAGACGTTTAAATGTGGACTATAATGATAAAAACGCAATTTCCAGTAGGTAATTGTTTGGCGCGTTTTCGATGTTTTGCCATAGGATCGATACGCAACAGAAATAGGGGCCTCTCTATTTCTATTCTACATAGCCTGTGTAGAGCTTATAGACCTAATGTAGACAATAACACAGGCTGCTGTGACCTACAAATGAAATCGCCTCATGGACCAGTGGACAGCAGTCAGACAACAAGCCGTCAGTTTGTGGATGTGGAGCGCACAGACACGCCGCCAGGGCGGGCTTGTGTAGAGGAAAGCAGAGGTGTATAGGCTAGCATAGTGAAATATGTCTCTTACTTTATCCATGGAGCCCGGACTGAGGCGCTCCAGCAGTCTGCATAAGACTACCCCATCCTTCAATGAGCTCTGCAGGAAGCCCTCGGGGTCCGAAATGCTCTTCTTCGGCGATTCCAGTACCCCAAGCGTTATCAGCCATGTCACCGTCTGCTCTGCCGAATTCATGTCCAGTCACAGTATAGGCCTAGGCTACAAGCTCCCCTAAGCGCTGGGGTTTGGCTACAGGCTGTAACTGTACTATACCCTCCTGTGCGTTACAGCGGAGACATGGCCCAAAATGACGCGTGCGATATAGGCTTTTGTCTCGTGACGTTTGGTTCCCTCCACGCGCTGTCTCTGCTGCCTCTCTCTAACCTGCAGCTGTCAGGAGCAGCTCACTGTGATGAGCTGAGGCAGTGGGCTGTAAACGAGCGCATCTTTGCCGCCCGCCACCCATCCATCTGATGACATCACAGTCCGCAGCCGGTGCAGCACGGGTCAGAGCAGCTGCCTATGAAAGTGCCTCTGCGCCTGTCGTCCCATATGTGGCCGGAAGGCTAAACAGGTTACCTTCTCCCCGACCCAAAATAACTAGGACTAAATGATTAGGCTGCCATTTTGGGCAATCTATAGTTGCCTACCATATTATTGACACGTAAGCCTATCAGTTTCTCAAATCATCGTTACTGAGCCTATAAAGGCCTATTGCCAATAAAAAGGAGTCTCGCTCATGTCTTATCACACCCAAATGCGCAGAGTCCAGTTTATGCATTAGAATAACAGGTCTGTTTAACACATACATTTCACTTTTCAACCACTAAGTGGCACTCTGCACTAAGAAAACATAATCCACGGATTTCAGAGTGGTGAACAATTTGCTTCGTTACCAAGCAATTATGCTTTTGTTTCTGTCAAAGCACAAAACTCACAGTTATAAGCATAGGACAGCACGAGTGATTCATTTAAGACTAGAACATTCTGAGCTCTGGTGATGCGTAACTGGTGCAGTAATATGCTGTTGCGCGTAAAACTTCTGAAAACACCACTGAAACACCCTGATTGTTAAACTCTTTTCTATTTTTGACACTGTTGAATTCTCTAATGCGGACTGCACATTAGTCCCAGAACAATCAAGATACGTTTTTCCTTAATTTGATGTACCATCATCACTCAAAAATGATGATATTTTCTGTTTATAAAATAATGATATTTGATATGATATAATATTTCCCATTTGTAAAATAATCTAAGTGTGTGTTTTTTGTCTACTAGCACCGCCGTGTGCAGCAGTGCAGCAGGATAAAGGCACCGCGGAGGGTGTTTAAAAAAAAAAAAAAAAAAAAAAAAAATCATTTACATATCTCATGCACCTTGTTTTGTGAAGTGTGCAAGAGAGTGTTGTCAGGAAGGCGGACTCCTGGGGCCATGTGTGTCTTTAGCGAACAGCACCAGGGGCCATGTGTGTCTCTGGCGAACAGCACCAGGGGACGTGGCTGCGCCTTTGAGGACCTGTCACCAAGGGTTTGTATCTAAGCATGTTGTTGACTGCATGGCCCCGGGCATTTCATTCCTGCTTTATTTGTTTCCACTTTCTTACACAGTCAAATTAACCAGGTGTTTCTCCCAGCAGTTTCTGCATTTCTCTGTTAAAAGGCAAAATATTCACCAAACTACAGGCTAATCCCGTTGTTATTATTAAAATTGTGCAAACTTTAGTAGACATATGAGCTGTTTTCCAAAGTACAGAAACACGTTCGGGTAGTTTAGGTACTTTATACTGTGTGTGAAGATAACTTCCATCATTTCACACAGAACAGGCCATTTAATTTGGTTAAAACTGGGTTATTATTGTATTTTAGATCACGGATAAAAACTGAATAACGTTGAGTGGGCATTTAAGCCAACGCCGTGCCCCGCAGTGAGACATGCGTTTATTGGCACTCCACGCTGATGTGCGTAAAACCATGCGTGTCATGGGTGACGTTAGCGCGCTCCACACGACGCTCTCGCGCGCTCTCGCCTGCTTCAGTGACAGAAGAACCCCTTCCCTGTGGCTCAGTTAGATGTGCACGACGCTGCTCTCAACGTAAGGGACGGCAGAGCGGTCACTGTGATGGGCACGGACAGGGACCACTGACCAGTACCGTGAAAACATGCCTGCTGTCCCCTTCGACAAAAGGAAACTTTCTGATGTCCGCCCTCTGCTCCGATGCGCCTGTTATCTGGTGAGAGACTATCTAAAATCACTTTGGCTTGTTGGCTTCTTGATAGGATGTCTGTAGGCTATTGTTCATTTGTCAGGACACTCCATGTTGACTTGTTGACATATAGGCAAATATTGATTTTTTTTTTTTAACTGTTAATAAATTACATTCTAAATCTAATAGTTTCTGTTGATGGTAATAGGTGTATATGACTTTACCGGGTTTCAAGCAGCATAACTTCAGTGTTTGCCACTTTAAGAATGTAACAGGTGGTGCAGTACAGTTGTTGCATGTGGCCTGTTGCAGGTGTTATTAAAGGTTGTGGTTTGGTTGGCCCCTGGGGGAGTTCATTCATTAGGGCATTGCACTAGGACTGTGGCTGCTGTGAATCAAGTGCATGATATAATATGGCCATTAGTGTTTTGCTTCCTTTAATATATTTCGTATTGACCTCTAATGAGGCTGTAGCACATAGACACATTTTCTGTTGTTTTGGGGGTATTTATCTACCTTTGTAAGTGATTGACAGCCGGGGATTAGAAATACTAGGCCTGTCACAGTAACAAATTTTGAAGCAAGATATATTTATACAGAGATATACTGTGATAAATGATAATATTAAAACTACGTTACGCCACTGGTACAATAAATAATATAATATAAACACTTCATTCAACAAAGCATATATGTAAATGATGCCTATACACTGGCATTTTAGGGTTTTTACATGCGCTGGAAGAAACATGTGCATGGAGCAGTAAACTTAAACAAAAATGTCTTCTTTATGTTCAGAAAGTAGCGTTCATGTGCAACGAAGGAGACAGATTTACACTGTGAACTGAAATGTGAAAGTTTCCCACTGTCAACTGAAAGTCCACGGCATCTGTTAGTCCAGATGTAACTTTAGAGATTTGTCACTTATCTCTATACAACCCAGCATTTGTACTAAGCCAAAATCATTATTAAAGACCCATATTAAACTATTTTCCGATCTGTTATAATGTTGTTTCCTCATCACAAACATACCTGGAGTTGTGTTAGTTTCATTTACACATTTAACACACAAACACTGTATATTAAGGTTAGGTTCTTCTCTTAAACAGAAAACGCTCTGTTACACTTTTTATTATCATGTGGTAATACAGGAGGTGCTCCACTATGTTTTTAAATGCCATACACTAGAATGATTTAGATAATTTCAGCTCTGCATTTGTTAATCTCTATTAAACAAAAGGTAAAAGGAGATGTTGAAAACTTCCACTATATGACATCACAAGTTGGAACAGAGCATTTTGAGCTTTGGAGATGTAGACAGATTAATAATAAAGAGTTACTCAAACACGTGTGAATGAAACAAAACACAAGTCCAGGTGTGTTTTTTGAGGCGTTAATAGCATGATAACATGGTTTAAAGCTTACAAGAGTCATTTTTGCGTAATGTAGGACCTTTAAGTCGCAGGTGAATTCAATCAAGTGTTCTTCAGTTGAGTATCTTAAGATTAAAGAAATGTTTATAATAATTTAAGAACACATATGCCAAAGCTAATTTCATATCACTGCAATTTTACTTTTACTTTCCTCTGCTGCTTTGTTTTGATAGGAAACAACAAGTCAACTATGTTCCAATCAGAATTGGGAGGTAAGAGAATAAGTGACCCATTGATCTTCCACCAGTTCCCTGTGGGGTCTCAAATGACAGGAGCTCCAGTAACTATAGGATTTTGGCGGAGATGTTGTATCTAGCTGCAGGGCATTGAACAGATTTAAAATTGATGTAATAAGACCTGTAGAGACACGCAAGAATGTCTTACAAACAAGGCAGTGAATGAACTTGAAAACACTGCAAGCAAAATGACCTTATCTGTAATAACTTTTTTAAAAATATGCAGATATGTGGGAAAAAAATCATTCAGTAAAAACAATAAAAGAAAAATGCACAGCCATTTTTATAACCTACAGTGTGTACTAGGTCTACTAACAGTTTAATGTGTTCATATTTTATTACAAACTCTGATCAAGCAAAAGTTAATTCATGTTTTGAGAATATAGAGTAAATTAGTTTGCTATACAGTCACATTTTCTCCTTCAAAGTTTAAAAACTAGCTAAGCAATAAATAACTTTTACTTACATTATCATAAACATACAACTGTTACTATGCCGCTCTTTAAATTACCTCTTAAAATGCATTCTTTAAGACTGAGATAACGGTGAAATATAATAAGAACAGTGACACATAAAT